>NC_037350.1:21791626-22991626 GCF_002263795.3 Bos taurus | reverse complement strand
ACAAATGTGAGCTGCAATTTTAATATTCTGGCTTCCTCTCAAGGGTCAGAAAGGAAAGTCCTTTTGCATTGCTAAGAGGAAGAAACTAGGACAGCAAAACTAGTGAGAGATAAAAGATTATATACTGACTGGATAACTTCAAATAAGGATAAAGCATTATCATCTTAGCTTGTGTTCATTCTGATTTGCACAATTACCTGATTCGGTTCTGTAAACATGGTTAGAAGAGGGAGTATTTGGAATATTTACCTGTTTAATGTGAGATTCTGACCCACATCAAAGGCAAGTAGGAACCTATCCACACACAGGCGGTTTCCATAAATGACTTTAAGATGAGAAAGCTAAAATGTAAAGATTGGGTCTAAGCAGTGGGATGGAACATTCCGATGAGAAGTTCTTTTCTGCTTCATTGTTTAATTTCTTCAATGCAGCAATCTAGTTCTGTGTGGAAAAGAGAGGAGTAGAGAGGTGAGCTGTGGAGGGTGGAGGTTGCAGTTCAGCAAGAGGTATACCTGGTACAGAATGTCTGGATCACAGGGAGAAAAACTACTTGGGTGTAGCACTGAAGAGGCAAGAAGTGGCAGAACAAGAAAAGGAATCCACGTCAGGAAGAAACAGTAGAATGCGAATTCCCAAGGGAAAGGTCAGAAAATGTGAACATAGCTGGAAACTATGAAAGTTGGAGAGTTGTTCTTTTCCACCTGTGGATATTGAAAGCCCTGCAGAAGTCTCCTAGACCCTTATGGCTTGAACAAAAATTCTAGCACCAATCCTTTTCCATGAGACAGATGATCCGCGTTACCATGAAGGCAGTCACTGGCTCTTTCCCTCAGCCTCTCTCCTCACCCTCACTCTAAAGGGCATCTGGGTGCTACTTAAACATTAACCTTCCCTTTGTGCCTCTACTTTTATTGCTCCCCGACAAACTCTGTTTTATTTAGCATAATGGGTTTTGGAACTTTGACTGTAAAATAAGAAAGCTCCTCATTCTCCTAAATCCACCCATGGTTGTATGTTTTGATGTGATTGCAAAATATTCTTAATTGTTAGTTTTCTCCCTTTCCACACCCCAACTTCTGAAAACAGTTTGGGGAAGGGTTTTCTTTCCCCCTAAACTGATGCTGTAGCTTTCATTTGTTCCCAGCAGGACTTGTGTATGGTGTCCGTGAGAAAAGGTTTGATTGCTTTAATCTATTCAGTTAGAAATCTCTTTCTGACATATGGGGCAAGAAATTCTAATCTGAGAAAATAATGCTGAATTATTAATGTGCTGCAATTTATTTTTCCTAAAATACTCCATGAGAGAGCATATCAGCGAACTACATCTGTATCATCAGCACTCTTAACTGCCCTACATTGATTTGAGGTTATGGCTTCTTGCTCCATATTTCAGGTAGTATGGTGTGTGTACATGTCTGTGTGTGTGTGTGCATGTGTGTGTGTGTGCTTGTGGTGTTTTAAAGAGTTAAAGGGAAAAAGTCACTTTTTAGGGTTGCAGAAGAGCTGTTCATTCAAATTTAGACACACTGATTGGTTTAAAAATTATGTAATCATTTATAAAAGAAGGAGTTTCTAATTATACTGTCCCGATATACTTGGAATCTGTCACCAAAACAGGAAAGACCATAATAGATCCAAATATGTTTGGGGGAGGAACTCAAGCTTAGTGGTAAAAATATGAAAACTTATTATGGAATCTTGAAATCAAATCATGTTATCAGTGCCAGAATATAAAATGAACAGCAATTCAATCATCATGTAATTCAAATTAGTATTTTCACATTTTTATGTCAGATTCCATATAGCTGCTAAGTTGCTTCAGTAGTGTCCGACTCTGTGTGACCCCACAGACGGCAGCCCACCAGGCTCCGCTGTCCCTGGGATTCTCCAGGCAAGAACACTGGAGTGGGTTGCCATTTCCTTCTCCAAGGCGTGAAAGTAAAAAGTGAAAGTAAAGTCCCCCAGTCATGTCCGACCCTTAGCGACCCTATGGACTGCAGCCCACCAGGCTCCTCCATCCATGGACCTTCCAGGCAAGAGTACTGGAGTGAGGTGCCATTGCCTTATAGAGGATGATATAAAAAAGAATGAGATGGCTTCAACCATCTACAAACTCCCCTGTTCATTTATTCATTTCATTAATTCATTCAGTCAAAATTGACTGAGCACTTTATCTATGTGAACCTCTCGGCTAGAGGAAGAAAGTCCAATAACTAATCCCTGACTGATTATCATACCTTTTAAAACACACATGGGTAAAGAAAATGAGAAAGCTGGACCATCAGATCTGTAATGTCCATCAAGAAAAAGCAGAATTTCTGCCCAAAGAAGTAGAGTTGAGGTGAATCAAATAGAGGACAGAGGGTTTTAATCTCTCTCTCAATCATTTTTCCTTTATGCGTTAGGTTTAGGTATAAGTGTTCAACATCAGTCATTTAAATACAATGGAGCTGCATTGAAATGACCCCTAAATATTATGGTCTTGGAGATTCTGAATAGTTTGGTAGTTTATTATCATGACCTTGGGGAGGTCTCCCCCTCTCCCTGATACAGCACCCACTGTGCTGTCTGGTGGCTCCTACTGTGCTTTTCCACACACGTGTCTCCATACTGCACTGGCTCCGTCATTACATATTTTCACAACCCAGGAGAGAAAAGAAGATGCAAAAGAATGAAATCCTTAGCTATCCTTAGCTCTCAATTGACTGTGGGCTTTAAAATAGTTATTTTTTTCTCACTTTGCCACAGCTGTCTGTAGGAAATCTTCTGTAATACTACTAGTATCAAATTAATAATACGAGGTAACCATTTACTGCATACTTACATATCCTAATCCCTGTGTTTTGCACGTTAACATATGTCATTTTATTTAATACTGCATAGGCAGTGAGGTGAAATTAAAAGATGCTTGCTCCTTGGAAGAAAAGCTATGACAAACCTAGAAAGCATATTAAAAAGCAGAGGCATTACTTTGCCAACAAAGGTCCGTATAGTCAAAGCTATGGTTTTTCCAGTGGTCACGTATGGATGTGAGAGTTGGACCATAAAGAATGCTGAGCACTGAAGAATTGATGCTTTTGAACTGTGGTGTTGGAGAAGACTCTTGAGAGTCCCTTGGACTGCAAGGAGATCCAACCAGTCAATTCAAAAGGAAATCAACCCTGAATATTCATTGGAGGGACTGATGTTGAAGCTGAAGCTCCAGTACTTTGGCCACATGATACAAAGAGCTGACTCATTGGAAAAGACCCTGATGCTGGTAAAGATTGAAGGTAAGAGGAGAAGGGGATGACAGGATGAGATAGTTGGATGGTATCACGAACTCAATGAACATGAGTTTGAGCAAGCTCTAGGAGATGGTGATGAACAGGGAAGCCTGGCGTGCTGCAGTCCATGAGATTAAAAAGAGTCAGACATGACTGAGTGACTGAACAACAACAGGCAGTGAGGTAAGGTGGATTATCGTCATTTTCCAGATAAGGAAACCTAGAACTCTAAGAGAAGTTAGGCAATTTGCCTAAAGTAGCATACATAATATTTAGTAGAAATTAGAAGTAATATTCAAGTCCAAGTTTTGTGCTTCCTTTGCCTAGAATTGACCTCCATTTCTTACTTAGCCTTCCTTATTTTTGTCAGCTCAGCAGTCTTAGTAATCTAGTGCCATCACCAGAAGGAAGTGAGTTTCACATCAATGTCTCAATGAGTCCATGTGAGGTCTGCTCACTCCCTTCCCTTCAGGTCCCATTCCCTTGTTCAGGTAACCCCTGTTTTGATCTTACTTTGTAAGTCTCTTCCAGTTTTCTACCTTTAGGGTTGATGCCTTTGGTGGACTCTGGTTAGAAAGATGATGGCTCTTCTCAAGGCTCTTTATGTTGTGGGGTACTTGGCTATACAGCCCAATGGCCATCCTGACTAGCTCTGCCCATATCCTTGTACAAGTACTTGTAACCTGCCTTCCTGAATCTTTTAACTTCACTTTTGTCTTATTTCCCTTTAGTTGGCTTCTTCTCAACTCAGGCTTAAGGAGAAACTCAGTTCCATAGGGAATGCTTTTTAGGCAGAACATCAAGTGGAAATGTCATCTGAGTAAGGACCTAAAAAACAGACCAGAAGAAATGCATACTAACTGACATTCTTGGTTTTAAAATTGATGCAATATTATGCATAAATTATATAAATGAATAATTTAATAAATTCCATAAATTAATGGGCTTCAATTTAAGGTTCCTACTATTTATCTACTCTTTGAGAAAATTACTCCAAGAGTTGCATTGTTAACTGTCTTTATTGGTTGGATGTAGTGGTCTCTAGGGCTACTCAGGTGGTACTACTGGTAAAGAACCCACGTGCCAATGCAGGAGACATAAGAGATGAGGGTTCGATCCCTGGGTTGGGAAGATCCCCTGGAGGAAGGCATTGCAACCCACTCCAGTATTCTTGCCTGGAGAATCCCATGGAGAGAGGAGCCTGGCGGGCTACAGTCCATAGGGTTGCAAAGAGTTGGAGATGACTAAAGTGACTTAGCACAGCACAGCACAGTGGTCTCTATATTAAGAGATATGTTCCTGCCACACAGCTGGGTTTCTGGTAGAGAATCACAGAGTTTTTGTTTAATTGAAGAGTGAATGAGTGCACAGATGCTCCAGAATTCATTTAATGGGCTTCCCTGTTTTGTAAATGGTGTAGCATCAATTTGAGCATCAAAATTGGAGAGATACTTTAAAAGGATTTAAAAATCAGTTAAATATGTCACTTTTTATCTAATAAACTATGTTTGCAATAAGCATTCACTTTCCACTACTGAAATAAAAAAAATCTTGTGATTGTATATATATATATATATATATATATATATATATATATATAAGATACCTTACAATATAGTCAGTACTCTGTTTTTGTGTATAGTTTTATTAATTACAGTGTTCTCAGTTTGTATCCTCAGAGTAAAAGCATAAGAGTCGGTGATTGAATTTAATTTATAATTTAACCAATTCAGTGCTTTGTACATAGAAAAGATTGATGCATTATTTTGAATACTGGTAATTCCCTTTTGCAAAGAAATCTTTATTTGGCCTGTGTGATGGACTTTTGAAGGTTGCCTCTGGAAAAAGAGAAAATAACTGCGAAGATTCTAAGTGATACTGCTGTACATAGCCTAATTAATTTACTCCAATGACTTCCCATTCTTTCCATTGAGAACAGCGCCCCCTCTGTCAGCCTCACATCCCCCCTCATTACTGCTTATTACAGTCGTGTAACTGCTGGGAAACTGCATTCTCTAAAATGCCTTTCCCTGTGGCTTAAAGATTTTTTTAAATAAATAAATACAGTTTATGTTGGGCATCTACCACTTGAAGGGCTAATGATTATTGACTAGCCTCCAGCAGGCATCAGGGAGTCTTGCCTCAGGCCCTTCCAACTAGCCCCCAAACATGCCGAATGTTAACACATGTTTCTGGATTCTGGCTGGGATTGGACACAAACAAGGCAGTCAGAATGGACCATTTAGTGTACAAGTCAAGATGACAGATCTCTGCTTAATACAAGGAAGAGAAAAATTCGTATCTTATTGAAAACGGCAGAAAAGCCCCGGGTGCTTTCACTTTGTGATTCTGCAGCAAAAAAGTGGGTTGTGTCAATATAAGTCTATGTCACCAGCTCACAGCTGCCACACTGAATTGACCCTGTTCATGGCAGACATAAAGGCCTTCCATTTCCAAATTCTCTCTAATGCTCATCTGTGAGTGGGAGCAGAATGTGGAAAAAAGCCAACAAGTCTCCTTAGCTATAGTAGAAGAAGAAAGACAGAATTGCCTTAATACAGCATAGCAATCTGTGGTGTGATTTCTACCATCGGGCAGCCAAACCAAGAATATTCCATTGCTTTAAGTCTTTGAAGGAGAATGCTTTGACAACACCAGATTATGCTCTGCAAATCATGAGCCAGAAAAAATTTTGTACGTTTCTAGATTTTTTAAATGGCACAAGGCTAGGTTAAATAGCACAGCCCTGTATTTCTGAAATGGGTGGTTAAACAGCCTTTCTCAAATGAGATGCTGCAGAATGTATGTGAAATGTCAGTAAGAATTCTTACATAGAGTTTCCCCATTATCAAAATAATATTTTGGAAAAGCTTCGCTTGATCAGTTAAAGTGATTTTTCACTTTAGGATGTTTCAGGAATTTGGGGTCAAACCTATAAATAGCTAAAAAAGATACATACATTTCATAGTTTGTTTGAATGTGGAAACTTTTTCTGAGGAAGGAGGGTAAAGTGTTCTATGGACCACTGTAGAGAAATGCTGGACTGTAAGGAGAAGCAGCATTGAAATCCCATCATATATTATCTTAGTGTTGCCAAATTAAAATTCATCCCATCACCCCAGTATTTTAAGTTAATATGTTCATTTCAGCAAATATTAATTAGGTACCAACTACATGTAAATAATTATATCAAAATTGTGGCATATAATCAAAGAAAATAACAAGATATGCTTTCTGCTATATAGAGCTAATGATTTGATGATATTGTGAAACATTGAGTACTTTTGGAGTAAAACTAATATTCTCCAGGTTATATTCTGGTTTTATTGATTCTTATTATTTTTAGAATAACATAACTATAAAATAATTGAAAGGGAAAAATCTTATACTTATCAGTTTGAGAGAATACTTATCTGTCATCCTTCTTGCAGACAGCACTATCTGTAAACCATCCCAAATATTTATTGTTTGTGAAACTCAATGGATTGAGCTTTTTTCTTTAGGTAGTCTAGAATTCAGCTTCTCTTACAGGTGGATCTCTAAATTTGTCCAATGTTTTGTTTGGTGAAGAGTAGGAAAGAAAGATATGTGTTCAAAATTGACTAATAGTTCATATTAAAATGGATGTTCAGTTTGTCATAATGGGCTTCCCAATTGTACACAAAGCTTTAAAAATAGAGGTGCTTATCTCAATTTCCATTGAATCATATACACACACTGCCCAGTTGCCGGACCCATGGATTCAGATCCTAATTAACCACAGTCCAATTCCAACTTGAAATGTACTGTGATTCAAATACACTTGCCTCATTTCTTAATTTGATTCAGATATTGACAGATGACTTTAAAAGACAAAAGACTAAGTTTTTACTGTGTTGTTGAAATAGAAAAATCAACAACACACAAAACAGGCAACAGAGACACTGTTTCTAAATATGCTTTTAGTAGAATTATTATAAATTATGACTAAAGAAATACTGTACCTGGCAATTCTAATTAAAACAGATTTTAGAATTGGCATAAAAATCAGTCTTTTTATTCTACTATTTCTTCTTATGGTCAAAAGTTGCTTTTATCAGTTTGATTACTAATTGTGTGCACCAAAGTTGGCTTACAGTTGTTGGCTTACAATTTTTGTTGTTCAAAAAGGGAAAACTGCCATCAAAAAATGGACATTTGCCATCATTAAACACATTTGTTAGAGCTATAACTCAAGAAAGATAAGCCAAAAATGTTCCTTTATTCACTTGGTAATTTGACAGTTCTTGACAGACTTATTGTATGCCAGGAACTGTATTATATGTCATAGGTATCCATAGGAATGTGTGTGGAATTGTTAGTTACTCAGTCATGTCCAACTCTTCATGATTCCAGGGACTGTAGTCCACCAGGCTCCTTTGTCCATGGAATTCTCCAGGCAAGGATACTGGAATGGGTAGCCATTCCCTTTTCCAGGGGATCTTCCAGATCCAGGGATTGAATCTGCGCCTCCTGCATTGCAGACAGATTCTTTACCATCTGAGCCAAGTAGGAATAAAAACAATTCTTGAGGTTGGATTATTCACAAATATTAGAATAGTGGAACATTGCTAGATTAAATGTGTGTGCGCACTCAGTTCCATAGAGGTTTCCAATTTGACTAGTGTCAAGGAGTTAAAGGTCACTGAATTTATATGTTCTTAGAAGTAGTGTCATTACTATCTTCATTAACTTTTGTTGTTTAGTTGTTAAATCATTGCTAAAACTCTTTGGGACCCCATGGACTGCTGCACACCAGGCTCCTCTGTCTTGCACTATCTCCCAGAGTTTGCTCAAATTTCACATCCATTGAGTCAGGGATGCTATCTAACCATCTCATTCTCTGCTGCCCACTTCTCTTTTTGCCTTCAATCTTTCCCAGCATCAGGGTCTTTTCCAATGAGTCAGCTCTTCGTATCAGGTGGCTAAAGTATTGGAGCTTCAGCATCAAACCTTCCAATGAATATTCAGGGTTGATTTCCTTTAGGATTGACTGGTTTGATCTTGCAGTCCAAGGGGACTCTCAAGAGTCTTCTCCAGCACCACAATACTAAAGTATCAATTCTTCTGTGCTCAGCCTTCTTTATGATCCAACTCTCATATCAATACATGACAACTGGAAAAATCATAGCCTTGGCTTATAGGGACCTTTGTTGGCAAAGTGACATCTCTGCTTTTTAATATGCTTTCTAGGTTTGTCATATCTTTCTTTCCAAGAAGCAAGTGTCTCTTAATTTCATGACTACAGTTACCATCTGCGTGCAGTGCAGAAGACGCAGGTTTGATCCCTGGGACAGGAACATCCCCTGGAGGAGGCATGGCAACCCACTCCAGTACTCTTGCCTTCTATTCCATGGACAGAAGAGTCTGGCGGGCTACAGTCCATGAGGTCACAAAGAGTTGAACACAACTGAGCGACAATTAAGCACAATTACTGCTGAAAGTCAAGAAAGTTTGTTATCTTAATGATTAAAAAATTTGAATGAGGCTTGAAACTTCTAATTCAATTCTGAGAATGGAAAGAAATATTATGTTGTAAAATAAAGCAGGAAATTGACATGTGATACAGTATTACTAACTAAAGCACAGGTTTTGTTCAAATCTTACAAAATTTTATGCTAGTGTCCATTATTTGTTTTCATACCTTATTCAAGATTCCACATTGTATTTAATTGCATTGAGCAGCTCCAGTTGCATGGAACAAATTTTGGTAAATTCTCTTTGCACTTTGATTATATTATTAATATTTTCTAATTTTCCTTGTTATGGCTTCTTAGATATACCCCTCATTTAAAAGCAGACACTTAATTTCCAACTACATGGGATTTTTAAAGGTATCTTTGATATTAATTTCTCATTTAAATGCGTTCTTCTCTGCAGTCACTCTCTATGTTTTTCCAGTCTTCTAACTTTATTGAGGCTTTCAATGCCTTAGTCAAAGATCTCCCATGGTAAATGTCATACTGTGTTTGAAAATATATGGGTTATTTTCAAATATCTTTTGATATTGATCTGTAACCCAATTCCACAGTGATAAGAAAAGAGACTGTATTATTTAAGTACCTTGAAACCATGAAATTTCTGCACCTGGTCTTATGTCTCTGGATATGCTCCAGTGTCTCCTAGTTTATAGTCAATGAGAACTTGAATAGAATATGTATTCTTTTGTTGTGTGAAAATTATATAAGTCTTAATTATGTTGAATTGGTTCATAATGCTTTTAAGGTCTACTATAATCTTCTACTTCTCTGTACATTCATTCAATTAATTTCTGATATTTTAATATTGAAACTTTAACTGAAACTGTTAATTTATCTACTTAAACAACTTTAATATGTAGTGAAGCTATATGTAACATTTTTCTATATTTTCCAAGTCTCCTATAATGGTGTTATCATATTTTCATAATTTAAAAAATAAAAAAAAATAACTCAAAAAACCCAAAAACAGATAAAAATAAAACCATAAAGTAAGAATGTGGCAACAAAGCTTTAAGGGTCTATTATAAAGAAATGATACTAAAAAGTATCCACAAGAGGTAATGCATAGAACTAGAAAAGGTAAATAAGAAAATAAGAAAATTAGTGTAATGAGCTCTATAAGTATAATTACTGTGCTTTCTTCTTTCTGCTATTTTAAGGTGTACAATTATATAAAGTAATAATAAGAGTTTGTTTTTGAATTCTAAACAAATATAGATGCAATATGTATAATAATAATAGCATTTTTAAAAGGAGAAGCTTTATTGTTAATATTTGAGTAAAATTTCTAAGTCTCTCTGGAATTAAATTAGTATAAATATGAAGTACTGTGATAAGCGAATGAACATTTTAAGCCTTAGAGCAACCAATAAGAAAATAACTCAAAAATAAATATAGTTTAAAGCCAGTTAAGTAAATATAATTTTACATTAGCAAATATTCACATAATGCAAAACGAAACCATAAAAGAGGATCAGAGGAACATTTTGATGTCTTTTTATAATCTGATATATAGGAATAAAAGGAAAATGGTAGTGGTATATATTAACATATAAATAATATTAACTGTAAGTGGATTAAACAATCTGATTAAAAAACACTGTAACACTGATTAAAAAAACCAAGATCCAACTATAATTCTGTCTAGAAGAGACAAATTTTAGATTCAAACACACAAATAGGATGAGAATAAAAGAACACACAAAAATATACCATGCAAGCAGCCACAAAAGTTTGTTGTTGTTGTTCAGTGGCTTAGTTGTGTCTGACTGTTTGTGACCCCATGGACTGCAGCACGATAAGCTCCTCTGCCCTCCGTTGCCTCTAGGAATTTTCTCAAATTCTTGTCCACTGAGTTGGTGGTGCTATCTAAACATCTCATCCTCTGCTGCCCCCTTCTCCTCCTGCCTTCAATCTTGCCCAGCAGCATGGTCTTTTCCAATGAGGTGGTTCTTCCCATCAGGTGGCCAGAGTATTGGAGCTTCAGCATCAATCCTTCCAATGAATATTTAGGATTGATTTCCTTTAAAATGCTTATAATAGTATCAGAAAAAATTAACAAAAAATGTTACTAGCAATAAAGAGGGAAATTTTACAAGAACAAAAGAATTGATTCATCTTGAAAACATTATAATTTCAACATATATGCATTTCTGAATAGAACTTCCAAATAGTCTATTTGGGCTGCTATAACAAGATACCATAGGCTAGGTGGCTTATAAATAATAGGATATTTATTTCTCACATTTCTGAAGGCTTGGAAGTCATAAATAAAGTTGCTGGCAGATGCAGTGTCTGATTTCTGGTTCACCCAAGATGTCTGTCAAAGTGTCTTTCCCCATAACTCACAAGAACAAGAAAAGCAGGGTATTTAATAAGTACTATACAGCATGCGTGGTGCATCTGCTTTATATATATTATCTAATTCAATGTTTATTCTCATATAAACCATATGAAGTAGTTATTCTCATTTCACAGATGAGGAAACTGAACACACAGATGTGCTAAATAACATAAATTATAGGATGATAGGGTCTGGTGTGGGTTTCCCAGGTGGCACAGTGGTAAAGAATCCACCTGCCATTGCAGGAGATGCAAGAGACACAGGTTTGATCCCTGGATCAGGAAGATCCTCTGGAGGAGGAAATGACAACCCTCTTTAGTATTCTTGCCTGGAAGATTCCACGGACAGAGGAGCCTGGCAGGCTGTAGTCCATGGGATCACACAAAGTCAGACACGACTAATCACATACGCTTGTCATGTCATCAGGTCTGGTTTGGGAATCCAACTCAACACAAATGCGAATGCTGTGTGTTATTTAGCTTTTCTAAATGTAGTAGAACTTGGTACTTCTTCCCCATCAAATCAATCTCTTATCTTTGGTGATAATTGCTTCAATTTATGGAGATTTTACTATGTGTTGGGTACTGTTCTACCCAACAGAGGAACAGTCTGTCACACATTACTGTGATGGTACATGGTACCAACACATTACCTGTCACACATTACCATATTGGTACTCCCAACAGTGCTGTGAGGTGGGCGTTACTATAGTTTATTTTAGCAACAAGCGCACCCAATTGGTAAGTGATGTAATACATTTGAAATAGTAACACTATTTTCCTTTAGACATGACATTGGATTATATATATATATATATATATATATATATAAACTCAACATACTGTGTTTTTGGAGTAAACCAGCAATGGTGATGGAGAAGGCAATGGTGCCCCACTCCAGTACTCTCGCCTGGAAAATCCTATGGACGGAGGAGCCTGGTGGGCTGCAGTCCATGGGGTCGCTAAGAGTCAGACATGACTGAGCGACTTCACTTTCACTTTTCACTTTCCTGCATTGGAGAAGGAAATGGCAACACACTCCAGTGTTCTTGCCTGGAGAATCCCAGGGACGGGGAAGCCTGGTGGGCTGCCGTCTATGGGGTTGCACAGAGTCGGACACAACTGAAGTGACTTAGCAGCAGCAGCAGCAATGGCGAGATGGTGAGAGTGAATCATGAAAACAAAACAGACTTTTGTCTTACCTCTGCCACTAGTTATCTTGGGCAGAACTTCTCACCAGGGATTCTGGTCCCTGTCTTGCGTGGGTGTCAGGCTCAAATGAGCAAATTATATAAAATGGCTTTAGACATGATAAAGTGTTATAAAAAATAAGGCATTATTAATATAAACTAGGTCAGAATCAGTAAATCCATAAAGTTTTATAACACTCTGCTTGCTCATTAAGGTAGCAGAGTGGTTTCAAATCAATAATTTACAGCAGAGTGAGGCAGTGTGGGCTGGTGTGGGAGAAAAGAATGTCAGGGCCTGAAAACCCAGATCTATAAGTTGCTACCAGAGTTCACTCTAACCCTAGGCAGGTCCCTTATCATCTACACTTGCAAAATTATGAACACATCACTGACCTATTATATAGAACTTTTATTAAGAGGCACTGATAAAAAGTGATTATACAACACTTTACGTAAGGTACGTATTCTATATACGTACACAGATGTACGTAAATCTATTCTAGCATAGGTCATGAATTTTATTTGAACATTTATTTCAGTAGGTAGAGTTCTTTAAATTCTAAAGTTTAAACTTAAATTTCAAAATTGATTATTGCAATTAAGACTGGCAGTGGGCTGAATTATAGGCCTATATTTTCACCTTTTCAGTTGTCTGTGTTGGTAGCTATAAAAGTAATTCAGTAATAAAGATCTTATAACTCTATATCCTGTTGCCTAAATGATCAGATATTTTATAGCATTTAAAATAAAATAATGGAACCGTGCTTCACAGTGACTCATGTCTATATAGAGGGATAAAACCACTTGAGGTCGAAAGAGGTACTGGAATCATCACTTGCTTCCGCAACTGCAGAGAAGAACTCACAGAGTGATTTTTGCGGGTGCTTAGTACTGAGTCCCTGGCACTATGCTCATATGTGGTAAAGGACAGCAGGTGGTCTTATTGGGCCCCCTCCCAAAGAGGCAGCATTTCCCTTTCTTTCTCATTCTTCACTCCTACCCTGCCATGTGGTTTGCCTGGAATTAATTCTTGAGTGGGAAAGAAGAGTAAATTTATCTTCATTTTTATTCCTATGCATGCATTCTTTTTTTATGGTAGTGGCAACAGACTTCTTAAAAAATTGCAAGTTGTCAATCTGCAGACAAAGAAGGGAGGAAGCAGGAAGCTCTTATTTTCCTTATGCTGGTTACATCCGCATTCTGTGGAATTTCTCATAGGCAAAATGAATATTGGTGGCTAAGTAGTTATAAATCCAGGGGCACTTGAAAACTTTTTTCTCAAAAAATGTCCCTGTTTGCACGGGATGCTTAAAGGCCAAAGAATGGCTTTCTTTTTTTTTTTTTTGAGTATTTCTAAATATTCAAGATCATAGTATTTAAAGATTCACGTATAGGATTAAGTATAGGTGTGATTCATTAGTTATTTGCAATATTTTATATTTCAGTGTAAGCAGTCTTTCTCTAAAGACAAACCTTTAGCTCTCATTAAAATCCCAAAGGTTTCGTGGTTTAAGAAACTTCAAAGAAACAGAGGCAATGCCCTGCCTAAGTTGTTAAGATGTTATCCATCGTCAATTCATGCTATACTCTCAAAAATATCACTTTGGAATTCTTCTTGAAACACTACTTTTATTGTTTTATCAGTCTGCTCAAATATCTTTCTGCCACCCTTTTAGCTGCTACATAAAATCCAGTCACCTTAGCCTAAAATTCAGGATTCTCTATGCATGTGACCAAGCAACAATCACCGTTTAAACTATTGCTCTGAGGTGGCCCAGTGGTAAAGAATTTGCCTGACAATAAAGGAGACACAAGAGATGTGAGTTCTGTATCTGGGTCTGGAAGATCCACTGGAGAAGGGAATGGCTACCCACTCCAGTATTCTTGCCTGGAAAATTCCATGGACAGAGGAGCCTGTTGGGCTATGGTTCCTGGGGTCACAAAGAGTTAGACATGATTGAGTGGCTGAGCACACACACCTACGACCAAAAGTTGGCTTAAAAGCTCAACATTCAGAAAACTAAGATCATGGCATCTGGTCCCATCACTTCATGACAAATAGATGGGGAAACAGTGGCTGAATTTATTTTTCTGGGCTCCAAAATCACTGCAGATAGTGATTGCAGCCATGAAATTAAAAGATGCTTACTCCTTGGAAGGAAAATTATGACCAACCTAGATAGCATATTAAAAAGCAGAGACATTACTTTGCCAACAAAGGTCTGTCTAATCAAGGCTATGGTTTTTCCAGTGGTCATGTATGGATATGAGATTTGGACTATAAAGAAAGCTGAGTGCTGAAGAATTGATGCTTTTGAACTGTGGTGTTGGAGAAGACTCTTGAGAGTCCCTTGGA
Organism: Bos taurus; assembly: GCF_002263795.3. Taxonomy (NCBI): domain Eukaryota; kingdom Metazoa; phylum Chordata; class Mammalia; order Artiodactyla; family Bovidae; genus Bos; species Bos taurus. The sequence goes on along the minus strand of NC_037350.1, from coordinate 22,976,973 downwards.
CTGCAAGGAGATACAACCAGTCCATCCTTAAGGAGATCAGTCCTGGGTGTTCATTGGAAGGACTGATGCTGAAGCTGAAACTCTGGTTGGTACTTTGGCCACCTGATGTGAAGAGCTGACTCGTTTGAAAAGACCCTGATGCTGGGAAAGATTGAGGGCAGGAGGGAAACGGGACGACAGAGGATGAGATGGCTGCATATCATCACCGACTCTATGGACATGGATTTGGGTGAACTCCGGGAGTTGGTGATGGACAGGGAGGCCTGGAGTGCTGCGATTCATGGGGTTGCAAAGAGTCAGACACAACTGAGTGACTGAACTGAAAGGGGAACACTTGCGTTTCCCAGACTACCTATGTTTTATAGTTTCTGTATCTTTGCCAATATGAAGATTCTTTCATGAAATGGTGTCTTTTCATCCTTACTTTGTAAGTCCTGACTGTCCTAAATTAAGGTTGTCCAAAGAACCTTCCCTGATGTGCTAGCTTGTTCTGTTGTTGAGTTGGTCAAGATGAGTCTATGTTTTTTTCCATGATGCCCTTCCCTGTGGAGTTCCAGGTTAAAGTTGGCCAAAAGAATTAGTAAAGTTTTAGAGCGGAAAGTGAAGCAGCAGCCATTGCCCTTTGAAAGTCTTTGCCATCAGAAACAATAATAGATGCAGAATTATTGGGTGTGGGGAGGAGAGGGAGGGGATAGCTAGCCACCTGAATGCAGGGATTGACTACTTTGGACTACGTAGATGAGGAAGGGTCAGTGCTTTGATCTTACACGAACACATCGTACGCTGGATTTGAATTTGCCACACCTGACTACAAGGCTCCTGCCAAAAGCACTGTCCAAGTACAGACAGGATTTACTCATTCACTAGTATTATATAAATAGTTCCCTTATTCCTTTGCATTGACAGTGACTCTGCCTCCCTACCTGAACCCTGACTGATCCATGTGCTCTTCTGAGGCAGAAAGGCTACAGGTCCAGAGTTCATCATCTGAAAAACTCCGAGCCAGTTTTAGAATTTAGATCAGTTTTCCTTTTAGAAAGACAGTATGGTGCATACACTGTGTAATATTTAACAAGGTGGCTCAGACGGTAAAACGTCTGCCTGCAATGCGGGAGACCCGGGTTCAATTCCTGGGTCGGGAAGATCCCCTGGAGAAGGAAATGGCAATCCACTCCAGCACTCTTGCCTGGAAAATCCCATGGATGGAGGAGCCTGATAGGCTACAGTCCATGGGGTCGCAAAGAGTCGGACATGACTGAGCGACTTCACTTTCACTTTCATAGTGGGATCTAGGATGACATCTCTAATTCAGACACAGTCATATTTCTGCACTGGAATTTAAGTGGGAGAAGGGATTCCCTGGTGTCTCAGATGGTAAAGAATCTGCCTGCAATGCAGGAGATGCAGGTTCAATCCCTGGGTTGGGGAGATCCTCTGGAAAAGGGAAAGGCTACCCACTCCAGTATTCTGGCCTGGAGAAGTCCATGGATTGTGTAGTCCATGGGATCACAAACAGTCCAACACAACTGAGCAACTTTAAAGAAGAAAGAAAAGAATGGCTAACACTTTCATTTTCATAAATAGCCTTGTATCATTTCAGATCAGTTTTCATTGCTCATTATGCAAAATGTATTATTCTTGGAGCTTTTTGGATTTCTAATTTGGAGGAAAGATGTTGTACATGTGTATCTGGCACAAAATAAACTGAGTAGAAACTCAATACATTTTATCTTTAAGGTTTATCCTCTCATTTTCATTACATTTTGTAGTACCTATACTTTTTTCATATCAGATCAGATCAGATCAGATCAGTCGCTCAGTCATGTCCTACTCTTTGCGACCCCATGAATCGCAGCACGCCAGGCCTCCCTATCCATCACCAACTCCCGGAGTTCACTCAGACTCACGTCCATCAAGTCAGTGATGCCATCCAGCCATCTCATCCTCTGGCGTCCCCTTCTCCTCCTGCCCCCAATCCCTCCCAGCATCAGGGTCTTTTCCAATGAGTCAACTCTTCGCATGAGGTGGCCAAAGTACTGGAGTTTCAGCTTTAGCATCATTCCTCCCAAAGAAATCCCAGGGCTGATCTCCTTCAGAATGGACTGGTTGGATCTCCTTGCAGTCCAAGGGACTCTCAAGAGTCTTTTCCAACACCACAGTTCAAAAGCATCAATTCTGCAGCACTCAGCCTTCTTCACAGTCCAACTCTCACATCCATACATGACCACAGGAAAAACCATAGCCTTGACTAGCCAGACCTTTGTTGGCAAAGTAATGTCTCTGCTTTTGAATATGCTATCTAGGTTGGTCATAACTTTCCTTCCAAGGAGTAAGTGTCTTTTAATTTCATGGCTGCAGTCACCATCTGCAGTGATTTTGGAGCCCCCCAAAATAAAGTCTGACACTGTTTCCACTGTTTCCCCATCTATTTCCCATGAAGTGATGGGACCAGATGCCATGATCTTCGTTTTCTGAATGTTGAGCTTTAAGCCAACTTTTTCACTCTCCACTTTCACTTTCATCAAGAGGCTTTGTAGTTCCTCTTCACTTTCTGCCATAAGGGTGGTGTCATCTGCATATCTGAGGTGATTGATATTTCTCCCAGCAATCTTGATTCCATCTTGTGTTTCTTCCAGTCCAGCATTTCTCATGATGTACTCTGCATATAAGTTAAATAAACAGGGTGACAATATACAGCCTTGACGTACTCCTTTTCCTATTTGGAACCAGTCTGTTGTTCCATGTCCAGTTCTAATTGTTGCTTCCTGACCTGCGTACAAATTTCTCAAGAGGCAGATCAGGTGGTCTGGTATGCCCATCTCTTTCAGAATTTTCCACAGTTTATTGTGATCCACACAGTCAAAGGCTTTGGCATAGTCAATAAAGCAGAAATAGATGTTTTTCTGGAACTCTCTTTTTTCATATAGTGGTGTATTATTATTACTTGTTCATGTTTTAGATCTACTGAACATCAGGACTCTTGAATAATGATGATAAGTCCTGTAGTTTAGAAGAATCATCTGTGATTGTTGCTTTACAGAGTTCATGTCTTAGGCAAAGCAGCAAAATTTAGTCCTTTAGTGTGTGAACCAGTCCATCCTAAAGGAAATCAGTCCTGAATATTCATTGGAATGACTAATGCTGAAGCTAAAACTCCAATACTTTGTCCACCTGATGTGAAGAACTGACTCATTTGAAAAGACCCTGATTCTGGGAAAGATTGAAGGCGGGAGGAGAAGGGGGCAGCAGAGGATGAGATGGTTAGATGGAATCATCGACTCAATGGACATGAGTTTGAGCAAGCTCCGGGAGTTGGTGATGGACAGGGAAGCCTGGTGTGCTGCAGTCCATGGGGTCGCAAAAAGTCAGACACGACTGAGTGACTGAACTGAACTGAATGTGTGAACCTGAAACCATCCAGTGATGAAATACAGCATCTGTTTTAATAGTTATGTGACAACACACAAAGTAATTCACCCCTTCATGTTTCAGTTTCCATATCTGTAAAATTGGGATGATAGTACCTTCCTCTAAAGCATTACTGCAAGTCATCTTGCCTATATAACACTGACAAAGCATTGAGCATGGTATCTATATATAGTAAGAACTTAGTGAGTCCAATCTGTGGTTATTATTTCACTGCATCATGGCAATGGTTATGAACACCACCTACCCTCATCTACTGCAGTGCCTACTTTATGGTGCATACTGGAAACATTCATTTTGCAAGAATGAGTAGTTAAATGAATGGAGATATTAGCTGGAAAATACCATTTATGTAACAATATTTTTAGTATTTCTCTTCTCTACACGCTAAGTCTCTTAAGTAGTGTCTGACTTTTTGCAACCCTATGGACTGTAGCCCACAGAGAGAGGCTCCCCTCTCCATGAGATTCTTCAGGCAAGAATACTGGAGTGGGTTGCCATGCCTTCCTTCTGGGGATCTTCCTGACTCAGGTATCGAACTTGCATCTCTTGTGTCTCCTGCATTGGCAGGCAGGTTCTTTACCACTAGCACCACCTGGGAAGCCCAGGGGAATAAATCTACATCTGTGTTCTTTCAACCAAATTTCTTGCCTGTGAGTGAAAGTAATTGGCTTCCAGCAAAGAATGGATATATATACCTGTGGGAGTAAGCAAAGACCCTTCAGGAACATGTGAGAAGTGGCAATGAGTATGGCAAATGCTATTACAGTTGAGCACTCTGAAATGTCCGCCAGAATTGCAGTGTCATTGCATAGTCACTTAGGTATCTAGACTTCCCATTCATGGAGCGCTGACTTGGTACATAGTAGGAGTTGAATTGGACAGGAAGTTCAGTCACTCATTTTGTTTTTCCCTGACCCCTAGGCACTATCTAGTGGAAGGTGCTTAAAAATGGGCTCATTTTAACTGATTGCTTCTTGCACGCTAGCAATTTTACATGAAATAATATTTGGCCAAATATCTCAAGTGGGTCATATATTAGATGCCTGGAACTTCCTAATAGATTGTTTGATCATGGATATTGGAAAGTTTAAAGATTTTAATCACTATGTAATATATATGTGCATCTCTATACATACATATAATTATCATATTAATGACTGGCTTCCCAGGTGGCACTAGTGGTAAAGAACCATCCTGCTAGCGCAGGAGACATAAGAGATGTGGGTTTGATCTTTGAGTTGGGAAGATCCCCTGGAGGAGGGTATGGCAACCCACTCCAGTATTCTTTACTAGAGAATCCCATGGACGGAGGAACCTGGTGGGCTACAGACCAAAGTGTCGCAAAAAAGTCAGATACGACTGAAGCGACTTAGCATCCACAGTAGAAAATAAAGCACAGTTTTCAGATAATTCTGTCTCACCAATAAATGAAGTAGAAATATTCTTAGTTTTATGAAATTTGCACTTACATTTAACTTGAGATAAGGAGTGTCCTAGAAAGAATTCTTTTCAATGGAGTAGAGGACTGAATTCCTCAATTACCTCTAGTGAGTGAAAGTTGCTCAGCCATGTCTGACTTTTTGCGATCCCTTGGACTATACAGTCCATGGAATTCTCCAGGCAAGAATACTGGAGTGGGTAGCCGTTCCCTTCTCCAGGGATGTTCCCAACACAGGAATAGAACCCAGGTCTCCCACATTGCAGGCGGATTCTTTACTAGCTGAGCCAGCAGGGAAGCCCAAGAATACTGTAGTGGATAGCCTATCCCTTCTCCAGGGGATCTTCATGACCCACGAATTGAACTGGGGTCTCCTGCATTGCAGGCGGATTCTTTACCAGTTGAGCTACTTGTTGGGAATATTATTTAATACATGAAGGTTAGTTTCTTGAATTGTAATATATATGCATCTATCTACTTACCAATTTAGGCAAAATGATTCTTTAGATCTGTTGAATCTTAGTTGTTCAACAAGTATTACTGAGAACTTTCATTACAATGAGTGTGAATTGTAGATAAACCGAAAAATGAGTCAGGGAAGCCCATGCTCATTTACAGGACTCAGTGAATGTATGGTCTAATATTGGCATAAATAAGTTGCATCAAGTGCAAGATTCTACTTCAAATGCTGTATTTAGAAGGCTTCTAAAACAGAGTCCAGAGTCAGGGGAAAAAATTCTGTGATAAAGTAGCAATACCAGTCAAAAATAGACATAGAAACAGGAGTGGCAGCAGGCATGACTTATGCTTGCTGTTCCTCATCTAATCTTTAAAATTGTATGCCTTCACTACTTGTTTCTAAAGATAGGCCAATAAATTCTTTGTAAAGCTGGATTGAGAGAAATAGAACAAACATGCTGGAAAAGCAGGAGTTTTTTTTATAATAATAGCTAAGTATATCAGCTATTGATAAACATATGTTAGCATTTACCTATTCATTCTGTTGGAGAAAACTAGCTAACTCTTTAAGTGTTTTGCCCTCCAGGCTTACATTAAAAGTTAATTATCACCACGTGGGACAGGCCTCCTGAGGCCATCCCAGCCCTGAACTAGTATCAGCAAAACGTGCACCTCACATTAGCTCCTGAGTTGCTAACCTCTCACAATAGAATGCTTTCTCCTTGAGTGAATGCTTACATGCTAAAAAAACCACACCACTTTCTGTCTGAGTATTAAGCTGAAGCAGGATGACTTTTACCTGAAGAAGAATAAAATTTAAGGACAACGCACCAAAGAAGAGATGCCATTCTGTAGGGCTGTCATTAGCTACACACAATTACCCAGAATTTATTCTGCATGCAGTTGAATGTGTGTGTCCGTCTGTCTGTCTCTGCCTTTCTCATGTAAATAAGATTCTTCATCTTGCCTTTTTGTGAAATTTGCCATGGATATTTGGGAGTAATATGGTCTAATAGTAGCCAGCAGGAACAAAGATAGTTTAAGGTGACATGCAGTAAGTGAAATTGTTAGTTGCTCTGTCGTATCTGACTTCTTGCGACCCCACGGATTATAGCCTGCCAGGCCCCTCTATGGAGTTCTCCAGGCAAGAATACTGGAGTGGGTAGCCATTCCCCTTCCAGAATATCTTCCTGACCCAGGGATTGAACCCAGGTCTCCTGCATTGCAGACAGATTCTTTACCTTCTGAGCCCCCAGGATGTTTTGATTGGCCCTGGATCACCTTTGCTCCTAAATCTCTCTTTGACTAGTTTGCAGAAGACCTTCGGTTTTTTCCATCACTTTAATTTCTCAGCCTATTAAATAGAAGCAAGTTGTGCATGGATCAATGGTGAGTGGATTTCAAGACCAATCCTAGTCTATGTATCTGAGGTCAAACATTAAATTTAAAACAGGAGAGACTAAAGTTTGGATTTCTTTGGAGGGTACCAAAACTACAACCTTTAATACACTATTATTGTATTTATTGGAGAAGGAAATGGCAGCCCACTCCAGTATTCTTGCCTGGAGAACTCCATGGACAGAGGAGCCTAGCGGGCCACAATTCATGGGATCACAAAGAGGCGGACACAACTGAGCGACTAACAGTATTGTACTTATAGGTTGGTCTCATTGATTTACCATTTATTTAGGTTTCAGGTTATCTTTTCACTTGTTTATTAGGTTATCCCCTCCCCAGTTTGACTGTAAATTCCTTGAGGACAGGAGCTTTCTCTTTACAGTTCTTTAGTAGTGTCCATTGCAGTGCTTTATGTTTGGAATATTGCAGAGGATCTGAGTGTCTAGAAATCCTTGGAAATTCACCCATTAATTTGTAATTTTCTGGACTATGCAATTGCTCTTATCAGAATCTCTGTTTTCCTACACTTCCTGCCAACAGATTTGTTTTTAAGTATCAGTGGCAACCCACTCCAGTGTTCTTGCCTGTAGAATCCCAGGGACAGGAGAGCCTGATGGGCTGCCGTCTATGGGGTCGCACAGAGTCGGACATGACTGAAGCGACTTAGCAGTCCTCTTTATAGGCCAATGGTTATAATCACTCTAAAAAAGATGATTACTGAAATACATTCATAAAAAGCTTTCTTTTTTTGAATTAAAAGTGATGTCTGCCTGGTTTGAAAATATTAGTAATAGTCTTCAGCCAGTGAAGAAAGTTTTCAGACTGAACTTACAGTACTAAACAGCCTGAATTTATATGCTCATGTACCAATGAAGCAGAATAATGTGGCATGTCCTAATAATGAGGGAAATATGATCTCACTGCCATCACTTCAACCCTATAAAATACATAATTTCCATATCCCTATTTTCAGTTTTTTGAATTTTCTTAAGCCTTTATTAGCATATCACATTTAATGAATGCATTTGTTCAATAACAGTTGTTAAGGCTATGCAAACATTCTAAGAATGGTTCAGTATCTTTTGCCTTAAATTCTATGTGAGTTGAAATCAGGGCCCATACATGCTTAACTCACCAGTTTCATTATCAAGTGCATGAAGAGCCTTCATACATGCTTTGGATGAAAAAGAAGATACTACATCATCCAGAATGAGGGAAGGGGACTGTTAGGACATTTTAAAGGGAGACATTACATAATTATGGTGGAGAAAAGTGGCCATGATGCTACATATGCAGGGGAAAACGAGATATGAGGAGACAAAGAGGAGAAGAAAATAACTCACACAAGAATTGAATTGGACCAGTAAAACATCTGAAATTCTACTCCTCTCATCAATGTCAAAAAATAGGAAGAGAACAGGTGATCTGAGCATGCTGCTGACAGCCATCCTCACACCCTCTTGGTCTATAAAATACTTCTTTAGCTTCCTTGAACAAAGACACCACAGCGATCTACACAAGGTGTAGCAAAGGAAAGGAAAGCTGTCCTGTCTCCGCTGCATGCATTAGTCATTTTTTCTTCCTCTGAGTCTGTGTCTTAATTGCCTTGCCTGTCTTATTAGATTGAAAACCCACTGGGTTGGGACCATCGCTACTAAGGTGTGCAGTCCTGAGCTTGGCAGGTGATCAGCACTCAATAAATGTCTATTGCTACCATAAACCGATGTATAAATTTCAGAAATAGGCATAATAATGGACCTGACAGATTAATGCCCAGGGCTATTTTTGTACAGCAGCATGGGCTAGCCAAATCAAAATCAGACATCTCAGATTCAGTTCTTCTCAGTTTTGCATGTAATTCTCAGCCTTTCACATTTTTTGTCCTGTGACAGACAGGAAGAAATAAGTCAACTTTTCAACATAATTGAATTAAAAAACATCTCTCTTTCTTTTTTTGGTGGGGGGGGGGGTGGTGGGAGTGTGTTTCTCAAATGCTGTTGACCCATTATGTAGATGGCATTGCTTTTTTATTATTGATAGGGTGGTTTCAAATGCTGCAGCAAATATGATACGTGATATCTATACTCAGCACTTCAAGTCCTTGTCTTTATGGGAGCTCTTCTCTAGGAGCAAGAAACTATTTAAAGAAATCATCTACTTCATACTTTAATGCTTCCTCTGAGGTAACTAAGGAAGAACTTTATCAGTTTTTCTCTTTGGGTAACAAAATTAACGTGGAAAAATTGAGTGACTTAAGCAAGATCCCCCAGAGAAGCAGTGGTGAAGCCTTAAGTAGAATTCCCCTTAACTAAGAGCTCTTCACAGAGTCAGGGTTGTTTCTGGGGGTCATTGAAGCTTTTTGCCGTCATAATAAAATACAATGAGCTTCACATTCCATTTCCTTTCTTACATGAAATGTCAGTTTTGTCTACCTCTGAGAGAAGGTTTTTTTCCCCATCTTTACAAACCTTCCTGTAGCTACAATCTGCTATTAGTTTTCCTTTTGTAGTTAAACATTTATGTATCTCTTTCGTTGGTTTATGTGTAAAATGTAACCCAAACCAGGTCACCCAAATGCCTAACATGATCATAAAATGACTTGAAAATTGCAATAAATTCTTTTAATAACTGAATATTTGTCTGTGACAGAAAGATTATAAATTATAAAAAAATAAATAATCTATTTTCAGATCCAGGCTTTTTGAATGTCAGTCCAAGGACAAAGAGCTTTTGACCAATGAGGGTTAATGAGAGGAAACTGGATATTTAGAGTAGGAATGAATGCAAAATTTGATCCCGTGCCTACGTAAAAGGAAGAATTTAGGGTTCAGATTTATACTACATAAATGAAGAGGGCTAAAAGAGGAAATGGTTTATATAATTTTATGGACAAAAATGCCTTTGTATCTATTATAAGAGATGTTTCAGATGTTTCTAGAATATTGCCAGCAAATACATACATTCATACAGAGCTATCCACTAGGACTTGAAATTCTTGGATGGAATGCAAAGGCAAGGGAAATATTTCCATGTAAATATTACTTTCCTTAAATATATTTATATGAAAGTAAATAAATAAAATTTTGATTAATCATCTTTTTCCAAAAATATTTTGAGTGTTTATAGTGTATCAGGCTGTTAATGAAGCATTATGGTTTTTTTTTTTTTTCCTTATTCTTTCTAGCCTCCCTTTCCCCTAAAATAGATTTATGGATGCTTCATGTCTTTTGTTTGAAACAGAGATGGATAATAAAGTTTATAGAGGAAATATGACAGCTACCCAGAGTGGGGGAAAAGTGTCCACAAAGATTCTGAAGTTTGTGAGCTTGGGTTACTGTGAGAATGGTGGTACCCTTAATAAAAGTAATCAAGTCCCAAGTCAGGAAAATACATAATTTGTAAAGGGGTACTTAATGACTTTAGTTTGGACCAAGATGTGACTATGAAGCCATCAGACAGAGGTTACCTGGCATTTATTGTATAGAATAGAATTAGAATTTGAAGGAGTTTGAACTAATTAGTCCTGATGCCCCAGTTCAGTCATTATCCACCAAAATATGTTAATTTAATTCAATATTTGTCTATTTTATTTTGTGTGCATAATTGTTGTACATATAAATAAAAATCAAAGTGTTCAATACATCTGGAAGAAATTTTTCCTTGTAGAGGAAAAATTGAGTTTTTCTGGAGGAAAAATTGAAAGTATTTCTCTATAGGTAATTTATTAGCTGACATTCTACTATGGTCTCAAATCTGGAGTAAGTTTTCCTTGAAGATAGGTTAAAGCTGGAGAAATATTCTTTAAAAATTAGAGAAATACCTGTTTTTGAAATTATATTTATTTATAATATTACTGAAATTGGTAAAATCCATGCAAGATCTTTTTTTTTTCCTTAGTATTTAGAAGCCCTGTGTCCTTAGAAGAATGATTAAATCTTTGTGATTTGACTTGCTAAAAGAGGTAGTGAGCATGAGGAAAATCAAAACAAATGGAACAGCCCTGCAAAACATTTAGACAGTGGTACGGCCATATTTTCAGCAGCTTCTTTCATTGCCTCTGACTAACTTTCCATCACAAATACCTTGTTTCTGCTGTTTCCAATCCTTTTTCAGGCATCTCTGGACCCAAGGAATCATGGGTCAGTTGGCATGACTTAGAGGTTAGGAGACACATGAATAACTAACGAGAGGTACAATTTTGTCCTTTGTTCACTCAACTTTTTCATTTGTCCAATTTGATTAGAGAGGTTTTCACCTACCCATAAGGCTCACTCTCTGCAAAGGCTTCATGGACTTTCCAAGATCAGAGGTCTTAACCAAAAAGCATCTTCCGATGAGAGTGTACAACATGTAGTTCATGAACTCTGCTGGAATCAGGAAGACTTGAACTCTCATCCAAATTATGTCACTCATTAACTGTGTGACTTGGACAAATCACTCAGCCCTTTATAAGCTTCAGTGTCCTACATTAAATCAAGACAACAAAGGTACATGAGGTTTGTTATGGGTGTTAAATGAGATATGCAGAAACTATACTGTTGCATGTAATAAATCATCAATACATAGGATATTCATTGCTGTAAATAACCTCTGCTCTTCAGGCAAAATATAAGCCAGATTAGAAAACTAGCACAAAAGAGAACAGGACATAAGAAGAGAAGCACATAAGAAGAGAAGTAAAGGATGAGAAATACAATGATTGTTTTAGTCATACTATGTCAGAGTTCCTGCACTAAATTACTTCTTGGTTTCAGCAGTCTTTTCTACTTTGCTGATCAAGTCCTGGTTCTATCAATAGCTGAACTGCCTGCTCCCGCTCCTTTTTTGCCTGTGACCTTCAGTGGGTCACTTTAGGCACACTTTTGTTTTTGAAATTCTGTAAATTAATACAATGTTTTTTCGAATTCTGGAATTTGAATTAGTGCATCTGGTTCTCTTTGTAATCTTTCTAAAATTCAGTTTGGGGATTATATGCTGCACTAAAGCCCAAGCAGACTCTGTGATATATATTGACTATAAAAGATCCTCCAGCCTTTTGTTTTTTTTGGCATCCCCTCCCTCCACTGATCCTATTTTTCTACCATCCCAGGATACCATCACACCATGATGTTTTTACCATAGGTCTTTGTATGTATCGCTTCTTAATCTGGTTGTTTCTTGAGTTTGTCAAAAATTCTGCTTTTTTGCCTTACCTAATCCAATAAGATGAAATAAATCATTACTCCTCACTTTGTATCACCACAGAGCTTTCTATAGAGCCCTATTATTGTATTAATCATATCATATTGCAGTTCTTTATTAGATCACTCATTTACTAAATTTATGACCTGCTTGAAGAAACTTAGTTTCAGGGTCAAGAAGAAACAAAGGTAAACAAAACATATCCAAAAATCAACTGTATCTGCTTGTCATTAATTGGTACTCAATTAATGTTTGGCGAATTAATTATCTACCCTCAAATGCTTTGAGGGAGCCTTGGTATTACTAATATCACAGATTCCCTGTGATAATCTCAAGTGATCTGCTTAATCAACATTCATTAAATGTTTGGAGTAACTTTTGAATTTTAAAAAGGTTTTGCTGTTTTAAAATTAATCTTTTCATAAGTTTAGCAATGTCTCTGAGAAGGCAATGGCACCCCACTCCAGTACTCTTGCCTGGAGAATCCCAGGGACAGGGGAGCCTGGTGGGCTGCCGTCTCTGGGGTCGCACAGAGTCGGACACGACTGAAGCGACTTAGCAGCAGCAGCAGCAGCAGCAATGTCTAATGAGATGTCCTTTAGCTATCCCTGTTATGACCAAATAACAATAGCTAACAGAGAATGAACATTTATTGTCATCCAAGCACTTGGTCATGGTGTATATCACTGAATTCTCTCAACAAACCCACAATGTGGTTACCATGTTTATCCCCATTGAATAGTAGTGAAAGGCACATAGAATTTAACTTGCTCAAAGTCACATACACAGTTAGTGATTGGTGGAGCTAAGATCTAAGCTTAGAAAATCTGTTGATGAAGACTACTCTTAACCACTGTGTTATATTATTACTAAAGTAAACCAGGCTGTAGTAACCCAAGTAAGGAACACTCTAAATAGCTTTGTAGCCAGTTACCATTAACACTGCACCTTTTCTTCCCCTAACCCAACCAAGAAATCTCTCCCCATATTTTATAGATTATCATCTCCCACATTCTTCAATATGTTTATCCAAGAAAAAAGATTCCTAGAATCTAAGCTGTGTGTTTTGCATATGCAAATTGTCCAGTATTTTAGCCAGCATGCTTTAAATTATTTGCTTCAATGTTTGTTGCTGTCTTTAAAAATTAGCACTAAAATGATGATTATATTCATTGCCACCAGCTAAAAAGCACTGGACTCCTACAGTGCAGCTTGAGGGATTTTGTAGGTTTTCTTTTTTTTCCATTAATATTTAAGCTTACGTTAAGGCAGACAAAACTGAATACATAACAAATAACCATCAAGGTTATCCTTTATGGGTCAAACATAATGAGTCTCAATTATTAAAATTCACTGCAAATTGAAGGCAGTGATTTTTACTATGAATATTTTGCAAGTTCTTCCTCCAGCTTGCTGGTTTTCCAATTTTAATAAACTTACAGTATTATCTAGTCATTGGATAGAGTTAGATGTTAGCTTTTCTTTTTCTTAAAGGTCTCTAATCCCTTATGTTAATAGTAAATAACCTCTAGGCTGCAATATGCTCATTTGTGTGTCAAAATGAGTTAAAAGCAGCAAGTCCTGGGTTTTAAGGAGTGTGGTCAGAGTCTATGACCCTGAGGGGGAAGTCCAAGGATCCCTGAGACCACTTGAGCCTAATCAAGGTTGAACTAAAATGATACCAGTTCCTAGGGTGTCTCAAATCCCCAACGTCCTTTGGGAACCCCACCGTGGAAGACCTGATTCTGAAACATGCCAGAGTTCCCTAATATGTGACCAGACACTACCTCTGCCTTCCCAGCTCCAGGATCCTTCCTTTTTGGTCTCACATTCTTTTGTTGTTGTTAATTAGTAACTATTTATTGAATTTTTGTTACAGTATTGCTTCTCTTTTCTGTTTCGTTTTTTTGGCTCCAAGGCATGGGAGATCCCAGCTCCCTGACCAGGGATGGAACCCATACCCACTGCATTGGGAGGCGAAGTCTTAACCACTGGACCACCAAGGGAGTCCCTAGTCTCACATTCTCTCTCTTTCTTGTTTCTGACAACTGTCACAGGCTCTCTGTCATCTTCTGATTTATTTGAGACAGACAGGCCTTCTCCCCTGAAGACAAAGGCAGGTTGTATTGTCTATGAGTTGGCTCCCCCACACAAGCCTGTCTACCCTGCTTAGTAAATTCTATTCCCTTTGATACTCTGGGTCTGAATTCTGAACACTGAGGCTCTTTCTCAATCTCTCCCAACCTCAGAGCTCTCATTTCTTTATGTGGGACTTTATTCCCTGATGTCCTGCTCCACAGCCAGCCCTTGCTGCATACATCTTCAGCCTGCCAAAATAATAATAGATATTAAGCACAGAAAGATGGGCTTGTAGACCAATGGCTGGGATGCAGGGTCACCTGAACATGAACTTTCCCCCTAGATCAACCACATGTCACCCGATTGAGATTCCTGAGGGAACTATACAGAGAAGAAAACGTTAGAAAACTGAACAGTTAGACTGGAATCTTGAAATAGTCCTCTCTTGAGCCAGTCTGTTCCTGTGGAACAGTCCCTGTACCTGGGTCAGAAAAAAGCCTACGGTCTGAAGCACAACAGACAAAGGATGACTTATTTTATTTTTACTTACGCTCAGATTGCAATTTCAGAAATTACTTCAATTATGACGTAAAGGGCTAGTCCAGGAGAAGCAAAGGCAGGAGCAGGAGAAGCAATGCAAGGGAGTTGCCTCTTGGTGCCTTGCTGGGTTTCTTGGCATTTCAGAAGGAATAGTGTACCATCTTTTCTCAGGAAAAGTATCCCAAGGAAGAGGATGAGAGGTGATGCAAACACATCGTCTGTCTCTCTGTTTCAAAGTTATGCCACTTAATTCTCACAGAGAAACTATAATGTAGCTCCCATTATCATTGCCATTGAAAAGTTGAGGCACATAGATTTTAACTTGTCTTATAGTGAGAGAGAGAGAGGAGAGATTATTCTTATGTTGGGGAATGCAGGTGGTAATTAAGGAAGAAGGAACCCCACCAAAGCCAGACTCTGGAACCTCACAAGCCTGTCTCAGGAAAATTTAACAGATTTATATTATCCATGTTATCTTTTGGTATTCAGTGAGGCAGGCACACAGGGTGTTCTTAGAGTGGCAAGGAAAGTTTTCCCTAGCTTTTCCCTAGCTTTTCCCTAACTCAGACAGGTCACCCCTGGAAAACTAGGAAGGAGGAAGTAAAGCAGACTTCTCACCCTTAGCATCCAGGGATGCAGTGAAAACCATGTAGGAAGAACATATTCTTAGGATGCTGTAAAGACATGGTCCCTCACCTACTAAGGGAACTTTATGGTCTTGGCTTTTTATTTCAGTTTGAAGTGGTTCCACCTGGAGCTGTGTAGTGTTTCAATTCACTTACAATTCTGGGTATAATTGTTAGAAGCATGTCTGCTGGATAAAATTCATCTAATGTCAGAATGTCAGAACATAAGACAGATGGAAGATTAAGTTCAAGGAAAAAAAAACACGCATCCAGATTCCCAGATCTCTGCAGACTGAACCAGGGCTGATGGTGATGTTCACAGCCCCACCTTTGAGCTTTGGTAAGAATGCCTTTTGTTTGGTAAACTCTCTCTTAAACGGCTAGGTGTACATGACAGCTTCTGGATTCATATCAGTCTTAAGAGCTTCCTGTTACCTAACCTCTTCAGACTGTTTTTCAAACCTAAAAACAATATAAAATGATGAGATACATCTCTGTGTGTCTATCAGTCTGTCTGTCTCCCTACTTATTCACTTAGAAAAAGCAAAAGCTAAATAACCTCCTGTATGCAGGGTATTTACTGCTTTAGGGCACAATCTGTTGCAGAACAGTTAAAACTGTTGCTAAGGCATCTATTGTCGTAATGTATGCCTCGGCAGCCCTGTGTTCTGTCTTGCTCTGCATCTGTGAGTACAGTGATTTATCGGTAATACTAATCTTCTTGGAAAGTCGAAGTGCTGCGAAGTCAAACATGTTTGAAGAGTGGAAAAACCGTTTCATTTTCTGTTGTTTGTTTCCATGAATTTTCCTATGACTGCTTGAGAAAACATTTTCTGTGGAAAGAGAGCACATATGTACGTAGTTGGGTAAAAAATAAGAGCAGCATCTTCTTTAGAATTTTGTTACTCTGATGAGGTCTGCCCCTGCTACTTTAATCTTCTTAGGGCAATTGTATCCTAAGGACTGCATCACCATCCATCATTGTCCTTACGTCATCATCAGGTAGCCTTACTGAACGGTCATTATGTGTAGAGCATTTAAGAAAAAAGACGAACATTTGAAAACAGAGACCCTAAACACAAATACAGTCTAACTCTTCCCTTGAAGAAGAGTTCTTCGGAGAGGGTTCCTACCCAACTCCTACCTTCTTTTCCAGTCCTTCCACAGAGTATTAGTAAAGTAGGAGAACTTGCCGTTGATTGTATACCAATAAGCAGTGGGCTGAACCATTGCATGGAAACTCAGAGAGTACAAAGGTCAGTTGAGAGGAAGGTAAGGGTCTTCCAGGCAAAGGTACTTAGAGTTTGCACACTCAGCTGCTTTCCAGATTGACCCCAAGGTGATGACTGGGTCATGGGAAAAAGTGAGTAGGAAACTTTACTATTATTTCAAGCCTATAACACATTCTCTATCCCAGGGCATCAGAAAAATTTCTTTCTTTTTCGTTTTCTTTGTACTCAACTCCTTCACTCTACCAAATGTTGCCTTCAGCTCCCCATACGTACTAAGGTGAAAATGAGTGATAACATCTCCAAGAGGTCATTGCTGTCAATCAGGTATAAAGTCTCTGTCAAATACTATACAACTGACCCTTGCACAGAGGGGGAGGTGAGGGAACTGAACCCCAAGCAGTCAAGAATTCGAGTAAAACTTACAGTTGATCCTCCATATTCACGATTTCTCATCTTTGGATTCAACCAAACTTGGATTGTGTTGTACTGTAGTACGTATTTATTATAAAAGTGGACCCCATGCAGTTTAAGTCTGTGTTATTTAGGTACCAACTGTAGTTCTAAATTGAGGACATTAGTCATCACATGGAAGAAGGCTTGGCTTGTGTGAAGAAAGTCAGCAAAGATCAGGTGAAGCCTCTGACTATAGTTTGGAAGTGTTACCATAATTAGTAACGTGAATTCTGAAGACTGGTTGACCTGAATTTAAATTTATTCTCATCACTCACTTGCTGTATGAACTCACATTGGGCAAATTTCTCAATCTTTCTAAGAGCTAACTTCCATGCAACTAGAGATAAAAGTAGTGTATACATTTTCAGGGCTGTAATGCAGATTAGTGGAGAAGGCAATGGTAACCCACTCCAGTACTCTTGCCTGGAAAATCTCATAGATGGAGGAGCCTGGTGGACTGCTGTCTATGGGGTTGCATAGAGTCAGACACGACTGAAGTGACTTAGCAGCAGCAGCAGCAGCAATGCAGATTAGATAACATAAAGCATGTGAAATGATAACCACAGGGTTGCACTCAGCTAGTACTCAGTATTTATATGAGGTGATCGATAGAACACCTGTGTGTAAAGATAGCAATGAATGATTCCACTAATTGAATCTGTAGACTCCGTTGATTTGAGTTCTTCCCGCTAAGATTAAATATTTACTTCTTTTTTTTTTTTCCTGGTTTAGTCTTATATATTGGTCAAAGACAAAAGTAAGCATGAACTATAAATATATACAGAAATTAATATGAAAGATAATCTACAAATAAGCTAGTTGAATGTGCTCTTTAAACAGCCATCATCACAGTTCAGTTCAGTTCAGTCACTCAGTCATGTCCGACTCTTTGCAACCCCACGAATTGCAGCACGCCAGGCCTCCCTGTCCATTACCAACTCCTGGAGTTCACTCAGACTCACGTCCATCGAGTCAGTGATGCCATCCAGCCATCTCATCCTCTGGCGTCCCCTTCTTCTCCTGCCCCCAATCCCTCCCAGCATCAGAGTCTTTTCCAGTGAGTCAACTCTTCGCATGAGGTGGCCAAAGTATTGGAGTTTCAGCTTCAACATCAGTCTTTCCAATGAACACCCAGGACTGATCTCCTTTAGGATGGACTGGTTGGATCTCCTTGCAGTCCAAGGGACTCTCAAGAGTCTTCTCCAACACCACAGTTCAAAAGCATCAATTCTTCGGCATTCAGCTTTCTTCACAGTCCAACTCTCACATCCATACATCATCACAAGTGGACAGCAAAAAGTGTGCAGTGCTTTGATTCTTATTAAATAACATCACATCAAACCTCAAGTCACGATTCAAGAATTTTTTAAAAAGTTAAATTGCTGGATTTTAATAATATTTTTAAAATCCAAGACTATATATTTATAGTCATATTTGAGCAGTAGCTATTTTGATTAAACTCCACATTCTTTGCCAGCATATTAAGGCAATAGAATATTCTGCAAACTCAGGAGACCTTATAATACTTTGGAATCACGGTTTTACTAATTTTGTAAGCTGAGTGAACATGCTGACTGTGTAGGGTATAAGTTTCCTCATCTGCCACTTTCATGAGATTGACTTTAGGATTAATAAGAACATATTCATAAGGTGCTACACACAGAGAAACACTCAACACCTGCCAGGTATTGTGATCAGAACAGGGAACTTATTAATGTGCAAGTTCAGCTTTCTCAAAATTCCCATCCTTGGCAACAATCTGCCTAGCAACACTTTCTTTCTTTAAAGCATCTCTTTAATTTTATATTTATTGTTAAGATAGACTAGGGTAAATAAAAGTTTGAGTATGTTTTCACTTGCCCAGAAAGCAATCAACAAACCAAAGCAAGCCACATACTCAGCAGTACCCAAGCAATAAAGAACAGCCTTTGCCTGCCTGTCTTCTCTGTCAGTGTTGAAGGGCAAGGCATTAATTCTCTACGACCTGTAAATGTTTTGTTTGAGGGCTTTGCACCTCTGGATGAATAATGAATGTTAATTAATGATGGCAATGATAATAGCATTCTGTGTTTTTACCTTATTGCTCTTTATCAGTCTCTAAGCCTTTTCTTTCTCAAGTGGGTTCCTTATTATTTTAGCCATTATTTTATTCCTGGAAACTTGTGCTTTGTTAAAATACAGCACATATCTTCTTGTGTGTTACCATAGCAAATTGCATAAGAATTTACACCATAAATTATTCATTACAGCCAATTTAGTATAATTATTAATTCCCGCATACATTGGTGCCTGATTACATCTCAGTGCTCATTGCAAGATCTTGACCATGTTCTCCCAAAAATAATGATCTGTCATGGCTAATCAGGATCTCACAAGTCCCACTAAAAGGTGAAAACGTTTAATTAATATTGGTTTAATGCAACAACGATTGATCCAATTGCTACAACCTGTCAGAGAGTCTTCTGAAGGTAATCCAAAATCTTACTGGTAATGAATTTAAGAGATGGCTGTGGTGTATAAGCAATCAACGTACTTTCCAATTCAAGGGCAAATTGGGATGTACTCTTCCCTCAGTATCTTTCTGCAAAAGTAAATCAGCTCCACTTTCACTGGGAAGCTTTGCTCCCAACATCAGTTCTGGTATTTCAAGCTTTCATGCCTTATGCTCCCAATGAGCCCTTCTTTTGCATTAAAGATGCATCCTGTATTGTATGTAAATGTTCCAAGCTGCACTGCCTCCCACGCGGATCTCATTTTAACTCTAAGTTGAGCTGAGCAAAGTTTGCAGTTGCATTTCCCACTGGGATTAACTGTGTAGAATATGGCTTAGAATTCAGTTCAAAAGCCCTTTGGCTGCAAAACCATATAGTCTAAATATACACAGAGCATCCCTGAATAGCCATGGCCTTAAGTCTGATTTAAATTTGGTGAGGTAGGGATGGGGTGGGGAGGGCGGGCTATTGAAATGTAGAACAGAAATCAATCTTATGTACAATATGATCAATTTTATTATTTATATGATCAATTTTATTACTTTAATTTGTTTTATATATTTTGAAAAATTTTCTTTGTTTTTATGTTGAGTGCCCTCAGGATCAAGAGTGAGACAATATTAGTTAATTTTAAATCACATTTTATGGCTGATCTTTTAATCATAGAGGAGAAAATAAATTAAGATGATAACATCTCTTTTACTGAGAGTCAGTGATGTGCCAGACACTTTGTATATATATGCTTTCAGATTCACATTAACCTTTTAAATTAGATAATATATTTCCTCATTTTAAAGATAGGAAGACTGAAGCTGGAGGTCCTCGTCTAGTAAATTGATGAGTAAAGTTGTAAACTCAGATCTGCCTGATGTGCTACTGTCTTCTCCCATGCAGTTTATTGAATCCTCTGTAAACCAGGGACATAAGACAGGGGCTGTTTGAAGAGCTAAAGTGATTGCCTTTTTCATCCTTTCTTTGTTACACCATGAGGGAATTTTAATGCATTGTTTTAGAAACATTCACGTGGATGAGCCAAATGAGGAGAATGAGACAGAACTTATATATTTGCTACCAGTTCAGTGTTGGGTTTTGCTTGACTTGGTTGTGTATTTGGCTCTGTTTCAAGGGACATAAACTTGTAGATATCAGACCCATGTACTGTTGAAATATGTCCTATTACAAAACTATGCATCCATCACATTTCAGCTCTCACATCTCCCCTACTGAGGCCCTGTGTGTTTTTCCAAGATATAATTTTTAAGGCTACGTTTTTGTGTGTGTGAGTTTTGTTTAAAGTACCAGAGCTCATTCGGACTGGTACTGTCTGGAACTGCCACTGCCTTAAAGGCTCATGGGTAGTGGATACCTCAGTAGCACTTTGGGCAGCCACCTTGGAAAGTCGTTGATGGACAAAGGCGATCATCTTTGCCCTTCAGTTGAGTGCACACAAGTTTGAAGGTGTTCTTTACCACCAGAGAATTCATTAATGTCTTCAAGGCTAACCCACTGTGTTCCATATGAGTTCACCCTAGAGTTCCTCAACACCAAAAGTAATTTACATGTAAGAGGAGAGGTTATGGCTGTGTTTATATATAGCTAACCATTCTGTTTGCTTCTGGGACTTCATTATACGAAGTGTCACATCTTGCAGTTTCAGAGGTCTTTGCTGAAATTACTCAGTATAGTTCTTTGGCATTGCTAAAGCTTGTTACAATTTTCTCTTATTTTCACAAGTTTATTGGGTTGCTATAAAGCTGAGAGAAAAACTCCCAGGAGACAGAACAAAGACTGGAAGAACCAGGCAGAATGAGGAAAGAGAAGCCATAGATGTAGACAGTCAAAACTGCAAAAAGATAGCTAGCTCCACTAATCTTTCTCCTTATAAACATACATTTATACCAGTAATTTCGCCAAATAATCAAGTAAATTGCCTATCTATTTAGTGACCAGTCAATTGAATAATTCATATCCTTATACTCTAGGAGCAGACAATGAGATAATACAATTATTATCTTTCAATTTAACTTTGATTTGTTGGAAAATTTCAGGAAATGTCCATTTGAAGATTTCACAATTATAGATGAATAAGAGAAGGAAAATATTTATTCCTATTCTTGGCATATTTCAGTCTTCCTGAGAATCCATTAAATGTGGAAATGGGAGACATAACTTATTATTACTTAATATAACATGTTGGTCATATTTCTATACCTTGCAAATGCTTCTCATTTTGGAAGATGATGTTGGAAAAATGGGAAATGATTTTCACCTTCCCCTTCAAATAAGAACCTCCCTCACCCTTATGCTATCTAGTCACCAGAAAAGGACATATAAGTGCTGAAAGAACTAATATTTTGACAAAATATTAATGAGTTTTTCTCTTTTGTAATTTTTCCATAACTCATCTATAGTCAGGTCAAGACAACCCTTCTGTCTCAGGAGTAAGATTCAGACTATAACAGCAGGAATGGAAAGAGAAAGATTTTGTCTTAATTTTCTGACATTTAGCATAGAATTTGGTTTCAAATCCCCTTCAACACATCAAGAGTCAGCTTGGATTCTAAACGAGATTTTCTTTCATGGTGCATGAGGCAGAGTTTAGGAAAAAAAGAGGAAGTAATAGAAAGAGCATTAACCTCCGCAAACAGAGGATTGAGCAATCAAGAGAAAAGGCAGAAGAAGACATAAAAATGGTCAAACATGTGCTTGGCTTCCATTTGGAATAAGAAGATGTGTTAGGAGATAATGATATGAAGGGCTCTAGCCTTCTCTCATTTTGTGACTCGGAAGATAACTCTAGAGTTGTCTAGCACCAACAGTGGAGAGTCCCACTCAGTAAAGAGTGTGTAATTGCATTGCCAAGGGTGGAGTGTTCAAGTTTGAAATTCCAAGGTCTCTACCAATTCTTGAGTGGCTTATGAATGGTATTTTCTATGAGGAAAGCTGCAGTGATAGGGAGAAGATGCCCAAGTAGAGAGGGTGGGTTGGCTATTTTAGGAGAGAAGTCAGGGTAGAACACAGGTTCTATCTTGTTGATAGGTTGCAATTTTTAACACTGGCAAATACCAAATCCCAGAGAGAGGCCAAATTATGAACTTTATTATCTGCAAAAAATGATCACCCACAATGGGAGATGTCCAGAAATGAGATCAGTTATTCTTCAAAGGTCACGAACTTATTCACATGAGGTAACCACCTCTTTAACTCTGATGTCAGGAGTTTCCTTTTTCTTATACCTGGACCTCATCATGAAGAGGAATCAGGGTAACCATGGTGGAAAAAGACAGTGAAGCTGGAAAAAGAAAAAAAAAACAAACTCAAAACCCTGAATAATGCCTAAACACTTTTATTTAATCATAATTTTTTTGTGTCAGACTTCTGAAAAATAGGATACAATAAAAAGCCAATAGAAGCAATATGCAAGCAAATTTCAAAGTTTCTAGAAAATCTGTTATGTATTGCAAGGAAATTTGTAAACTTCTTTGAGAAAAAAAAATTAGGTGATAGGAGCAATGTCTTGCTGTGTTTTATTCTATCAGATTTTTTTCTCAGAGCAAATTTGATGGGATAAGTGGGTAAAAATTGGCATAGGAGAAAGGACAAAGGCTGATGACCAAAGCAGTCAACACTTTCTTTCCCTGGAGACACTATTTCCTTACTCCAAGTGTTTATATGTTTAATGCTATGTTTGGAAGATGATAATAGAAATTATGATAGTTACTACTGATAATAATTTATAGTCACAATTAATGAAGATATTTTACTAGCAGAGCCTAACATCAGATATTAATAGCAATTTGGTGAAAGCTTCTGACAATCACTTGTGCTTTTTACCAATCAAGGAAATGAGGGGAACAAAGGCTCAAACTGCTGAATAAGTAGTAACAGTAAAAGTACTGAACTAGGGAATTCCCTGGTTGTCCAGTGGTTAAGACTCTGTGCTTCCACTGGAGTGGGCCCAGGTTCGATCCCTGGTTGGGGAACTAAGAACCCTCAAGCCATGCTGTTCAGTCACTCAGTCATGTCCAACTCTTTGCGACCTCATGGACTGCAGCACGCCTTGCTTCCCTGTCCTTCGTATCTCCCAGAGCTTGCTTAAACTCATGTCCATTGAGGCATTGATACCATCCAATCATCTCGTCCTCTGTTGTCCCCTTCTCCTCCTGCCTTCAATCTTTCCCAGCATCAGGGTCTTTTCTAACACGTCAGCTCTTCACCTCAGGTGGCCAACGTATTGGAGCTTCAGCTTCAGCATCAGTCATTCCAATGAATATTCAGGGTTGATTTCCTTTAGGATTGACTGATTTGGTCTCCTTACAATCCAAGGGACTCTCAAGAATCTTCTCTAACACTGCAGTTCAAAAGCATCAACTCCTCAGTGCTCAGCCTTCTTTATGGTCCAACTCTCACATCCATTCATGACTACTGGAAGAGGCATAGCCAAAAAAAAAAAAAAAAAAGTTAAAAAATATTTTTTAAAATATTTTTAAAATACTGAACTAAGCAGATGAACACAGGTTGTAGATCACCAGTGTGGGCATATAGGTGCACAGTTGCAAATGCAGTTCTTTTTATATGGGTTCTGTCTGAAAACTCAAATTGTATTTGTTTCCTAGAAAACAAATCAGGATAAAAGAAATGAAAATAGTAAGTGCGTCTATTAATAGATAAGAAATCCATTGGCTTATAAAGCTGTTCAAATATTGATGTCACATCTCAATTAAAATAATTTAAATTGGGCCTTGTTTCATAATTGGAACATTTAAAAAATTTGAATGCATAAAGGAAAGTTTTCTACATTTCTGCGTTCCAAAGTTGATGACCAACAACTAATATTTGTGTCTTGCATTTTTTCCTAAAGAGATATTTTCACATTTGCTTTGCCTTTATATTGCTGCTGCTAAGTCGCTTCAGTTGTGTCCAACTCTGTGCAGCCCCATAGACAGCAGCCCATCAGGCTCCTCCATCCCTGGGATTCTCCAGGCAAGAATACTGGAGTGGGTTGCCATTTCCTTCTCCAGAGAAGGCTGAGCACTGCAGAATTGATGCTTTGGAATTGTGGTACTAGAGAAGACTCTTGAGAGTCCCTTGACTGGAAGATCAAACCAGTCAATCCTAAAGGAATCAACCCTGAATATTCCTTGAAAAGTGAAAGTGAAGTTGCTCAGTTGTGTCCAACTCTTTGCGACCCCATAGACTGTAGCCTACCAGGCTCCTCTGTCCATGGGATTTTCCAGGCAATCGTACTGGGGCGGATTGCCACTTCCTTCTCCAGGGGATCTTCCCAACCCAGGGCTCAAACCCAGGTCTCCTGCTTTGTAGACAGACGCTTTACCGTCTGAGCCTTGGAAGCTCAGCATCTAATTCTTTGGCCACTTGACGCAAGAAGCTAACTCACTGGAAAAGACTTATGCTGGGAAGATTGAAGACAAAAGAAGAGAGAAGCAAAGAATGAGATGGTTAGACAGCATCACCAATTCAATGGACATAAATCTGAACAAACTCTGGGAGATAGTGGAGGACAGAGAAGCCTGGTGTGCTGCAGTCCACGGGGTCACAGAGTTGGAGACAACTCAACGACTGAACAACACAACAAGAAATCTTATATAAACACAATGCTCACTGATTAAAAGATGACTTTGCCAAAAGCAAAGAATTTGGGGATATGACTTCATTCAATTGAACTAGAAAATTTTAACTGAAAAAAGGGCATGTGATATACAACATGTACAGAAAATGAGAAGCCTGTCATCTGTGTTATCACATAGGATCACATAAAGAGGTAGAAGCAGTCAAGGTTTATGGGGCACAAAGCTGCAGAAAAAACCTATGTAAGTATATATAGCATATAAGTAATTTAATAAATTTTACCTTAATAAACAAGGAATCTTTAAATATTTACAAATTTAAAATATGTAAGAGCAGCTAAAAAAGATTTTTAAAAAATGCTTTTCAGTGTATTTCAAATCAGTTATGTTCTAGAGAGCATCAGGACTGGATATTTACTTACCACCCTGATTCAATAATTACCAAGACTTTTCTATATTTATTTCATATATCTCCCTGCTCCTTTTTCTGATGTATTTTAAAACAAAACATCTAACCACTACATACTTGAGTATGCATTTTTGAAAACTATGGACATCATTCTTACATAACAATACAATTCATCTCAGCTAAAACAATTAACAATGACTCCTTGGTATCAAACACACAGTCTATAATCAAATCTTCCCAATGATCTTAAAAATGTATTTTTAGAGTGTGGTATGTTCTTATCAAAATCCACACAATGCATTTGATTGTTATCTATAATATGTAACTATCATATTAAAATGGGATCAAATATTTCTGATATAGAAGGTTGCAGACAAGCATTGAAAAATTTGTTAGTATTGCAATAGCTACAAAAATATATTCCTTTGAAATCTTTCCTCTTAGAGGGTAAGAAAGAGTTAACTAATCATTAGGTAATTAATTGTGAAATCAAGGTATAGGATTTACCTCTTCTGTTTTCCTTGTAATAATTAGCTTTCTTAGATCTCAATTTTCTCAAAATAAAAAAAATAGCATAGACCTGGATGAAGTTAATAAATATCAAAACATCCAAAAGTTTTGTATTTCATACCTGATGAGCTCGACAAATCAAGTCTAAATCATGAGGATTCAGAAATTTACTGATTACATCAGCCCCAAAAGTGAAGGAAGCACCACGATCATTTTCTCCCCACCCTTGCACATCCTTCTCTGGGTCAGACCACAGCAAATCACAGAGCAAGCCTGTATCAGGGACATCAGACCTTTTTTACTCATGACTACACAGTAAAAAAGAAATATGTAGGTAGATCTTGTTTGTTTTAAAAACACATGCTATCAAAATAATGACCAAAGCATCCTTCTGCCTCACTGTGACCAGATAGGCACTTTGAAAAAATTATTGTCACAAAAATACTTTTGTGAATAAAGCAAAAGAAAAGTGAAAGTGAAGTCGCTCAGTCATGTCCAACTCTTTGCAACCCCGTGGACTGTAGCCTACCAGGCTCCTCAGTCCACGGAATTTTCCAGGCAAGAGTACAGGTGTGGGTTGCCATTTCCTTCTCCGAATAAAGCAAAGGTGCTTGCAAACAGTGATAGTGTTGCGTGTATTTGTATCTGTGTTTGTAGTTCGTCTGTGTGAAGAGGTTGGGCTTATTGGAACTTAGAAGCTTAGAGAAGTGAGCTGACACTGAGACCTCTAAGGACGGGGTACGATAAAGCTTCTCCTAGGAGAGCTGGAAGAAGCTGGAATAAATTGCCAGTTCTGGAGCTGGGACCTGTTGCTGGCAGTAACAGCCAAATAGCTTCAAAAAAGAAAGAGTATCCTCCTCTTCCTCCTCCAGCCTCACAATCTCCATGTAGTGTCCTAGATTCGAAAGCCAGCTGGTAAAGCTGGAATGTAGTTTATACAACCTTAGCCCTAGCACCAGGCAGTAGAGTGTAGAAAGGAAAATCCGGAGGTGAGAGATTTAAAAAATTGTCTGTTTGTGCCCTGGCAGAGGATCAATTTCTCTGGCACACAGGTCAGAGTTGAACCATTTATGAAAACTGAATCATTTGTATACAGATCATATTTGTCTCACCTTGGAAAAGAAGCATCCATATTCATAGTTCCCCCTCTAATGCTAAGGTGGCTCAGTGGTAAAGAATCCGCCTGCCAACACAGGAGACATGGGTTTTATCTCTGGGTCGGGAAGAGCCCCTGGAGAAGGAAATGGCAACCCATTCTAGTATTCTTGCCTGGAGATTCCCATGGACAGAGGAGCCTGGTGGGCTACCGTCCATGGGGTTGCAAAGAGTCAGGACAACTGAGTGACTAAACAACAACTGATGCTATGGAGAGTCTGGCATCCCTCTCTCTCTTTTTTTTTTTAGTTTTTATTTTATTTTATTTTTAAATTTTAAAATATTGTATTGGTTTTGCCATACATCAACATGCATCCACCATGGCTGTACACATGTTCCCCATCCTGAACCCCCATCTCTTAATTTACCTCTTTTTGGGTTTTCTGATTTTTTCTCATTAGCTTCCCTGGAGTTTTAGAGTTTACATCTTGCCCATGTATATTCCAGATACTCTGCTAGGAGCCAGGGACCCAACTTTTACATTTTCTACATCTTTTCTAAAATACTTGATGTCTATCTCATTTTAGAATATTATTTACAAGTAAAAGTGTTCTTTTTTATTTTTCTATTGTGTTTTAGTATATTGATGAATCTTTCTTTAAAAAATTATTTATTTATTTGGTTGCATTGGGTCTTAGTTGGGGCATCTGGAATCTTTGTTGCAGCATGCAGGATCTTTAGCTGTGGCATGTGGGATCTTTAGTTTGCTAATTTTGTTGAGTCCAATCTGCTGTTATAGATTTTTCATTTCAGATAGGTATTTTATGACTTTAGCATTTGATTCTTTTTATAGGTTACAATTCTAATATAAAATTTTGTTTTGTCTTTTTTCCATAATTTTCTTTATTTTAGTGAATAAATTAATCGTGTATTTTTTAACCATTTATCATTTCTTTATTATTATTATTTTTACTTTACAATATTGCATTCTAAAAGTTCTTTGTTAATTTTAATAATGGTATCAATTTATTGATCTGTTTTTTATTATCTATTATTTATTTTTATTATCTGAGATATCTGCCACATGGGCTTCCCAGGTGGCACTAGTGGTAAAAAAAAAACAGTGTAGAAGGTGTAAGAGACACAGGTTCAATCCCTGGGTTGGAAGATCCCAGTCCCCGGAGGAGGGCATGGCAACCGACACCAGTATTCTTGCCTAGAGAATAAAGGTTTCATTGAATACAGACATCGAATGTGGTCCACTGGAGAAGGGAATGGCAAACCACTTCAGTATTCTTGCCTTGAGAACCCCATGAGCAGTATGAAAAGGCAAAATGATAGGATACTGAAAGAGGAGCTCCCTGGGTCAGTAGGTGCCCAATATGCTACTGGAGATCAGTGGAGAAATAACTCCAGAAAAAATGAAGGGATGGACCAAAGCAAAAACAATACCCAGCTGTGGATGTGACTGGTAATAGAAGCAAGGTCTGATGCTGTAAAGAGCAATATTGCATAGGAACCTGGAATGTCAGGTCCATGAATCAAGGCAAATTGGAAGTGGTCAAACAAGAGATGGCAAGACTGAACATAGGCATTCTAGGAATCAGCGAACTAAAATGGACTGGAATGAGTGAATTTAACTCAGATGACCATTATATCTACTACTGTGGGCAGGAATCCCTCAGAAGAAATGGAGTAGCCATCATGGTCAACAAAAGAGTCTGAAATGCAGTACTTGGATGCAATCTCAAAAACGACAGAATGATCTCTGTTCGTTTCCAAGGCAAAGTATTCCATATCATGGTAATCCAAGTCTATGCCCCAACCAGTAACACTGGAGAAGCTGAAGTTGAACGGTTCTATGAAGACCTACAAGGCCTTTTAGAACTAACACCCCCAAAAGATGTCCTTTTCATTATAGGGGACTGGAATGCAAAAGTAGGAAGTCAAGAAACACCTGGAGTAACAGGCAAATTTGGCCTTGGAATACAGAGTGAAGCAGGGCAAAGGCTAATAGAGTTTTGCTAAGGGAATGTACTGGTCATAGCAAACACCCTCTTTGAACAACACAAGAGAAGACTCTACACATGGACATCACCAGGTGGTCAACACCAAAATCAGATTGATTATATTCTTTGCAGCCAAAGATGGAGAAGTTCTATACAGTCAGCAAAAACAAGACTGGGAGCTGACTGTGGCTCAGATCATAAACTCCTTATTGCCAAATTCAGACTTAAATTGAAGAAAGTGGGAAAACCACTAGAGTATTCAGGTATGACCTAAATCAAATCCCTTATGTTTATACAGTGGAAGTGAGAAATAGATTTAAGGGTCTAGATCTGATAGATAGAGTGCCTGATGAACAATGGACTGAGGTTTGTGACATTGTAGAGGAGACAGGGATCAACACCATCCCCATGGAAAAGAAATGCAAAAAAACAAAATGGCTGTCTGGGGAGGCCTTACAAATAGCTGTGAAAAGAAGAGAAGTGAAAAGCAAAGGAGAAAAGGAAAGATATAAGGATCTGAATGCAGAATTCCAAAGAATAGCAAGGAGAGAAAAGGAAGCCTTCCTCAGTGGTCAGTGCAAAGAAATAGAGGAAAACAACAGAATGGGAAAGACTAGAGATCTCTTCAAGAAAATTAGAGATACCAAGGGAACATTTCATGCAAAGATGGGCTCGATAAAGGACAGAAATGGTATGGACCTAACAGAAGCAGAAGATATTAAGAAGAGGTGTCAAGAATACACAGAAGAATGGTACAAAAAAGAGCTTCACGACCCAGATAATCATGATGGTGTGATCACTCACCTAGAGCCAGACATCCTGGAATGTGAAGGCAAGTGGGCCTTAGAAAGCATCACTACGAACAAAGCTAGTGGAGGTGATGGAATTCCAGTTGAGCTATTTCAAATCCTGAAAGATGATGCTGTGAAAGTGCTGCACTCAATATGCCAGCAAATTTGGAAAACTCAGCAGTGGCCACAGGACTGGAAAAGGTCAGTTTTCATTCCAATCCCAAAGAAAGGCAATGCTAAAGGATGCTCAAACTACCACACAATTGCACTCATCTCACACGCTAGTAAAGTAATGCTCAAAATTCTCCAAGCCAGGCTTCAGCAGTACGTGAACTGTGAACTTCCAGATGTTCAAGCTGGTTTTAGAAAAGGCAGAGGAACCAGAGATCAAATTGCCAACATCTGCTGGATCATGGAAAAAGCAAGAGAGTTCCAGAAAAACTTCTGTTTCTGCTTATTGACTATGTCAAAGCCTTTAACTGTGTGGATCACAATAAACTGTGGAAAATTCTGAAAGAGATGGGAATACCAGACCACCTGATCTGCCTCTTGAGAAATTTGTATGCAGGTCAGGAAGCAACAGTTAGAACTGGACATGGAACAACAGACTGGTTCCAAATAGGAAAAGAGGTACGTCAAGGCTGTATATTGTCACCCTGCTTATTTAACTTATATGCAGGGTACATCATGAGAAACGCTGGGCTGGAAGAAGCACAAGCTGGAATCAGGATTGCCAGGAGAAATATCAGTAACCTCAGATATGTAGATGACACCACCCTTATGGCAGAAAGTGAAGAGGAACTAAAAAGCCTCTTGATGAAAGTGAAAGAGGAGAGTGAAAAGGTTGGCTTAGAGTTCAACATTCAGAAAATGACAATCATGGCATCCGGTCCCATTACTTCATGGGAAATGATGGGGAAACGGTGGAAACAATGTCAGTTTTTATTTTGGGGGGCTCCAAGATCACTGCAGATGGTGATTGCAGCCATGAAATTAAAAGACGCTTACTCCTTGGAAGGAAAGTTATGACCTACCTAGATAGCATATTCAAAAGCAGAGACATTACTTTGCCAACAAGGTCCGTCTGGCCAAGGCTATGGTTTTTCCAGTGGTCATGTATGGATGTGAGAGTTGAACAGTGAAGAAAGCTGAGTGCTGAAGAATTGATGCTTTTGAACTGTGGTGTTGGAGAAGACTCTTGAGAGTCCCTTGGACTGCAAGGAGATCCAACCAGTCCATTCTAAAGGACATCAGTCCTGGGTGTTCTTTGGAAGGAATGATGCTAAAGCTGAAACTCCAGCACTTTGGCCACCTCATTTGAAGAGTTGACTCATTGGAAAAGATTATGATGCTGGGAGGGATTGGGGGCAGGAGGAGAAGGGGACGCCAGAGGATGAGATGGCTGGATGGCATCACCGACTCGATGGACTCACGTGAGTCTGAGTGAAGTCCACGACTTGGTGATGGACAGGGAGGCCTGGCGTGCTGCGATTCATGGAGTCGCAAAGAGTCGGACACGACTGAACGACTGAACTGAACTGAGATAATGTTATTTTTCAAGCAAGATGGTTTTTCCTTTCTTGTACTAGGCAGTGAGATCAAACTGGGCTGGCTTGAGGCTGTATTACAGGCTAGTAAAATTTAGCTACTGGTTCATTCAGATTTATATGGTGTATTGTCAAGGGTTCTCAACAGAGATCTTCTGGAACTTTTTCCCTGCTTTTGAGAGAATTTTGTCTTAATTCTTTATTATCATACAATGCACAACTTTACTATTTGGGAGATATCTTACTAGATAAACCAACTGGATGGCCAAGGCCCCTTAAGTGTACAATTTTGTCCCTCTAGACCTGTGAAGTTCCCCAAAATACAGCTGGAAGTTCAACCTCCCTCTTCCTGGGGACAGGAATGAATGCTCGGCCTCTGACTATGCACAGATTATCAAATGTCCTGGGTAAAGAGTCTGGAAGGTATCCCTGTGCCAACAAACACACATTTCACTTGCCCAGGGGCAAAGAGAGAGTGTTCTTTTTAACCTCACACTCTTTTAGAAGATTTGAATTTTAGAAAAATAGCCTTTTAACTTGCTATTGTTTTGATTTTTGAAAGAAAGAAATTGGAATCCTGTTGCATGTTGTTTTACTGTCTCCCACATACCCTTGTCTTGAAAGTCTAAACTGCAAGTAAGGAGACAAAGTTCACAGTACCTTGTTAAGCTTTTTTTTTTTTTTTTTTAATGTAAATGGTGTACTGGTCAACCAAAAAATTGAGGATTATGGAACAACTGGCTGTCTTTCCTTGCAGGACAATTTCTGGGCAATGCAAATAAATATTTAGCTGTTGTGGCAGGGAGGATTCTCATAGCAACTTTGCTATTAAAAAGGGGGTTGTTGTTGTTCAGTCACCCAGTCGTGTCCAACTCTTTGCAATCCCATAGACTGCAGCATGCCAGGCCTCTTTGTCCCTCACCAGCTCCTGAAGTTTGCCCAAGTTCATGTCCATTGCATCAGTAATGCCATCCAGCCATCTCATCCTCTGATGCCCTCTTCTTCTGCCCTCAGTCTTTACCAGCATCGGGACTTTTCCAATGAAAAGGGAGTATTATGTGATAAAGTATGGGGAACATTAAGGAGAGGCCCAAATTACTAGAATCTGCTTGCAAGGCAGGAGACCTGGGTTGTATCACTGGATCAGGAAGATCCCTTGGAGAAGGGAATGGCTACCCACTCCAGTATTCTTGCCTGGAGAATTCCATGGACAGAGGAGCCTGGCGGGCTACATGGGATCTCAAAGATTCTGATATGACTGAGTGATTAACTTACACACAAGCCTAAAAGTGAGGTAGTGTTAACATACTATAAAATGTTATATAATTTTGTGACCAAGTTTTTTTTTTTTAATTAAGCATTTGGTTTTGGGTTTTATTTTAAAAGACTTTTAGAATATTTCTTCTAAAGAAAAATAAATCTACTATTCTTTTCTCTGCCAAAGAGTTGCTGCCTGTGCCCATTTACCTGGTAATAAATCAAAGGTATCTATCATCATCATCTATTTATCTATATCATCTATTAAGTACTTAACAATCAGCTTCTTACCCATGTCTAATATTTATATATATGGTTATGCTTTTGGCTATTAGTGATAGTGGGTGATTATAAAAATTATAAGTGCATCCTGAGAGGACAGTACACCAAAGAGACAGAATGTCAAGAAAAAAAAAATCATGTATCCTTGTCGTTAGAGGAGATATTTCAGTTGTTACATTACTACTACCTAACAACAACAAAAAATAAGTATCAGTAGCATGAAGCTTGATGCTAAAAAGAGAAGGAAAAATAGTCGTAATTCAATGGCATTTACAATCAGGTTTCAAATAACTGTCAAAAGTTTCCTTCAAATGCTAATAAATAAGTTAGTTATTCTTTCCTCATATCAAGGGACTGTGCTCTATGACACACAGTAAATGCTCTGTAAAAGAGAGTTCACATACCTTTAGGATATGCCCAGCTGTAAGCAAAATGGGAAAAGAAGGAATAAGAGATGAAGCATTTGCTAAAGTTATCATTCACTTGAAGCTCCTTTGTGTCCTGGGCTCTGAGAATTTTATCAACAGAGTGAGTGAAAACAGAGCCCACTGGAGCCCTGGAGAACATGCCTCGGGGAACTGCCTGACCTGGGGCATTAGGGGCTGATTGAGAAGGTCTAGTGCAATTTCTACAGCTTGTGCTTCTGGAATCTATAGATTCTGATTGGGGGGGGAAAAAAAAACAAATAGCCGCCACTACTACCACTGACGTGTCTTTCTAAACACTCTGTGATCTTTGAATGTGTTCCTGTCCCTCTTCTGGCTGCTCCTAATTGGGCCCAACTCATAATCAACCTTCTTAGTGGTATACTTCAAAAACAGGGTTGCTGCAAAGTAATATAGACAGAAAAGAGTCAAATACCATAGAAGTGTAGGTCAATGAATGTTCATGAACTGAATTCTCCTCTTATAACTGTGATTCAGATCAAGCAACACGACTTTACCAGAACTCCATCGTTCTCCCTGTACCTTCTACCTGTCACTACCACCAAGGGTACCCCTAGCCTCAGTTTTAACACCATCGATTAATCCTGCCTTTTTGGTTTAATATAGAATCACATATTCTGTGCTCTTTTGTACCTGGCTTCTTTTGTTCATCTTTGTGTTGGTCTGTTCATCCATTTTGCTGCATGTAGGTGTGGATTTTTTTCACTTAATATTGCGGTATTCCATTATGTGCATGTGCTACAATTCACTTACTCTTGAAATGCTAATATTTGAGGAACCATAAAGGAACTCTGCTGCCCAAATATACTTTTCCTCATAACTCTTCATCCTGACTGACATTCCTTACTGAAATATGTCTTTTAGCACAATGCATTAACTGCAAATTCATAAATGGGGCTTATTTGTTCCTATATGAACTGGTTTCTACCCCTTCCTCAGCTCTCCTCTATTGCCACTTCTGCCTCTGCTATAGTTGCACTAAACTACTTTCTACTACTCTTTTTTCTCTGTGTGTTTCATTTTGGATAGTTTCTATTGCTAGGTCTTCAAGTTCATCCTTTTTTTCTGTAGTGTCTAATCTGTGGTTGTTCTCATACACTGATTATTTTTTTTAATCTAAGTAGTGTATTTTTCATCTCTAGGAATTCATTTAAAAAAAATCTTTTATTTCTCCCCTCATCCTAGTTAGATTGTCCACCACCTTCTAGAACATATGGTACACATTTATAATAGCTCTTTCAAAGTCTTTGTTTAATTTTATAATCTGTGTTATTTCTCTTGTATTTCTATTACCTGGTTGTCTCTGTTTATGGGTCATAAATTTTGGCATACTTATTAATTTCTGATCGGTTGCCAGGACATTGTGAAATTTACATTGTTGGGTGGTGTTTTTTTAATAACTTTATTGCCTAGGACTTTGTTCTCGGATGTAACTAAGTTTGATCCTTTTGTTGGGTTTGCTAGGAAGGACAAAAATGCCTGTAGTCAAGAGTTTCTTTAACCTTGCTGCTGAGGCAGTCCCCTTCTGAGGACTGTACATGATGCCCTGTGTGAGGAAGTCTCATCACTCTGCTGGTGAATATATGAATTCCCTCCTCTGTGTGAACTCCAGTGACTATATCACTTACTTCTGTCTGGTGATTCTGTCTCTAGTCTCAGTAGTTTGCTCATACATGTGTGTGTGCTTGGTTTCTCAGTCGTGTCTGACTCTTTGAGATCCCATGGACTGTAGCCTTCCAGACCCCTCTGTTCATGGGATTCTCTAGGCAAGAATACTGGAGTGGGTAGCCATTCTCGTCTCCAGGGTATCTTCCCAACCCAGGAATTGAACCCTCTGCATTTCAGGCAGATTCTTTGCCATCTGAGCCACCAGGGAAGCCCTTACTCATTCATATGTACAATTAAATACTCAGGGGACCCAAAGAAGTTCTCCAGTATTCTGTTTGTCTGTGCAACTTCCTGCTCTGCAGTACTCTGTTTCACAACTTCTAGCTGCATATTCCAGAAGTCTATTTTGATTCCTCAACTCAAGGAGACTCATGTGATCAACTTGGCTTGCCCTACTAGGTGCGTAATGTGACAAGTCTCTCCAGGCAGTGACAAGTTGGGTCACTCGTAGGGCTGACACCATCTCACTTGTTTCCTTTCTCTTGGGGTCACTGTTCAGTGCTGTTTATTTCCTAAGAACTAAAAATTATTGTTTTGTGTATTTTCTACTCTTTCATAAAGTCCTTATTACTTCATTATGGCTGGAAGCAAAAGTCACCACTCTGAACTACTTTAGTTTGTTAGCAAATCTTTTTTTCCTATTTCTAAGATCGAGACACACTGTTCTTTGTTCCTTTCTCTCATCTCATTTTCCTTAGCTCACCTAACTCTCACTAATTCTTATGGTCTAATTTAATAATAATAGCTTACATTTATTGAGAACTATCTATATGCCAGTTACTTGTTAGCATTTGTGCAATGTTTCATTTAATCTTCAAAACAATTTTATGATTTTAGTGCTACTGTCATTATCTTCATTTTACAGAGAGGAAATGAAGATCAAAGACGCTGAGTCACTTGTTGGAGGTTTCATAACTAATAGGTGGCAAGTCTAATTTGAACTCAAGTGGTCTGGCTTTAGTCCTGATGCTGCATGATAACTTCTCAGTTATCAGTTATTCTGGAATGATTTTGTTAATACTGAAACTCTGTGTTATTCTCTTTTGTTAAATATGTTTCCATAACACCTACTGTTCCCCCAAATTAAACTCGTCCTTCCATATTTAAACCATGTGCTTACTTCTCTGCATCCGCCATTCAACTTCGTGTTCTGGAGGCCTGAGTGGGGCTGGGCAGAGACTATATTGTCTTGATAACCATCACTTCAGTAGCAACCAGAACATGAAAGACAGTCAATAAATGTTCATTGAATGGATGAATAAAAGCATATCTTGATGAGATGACACAGTGATTTTTATAAAGGTCTTTATTAGATAATGAGTTTTACATTTATTTCCTATATTCCCAAGAGAAAGAGTCACACAAAAAATTATTTTAGACGTGTGGGAGGTTAGGAGAGGTCTGCACATTGACATCTTACCCCTTGAATGTGAGCCTATTTGTATAACAGAGCAGGGGCTCAAAAACCTAAGAGGAAGAAAATGGGGAGGGGCTTGAAGAGAGGACAGATAGAAACAAAAGGGAATAGGGAGTTGTTGAATAGACAACATTTTGTCATTTTGCCTAGGGCTGGCCTGCTTACTAAAAAGAGTCATTTATCACATCCTATTCAAAAATCCATGATCTCTGAAGGATGGAAGTCATTTTGCTTATTGGGTACAGATAGATAGCTATTCTATCAGTCCAAATAAATTACTTAGTCAATAAAGTTGTGTTTTAGTGACATAAAATTGGTAGTCTTTTGAGAATGCTTGATCTTATTTCCTATGATATAAAAGAGCACAGAATGAGTGAACACAGTCAAACCTGAAAGTTGGCTGTTTCATATATTAGGCTGTTGAGATGATGGTTGTTACCATTTCTTTCTTCTTCTTACCCAAACTGTACCAGAGTAAGGGAATCACTGAAAGTATTACTTTTTCCAACCTAAGCATCCTTTGTATATGTGGTTCTCCTGTTTAGTTTACAAAAAAACTTTCTTCCATATTATTCTATCTGGTTAAAGTAACAACAATATAGTGGGAATGAAGAGGTTTTTCCAACCTAACCTTACATTTCTGAGCCTCAGATATCACTATATATAAAACAACTATATTCTCTATAAATCTTGTAATTCCATCTGGATTTTCATATTGTGCTCAAAGATACCATAGAGTGAAATAAGGAAGGAAGAGAAGTGGAGACCAAGAAGGAAGGGCTCCAGGACTCTCACCTTTACACCAACTAGCGATGCTTTGCTTCTTCTCTTTTATCTGTGAAGGAGGATTTGCATTAAACCATCCTCACTCCCTCCCCTGGTACTGTTATAATGAACTGACCTGAAAATAAGTGCATTAAGTGGCCATAGAACATAAAGACACTAATTAGTTCACTTGGGGATCAAATCCATGATAACAGACTTATTCATGCTTTTCTCTATCCCCAAAACTATATAGATGAAAGCAAAGGGGGAAAACAAATCTATCACATATATGACAATCTTTAAGAACAAACACTTTAAATTTCAAATATGATCTGGTTGATTCTGTCACAGGGAAAGAATCTTATCAGTAGTTAAGAATAAGTAATAATTGAGTCTGGATCCATTGCAAATAATATTTCACAGCCAAAGAAATGCAAATAGCCAATAAACATGAAAAAGGTTTAGCCTCTCTGATGATCAAAGGAACTTATATTAATATTACAATACACTATTTTAGACTTTTAAATTGACAAATATTTTAAAAATTATATGTCATGATGATGGGAGGAGGCTGAAATCCTTTCTTCATACACTGTTGGAGGCTGTACACATGAGTAAATAATTTCTGGAGAGCCATTTGGCATTATGCAAAAGCCTCAAGCATATTCTTGTACTTTGACTAACAGCTTCTATTTCCAGAATCATCCTAAGGACATAATCATCCTAAGGATATAATCACAGGTGTGGCAAAGGGATTACTCAAGTTTTATGTTCATGGTGTATAGAACGTAAGCTCTTTTACTTTATAAGGAAGAAAGAGATGCAGGGTTAGCCCCAGGTCTTATGGGTTTGTTGTAAAGCTGCAAGGGTTAGCAAGGAAAACAGAAAGAGTTGCAAGGAAACTAACAAGGGTCAGCAAGGAAAACAGAAAGTCTTGCCTAGCCAGACTACCTGAGAGTGACCTGTATAGGATTTAGAGTGAAGGAGGAGGGGAGCCCTTCATGATATGTTGACATTCCTCTAACAGCATCATCTTGTCCCATCCAATTCACTTTAGTTAAGTTGCTCTGTCTGTTTAATGCTGGTTCTGACTCTGGTCTGAATCTTTATTTTCTCACTGCCTCATGACTGCTGCTCTTAGATACTGCTTGTTGTTTTCTCTTGATATTTTGGTATCTGCATTCACGAGGACACTCCTCCGTTCATGGGATTTCCCAGGCAAAAATACTGGAGTGGGATGTCATTTCCTACCCCAGGGGATCTTCCTGACCCAGAACTTGGATCTCTTGTGTCTCCTGCATTGGCAGGCGGATTCTTTACCACTGCACCACCTGGGAAGCCCAGTACTATTCCAACCAGGCCTGATTTCCAGAGAGGGCCGCGTAGTTTTGTTTCTATTGAATGGGTTGTGAGTTTGCCTGGTACTTGGAGGAAAACCTATTCCTATCCCAAATGCAGTAATTGCTGGGAAAAGCCCAAATGGGAAATAATGTACTTATCCCCAAACAGGGATATTGGCACATATACTATACTCATAAAGTATAATATTATGCAACTATTACACACATTTTGATGACATTGTGATTAAGGGAACATTTGGGGGGGGCTCCAAAATCACTGCAGATGGTGATTGCAGCCATGAAATTAAAAGACGCTTACTCTTTGGAAGGACAGTTATGACCAACCTAGACAGCATATTAAAAAGCAGAGACGTTACTTTGCCAACAAAGGTCCATCTAGCCAAGGCTATGGTTTTTCCAGTAGTCATGTATGGATGTGACAGTTGGACTATAAAGAAAGCTGAGTGCTGAAAAATTGATGCTTTTAAACTGTGGTGTTGGAGAAGACTCTTGAGAGTCCCTTGGACTGCAAGGAGATTCAACCAGTCCATCCTAAAGGAGATCAGTCCTGGGTGTTCATTGGAAGGACTGATGTTGAGGCTGAACCTCTAATACTTTGGCCTCCTCACGCGAAGAGCTGACTCATTTGAAAAGCCCCTGATGCTGGGAAAGATTGAAGGCAGGAGAAGGGGACGACAGAGGATGAGATGGTTGGATGGCATTACCGACTTAATTGACTTAATTGACTTAATTGACATCACTGACTCAATTGACACGAGTTTAGGTAGACTCAGGGAGTTGGTGATGGACAGGGAGGCCTGGCATGCTGCAGTCCATGCAGTCACAAAGAGTTGGACATGACTGAGTGACTGAACTGAACTGGTTTTATTTTTTATATGTTTGTTTTCCAGACTTCATTTTAGTCTCTTTTACTTTTTTAATCATGATGCAGTTAATAGAAGCAGCTGATTTGAAAAATATGAAGTCAAATTTCTCATGATTTCTCCCTCCTGCTTATATTTACACAGGCAGAAGCTGAGAGTCATTAACTTACCCAGAAGATTAAATCCTTTAGGAAAGTGACTGCACATTCAGAGTTTCCTATGTTACAATAGAGTCCTTTTCTCCAAAATGTTGCAAGAAGCTTCTCTCATTTTTCATCCACTCCCAGACAACACACCTTGTATTTTTCCAACAAAATGACCAATGACTAACCATAGTGACAGCAAATGTTTATCTATTTGTCCCTTAGAGAAGTAGTACATTTGCCATTTTCCACAGATCTTCTCCATGCTTTTCAAAAGGGCAAAAAATAAGCAACAGCATAAGCTGAAGAGCTAGCCATGGCTCTGGGGGACCACTCATATTTGAAGTTCCACAATAAAAAGATGTTCTACTTATTTATGTACGTCAGACACAACTCCCCTGATAGATGGTGGGCTTTTGGGACCTATGAGCAGCGTTTGACATTTCTTTACATAGTCTCAGCAACTAGTACATGCAAAGACTTTAGAAATCATATGATCTTCTTTGGCACTTGAGGAAACTGAAGCTTATAGTGAGTAAGTGATTTTCTCAAGATCAAACAATTTAATGGGAAAACTGACACTGGAACCAAGGTTTCCTAATGTTCACTCATATGGGGAAGAAGAAAAAAAAATTCGAACATGTTGATTTAGAGAAAACATCTTTTCCAAAATGAAACCATGCAGAATCAAAATATGATGAAAAGGGAAAGTAATACAATAGCTAGTAGAGCCAGGTTAGTTTCTGGGAGAAGCTGTTGTCAAGATAGGATGCAATGTGCAAGTTATTTACTGGGAGAAATACCTGTGAAGGTAAAGAGGAGGGAGTAAAGATGAGAGCCTTCAGATCACAATGCAGGTCAGACCTGTGAGGGAGAAAAGGGAAAAACAGCAGGAATCTCAGACTGCAGTACAGTTACAGGGAATTTTCAGCTAGGCTGTTAGTACTGAAGTCAAATACATCCAGCAAAGCACCCCCCCCCACCCCCGCCTTTTTCATGGGAATGGCTTTTGTTAGTATCCTTGCTGTGTTCAGTCATTGGAGCAGCTTTCTGGATGTCTGGACATTGGTGCAGACTCAATGGATCCGGAAGTTAATAGCTTGGCTGTCAGTCAATTACACATCCTGCAAGACAAAATCTGGATGGGACGTTTTCATGGCTACCACACTAACTGGGGACTTACTTTGTGCCAGACACTGTGGTTAAATATTTATATGCATTATCTCATTTCATACTCAAAGCAAGTGTATGGCATGGATATTATTATTTCCACTTTACAAGTGAAGGTTAAAGGAAATCCTACCTGTTTTTTGAAATGTCTTCTAATTTTTTGCCTATGAGCTGCTTTTTATACTAGGATATTTGTTCATGAAACTGTTTCTTGATCTTTGCTTGAAAACTGCCTTTTATACCAGTAATATCTGCCATGGCTGGTATCCCATGTGCTCCTCTTTTAAACACCTTATTACAAGAGATGCAATGTGGAAAGTGTGTTAATTTCTCAGCTGTGTCCTACTCTTTGCAACCCCACAGACTGTAGCCTGCCAGATTCCTCTGTCCATGGCATTTTCCAGGCAAGAATACTGGAGTGGGTTGCCATTGTCTTTTCCAGGGGATCTTCCTGACCCAGGGATTGAACCTGGGTCTCCTGAATTGCAGTCAGATTCTCTACCATCTGAGCCACTGGCATTTCTTAATTCTGCACTATGATGAATTCATCATTCATTTTACATTAAGACATTTGCTATTATCAATTGGAATGACTGTTACCTAAAGACTAGATAAATTTTATCCTTGGACTGCTTCTTCTTGGGGTTCTGATCCTCAGCATATGAATATTGTAGCACAACAATGAAGGTGAGTCAAGGGCAAGCAAGGTATTCAGGTGTATGTAAGTGATGGTTCTGTCCACCTTAAATTACACAGTGCCGTATGTCAATTATATTTCAATAAAACTGGAAGAAAAACATACAATGAAAAATGAACATGTGAAATGTTTCAAATTTTGTACAGAAGCAAAATAACATTTGCAAGATGTACCTAAGTAACTGA
The DNA here is from genome assembly GCF_002263795.3 of Bos taurus. Classification (NCBI taxonomy): domain Eukaryota; kingdom Metazoa; phylum Chordata; class Mammalia; order Artiodactyla; family Bovidae; genus Bos; species Bos taurus. The sequence goes on along the minus strand of NC_037350.1, from coordinate 22,935,443 downwards.
GAGTAAAGTATCTCACAATAAGCAGGGTAGTCCAGGAAGGACTCCAGGTCATGTCACATGTCATAAATTCCAGGTTTTTTAAGGAAGTGGTTCACTGAAGACACTTTAGTCTCTGAAGTAGGCAGCGCTGCAGACCTACAGGATGGGGTAGTTTGATGGGAGGTGGGGGGACAACTGCAATAAGATTAAAGGACAGGATTTTGTTTTTTAAAAATACTTGATTTTTAAACTTGTGTGTTTTACAACTTGTGGGATCCTATAGATTTTTAAACTTTCCTGCTGGTCAGTGTTTTTGTTTTGTTTCAGTTTTTAAGTGAAAGTGAAGTCACTCAGTCGTGTCCGACTCTTTGCAACCCCATGGACTGTAGCCTACTATGCTCCTCCGTCCGTGGGATTCTCCAGGCAAGAATACTGGAGTGGGTTGCCATTTCCTTCTTCAGGAGATCTTCCCAACCCAGGGATCGATCCCAGGTCTCCCGCACTGCCGGCAAACGCTTTACCATCTGGGCCACCAGGGAAGCTCAGTTTTTAAAAATAAACATTATTAACCGGATTCAGTTCTCTCTTTTTTTACTTTTAAGTGTTGCTCACAAAGAAAAACCATTTTGGACTGGTAAGGGCTTTAGCAACCTACTGATATAGAGTCCTCTGTCATATATTTTTTTCTTTTTTAAAAAATGTTATTACATTATAGTTGCTTTACAATATTGGGTTATTTTCTGATGTATAGCAAAATGAATCAGCCCTACGTATACACATAACCCCTCTTTTTGCATTTCCTTCTCATTTAGGTCATCACAGAGCATTAAGGAGAGTTTCTTGTGCTATATAGCGGGTTCCTTTTGCAACCAAGGAGAGGAAAGGCTACTTGGTATAAAGGGTAGAAAGAGAATTGTTAGTATCATTTTTACCTACATTCCACCACCCTCAGAAACATGTGGTTCATAGTATTTCTTTTTAGCAGAGCCCTAAGTTGAAAAATTTGGTTCATAGTCTCCTAGCCTCAATCCTAAAGAAGTTCTCATAACCATAATAGGTTGCATGTTCATATGAAAAGACGAAATGAGATTTAAAAAGCAAATCAAACATTATTTTGATATAAAGTTGCACATCACATAAAATTTTTTGTCAGCTCTAAAATGCTATGATTGTTTTCTTTATTCTTAGCTTTGTGACATGTGGTTGGTGTGTGAACAAACATTAACCCAAAACCTTCCTATAAAGACCAGTACTGATTTTAGTCTGTTTTTGAGGACACAGAAACTAGCACTTTTGATTCAGAGGGTTGAGAAGGACAATTTTAAAGAAAGATTCTTTTAAATATAAATCCTATTTTAAATAGTGAGTCATGTGAATCCCTGCCCACCCCCCGCCCCCCCGCAAGTATGGCATGGCATGTGGCACTTCCCTGACCAGGGATCAAACCTGTGCTCTTTGCAGTTAAAGCATGGAGTCAACCACTGGACCATCCAAAGTCCAGTCATGTGAATCTGTATGTTAATATTGATGTCACGGTTGGATGTTTACTGCCTTTCAGTTTAAAAAACTCTAAAATGTTGCTTTGTGATAAATTCAAACTTAAATGACTAGAGGGAGTGACTTTCTGTATAATTAGCATGATAATATAATCGGGTCCTATCTCTTGATATTTTTATGAGATTATCATTCTTATAATCATTTACAGAACTCATGCACTGTTGATAGTATATCTGCAATGTGCATTCGATATTTGAGAACTTATTTTGAAAAGAGAGTTGTTTCTACTTTATGCAGAAATCCAACAGAGTTTTACTAATGACTTGATCAAGCATCCCAAGAAACTCTAACAATAGGGCACATATTCCCAATGATGAAAATTGCACTCAATTTAAATACAAGATGAATATTAATAGGATGCTTTGTTCCCTTTCAAATGCCTTCCCTATTTTACTCTTTTTCTTGGGTCAGTGGTCTTTAAGCTGAGTTCTAAATAGTTTGTACAACCTTATCTTTTATAGAATTATGCATAAAATCCATACATATCCTATGAGACTCTCAAGAATAAACTGTATTAATTCTTGTACTCTGATTAATTCTTGTATTTGCTGAAATGTTCTTCCTCTTGCTATGCGACATGCATTCAATTATGGGAAATGGGAATGCTTTAAAATACCACATTCTGGCATGAAGTGTTTTGAAAATCTTTGGGGGACATTAGTTTGCCTTTAATAACAAGTCCAAAATCGTGCCTACTGGGCCTTTCCACTGGAAACAGAGATTGTATATTGCTATAAAAAAACAGTATTGTCATCTGGCTGATGTCTGTCAAATGGAGAACAGCTCCACAGCACAGGAGAGAAGAGCAGGAGCAGGAGAAAAATAGGCATTCAAAGGTGAGAACCACCTTTTTTCCCTGGAAGATACACATTTTTTTAAACAACAAGAAGAAAGCACTTTATTTTTCAGTCCCTCTCCCCCCAGGCTTTACAAAACCTAGATGCTCTGTTGTCAAGTTGGAAAATTAGAGCTATGATTACCTTTAAAAAGTTTTACTTGTCAGAATTTCTTCTCAGCATGTAAAACACCTCTTTGTAGTGTCTCACGCCACTATTTCGCTTCTGTAAGACATACCATGGAGAACACCTTGTCCAAAAGAGTCAGTATCAATGCTTTTCCTACCAGGCCAATTGATTCTAGGAACTTTCTATTTTATTTTCCACTGGGCAAATCTTTGCTACTTTTTTGGAGGATGACAAATGTAATTTAATTCTGAAATATACAAAAAAAAAAAACACCAAAACAAAACAGAGAACTATATGGAGTGGGGATTGGTTCTACAAAATAAATGGAAATTTGGTGGGTACAAGTGCCTGGTAATATGTTTAAGGGCATACCAATAAAATACAGAGAAATAAAATAAAATACAGAAAATAAAAATTACAGAAATAAAATACAGAGAAACATCTTTCAGGATGAATAGCTGATAAAAAATGAAAAATGACTATGAATATAGTAGTTTCATAGAACAAAAGAAAAATATACAAAATAAGTAAGGCCAGTAAAGAATCTCCCTGCATTGCAAGAGGGAATGTCTGCCCACTCCAGTATTCTTGCCTGGATAATTCCATGGACAAAGGAGCCTGGCAGGCTACACCCAATGGGGTTGCAAAAGTCAGACATGACTGAACAACTAACACTTTTACTTATCTATTCAGTGGCTCCCAGTATCTCTATAACTTAAAAGTTTCCTCATTTAGTAGTACTACAACAAATCCAACTTCCCATAAAATTCATTCTCTGTATTTCACTCATTGTGAAAATATGATTTCAGAAATACAGTCTGTTAGAAAGACTTTGAAAACTGGAATATGATGTAAGGCTTTAGTTTAAGGTGTGATTCTGCCTCTTACTGATTGTGTGTCCTTGGACCAGTGGTTTGCTATTTAAATGTCTAACAACAGACTTTACAGGGGAAAAGAAAGCTTGAAGTGTGATTTCCTTGGTGTATATAGTCCTACCATGTCCAGTTTCAAGTTAGTAACAGGATGTCCTGAATGTAGAGTAGAAGAGAAGAGTGGACAGTGGGCTCTCCCAACTTGGTAGGAATTGGCTTCATCACATTACTACTGCCTTGAACAAATGTATCATTGCTCTGAATTTTCTCTTCTGTAAAATTGAAATAATGATGTTCATCTCACACAAATAGTTGAAAAAATTAAATGAACAAAAATATTAATGCCTTAGTTTATCAGAGAAGTATATAAGATCAGAGATTGATAGGTTAGAGTGAAGGACCAGGGACGAGGCTTGATCACTCAGGAGCTTTTGTAGCAGAGTTTTATTAAAGTATAAAAAGGGACAGAGAAAGCTTCTGACACAGACATCAGAAGAGGGACAGAGAGTGCCCCCCTCGCTAGTGTTAGCAAGGGAGTTATGTACTTTTTAATTAGTTATTACAATAAATCAAAAGAATGTCTCAAGGTTGTAAAAATTTTTACTGGATCCACTCCCACAATTTACATTTTAGCATAGCCAGATTAGAATTTAATAGAAAGATCCTACTAGACCCACTCCCATAATTACATTTTAAGATACCAGGATTAGTCAGAAGGTTTTCAGGAAGAAGAAACTGTCCTCAAGCAGGATACATTGTTGTTACATAATCCCTAGTACAGAGTTTAAACTGAGTTGTTTGTTGTGTAATCATCAGCTTTAGACTTCAGAAAAAAAACCGTTTTATGTGACCAAGACTAAGGAATGTAGAGAAAAACAAAAACAACAAAAAAAGTTTGTCCTTTTCTCCTCCTTGAGAATTCCAGACCTGTATCTCCTCCTCAAGAACCCCAGACCCCTCTATCCTCTTTGGGCACCCTGGACTTCTTATCAACCTACCTAGGAATTGACTCTCTCAAGATCATTGCTGAAAGCCTATTTAAATTCCTACTCAATCTTTCAGTCATGCCCAGATAGAGAAGGGATATGCATCACACCTGCTGCTGCTGCTAAGTCGCTTCAGTTGTGTCCAATTCTGTGCGACCCCATAGGCTCCCCCGTCCCTGGGATTCTCCAGGCAAGAACACTGGAGTGGGTTGCCATTTCCTTCTCCAATGCATGAAAGTGAAAAGTGAAAGTGAAGTCACTCAGTCATGTCCGACTCTTAGTGACCCTATGGACTGCAGCCCACCAGGCTCCTCCGTCCATGGGATTTTCCAGGCAAGAGTACTGGAGTGGGGTGCCATTGCATCACACCTAGGAATACATAAAACTAGGGAGAATAGTTGACAGAATGAATGGAAGGTAGATTGTGAATAAAAAAATATTTTGAAAGACTTGAGTATTGGCTACATAGCAATAGAAAATTTACTGGTAGCATCTACATCTATGCAAGCAACAACAAAAAAAGCATTCAACAGGTGAGGACAAGAATATTTTAAAGACAGGCTTAGGCATTTTGGAAGGCAATTATCTTCATTTATACAATTGATATTGTGTTATCAAATGTATGGATGTGAGAGTTGGACCATAAAGAAGGCTGAACACCAAAGAACTGATGGCTTTGAGCTGCAGTATTGGAGAAGACTCTTAAGAGTCCATTGGACTACAAGGAGATCAAATCAGTCAATCCTAAAGGAAATCAATCCTGAATATTCATTAGAAGGATCGATACTGAAGCTGAAGCTCCAATACTTTGACCACCTGATGTGAAGAGCTGAGTCATTAAAAATCTATTCATTCATTTCCCTGATGTTGGGAAAGATTGAAGGCAGGAGAAGAAGGGGACAACAGAGGATGAGATGGTTGGATGGCATCTCTGACTCAATGGACATGAGTTTGAGCAAGCTCCAGGAAATGGTGAAGGACAGTCCATGGGGTCTCAAAGACTGGCAGACTGTAGTCCATGGGGTCGCAAAGAGTCAGACACAACTGAACAAGTGAACAACAACAAAGCTTACAAACTCAGGCTACACTGAGGCAAGTTAATTCAATTAAGAAAATAAGAATTTCTCTCCAATTAATGGTGGCCAGTCCACATATAGAAAATTTGCCTTTGTTTCTAAGTGCTGAACGTTAAGATTAATACCGAAACATGCAGCCCATGATAAGTAGATTGACCAGATTCATACAAGACTTAAAAATATATATTAATTGAAAGAATTGCAGATATCTAGCTTGGATAAATGAGTGGGCTTCCCTGGTGACTTAGATTGTAAAGAATCTGTCTGCAATGCAGGAGACCCAGGTTCGATCCCCTGGAGAAGGGAATGGCTAAATGAAGATGCAATGAAAATGTGATTGTTAACATTAAATATGTAAGTTCATCTTATATATACTTTCAAAGATAAAAAAAGTGTTGAAAAGTTTCAGAAAAACAAATTTTATTTCAAGAATTTTTTAAAGGTGAAATTATCTTCAGTGGGAAGCTAGGTTCTCCAAAATGATTGCTAACCAGATAGCAAAAGGATGAGCAGATGTGAGAAGAATGGGATTTGAGGATAAGACTAGCTGTACTTTATGACATCAAGCACTCTTTCCGTTTTACGTTGTTATATTTTTAAGTTTTTTGTTTTTTATGATAATTGAAAAAAAATAATATTTTCTGAAGCCTGAGGGTAGAAGAAAACCTTGAAAACTTTCAAAATTATTTTGTCACTGTAATTTCAAAAAATGTTAAAAATCAGCATGAAAAATCAGGAGGCTAAGAATGTGACCAGAAATCAACTACTTTTCGATACCAAATGAAAGAGCTTGGTTTCTGGGGAAGGTACCTGCAAGGGGAGCATTACCATGAGAGGAGTTTTACAACATGATGTGTCAACTTTTATCTTTTTTCCGCTAGTGACAGTTACAATGTTGAATATTGTTATAAAAGGAGTCATTTTTATCTGCACAAATTGTGGGCTAAGACTGAGTCATTTCAACACACACATTCAGATCTCTGAAGAACAATAGATGTTTATTGATCATTTCCTAATACCTCATAATGAGGGTTATTTTAAAAATGCCCAATGTATGCTTGCAATTTGAGCAAAACTTGATCTGGGGAGATATTTGACTTTTAATGGATATGTAATGGCCATTACATATTGCAAAGAAACTTACATTTCCGGTTACCATTGCTTTACTTTAGCTCCATACAAATTCTTGGCTTCTTTACTTCCCTAAATGGATGCTGTCACCAGCTGGGTTTCTCAGGATGAAACCTTTGGTACTCATGAAGCAAGAATAATTTTTTCTGTTATCTTTCAATACCATATTAACTCTCTTTTGCTTTTTGTTGCTGTTGTTCAGTTGCTAAGTCGTGTCCAACTCTTTCGATTCCATGAGCTGTAGCACACGAGGCTCCTCCGTCCTCTCCCAGAGTTTGCTCAAATTCATGTCTGTTGAGTCGATGATGCTATCTAACCATCTCCTCTTCTGTGCCTATGGCCTTCGATCTTTCCCGGCATCAGTGTCTTTTCCAATCAGTCGGTTCTTCACATCAGATATCCAAAGTATTGGAGCTTCAGCTACAGCATCAATCCTTTCAGTGAATATTCAGGATTGATTTCCTTTAGGATTGGGTCTTCCCTGGTGGCTTAGCAGTAAAGAATCCACCTGTAATGCAGAAGACATGGGTTTGATCCCTGGGTCAGGAAGGTCCCCTGGAGGAGGAAGTGGTAACCCACTCCAGTATTCTTGCTATGTCCAATCCCATGGACAGAGGACCCTGGTGGGCTACAGTCCATAGGATTGCAAAGAATTGGACATGACTGAGCACTCACCTCCTTTAGGATTGACTGGTTTGATCTTGCAGTCAAAGGGACTCTGAAGAGTCTTCTCCAGCACCACAATTCAAAAGCATCAATTATTTGGGGCTTAGCTTTCTTTATCTCCCAACTCTCACATCGTACAAAAACATAGCTTTGACTATGCAGACCTTTGTCAACAAAGTGATGTCTCTGTTTTTTAATATGCCATCTAGGTTTCTCATACCTTTCCTTCCAAGGAACAAGTGTCTTTTAATTTCATTGCTACAGTCACTGTTCACAGTGATTTTGGAGCCCAAGAAAGTAAAATCTGTCACTACTTCCATCTTTTCCCCTTCTATGTGCCATGAAGTGATGGGACCAGATGCCACGAACTTAGCTTTTTGAATGTTGAGTTTTAAGCCAGCTCTTTCACTCTTCTCTTTCACCTTCATTAAGAGGCCCTTTAGTTCCTTTTCACTTTTTACCATTACAGTGGTGTCATCTGGATATCTGAGGTTGTTGATATTTCTCCCAGCAATCTTGATTCCTTCTTGTGATTCATCTGGCCTGACATTTCACATGAGGTACTCTGAGTATAAGTTAAATAAGCAGGGTGATAATGTACCACCTTGTTGTACTCCTTTCCCAATTTTGAACTATTCAGTTGTTCCATGTAAGATCCTAATTATTGCTCCCTAACCTGCGTACAGGCTTCTCAGGAGACATGTAAGGTGGTCTAGTACTTCCTTCTCTTTATGAATTTTCCACAGTTTGTTGTGATCTACACAGTCAAAGGCTTTAGCATAGTCAGTGAACAGGCTCTTTTGCTTAGGTCGGTCTTAAATGCCATTACTGGTTTCCTGAGGAAAAGACTTTGGGAAATGACAAAGTGTTAAGATTTTTTTTCTTTGCTAATCCCTTAATCTTGGTGTCAGTCCACTGTGCTTTGCCCAAGTTCTCAACAGCAACCCTAGGGTGACATGAAGATTTGTCTAAAGCCAATATAGGCGTGGTCTTCTGAGGACTGCCACAGGTTTTTAAATTTGTTATGAAAGCCCTGTGCCCTAAATTCTGGAAGTTCTAAATGTCTCTGAATGCTTAATCAGGATGTGTTTCAGGTACTTTGTTTGAGGGTATTGGAAAAGGTCATCAACATCCTTGTTGGCTGCTTATCTTGAATGTATAGTAAACCTGAAAATTAAAATAAAAATTATATAATGATTAACCATTGGTTACTTGTTGCTCCCAACTTGGTGCTGATGAGCATCTAGTTGAGGGGGGTTTTGTTAGTCCAAATATATATTACTAGAAAGTCTTTCTGCTTGGCCTATTTACATTGAGAAGTGGCAAACTTCTGAGCAGCTAGCTTTCAGCAAAAGCTTAAGATTCCTTCCTTATTTTGTTAGACTAGAGTTTCTAATCTCTGTTACCATTGTTTAATGTGTAGGATCTGAAGGATCATCATATGTGAACACACAAACCTGAACCAAGTGAAGTACCAGCATCTTAAATTCTATTCTTTAAAGATTCATTGGAGGCTGCCAGATCCCTTTATCTAATAAGCCAGTCTTACCTGATGCATTAACTAACTCTCCTAGTTTCCCAGTGGATGTTTTCCAATTGCTCTGGATCTCTGTTCCTTGCCAACTTTAAAGCCACTTCTCATCACTGGTGTGTATTTCATTAACTGGAATAAGTTGGAGAGTTGTGTCTATCTGGCAGTAATAACTTCAGTAAATCTGTTTTGTCCTTTTGTCCATTGCTTTTCTCTAAGATCTTTTGTATCAGTGACTGTACTTCTTTCTTTCTTTTTTTAATTTATTTACTTATTTGCTGTATTGGGTCTTAGTTGCTGCATGCAGGATCTTCAGTCTTTGTTGCAGCATGAGGGATCGTTCATAGTTAGGGCATGTGAACTCTTAGTTGCAGCATGTGAGGTCTAGCTCCCTGACTAGAAATTGAACCCAAGTCCCCTGCTTTGGGAACATGGAGTCCTAGCCACTGGACTTCCAGGGAAGTCTCCAGTGACTGTATTTTCTGATGACCAGCAGCCCTACCATCTGTAATACTTGTGTGCATTTGCTTGAAAGTCTTCAGTTTTTCCAGTGGGAGTTTATATCAGCCCCAGGGTCTTTTCTCCATTCTATTCATGCCTTTGACAGAATCCCAGGGATGGGTTCAGCTTGATTATATGGACTTTTTATTTCAGGAATAAATCTAGCTCCATGATAAATCTCAGAGAATGACATATATTTGTTGAATGAATGAATAGATGGATGAAAGAATAAATTCTGTACTTTTTAAAAACTAACATGCTTTGTAGAGCATTCTTGTCTCTAACTATGGTCTACAGACCACGTAGTTTTTCCTGTGGTCATGTATGGATGTGAGAGTTGGACTGTGAAGAAGGCTGAGCACCGAAGAATTGATGCTTTTGAACTGTGGTGTTGGAGAAGACTCTTGAGAGTCCCTTGGACTGCAAGGAGATCCAACCAGTCCATTCTGAAGGAGATCAGCCCTGGGATTTCTTTGGAAGGAATGATGCTAAAGCTGAAACTCCAGTACTTTGGCCACCTCATGCAAAGAGTTGACTCATTGGAAAAGACTCTGATGCTGGGAGGGATTGGGGGCAAGAGGAGAAGGGGACGACAGAGGATGAGATGGCTGGATGGCATCACTGACTCGATGAACGTGAGTCTCAGTGAACTCCGGGAGTTGGTGATGGACAGGGAGGCCTGGCGTGCTGCAATTCATTGGGTCGCAAAAAGTTGGACACGACTGAGTGACTGATCTGATCTGATCTGACCACGTGCAAATGAATCCTTATAGGTGAAATGAAATGAAATCCTTTACTGAAATCTGTTCTGGTGCCCTGTGGAAGACAGCCCCAAAGATGGCCCTGAATGATCCTTGCCTTCTGGTATTGATGCTATCGTGTAATTCTCTCCCGCATTCTATCAGGACTGATTTTATTAAATAGCATATGGCAGAAGTGATGATAGGTCACTTCTGAAAACATTGAGGACAGACTTGGGGTTGTCGAGGAGGAGTGGGGGTTGGGGGAATGGATTGGAAGTTCAGAGTTAGCAGATACAAACTAGTATATATAGACTGGATTAACAACACATACCTATGTATAGCATAGGAAACTATATTCAATATCCTGGGATAAACCATAGTGGAAAAGCATATGAAAAAGAATATATACGTGTGTGTGTGTGTGTGTGTGTGTGTGTGTAACTGAATCACTTTGCTGTATGGCAGAAATTAACACAGCCTTGTAAATGTTCAATTTTACTTCAATAAAATAAATTTTTAAAAAGACCTTGTGGCTCCCATCTTGGCCACTTAGCCTGTCTCTTGGATGACTCACTTTGGGAAAAGTCAGATGCCAAGTGGAAGAGCCCTGTGGAAAAGCCCACATGGCAAGCTTTTTGGAAACAACAAAAGAGAACTTAGACCATCGGATCAGAGCCACATGAGTAGGTATCTTGGAAACAGCTCTTCCAGTCCACTCAGTTCTTCCAGTGATATTGTAAAACCCCAACTGATAATTTCATTGTAACTTCAGGAGTGAGCCTAAGCCAGAAACCACCCTGTCAAGTCACTTCTAGATTTCTGACCTTGGAAACTGTGTGAGATTTGTTGCTTTATACTGTTAGGCTTGGAGGCAATTGTTTATTCAGGCAATAGATAACTAATACTAATATATCATGCATACTGAATCAGAATATCCAGAAAGACGGTCCAGGAAACTTTACTGTTAGCAAGCGTACATCACAAAGTCATGATACGTTTGTATATTAACATTGGAGAACCAGGGTGTTATTAGTGTTTTTAAGTTCTGAACAACTGTAGACTTCCATTATTCACTATTTCACTGCTAAATATCCCTGATTGTTTAACATGTGAATGGCTGTAATCTCTTCTCAATCCTTTCTATATCAATGCTTAAAGATTTATTAACTTTTGTTTGTTGGTTCTGCATTTCTCAATCTCACTTTTGAGAGTGACATTCTATTGAGTTGGTCCAATTTAAACATTTGTAGCTTAATGTGGTTTTCAGAATGACTCCTGAAAGGATGATTACAACTACTTGCTCTGTATCTTTAAATCTAACCACCAAAATCAAAGAAAACTCACTTTACTATAATTACTTGGATGAATATAAAATGCTCAGAATTCTTTCTCTCCAGTCCACTTTTCTTTACCAAAGCATGGGCCCCAACTCTCTAAGATCAAAGAAGATCTTTTCTTTTTTTTTTTTCAAAGCTAGCAAGCCATTAATATCCATCTCTGTAAAGTAATCCAAATGAATATTTCAAAAGTGACTTGTATAATTAGCAGAATTTCACAACAGTGTCAGCATTCATCTGAGGACTGTCTGTAGGGGAGTCAAAGGAGCCCGGGGTGGAAGCCGTAGGCAGCAGTGACTCGATAGAGTTGCCTTCATTTCTCTGAATTGAGGCTGCTTTATTTTGGAATTGAACATGCCTTTTTTTCTTTATAAAACAGGAATTAATTAGAAACTCTAAAGAGTCACTTTGTAATTCTGAGCATTTTTGAGTATTATCACCATCACCTTGGGTTTATAACCCCCAAAGTCCTACTTTATTCCCCTAGCTTTTTACTTCTTCCTAGGTTATTACTCCTTCCCCTTGTATCAGTCAGGGTTCACTCAGGAAAGAAGAACCAATAGGACAGTAATAGAATAGGAGATTTATTACAGGATCCTGCACTTTCATGGAGGATACTAGAGACATAAGGGTCCACAAATAATGTTGAAATATCTAAAAACAAATGATCCAGGAGTGCGCTCTTGGAGCACTGGCAAGTGTCAACAAATCAGAGCTTGCAGACACAGTGAGATCACAAGCGAGACCCATAGGAAATCCCACAGAAGACTGGTGGCTCCTTGTGCCTCCTGCCTCTGTGAGTTCAGAGTTAAGTGTCTGGTGATGGGCCTGTGGTTGCTGATGGTCAACAAAAACAGAAGTTAGGGAAAAAGCTGGATATGAAGTGAGGAGAAGGATGAACAGATGGACTGTTACAATATTTATGTTGTTGCTATTCTCTTGTCTTCAGTTTATTTTTGTGTCATTATATTTGTACACTCATGCTTTGGATAACACCATTGAGTGGGAAGCTCTTACTTCTTCTGTACCCTGTCCTAAATACACATTGATAATCTGCAGATGGTTTAGAATTAAGATTCTCTCCTAACATGGGCACTGTTTTCAGCACTTCCTCTTTAGTCTCCAGTGTCCATATAGACCTCTTGTCTCACAATATTTTATTTTAGTTTATCATAGCTGCAAGGATCCTGACTTTAATGGCAATATTTGTTCCTGGACTAACTGGCCTTCTTGGTTCAAGCGACCGTAACTTCAGTAACTAGCCTTGGCTCAGGTTTAATAATTCTTCTAGTTTTGACTCCCTGCATGCCTATGAGGCAGATATTAATCTTGAGACCATACACTTGAAGGGGAAGAATTAATTCTTTGGTATATGTTTAGTTGTTATCTGAGAAACATTAAGCTCATTTGTATTCTCAATCTTTTATTTTTCTTGGCTTTAATTTTTTAAATTCTGTCTTCTTTCATTGTGGTGTGGCAAAAATAAAATATGCAAAAGCTTATGGTGTTCAAATTGATGCTGTTCATTTATGGAAATTTTGTTCAGTCCTTTCAAATATAATTCTATGTAACTAAATACACTAGTTGAGGGCCTTAAAATTTAGAGCTTGAATTAGTAGACAGTGGTCAAATATAACACATCTCCAAAGTGTCACAACTTGGCTGGCAACAGTGAAGATAGGTATTGCAATAATATTATCTTTTATGTTTACTCTTATGGGACTCACATCCAGCAGGCTCATCTGGTCAATACCTATGATTCTGTCTTAAATCTGACTGTATGCTGGGCCAATACACCCATCAGAAGCATTTGGTAAAGTGAAACAGAGGAAGTAACTAAAATAACTAATTATTAACAGGGACTTATGATCTGTCAAGCATGAGGATAAGAACTGTACATATATTAAATAATCGAATCTTTAAAGCAACCTTATGATTTAGATGGTCTCACTATTATCTTTCTAGAGGTTGGGGAACCAGTCCAAAACACATTACAGGAAGAGGGTAGTTGCAGTGTAAATCTGGAAAAACTATACACAATGTCCAAGTTCTTATTCCATTCATGCCACCATTATTTCATCCATCCATTCATCTATTTATCCATCCATCAAAAGATGTACTGCCCTCGAAGTAATGGTAAACAGTGTGCTAAAACATGCTGGTTATCCTGTTTGTTCTTCTATATCCATTGTTTATCCTTCTTGGCTCTTCTTCACGCTGATGCTGCTAAGTTGCTTCAGTCGTGTCTGACTCTGTGCGACCCCATCGACGTCAGCCCACCAGGCTCCCCTGACCCTGGGATTCTCCAGGTAAGAATATTGCCGTTTCCTTCTCCAGTGCATGAAAGTGAAAAGTGAAAGTGAAGTCGCTCAGTCGTGTCCGACTCTTAGTGACCCCATGGACTGCAGCCCACCAGGCTCCTCCATCCACGGGATTTTCCAGGCAAGAGTACTGGAGTGGTGTGCCATTGCCTTCTCTGTCTTCATGCTATAGGAGGTCAAAAAACAAGCAGTTTGTATCACGTGTGGTCTTTTCCTGGATAGTCTATTTTGATTTAGCCAGTAAAAGCTTCTAGCAAGAGATAAGATAATGAAAGAGAGGAAAGCCAGTGTTTCTTCCCTACTGCTCCCTAGTTTGCTGATTTGTCTGTGGGTATAACTGTATTCTTCCATGACTCCTGCTTTTTCCTCCTCCTCCACAGCTCCAATTTTCAAGTGATGTCTGTTGGCTCATTGGACTTGTGTAGTTTAGTCTAGACTGTGTTCTCTCAAAACTGCCAACATTTTAAAATTGGGTGACTTGAAACCCACAGAAAATTAGAATGTTGGCTTCTCTTAAAAAACAAAAGTTCTGGCAACATAGGAGTCCTCTATTACCATCAGGTGAAAAGCAGCTGGTGCTGATTTGAAGCCATGTCTCTTCCTGTGCCCTGTCTACTCTGTCACCTGCCCAATACCTGTAGTCAGTTATCAGCTACTGGAATTGTACAACCAGAAGAGCCATTGTTTGGTTCTGACACTGGGAAGCAGAATGAAGTTGGCAGAAAGGATTGTGTTCACTAGAGATGGAGAAAAAAGCCTTCCTTTTTGGCTTCCTATTCCCCATTCCAATTCATCCAGTTATAATGGAAAATGTAAGGTTTCAGAATCATTAGGGATTCAGCATAGATTAGAGGAGAGTTTACTTTTGATTATTGGAATAAAGTATTGGGTTTGCAGGGTAAATTTTTAGGACAAAGTCATGAATGCAGAATGGTGATTTTCTACATTGTATAAACAAAGCGTAAAATTTAAACATTAAATATATTCTTTCAGGGTTAAACAAGAATTCTTTCTGGGTACTGGAAATGTGATTTGGTATTTACAACTGTGCTTCAAATTCTAACACTTAATAGATTCACTTTTTTTTTTACACTTAATAGATTCTTAAGTGCATTTTGTCCTGCTAGTTCCTAAGCTATGCAGCTTCCTCTTAGTTTTTTCATTAACCCTTGCTTTCTATATTTTCTTGCTAAATGAATGGCAGAAATATGCATATTCTTTAAAGGTTATGGCATGGATTTCAATTTTTGTTAAAAAAAAAAAAAGCAAAAAAAAATCTGGAAACAGTTATTTTGCAATCAGAAATGAGATACCAATTACTGCAAGATAAACTTACTAATATTTTTACATTAATATTTTCCTGAAATAATGAATTTCAAGATTTTTACCAATATGTTCATTTAAACTGTTCTTTATGAGAAAAAAGAAAAGTAGACCCTAGAGAAAGAGTATAAAAGTTGCTTCCCTTTTAGCTTTACTTTTAATTGTTTCTTGCCAAAGAATGTAGAATTTGCAGATATTCGAAATTCCTGTAATCTTTTCAAATGCAAATTCACTTTACATTTTTCTTCATGGAAGATCTTTCCTAATCTAACAGCTTTTAATGAAATAAGCATCAAACAACAGGCCTGGGTATTGATTAGTTTTGATTAACATATTCTTCTCACTACAGCTTCTCACTGCTTTTTATTTCAGGTAAATATTTACTAATGACACAAATGACTCCTGTCTAACTTCTGAAATCTCAGAACTGATAGGCAAGGGAAGGAAAGTGAATGGCAGTCTGAGTAAGCCAGAGGAAGCTAAATAATTTGCCTTAAGTATGATAAAGAAAAAATTTGCTTTACTCTTAGCTACCTCTGAATTCTTAAGAGCAAAGCAAATATGTGAACACCACCATGGAAATGGAATGAAATGTGATGACTGGGTTCCCCACAGAAGAGTTGTGTGAAATAAACTGTAGGACCAGAGATCTTAAAAATAAGAGTGAAATTGACATAGCCATTTGGTAGCTCATTGTTGATGAACATGTGTATTACATTTGTCTTTTATCATCATCATCATCATTATTATTTCTGTAATATAACCATCATTTATCTATTAGCATAATTTCTTGGTTGGAAAAATTAATGTCAGAAGCCAGAATGCCTTGCTTAATTTGTACCCAAGCCAGTGCCAGTCAATATTCACAGAATTCCCAGTGCCCTGTCAATGCTCTTCAACCCTTCCTCTCGTTGAGTCTTTCTTAATTGACTCCACTGAAGCAAATCCAATTTCTGCTTTCAGTCCTTGTACACATATGTGAGGACTGCTAAATTTAAACTATTTCTGCTCAATTTTGTGCTGTCAACTCTTGACACACCAGACAGAATGAGATCACCGGAATTTGCTTTATATCTTATTTTAAGATCATGTAATTGAAATGATTTTGTGCCATTGTTTCAGGATAGTATTAAAGTGATATCCTAGAGGTGAAAAACAAATACATTATTCGACTCCATCATCCATTCTCTCTGAAACCACCTTCTTTGCTTTGTCTGCCTGATTTGATTTATATAGGAGATATAAGTGTCAATAACTTGTTTTTGATGGGTGCAGTACTGCCACGAAAATGGATATAGTTGAACATTAGGCTATAAAGAGGGGCATGAAATATAATTCAGATGGGGTTCATGACACTCGTCCCTCATCTGACACACATTCTTTTCATTTCCAATTTCAATGGAACAAGAAAAGAAAACGGTTTCCAATCTGTCCCACCTCATAAAAATAGACCTGTGTTTAATTCTTCAGAACCTGAAATTATCCTTTGGATATTGTCAACCAATCATCCAAGGAAAACGTTCCTAGCCAAAGTAATAGAAATATTCTAGGTATCAAGATGGCTAAAATACTACTGTTGCCTTGCTTTTAATGATTGCACAAAATATTGCAGAAAAGCGAATGTGATAATAGTGACATAGCTTTCTACTGCTATTTTTTAAATTAAATTATGCCATTTTCTTAGTAGTATATGGCGGTTTGCAAATGAAACATTTTTTAATAGGAAAAGGCCTAATCACAGACCCTGACATGTATTTTTAATATAGTAAAGGAACTGTGTTTGTCAAAGCCCAAAGTCTCAATTAGTTGTAACCGAAGATCTTCTGTAAGAGATGTTAGTTTTATTTATGATTATAGTTCATGATGGATCATAGACGTTTCAATTAAAATCTTATTTTGGCTTTCTTGATCAGCAAGTTGGATTATAAATATTATATCTCTTGAACACAGGAGCCTGATACAAAGTTAGCTGCCTAAATTTCAGACATTTGGACATATTTTAGTAGAAGACATTAATTATGTCACATCAAGCTTGTTATGAATAAACTAAATGTCCTTACAGAAATTAGAGAATACTCTTCAAAAAACTTGGGCATTGAGTCAAGAATTATTTTTAATTCAAGATTACTGGGGGGGAAAATTACAGCTCATCTATTTATTTAAAAAGCCTACTGAAGAGGTAACAGCATTTATAATTTCTCTGTCCCAGGCTTTGGAAGAGCTGAATCTGCATCATCTCATGCATTTTCTACATACACTAGCTAATTAAGGCATTCCAAACTTGGCCCCAAACAATAAAATCTAATATGAAAATTATTATTTGTAGCTTACTCAGAGTGGTTATTTATTTTGTTTTATTAATATTTTTTTACATTTTCTTTCTTCTGCTCATGAGTGACTCTGTGGAAGCTATACACCATGGAAAGCCCTATGGTCCCCATGTCTGATTCTGTGTGATCAAAGAGCCCCATTTGGTGGTGAAATAATTAAAAAATCACTGAAAATCAACCACTATCAACATTAAGAGGATTGTCAACTAGTAATTAATATCAATTAAGCTACTGCAATTGTTGATGGATTTTAAAAATATATTTTAATTAGAAACAATATATAAATCATACCTTTCACTCTTTTCAGTAAGGGATTCAACCATCAATAAGGGAAACACAGAGCAGGGATTAATATTTACATAAATTGTGTTCTCGCATAAATGTAAAAGCTACTGAGAGTAGGAATGTTCTAGAATAGGATATTAACAGGTATTTTGGCTGATTCCCTTTATAAGTAGGTTAAGGATCAACTCTGGCTATTGAACATAACCAACTGTAACTGGTAAAAGGTGAATTTCTGTCTCCCTAAGGGGAACTCTTCATAGTTAGCTTTTCCCCTTGCATTCCTCCTCTTCTAATGGCAGCTTGGCTGATAGAAAACATAATTTCTTTATCTGTATGCTCAGAAACTCCTTGAGCAAATGATCAATACCACAGTGAGGAATCCTCCTAGGCTTGAAGCCTAATGCAGGCAAAGAGAATTTCTTAACAGACAATAAAGAATTAAAATAAAGAGAAATGGAGGGAATAAGGCTACTGATATTTCTCAAGTATCTACAATGTGATAGACACTGTGTTAGAAGATTTATGCCTACTGCTTTATTTAATTTTCAGCAGAATCATGGGTTAAGTTTTACTAGTTCATTTGGTGAATGGGTGAAATGAAGCTCAGAGAAACTAAATAATTTTCCCAAGGCAACACGATAAGGAGCCACAATTTATCTGACTCCATATACAAGAAGTGAAAGTGAAAGTCACTCAGGCATGTCCAACTCTTTGGGACCCCATGGACTCTGCAGTCCATGGAATTCTCCAGGTCAGAATACTGGGATGAGTAGCCATTCTCTTCTCCAGGGGATCTTCCCAACCCAGGGATCAAACCCAGGTCTCCTGCATTGCAGGCAGATTCTTTACCAGCTGAGCCACCAAGGAAGCCCATATACAAAAAGAATGTCCCTAAATTTTTTCCATTATACGATGCTATCATAAAATTTATAAAAATATGTGTTTCTCAAACTGTTATGAGGAAAATGCAAACTAGTACATTTTATAAATATATAAGATAATCTGCTTTATAAGAGCAGTGTGAATGCTTTCACTGCTGAGTACCTCTTATACTGTGCCCATTTCCTTCATTTATCTTAGAATTCAGTGTCCTCTAAGTTAACTACATTGCTTTGGAAGCATCTGTGCTAATATTCACAATTTGTTTCTACTTTCTGTCTTTTGTTACCTGCTATTTGACTATTTCTGCTTTATTGACTGTGCCAAAGCCATGGACTGTGTGGATCACAATAAACTGTAGAAAATTCTGAAGGAGATGGGAATACCAGACCACCTGACCTGCCTCTTGAGAAATTTGTATCCAGGGCAGGAAGCAACAGTTAGAACTGGACATGGGCCAACAGACTGGTTCCAAATAGGAAAAGGAGTACGTCAAGGCTGTATATTGTCACCCTGCTTATTTAACTTACATGCAGAGTACATCATGAGAAACACTGGTCTGGATGAAGCACAAGCTAACCTCAGATATGCAGATGACACCACCCTTATGGCAGAAAGGGAAGAGGAGCTAAAAAGCCTCTTGATGAAAGTGAAATAGGAGAGTGAAAAAGTTGGCTTAAAGCTCAACATTCAGAAAACTAAGATCATGGCATCTGGTCCCATCACTTCATGGGAAATAGATGGGGAAACAATGGAAACAGTGGCTGACTTTATTTTTTGGGGCTCCAAAATCACTGCAGATGGTGACTGCAGCCATGAAATTAAAAGACGCTTACTCCTTGGAAGGAAAGTTATGACCAACCTAGACAGCATATTGAAAAGCAGAGATATTACTTTGCCAACAAAGGTCCATCTAGTCAAGGCTATGGTTTTTCCAGTGGTCATGTATGCATGTGAGAGTTGGACTATGAGGAAAGCTGAGTGTCGAAGAATTGATGCTTTTGAACTGTGGTGTTGGAGAAGACTCTTGAGAGTCCCTTGGACTGCAAGGAGATGCAACCAGTCCATCCTAAAGGAGATCAGTCCTGGGTGTTCATTGGAAGGACTGATGCTGAGGCTGAAACTCCAATACTTTGGCCACCTCATGTGAAGTGTTGACTCATTGGAAAAGACTCTGATGCTGGGAGGGATTGGGGGCAGGAGGAGAAGGGGACGACAGAGAATGAGATGGCTGGATGGCATCACCAACTTGATGGACATGAGTTTGGGTGAGCTCCGGGAGTTGGTGATGGACAGGGAGGCCTGGCGTGCTGCGATTCATGGGGTCGCAAAGAGTTGGACTTGACTGAGAGACTGAACTGAACTGAACTGACTCCTGTCAACAACCCCTAATGGCCACTAAAAAAAATAAGAATTAGTATTATTTAATACTGTGAAAAAAGGGTTGAGAATTGAAAACAATACTCTCATTAATGGATTGATTTTGCCTGTAAATCCCTATCTCCGGCAAATTTGAATTTAAAGTTGGATTCCTTTGGTGCCCATCACCATAGATGCCATCTGTATGTTCTAAAATGTAGCCTGTGTACTTAAGTTAATAAGCTTCTAAGTTTTCATCTTAGTTTCCAAGGCACATTAAAATTGAAATGGAATGTTTCTCAAAGTGCTTTTTTTTGGTATCGACACAGGAAGTCAACAATGGTTGCGTAAGAGTCCCTCAAAATTGGAACCTGAGTTTGCTACCACCTGCACCAAAAAAGAAAAACTTGGTTGATTGGTTCCTGACCTACTTTTGCTTCTATCAAATGACACACTATTATATATCTATTAGTGAGAATGCTTCACTGATTCCTTCTATTGAAACTGCAGCTAGATAACTGTCCTTTGTGATTCAAGTATTTGAATAACCACTCTGAGATTGAAAAAGTATCATGTGTTACACAAAAACAAATGTAGACATGGTATCTAAGCAGCCACAAAAATTTTAATATCAGTAAGATGGCGATGTTAGAAGAGTGCTGTCGATACCATTTATATGTTAAATGTATTATTAGCAGATTGGTCTACTGAAATCTTGCTATGAATTGCTTGTGGCTGCTGAGATTTTCAAAGGCCAAGTTAGGGGCCATGTAATTACAAATCTTTTTTTTATAGTCTCATTAGCTTCATAATAAAGAGTGACATTTATTATCTGGAAATATATATTTTTTAAAGTGTATGTGTTTGTGTGTGTGTGTGTGTGTGTGTGTGTGTGTATGAGAGAGAGAGAGAGAACTCATTTTCCCTCTTTCTCCTTCCTATTATTTTTTCCAACAATCACCTTTCAAAAAGAAGGAAGAAAGTAAGATGAGGAGGAGGAGGAGCAGGGAAACATATTTAGCCTGTATAATTTATAAAGGTACACAGCTATCCAGGAATTGCACAATTATATAAGACTAGAAAACAATCATTTTGAAATTTTTTGTTATAGACTTTCTTTACTTAGTCTTTAAGTCTTGTGACTAAAAGGGACCTTTTCCCCCATCATTCATCTAGAGAATGTTTCAGAATTCAAACCCCCTAACCCAAAAAATGAACACATGTCTATCATGAGTTTTCTAAATCATCTTCTATATATGAAGTCACCCACCTGCACCTATTGTGAGATATTGGCCTTAAATCACAATTGGGACAAAAAGAGGAAAGTAAAGGACAGTGAGCTAGTGGCCCATTATTTACCATGCTATCAAGCCTTGTCATGAAGACTGAGGATAGAGAAGAAATACATTTTTAATAAGTAAGAACAGTTCTTCCATGTGGCACAGGAAGTGAGACAAACTTGGCTTCTTTGTTCTAGAATAGGTGGGCAAAATGTTCAGTTTTATGTTCTAGATGTAAAAATACTTCAGTTCAGTTCAGTTCAGTTGCTCAGTCATGTCCAACTCTTTGCGACCCCATGGACTGCAGCACGCCAGGCTTCCCTGTCCATCACCAACTCCTGGAGTTTACTCAGACTCATTTCCATTGAGTTGGTGATGCCATCCAACCATCTCATCTTTGGTCATCCCCTTCTCCCCCCGCCTTCAATCTTTCCTAGCATTAGGGTCTTTTCCAATGAGTCAGCTCTTTGCATCAAGTGGCCAAAATACTGGAGTTTCAGCTTCAACATCAGTCCTTCCAGTGAATATTCAGGAATGATTTCCTTTAGGATGGACTGGTTGGATCTCCTTGCAGTCCAAGGGACTCTCAACTCTCAAAATAGTCTTCTCCAATACCACAGTTCAAAAGCATCAATTTTCGGTGCTCAGCTTTCTTCACTGTTCAACTCTCACATCCATACATGATTACTGGAAAATCCATAGCTTTGTCTAGATGGACCTTTGTTGGCTAAGTAATGTCTCTGCTTTTTAATATGCTGTCTAGATTGGTCATAACTTTTCTTCCAAGGGGCAAGCATCTTTAATTTCATGGCTGCAGTCACCATCTGCAGTGATTTTGGAGCCCACAAAAATAAAGTCTGACACTATTTCCAATGTTTCCCCATCTATTTGCCATGAAGTGATGGGACTAAGATCAGATGCCATGATCTTAGTTTTCTGAATGTTGAGCTTTAAGCCAACTTTTCACTCTCCTCTTTCACTTTCATCAAGAGACTCTTTAATTCTTCCTCACTTTCTGCCATAAGGATGGTGTCATCTGCATGTCTGAGGTTATTGATATTTCTCCCGGCAATCTTGATTCCAGCTTGTGCTTCATCGAGCCCAGTGTTTCTCATGATGTACTCTGCATATAAGTTAAATAAGCAGAATGACAATATACAGCCTTGAAGTACTCCTTTTCCTATTTGGAACCAGTCTGTCGTTCCATGTCCAGTTCTAACTGTTGCCTTCTGACCTGCATACAGATTTCTCAAGAGGCAGGTCAGGTGGTCTGGTATTCCCATCTCTTTCAGAATTTTCCACAGTTTATTGTGATGCATGCAGTCAAAGGCTTTAGCATAGTCAATAAAGCAGAAATAGATGTTTTTTCTGGGAGTCTGTTCCTTTTTTGATGATCCAACGGATGTTGGAAATTTGGTCTCTTGATCCTCTGCCTTTTCTAAAAGCAGCTTGAACATCTGGAAGTTCACAATTCATGTATTGCTGAAGCCTGGATTGGAGAATTTTGAGCATTACTTTGCTAGTGTGTGAGATGACTGCAGCCATGTGGTAGTTTGAGTATTGTTTGGCATTGCCTTTCTTTGGGATTGGAATGAAAACTGACCTTTTCCAGTCCTGTGGCCACTGCTGCATTTTCCAAAAATACTTCAAGAATAGGAATTAAATGCAGCATTTATTTTGTCCAAAGTTGATAGAGGGATACATTTCAGAGTATTACAGTGGTTTCTGGGTAAAAATCTGCCTCTATAAGCAAGTTGAACTAAACTAGTCAACCTTTCCTTTTAGATGATTTTGATTGTTTTAAGTTCTTTGTATGGTGAACTTGTGAGGGTTTCCCTGGTGGCTCAGATGGTAAAAAATCCACCTGCAGTGTGGGAGACTTGGGTTTCAGTCCCTGGGTTGGGAAGATCCCCTGGAGGAGGGTATGGCAACCCACTCCAGTATTTTTGCCTGGATAATTCCCATGGACAGAAGACCCTGGCAGGCTACAGTCCATGGGGTTGCAAAGAGTCAGACACAGCTGAGCGACTGAGCACATGCACACACATGGTGAGCTGAACTTTTGCCTTTCTGCAATTTTTGTACATTTCCTATTGGTTAAAAATACATAGAATGAATCTAATCCCTCTGTATCTTGCAGTCCAGGAGTGTCTGAAGATATATGACATTTCTCTTACTTTGTATCTAGGGTTCAAATATACAAGTGCCACTGGGGGTCATTTGTAATAGATGCTGACAAGTTAGGAATACATTTATATCAGCTACTATTATAGGCTATTTCACATTTATACTTTGAGATTTTAAAAAAAATAATATTAAGTGTCCTGGCATTTTCATTTTGCTCTAAAACTAGGAACATGGCTTAACTGATTTGGTACAAGAAGTTAAACAATTTCATTTCAGGAAAAGATTTTCCCTTTTAGGGACAGAGAATAACCTTTATCTAGAGATTCAGTTGTCATGTTCATACTAATGTATGCAAATAAAATCAGAGTTTCAGTAACTACTATGCCTCTAAAAGGTCATATTCTTTTAATTAGAATCAAGCAATTAATTCTAAATGCTCCCCTATATTTTTTCTGGAAGCATTTCCTTTCATTATCAAAAGCCTCAGATTTCTTCCCATTCTATTTTTTTTTTTAGCTTATGAAATAAATAATAAAAACTTATGCTTTGGTTCATCCTGAAATTAATTGCACCTCCCCTTAATGCATATCAATTCAATGTGGCTCTTTGGGTTTTTATGGCTCAGTGTATATAGTACTTGTTGATATGTTGATATGATATTAGAACAAATTGAGTGTTAGTCATGATTTTTGACACTTTAAATCCTATGCTTCTGATTTATATGACTGGGAAATTACTGCTAAAGCCTTATTTAGGCATAAATTTATTATTTTTTAATTAGTTAAACATAAAGATGATAACGGAGAAGGCAATGGCACCCCACTCCAGTACTCTTGCCTGGAAAATCCCATGGATGCAGGAGCCTAGTAGGCTGCAGTCCATGGGGTCGCTAAAAGTTGGACACGACTGAGCGACTTCACTTTCACTTTTCACTTTCCTGCATTGGAGAAGGAAATGGCAGCCCACTGCAGTGTTCTTGCCTGGAGAATCCCAGGGTCAGGGGAGCCTGGTGGGCTGCCGTCTGTGGGGTTGCACAGAGTCGGACACGACTGAAGCGACTTAGCAGCAGTAGCAGCAAAGATGATAAAACTTAAAAATGTTGCCAAAAACTTAATTTTCCCTGCACTTAAAAAAAAAAAAAATTAAGCTAAAATTCAAATTTCCTTAGTGTTGGGATGCCCTCTGCTTATATATATATATATATATATATATATATTTTTTTTTTTTTTTTTTTTTAACTGATTGACAATATCCAAAATACCATTTAAAAAGGACTGACTTAACATGGTGGGTTACCTTTCTTTAGTTATTCCTTTATGCTCTCCTCCCTCTCCTCTTTCATGCTCAAAAAATTAAAAATATTATTCATTAATACTTTTATTCATTCTTTAGTTATCCACTCATGTATTCAGTCAACACACATTTATTGAGTGCCTATTGCATGTTAAGCATTAGATGAATGAGCATCTTCCCAACTTGCTCTCCTGCACCATGTGCCTATAGGAGCCAGGTCTGAGCCACTGCTTCTGTGAGCCACACTTTGCTTTAGAACAGTGCTTGTCAAATTATAATGTGTTAATGAATCAACCAAAGGATTTAGTTAACACTCCCATTCTGATTCAGTAGGTCTGGGTGGGACCTGAGATTTTGTAGTTCTGATAAACTCTTGGCTCAGGGAACAAACTTCGAGGACCAAGGCATTAGACCAGAGAAGAGACCTGATTCCTTTGAATTGATTTTTCTGCCCACCACAAAATCAAGACATTTCCTTTTGTAAATACAGGTAATTTTGAAAGGACATGCTCATTATTTTAGTTAAGAATTCATCCTCTTTGCTTTTATGGCACTTATCACACTGTGATGTCTTTAATTGTTGGTGTCTCTTTTGTTGTATTTAATTCCCTTGAAAATTGACACTAAATTCTATTTAGTGTTTCTACCATCTATCATAGACTTCCCTGGTGGCTCAGATGGTAAAGCATCTGCCTACAATGCGGGAGACCTGGGTTCGATTCCTGGGTTGGGAAGATCCCCTGGAGAAGGAAATGTCAATCCAGTCCAGTACTCTTGCCTGGAAAATCCCATAAACACAGTCCACAGGGTCGCAGAGTTGGACACGACTAAGTGACTTCACTCACTCACTCACCATATATCATGGGCTTCCCTGGTGGGTCAGTCCATCATGGCGTTTACGGCTCAATAATAATGTGATGAATAAATGTAGTAAATGGTTATTACTATCAGAGTAACATCTATTCTACCTTCTACTTATTTTCCCTACCCTCTAAGAGTCAGAGAGAGGCTTTTCCCTCTTTTCCCCACTCTAGTTTAAGTTCAGTAGCCTTCCCAAGAAGTGAACTATTCAAAGTTGAGCTAATGTTGGTCTTGAAGTGAAGTAGAGGAACCTCATTTTGAGAAGGGGATAAAAGCAAACGAAGTCTTGTGTTCCAGACAAGATAATCCTGGAAATGAAATTACTATTGGATTGCCAAATGTCTGGAGTGGGCTTGGTCAGGTAAGAAGGTGTGTTACAGAGTAGAGTCCAGAGACAGTCCCCTGGGGAAACAGTACGATGGGGAGGCCATTACTATGCTGGAGGAATCTGACCCTGTCCTTCCAGTCCTGAATTGTTATTGGTGATATGGAGGACAGCATGGTAGAAGCTGTGGAAAATGTATGGGTGAGGGTACAGGTTTATACCTGACCCATGAATATTCAGAGACCCAGACAGATCTTCTCACAAACAAGTCAATGACCTTGTAACTTTCTTGTAAGAGTTTATAGGGACAGTCACATGATCATTTCAGCATAATAATAATAACAATAGATAGATGTTTTGCCTACAGAAATATATATAAATTTAGGAAGCAGCAATAAATGCATTCTTTGTACAGCACAGAACTTAATAAGAAATACAGTCTGTCAGAATTATTGCTTTACGCTGAATGTAATACCATATATGTCATAATTATATGTAGCTACACTTACTTAGAGCTTCCTAGTTGCCCAGGATTTTTCTTAATGTTTTATATATGCTAACTCATTTAATCCATTTGAGAGAGATACTTTCATTGACAAAGCAATAAGGGAGAGTATATTTGAATAATTCACTCAGGGTTACATAACAGAAAGTGGTGGAGCTGTGTAAGGCAGTTTGGATCCTTAGGGTCTTTTAACTATTACAGGACCCTGTCCATCACATAAGTGTTTCTCATGAACTTTGAGTGTGAGAGACATCCAACTAAAATGGATTTATTTAAATAGAATTAAGAAGACAGGAGAGTTCTCACTGTAATTGGGTAAGCTAACAGGAGATGGGATGTTCAGGTCCACAGGGTCAGTGATTTACATCCCTAGAAGTCAGATCAAGTGGTGCGATATTCTGTTCTTTTATGCCAAACATATGTCCTGTATACTATCCTAAAATGGTTGCTGAGAAATGCATACCTGTATGTATGCAACACGTTCCATGATGATTCTATTATTATTCTTAAAGGCAAGATGGGAAAATATGAGCAATCCACTAATTCATTGACAATTGAACAGTTATCCAAAGAGTGTCTAGTAATGGATTGATGCCCAGATGTACGGAGATCTCTAGAGTTGGGATTCTCCACTTGGCTTTCTTTTGTTCAACAGTTTGTTCAGTGGTTAGAATGGTGGAAGAAGAAATGCTGAGCACTTTTGCAGGTAATAAACACAAAGTTAGAAAGGGTGGTTATTAGTTTAGATGATAGTCACATGCCTGAAAAAGATCTTTCCAGTTTGGAGCTATGGGCTGAAACTAATAAAATGAAAATTTATAGAGTTATTATAAACTCTTGTTTATTGCACATTTACAGGAAAAGGAAATTTGTGACAAAATTCCTGTGGTTTTATTTGCCTACCTGCTCAATATGAGCCAGTATGGTGTTAACAGATGCTTAAAAAAGTTAATGCATTCCTAAAATGCATTAATAGAGGTAGAGAGTCAAGTTCAAGGGTGGTAATAGTTTCACTATAATCTGAACTGCTCAGGCTGTGTCTTGTATATTATATTCAGTTCTGTAGGCTGCATTTTAAGAGTTACTGAAAAGGTGGATTACACCTAGAGGGTGACTAGACTGTCGAAGAGATTGGAAACCATGATGTTTTAGAAATTGAGCTCACCTAACCTAGAGAAGAAACTGATAAGGCCTTGTGAAAGTTCACATTGTAAAATGCTTTCTTGAAGAAAGATAATAATTTTGTGTAATTCTATAGAGAAGTAGATCCAATATATAAGAAGGTAAAAGATTGGGTATATTCTTACAGTTATGGCTGAGAAAAGATAGAATAAGACACCTTGAAAATAATGTGGGGTGGAGCAAAGCAAATATCATTTCTCCTTTTTGTTATAATAAAAATTGTTTTTTTAAATAGATTTCATTATAAATGTAATATTGTTCAATCTAAAAGTGTCAAACAATTTAGAGATGATTCATGATTTTCTAGAGCCTTTGTTTTGGGTATATCTTTTTATATCAATGAAATGAGACCTAGATTACTCCTTTAAATTACTAGAATTTCTTTCCTAAATACCTGAAAATACGTAAGTGTTTTTACTTTACTTCATGATGTTTATAAACTTGACTATAATAGCCAACGTTATACATATATCATTCATTTCTAATAGTTAGAAGTAGAGCTGTTAGGAATGAATGCTTTAAGAGTTTTGAGGTATTTCATGAAAGTAGTCTCAACAAAGATTATAAAATTAGACTTCTACTGTCAGGGTGTAGATAATTCCATCTGTCTTCACCTGAGCAATATTAATTTTTAATCATTATTTTTATGGTTTCTAATATGATGGATGAAATAGGGCATTTTGTTTTGATATCTATAAACAGTGAAGTTAAAACATTGTTTAGTGTGTTTATTACTCACTAACATTTGTTCCTTTGTGAATTCCTGTCCATGTTATTTGTCCATTTTTCTAAAGGATTGATCTATTTTCATATTGAGTATAATTCTTTAAATGCTGTTAAGAATTCTAACACTTAAAAATGATGAAAATAGTTTTTCTTATCTAATCTTTCCCTTTTAATTTATTTGTCATATTAGTGGCCTTTTTCTTCTATTATATAATATTTTTGTTTACCAGAAAAAAGAAATAAAAGACAAAAATAATGTTCCATTAAGGAAGCCATAGTCCTTCTTGGTTTCTCAATAATACCTGTGCTTTCCTGCATGTGTGCCAAGTCACTTCAGTTGTGTCTGACTCTTTGCAACCCTATGAACTATAACCCACCAGGTTCCAGGATATCAAAATATATGAAGAAAATAAAATGTAAGGTCTCACAAAAACTAGTGATTCCAATTTTTAAATAAATTTGATAAAAGGAAATTTAAAAATCCTTGACAAAAATTTGTTCTAGATATTGAAAACTTTACAAAAAGAAATTTTGTAATTTGTTTTTTAAAAATTAAGAACAATTGGCATCCCACATTCATCAAAAGTCAGCTTAAGATGTATTTATGAATTATAGCTTTAACCATATAAACAAAAAGTGTGAGTTGATATTTTTTATTTTAAAATTTATGCCAGTAATTTTACATAAGTGAAGTGTGTGCATGTATGTGTGTACACATGTATGTGTGTGTGTGTGTGTTTTAAGTTTATGAATTTTATTTTGACTGTCTTATTTGCCTCTCCACTGATATGCTTTTGGTTAGAACATCAAGGCACAAATGCAATTGTCAGCTTTTGTGTGCTGTCTAATTGATGTGTGATGGCTAATTTTTGTACCTGAAGTTTCTGATGGACTGTAGCCAAAGAATGATGTCTAAACTAAAAGAATCTCATTAAACCACTAAGGAAAGACAGTTCAATAGGAGCATCTGTTCTTCATTCTCCATACAAATGCTGTGATAAAGAAATCCAGAATCTCACTGTATAATATTTCCTTGTGACTTTTTAAGAAGCAAGATTTCATTGAAGTTGAATTTTCACTAACTGGCTATGTCATTATCAGCTTATACTTTACTAATTGAATTGTTAGCAGGAAAATAATATACCAATCATTAAAAAGTACATAAATTAAAAAAAGTTTGGAACAACAGCAAAATATCCATTAAGTTACCAAACTATAAACACTACCAAGGCTGACAAACACTAAGAGTGGATCCTGGTTTTGGGATTGGAATTCAGAGGATGTTAAGTCTCTTTCTATGAAGAAATATAAAGATAAAACCAAACATATTTTTTTTTTCTTTTGAAGCATTTATATTAAAGCTAAAATTACCAAAACATGACCATACATTTTCTCAAAACCTTTCCTGAAATATTATTATGGACCCAATCACAAAGCCTCTTCGACTAACACTTCTAATAGTGAAAAACTATTTTCTGCCTTCACGTACAATAATTAAAACTAAAAGAGCAAGAAAACAACTTTCTCTCATTATCAGCTTGTCAATTGCTAAAATATCTGATGACACTCTGTGCTGACAAGGGTATAGGGAAGCTACACTGTGTACAATTTTAGTATAACTGTAAACTGATACAACTACTTCGGAAAGATACTTGTTCAAAATTAGCAAAATTTAAAATATGCATTTTAATTTTAATATTTTAAAATTTAATATTTTAAAATTAAAATGCATATTTTAAATTTACCATTTAAAAGTTTTATAATAGGAGTTGGAGAAGGCAATGGCACCCCACTCCAGTACTCTTGCCTGGAAAACCCCATGGACGGAGGAGCCTGGTAGGCTGCAGTCCATGGGGTCGCGAAGAGTTGGACTCAGCTGAGCGACTTCACTTTCACTTTTCACTTTCATGCATTGGAGAAGGAAGTGGCAACCCACTCCAGTGTTCTTGCCTGGAGAATCCCAGGGATGGGAGAGCCTGGTGGGCTGCCGTCTATGGGGTCGCACAGAGTCAGACACGACTAAAGCGACTTAGCAGCAGAAGCAGCAGCAGCATAATAGGAGTATATATAAGTTTAACCTGGAAGCATTGTCACAATATTTCACTAAAATTTTTCAAACCAAGAATGATATAGATTTCATATTATTTAATTTAAAAACTAAAAATCAAAATAGCATATAATACAGAAAACCACAAACTAGGAATTTAAGGGTTTGTTTTTGTTTTTTGTTTTGTTTTTTGGTATACTATAGGAATTGAGTCACTTCAAGCTAAAAACTTGGCATCTTAACACCTGATTGGCTAATGTTATTTTGTAAAATTGACTTACAATTTTTGAGTAGGTGAGATTCTTGAACTGTCACCACTTGAAGTGAAAACAGTATACCACTTAGCAAGAAATGTAATATAAGTAATGTCTCTATATGTTGTCCCATAATTTATACAACCAAGAAATTCTCCAGATTAATTAGCAGACTAATAAGAGTTCAAGCAAACATACACAAAATAAAAGTAACAGAAGGAACCTCTGCAACGCCACTGGTTATTGAAGAGTGTATAACATTCAGATCTGAAAGAGAAATGAATGCTCATCAATAAATAATTCATATTGAAAAAATCTAAATCTAAAAAATACTTCAATAAAATGACTGTTTACATACTTCTAGAAAGTTATCATAGAAGTGAATTTTTCAAAAGTTTATCATTTTTCCTACACAGTGACTTTCATTGTAAAATTTAAATTGACCTTAAAATTTAATTTAGTATAGCAATTTAAACAGCTTATGACACATGTACTTTTAATCATATAGAAGGAGACATATTTATCTATAGTAAGATTAGAAAGTATATCAATGATTTATTTAAATCCCCATGGGAAATAGATGGGGAAACAGTGGAAACAGTGTCAGACTTTATTTTTCTGGGCTCCAAAATCACTACGGATAGTGACTGCAGCCATGAAATTAAAAGATGCTTACTCCTTGGAAGGAAAGCTATGACCAACCTAGATAGCATATTCAAAAGCAGAGACATTACTTTGCCAACAAAGGTCCGTCTAGTCAAGGCTATGGTTTTTCCTGTGGTCATGTATGGATGTGAGAGTTGGACTGTAAAGAAGGCTGAGCGCCGAAGAATTGATGCTTTTGAACTGTGGTGTTGGAGAAGACTCTTGAGAGTCCCTTGGACTGCAAGGAGATCCAACCAGTCCATTCTGAAGGAGATCAGCCCTGGGATTTCTTTGGAAGGAATGATGCTAAAGCTGAAACTCCAGTACTTTGGCCACCTCATGGGAAGAGTTGATTCATTGGAAAAGACCCTGATGCTGGGAGGGATTGGGGGCAGGAGGAGAAGAGGACGACAGAGGATGAGATGGCTGGATGGCATCACTGACTCGATGGACATGAGTCTCAGTGAACTCCGGGAGTTGGTGATGGACAGGGAGGCCTGGTGTGCTGCGATTCATGGGGTTGCAAAGAGTCAGACACGACTGAGCAACTGATCTGATCTGATCTGGAAAAAAATATTAACAACAGGAGGATTTCCTTTTATAAATTTTTTTTAAAATGAGAAAAAATTCATTAAAAATATCTAAGGTAAGCACAAATTCTTTCTGTTACAGTTCCACAAAATGCTAGCAGAATAGCTGTATACACGACTGAGTGACTTCACTGCCCACTGACTGACAGAAGAGTCAAGATTTCCTCAGGCTTTACAAATCACACAAAGTGCAAAAAGGAATTTGTGTCCAGCCTCTCTAATCCCCTCTTGCTCCACCCCTACATAACTGAATCTCTTGCCCTGTCTGAGTTTGGAGATGGGTGGATCTGGACAAAGGCACAGAAGAGGTGACCACAGGCTCTACAAGAGCCCTGCCCCACCTTCCTCTTCCTTGTAGACAAACTATTTCCACTTAACTTCTACACACTGAGTTTAGATAAAATTTCCCTTGGGAGGGAAAGTGTAAATTGCTCACACTAGGCCATGTCCCTCCAGGAAAGAGAGATGAGAAATTTTATAGATTTTTTTTTATAGTTTCATAAAGTTGCTTAGCAGCCCAATAGGGGAGGAAACCTCTCTAACATACTTAAGTACTAAATATGAATAATGAATATGAGTAATGAATATGAGAACTGAGTAACTTGGAAAATGCATGGTTTGACAAAACTGCTCTGATTATGTGTAGTGAATCAGAAGCTTGGAGTATAGGTTTTATCAGGCCAACTGGAAACAGCTTCTATAACCAAGAGCTTCATGATAAGATCCTATTTATAGAGGAGACATATCTAGGGTGTAGGCGTCTAAGCAAAAAAGCCCTGACTCCTAAGACTAACAGCATCTCAGATGGTCACAGTTAGCAACAGAAGACACATTAGGAAAAAATCTTTATTCAATCTCACCATTAAAGCATTTACTAATTTTTACTTTCCTAAATCTGTAATATTGATTATAAATATGAAAAATTATTAGGAAAAATAATAATAGATTTTTCTGCTTTAGAGAGTTAGATTTTTGTCAAATTAGTATGTTTTTAAGCCAATTATGGAATTATTAGGCTAACATATTCTATTTTCTATTCTTCACAGCTGTACCTTTATTACTTAATTTGTGTTGGGTTGAATTTTCTCGTATTTTCGAAAGTGGTGCTTCCCACTCTCAGTCAATAAAAAAAAAGAGTGATGAAGAATTCACACCTTACTCTGTTTTTAGAAACTTGATATTATTTAATTAAAATGAGTAATATATACTTCATATATTTATATATTATCTATTAATATTTATCTATCTCTATGTTTATACATGCCTGTGTGTGTGTCTGTATAGTCAGTTCTCAATATTTGCAGATTCTTTGCTTCTGAATTATCCAACTAGCTAAAATGTATTTGTTGCCCCCAAGTCCATATTCGTGTGCTTTAATGGTCTTTTCTGGATGATTTGCGCAGGAAGCAAAATATTTGGATTGCTGGAAGCATGCAGTCCAAACTGAGGTAAAGCAGGGCTATTCTCTGCCTTCCTGTTCCAGCTCTTCTACTGTAAACAAGTATCCTTTTGAAGGACTATTTAGTGCCACATTTTTGCACTTTTTGTCAGTGATTTTACTGTTTAAAATGCCACCCAAGTATAATACTGAAGAGGGAGGTCTCTAATATTCCTAGTGCAAGAAGACTGTGATGTGCTTTACTGAGAAAATAAAATCATCCCCCTTGCCCATGGAGAATACATTCCAAGACCCCCAGTGAATGCCTGAAACTACAGATAATACCAAATCCCATATATGCTGTTTTTTTCCTATACACAAAACCTATGATAAAGTTAAACTTATAAGTTAGGCACAGTAAATGGTTAATAATAAATATGTAATAAATGTAATAGCAAATATATAATAATAAACACATGGGGTTTCCCCAGTGGCTCAGTGGTAAAGAATCTGCTTGTAATGCAGGGGACGCAGGTTCAATCCCTGGGTAGGAAAGGGCCTGTGGAGGAGGAAATGACACCCCATTCCAGTATTCTTACCTGAAAAATCCCATGTACAAAGGAGCCTGGAAGGCTGCAGTCCAAAGGAATAAATAAATAGAACAATTATAGAAATATACTATAGTAAAAGTTATGTGAATGATTTTTACTCTTTCTAAATGTCCATCTTGAGGGACAAATTTAACTCCTTTCCCTCATATCTAAACACTTATCATGCACTGTGGCTATCGTTTTTGCAGTTTGAGGTTTGACAGCCAAACTAGTGTCAACTTATTTTTCCTTCTTTACAATTTCACAGGTAGAATTTCTTAGAGTGGATCTTAGAAACCTCAGAAAATATTATCTTTTTTCTTTTCTTCTTAAGACAAAAGCTTTCACCTTTTCAATTAAAGGAAACATTTTACAGTTTCTGGCATATCTGAATTGCCAGCATCACTACTTCTGTACTTTGGGGTCATTATGAAGTAAATTAAGGGTTACTTCAATGCAAGCACTGGAGTACCTCGACAGGCAGCCTGATAATCAAGAAGGGCTCCTAAGTGACCCACAGGTTGGATAAGCTGAATGGAGGGTCCATTCACATTCCTGGTGGGATGGAGCAGGACAACAAAAGATTTTATCAAGCTGTTTAGAACGGCACAGAATTTAAACCTTTTGAGTTGTATATTCCTGGAATTTTCCATTTAATAATTTCAAACCATGGTTGACTTTAGGCAGGTACCTAAAAAAAAAAAAAAAAAGCAAAAACATGGATTGGGCAGGTGGACTACTGTTATGTATGCTAGGTAAGCTTTGTTCAGGCATAAGTTATAGTGCTGTTGTCTGACAGACTCTCTCCCTGACTAACGTTTAATCGGCCTCCTCTGAACCCTCTTTTGGACTAGGCTTTGACCTTGTCCTATCTTTGGTCTGCCTAGAGCAGTCTCAGCAAAGAATTCTCTTTAAGTCAGTTTAGGGAGAATCCTTCCACCTTGATATCTGGCCACACTTGATATCTGATCAAGTTCCTCATCTCCCACTTCTGTGGTGTAAATCATTGCCCTGTTGGTAACAAGAATCCTGCCAGTTCAGTAAGACTCTTCCTACCCTCAATCTCCTCTTAGTAATTTTATTTTTTTCACCATCCAGCATGTGGATTGTAGTTTCCTGCATCGGAAGCACAGAGTCTTAACCCCTGGACTACCAAGGAAGTCCCTCCTCTTAGGAATTTTCTATCCACTGACCCTCTCACTCTGTTTGTTGTCCATAAATCCCCATGTGTCCATGTTGTATTTGGAGTTGAGCCCTATTTCGTCTCTATCATAGTACCCTGAATGCAATAGTCTTGAATAAAGTCTTCCATAGCATTTTAATAAGTATTTACATCTTTTTTTTTTCTTTAACATGGCCATGAGTTCAATGTTAGCAAGTCAATAATATATATTAAGTAAGGTGTCTTTAAATAGAAACACACATCAAACAAGACTGTGCATTGATCAGGTGATGAAAATGTTGTCATGTGACCAGAGGCTCACAGGAACCCAATCCTATGTTCTTTCTAGGACCTATGGTTCAGTGTTTTCCAACTTAGTGTTCACAGTGACTTTAGAGAATATTAACTCTTATGAAAAACAATAATTGACTGTATATATTTTTATATACATGCATATGCACAATGAGATCAAAATAAATATTTTCCTTTTTATGGGGTGCCCGTCTTAAAAAAATATTATTTGGAAAAAGCAAGTGATAATTTTGAGAAGCAAAATAGTCTCTTTTTTGGTGTTCTACCTCTCTGTTTAGTCATTTGTCTTCCAAAATATTGGGAATATTTTCATTTCTCAACTCACGTCAAGGAGAAGAGAGAGTGACAACAAAACAGAGAGAAAGAGAGATTAGACACTTGACAGTTGAGAGTCTCATGTGCTTGTGACACAAACCATCTCAGTGGTTTGCCTTGCAGAACACAGGGAGAAAAGAGGACAAATAGAAAGAAAATAGAACACCCCTCAATAACAAAAGGAAGCTTGGAGGGAGGGAGGGGACAAGGAGTTAGTTGGACCTCTGATGCAATGAAGATCTGCAATGAAGATCTTCCAGTGATACTTAAAGAAGCTGAACTGTTCTTGTGTTTTATATTCTGCTTTGATAGCAAGTCGGCTCTGCAGGGAGAGAGAGACAGAGAGAGAGAGAGAGAGAGATCATTTCTAGATGCTGAATAGAGTAGAGCAGCCCTTAAAATGATGAATAATTCTAATTGGGGAATGGTATTCTTGACAAGTAGTGAAAATAAAAGTAAACCACATTTCTACATTCTGATCTCATTTCAGTTTATATTGCTGCTTAAAGTAAATTGAGTGATTTGTTTTGCTAGAGAAAGAAGTTTCAGAAGATATTCATCAAACTCAAAATAAGTAGTAATGACTTGCAATCTTCAATCCTAAATGTTACAAAATGCAGCTCCATCAAGTGTGTTTAACATCATACCAACCTATAATAGTACAACCTGTAAAAATACAATATAAGGATTGACCCCAAGTTACCAGTCACTGATTAAACATATTTCCCCTTCCTGGTTCTGGGGCTACAACAGACCAAATATGGTAAACAAACTTTGTTCCACAGCTTTGAAGTCTTCTTGCTAGTTTCCTCCAACTTAGAAAAATTATACTATTTATAAAAGTGCATAAATTGTAATTTAAGTTAAAAAAAGCCTTGAAATTTTTATCAAAAGCATTCAAATTACTCTCTCCCCAGGTCAGCTAATGAGTTGTCAGGAGCTGGCCCCTTACTGTAGTGCACCTCCTGCAGACTAAGACAGTTAACCATGTTTTCATCAAAGGAAATGCTCATTAGTAGAGCTTTCAGAAACTGATTTGATTATAGTTTCACTTGTTAAAGTGAAATATTTTGAGCTCATTAGGATGATTATGATTCAAGGTCATCGTTTGAAGCTAGTCCTGTCAATATAAGATAAATGGGCCCTCATCTTTTCCCTTCTTTACGTCTGTGCTTTTTAAACTCTTCTGTGTAAAAGTTCCATAGCCATAATTAATTTTTAGTTCTTCTGTTACAAAGCTGCTTAAAAAAAAAAAAGAACAAAGATTTTTGGCTACTAAAAGGGCCTTGAAGAACTATTAAGAGGAGGAGGAGGCTATCTTGTTTTAGAAAAATCAGAGAAAAACCTTGAAAAGTTCAGCTTTTGAAATCCAGTTATTTTCTCCTTGACCTTTCCAAAGTTTCTAAAAGGTACTTTGTACATAATTTTGCATGTACTCTTTCATCTCAAAAGTATAAAACTAAGCTGAAAACCACCCAAGAACTACCAGTGGTTTAATTAAACATCTCCTCTTTCATGGCACAAGATGAAGTTAACACCTTTTAAAGTTCTTTCCTTTCTTTTTCTAAATCCAGCACTTAAACCTCCGAGTGTTAAAGAGCTACTTAGACATTAAAGGGAGTGGTGTTAACTTCTATCAGCAAGGAAGTCTAACATGAGTTTGCCCCTTTAACTTCCTTGGTCAAATATTACCTTTTCCTTTAACATTAAGGAACGGTTACAATAAAAGTACTTAGGGTGTTGTTTTTTTTTTTAAACCTCCTGTACATTATATTTTGGTAAAACATTTGATCTTTTATATGATTGAATCTCCAAAACCTTTCCTTTAAATGCAAATCTACACTGAACTTGGGCAGTGGATGATAGTTAAAAGTTTACAATAGGCTATTAACCTCTAATTGATAACATTACTTACAAATGGAGTATTTTCTGCCATATCAGTAAACAAGGATGTCACAGTCATTAGCGGCCCTCCAAATGTGAATTCCTGAGCCCTAAGAGTACTCAGGAAGGAGAAGAATACATGTGACCTGGCATGCATCAGGCTGCAGCCACTCCCAACGGTGAGTCCAAGTGCACTCAGGATGTGAAAAACACAGGATACTGACCCAGGATAGCTGAGATGCATACCAACTCTTGCGTCTTCCCATATATAGCAAAGCGCTAAATCCTTTAACTTGGGATATCTGGTTTTCTTTAATTAACAATAATATTTCAGACTATTTCAGATGTTCAGACTACCTGCCCTTTGTTTCAAAACTTCTATAAAACCTGGCTCCTCTCCTCACCTCCTCAGAGCAGTTCTCTCTGGGAGATGAGATTACTTGGGATGCTATGTCCTGGGCTTGAAGTCCTAAAATTTCCCACTGAATAAAGCACAGCTCAAAACTTTGAGGTTGTGACTATTTTTTAAGTTGACATTAGATTTTTTTCTCCTTCTGTGGACAACAGATGATTAAAACTTATCTCTGCTTTTTTCCAAAATAATTCTTTAAAGGACTTATTCTAAACCCATGAGTTTAACTTTTAAGATCTTGTTTATTAATTGAAAAAGCTAGTGCCCAAACATGCAATTCTGTGACACTGGATCAAAGGTTAGTCAATAGAAAATTATTTGAGGACAGATATAAGCACTGTTCCTTGAAGCAATTAATTTTTCATTCTCACATGTACCTAAGGGCTTATTTGACCATGGAGTTTGGAATATAATTATGAAACATTGGGATGCTTGCATGAATATCCTTTATATGCTAAGTTAATCTAGATTTATTTTTAAACAAAGCAGAATGAAACTGAAGTACATGATATGTAGACTGTGGTGGTGGAAGGGTATCTACTTCAGTGGTGTGATGGTGCCAGGATGTACATGTTGCTGGATATGCAGAAGACAGTATGAATTTATTGAACTCCCTTAAAATGTAGTGGGCAATGATGTATAAGAACTGAGGAGTCCAGAGACACTTACAGTCAAGGAGAATGCTTAATTCAAATTACTTCACAAAATTGCTTTTGAAGACTATACTCTTGTCTCTACCTTTTCTCCTCACCCCACTTCAGTAGTTACATTGGATTGTTTCCTAATGAGCCCTTATCACGATGTGTAATCATTTTATCTGTCTCTCATGGGTCTCTCTCAAATAGGATTTCAATTCCCTGAGGACAAGAAATTGTCTTTTGGTCACTGTTGAATCCCCATTGCTCAGTACCATGTCTATTCAAAGTAGGCATGCAAATGCATCTGTTAAAGGAATAAAGAAAACCACAGGTCTATTATATATTGATATATATTCATTCTTTGCATCTTGGGTATTCTCTGCATCTGGCACTAAAATGAATCTCCTTGAGCTGATGTATTCAGTTCACTTTCTGATTTAAATATTCCAGACAAGGCATGGTGAAAGCTTGTCCCAAGGTACAAATTAGTAAGACTGCAAATGAGAGGGATCTGCAAGAGTTAATTAGGAAGGAACATCAACAAATCTTGAGAAATACTGACTGAAGATTGAGGGAAAGAAAAAAGGATGAACCTCAGTTTTCTACCTTGGACTGCTGGATGGAAAGTAATCCACTGACAAATATCATAAAGGAAAAGCCAAAAGTTCATTGGTAGAGGTGGGTAATCTCATAAGAGAATATGTTCTGTTTTAGACAAACAGGATTGAGCTGAAGTGTTTCTGAAATTCCAAAGAGAGATTTTATTTTGTAATATAGTGCTATAACTCTCACATGCACCTTCAAAAGTCCAGTATTTAAAGCAAAATATAGAATATTTACTACTGGAAAGACATGGTGAAGGGTAAATGAAATAAAAGGAGGAAGAAAGAATGAAAAACACAGAAAAATAACTCATACTTATTACTTAGAATAAGGATATTTCTGGGCACCATTTTGAAGTAGCTGAAATTGTCTTTGAAACTGTCCCACCTCATTTTCTACATTTTAATTTTATGTACCCTGTATCCAGGACAACTGGTTTCTTCATGCTGTGATAATTCCCCTCACATATAGACTCCTTCTCACCTGGGTATTTTATCAAAATTTCATGGCTCCCAGGCATTCTCTGATTCATCCCTTATGCAACTAAACATCTTATTATCTGACTTCTCTCAATTAGTTCATAGTGTAGCAGTCCTGTTCAGTAACACATCCTAATACATACATTATCATTTTCTATAGGTAAAAATCTAAAAATAATAATAAAAGCACCCAACGCATGTCAAATTGAGTGATGTCATCAGGAAAAGTACCTGGGCTGTCTCCCAAGAAACTTCCTTCACTGAGCAGCTAACTTAGTGAATTTGCCACAGTCCAAAGCCACCTTTGCAGCTCAAAGGGTATATATCTTAAATATAGACTTACATTTTATAAAATATTTAACACGGGAAATTAAATAGACACTCTTTTATTAATGGGGCTTCATGGGTGGTGCTAGTGGTAAAGAACCTGCTTGCCAATGCAGAAGACATAAGAGACATGAGTTTGATTTTGGGGTTTGGAAGATCCCCCAAAGGAGGGCATGGCAACCCACTCCAGTTATTGCCCAGAGAATCCCATGGATAGAGAAGCCTGGTGGGCTACAGTCCGTAGGGTCGCAATAACAACATACAGAAGGGACACTGGAGAGAGGATAGCTTTCTACAATATAAACATGTGGGTTGGTTTCTTTCTATTACACCCTGAGATTAGGTAAAAAGAGCCCTTCCTCCCTCTTTTTGCCCAACCTGGAAAACTAGGAGATAGAGCTAATGGACATTGGATGAGTGATGACTCATGTTGGAAGTTAAACAAAAGAGAAAGTACTTTAGCCACTCGATCCAGGAAACACACTCACTCAGAAGGACAATGCAGATAGTGGAGTACAGTTTATTACGCCAGCGGGCCCAAGGCAGAGTCTCCTCTTAGCCAAGGACCCCGGCCAGTTTTTGTGAAAATGTTATGTTTCCTAAGTGTACGTGCCCAGCCCACCTCCCCAAATTCCCTAAAACTAGTCTGAACAAAGGAAAAGAAAGATACAATCAAAGTTAAACCATGATTCATATGCCTTAAGCCTAGGTAGTTAACAGTGGATAATTATCAATAGGCCTGTGGTCATACCCCAATAAACATATTAGAATTTATGATTCTATTCAGTTACACAGATAATTAGGGTATTCTTTTAGGTGACAGAGAGTCTAGGTCGAGCCCTGGGGCTCTTCCATCTGGGAGGGTCTGGTTTTCCAGTTGCTATGTCATCTCCAAAGATCCTGGGCATATAGCTCAAAGTTCACGGTCCAGGCCAAGATGGAATCCTATTTTCAAGATGGAGCCTGTTCTGTCTATTTCTTGCTTCAAAAGCAGGACCAAGGGCAAGAGAAAAAAAAAAAGAGAGAGAGAGAGAGAGAGAGAGAGAGAGTTAAGTGATTTGCAGGATGAGAACAAAGGGAGGGATCGATATAAGAAACACTTCAGGTTTTGGTAGACTCTGGGTTGACAAGTGGTCTTCCTGTCTCATGCCCCAGACATGTTTCTGCTCACAGAAAGATAAGCCCTGGTAGAAAGACCCCAATCAGGTCAGGATGGACAGTGAATTCCTGGCCTTCTCTGGGCAGCTGGAGTGCAGACAGCAGTGTATTGATCATGAGATCATCACAGGAGGCAGTGTTACCTTGTCCTCTGCTTGCCTCACAACATGCCAGTTAACCAAGAGACAAAGTGTTAAGGCAAGAAATACGACTTCATTTGGAAAGATGGCTGACAAGAGAAGGTGGAAGACTATTAATAATATCTCAAAATAACCATCTTGTTGAGGTCTGGATGCTAAGTTCACTTATAGAGCAGAGATGGGGGTGGGGGAGGTGAGGAAATAAAGTAAAAATGCTATCAGTCTTGGAAATATCTCCTAGAATGGCAAGCCTCAGGGAGGCAATGTGTTAATTTCTTCGTTGCTGTAGCCACTCACCGGCGGACAGGGTCCTGAACAAAAAGGCACTTTGGTTTAATATTTAGATAGAGGGGCAGGGTTCCCTGCTAAGTCACTTCAGTAATGTCTGACTCTGTGCGAACCCATAGACGGCAGCCCACCAGGCTCCCTGGTTCCTGGGATTCTCTAGGCAAGAGCACTGGAGTGGGTTGCCATTTCCTTCTCCAATGCATGAAAGTGAAAGAATCCCCTGAGGCAGGCCATTATGTGCAAACAGTATCTTTTTAGTGAACAATAGCAACTGTAAGCAAAGGTTAAGTAAAAGATACAGACGTCACAGAATCAGTGCTTCCTTGTAACAGCAGAAGACAGGTCTGTTAGTATAAGCGTGTTCTTTGTGACCCACTCAAACTTCTTGTGTTAAAGTGCAATTGATTATTGATACCTGTAAGCTGCGGAGCAATATTGTTCTTAATGTTTCCTATATCTTTTTCAGTGTTTGCTCCATTAGCAATAAGCTGGAATGTTATGACTCATCCTTAGTTTCATGCCAGGAAGGCCCTGAAAACTAATGTTCACTTAGCATTAAACTTCAGCTATTCTCCTGAATCTAAAGAACACAAGGGGAGATTAAAAGAAAAGTTTGAAAATAAGGGTAATTGATTCTCCTTTGGTGAATAGGATGAGAGCTATAAAAAGGAAAGACATATCAAATGAATCATAAGTCCAGCATGGGTTATGGTGTGTACTATATGAACAGATGGGTTGGAGTGAGGTAGGAGATAGACGGGCTCCAGGTTTGACATTTACAATCAGCCAGTCTCCTCTTTGCATTTCCTGAGGCAAGAAATAGGTGACTCCAGTTGAGGAATTTACAACCAGCACCCCCATTTGCTCTTGGAAGTGACAACAGAAACAGGGTAAATAGTCAGTCTTTGTCTCTTGGTAACACCTCAAGGGAATAATTATGGCAAGCAGGAACAGAGGCAAAGACCCTTCTAAGTAAAAGACAAGGGAGACACACTACACGTGTGCAAAAAAGCTCTTTGGAGTTGAAAGTCAGAGGAAAATTTCAAGTCATAATGAGTCTTGCTCCTCCCAAAAGCCTTCACTTCAAGATCCATCTTGGCTGAAGGGTGTGTGCGCACACCCTAGGGGAGGTTCCCAGGGTAGGTCAGGTGTGGAAAAAGAAACTAGATAACTGGCCTGAGGAAAGACAAAGATCCAGAAGAACTGACCTATATA
Source organism: Bos taurus (assembly GCF_002263795.3). Classification (NCBI taxonomy): domain Eukaryota; kingdom Metazoa; phylum Chordata; class Mammalia; order Artiodactyla; family Bovidae; genus Bos; species Bos taurus. The sequence continues at coordinate 22,892,866 of NC_037350.1, read as the reverse complement.
AATGATGTAACCGCTTCTTTACTGCTCTCCTCCTCACTGGAAGGACGCCCACACTGTTTTTCTCTGGATAGCACCTCTGCCTTGCTTCTATCTCAACTGAGCAAACTTTCTCTGTGTGCTCTCCCACCTGTAGTGCTCTGTCTCTACTAAGCTTTGTACCTGCATTCATAGTTTCTGCCTCCATGATAAATGCATTTTTCACTGGGGTCAAAGATCCAGGGAAAAGTAGCTTCTAGCCTTTAGCCTTGGCTGGTTTGGTGGCAAGGAAATCTGGTTTTCATCCAGGCTATCCTGGATGAAACTCCTGGGCAGGAATTAAGATATCACTTCATGCCACTTGCCAGGATAAGGAGGTCACATTGAGGGCTGTGTTAAAAGATTCTTATGGGTTTTACCTGAGTCTTGAAGGCCTCCACATCCTTAAAGCATCAGATCAGATCAGATCAGATCAGTCGCTCAGTTGTGTCCAACTCTTTGTGACCCCATGAATCGCAGCACGCCACGCCTCCCTGTCCATCACCAATTCCCGGAGTTCACTGAGACTCACGTCCATCGAGTCAGTGATGCCATCCAGCCATCTCATCCTCTCTCATCCCCTTCTCCTCTTGCCCCCAATCCCTCCAAGCATCAGAGTCTTTTCCAATGAGTCAACTCTTCGCACGAGGTGGCCAAAGTACTGGAGTTTCAGCTTTAGCATCATTCCTTCCAAAGAAATCCCAAGGCTGATCTCCTTCAGAATGGACTGGTTGGATCTCCGTGCAGTCCAGAGTCTTCTCCAACACCACAGTTCAAAAGCATCAATTCTTCAGCACTCAGCCTTCTTCACAGTCCAGCTCTTACATCCATACATGCCCACAGGAAAAACCATAGCCTTGACTAGATGAACCTTTGTTGGCAAAGTAATGTCTCTGCTTTTGAATATGCTATCTAGGTTGGTCATAACTTTCCTTCCAAGGAGTAAGCGTCTTTTAATTTCATGGCTGCAGTCACCATCTGCAGTGATTTTGGAGCCCAGAAAAATAAAGTCTGACACTGTTTCCACTGTTTCCCCACCTATTTCCCATGAAATGATGGGACCAGATGCCATGATCTTCATTTTCTGAATGTTGAGCTTTAAGGCAACTTTTTCACTCTCCACTTTCACTTTCATCAAGAGGCTTGTGAGTTCCTCTTCACTTTCTGCCATAAGGGTGGTGTCATCTGCATATCTGAGGTTATTGATATTTCTCCTGGCAATCTTGATTCCAGCTTGTGTTTCTTCCAGTCCAGCATTTCTCATGATGTACTCTGCATAGAAGTTAAATAAACAGGGTGACAATATACAGCCTTGACGGACTCCTTTTCCTATTTGGAACCAGTCTGTTGTTCCATGTCCAGTTCTAACTGTTGCTTCCTGACCTGCATATAGGTTTCTCAAGAGGCAGATCAGGTGGTCTGGTATTCCCATCTCTTTCAGAATTTTCCACAGTTTATTGTGATCCACACAGTCAAAGGCTTTGACATAGTCAATAAAGCAGAAATAGATGTTTTTCCGGAACTCTCTTGCTTTTTCCATGATCCAGCAGATGTTAGCAATTTGATCTGTGGTTCCTCTGACTTTTCTAAAACCAGTTTGAACATCAGGAAGTTCATGGTTCACGTATTGCTGAAGCCTGGCTTGGAGAATTTTGAGCATTACTCTACTAGCGTGTGAGATGAGTGCAATTGTGCGGTAGTTTGAGCATTCTTTGGCTTTGCCTTTCTTTGGGATTGGAATGAAAACTGACCTTTTCCAGTCCTGTGGCCACTGCTGAGTTTTCCAAATTTGCTGACATATTGAGTGCAGCACTTTCACAGCTAACCCTTAAAGCATACAAGAAGGGAAACATAAAAGAAGGAAAATTAGAATGTATACTGTGGAGAAATTAACAAGATGGAACCCTCTGCTTTCATGCCCTGGTGCCCCATGTTCTGTAAACAATGACTTTACCCAGTTCTGTAACATATTTGATTGCTTATGGCACTGTGCATGTGCGTCACAAAGTCCTTGCTTGGTCACGGGTTACTGTGTCACTATGAAAGCCCTGGCTGCTGCTGCATTTGGGTCACAGTGGAATGACATCATGATTATGTTATATGAGGTTATATTATGGGTCTGTTATGTCTTCATTATGGTTATGTTGTGGCTGCTGCTATGGTATGGCTGCTGCACCAGCCTGGAGACAGGCTGTGTTTTGGCTGCTGTGCCAGCCAGGAGAGAATAAACCTTTCTGTAGCTCCTACAGTTCCTTGCATCTTCTTCCAGCCTCTTGGCTCAATCCTTGCCTAGCTGGATTCAGTGAGAAGTGTGGACAGTGTGAACAGCAAGACAATATGCATCACAAATAGGATCAACCAGACATTTAAAAAGTGTGTTCTAAATGGTGTAATTATTACCAGTTCAGTTCAGTTGCTCAGTCATGTCTGACTCTTTGTGACCCTGTGGACTGTAGTACACCAGACTTCTCTGTCCATCACCAACTCCTGTAGCTCACTCAAACTCATATCAATCAAGTTGGTGATGCCATCCAACAATCTCATCCTCTGTCATCCCCTTCTCTTCCCAACTTGAGTCTTTCTCAGCATTAGGGTCTTTTCAAGCAAGTCAGTTCTTCACACCAGGTGGCCAAAGTATTTGAGTTTCAGCTTCAGCATCAGTCCTTCCAATGAATATTCAGGACTGATTTCCTTTAGGATGGACTGGTTGGATCTCATTGCTGTCCAAGGGACTCTCAAGAGTCTTCTCCAATACCACAGTTCAAAAACATCAATTCTTTGGTGCTCAGCTTTCTTTATAGTCCAACTCTCACATCCATACATGACTACTGGAAAAACCATAGCTTTGACTAGATGGACATTTGTTGGCAAAGTAATGTCTCTGCTTTTTAATATGCAGTCTAGGTTGGTCATAGATTTTCTTCCAAGGACCAAGTATCTTTTAATTTCATGTCTACAGTCACCATATACAGGGATTTTGGAGCCCCAAAAATAAAGTTGGTCACTGTTTCCATTGCTTCTCCATCTATTTGCCATGAGGTGGTGGGACCAGATGCCATGATCTTTAGTTTTCTGAATGTTGAGTTTTAAGCCAACTTTTTCAGTCTCCTCTTTCACTTTCATCAAGAAGCTCTTTAGTTCTTCTTCACTTTCTGCCATAAGGGTGGTGTCATCTGTATATTTGAGGTTATTGGTATTTCTCCTCGAAATCTTGATTTTAGCTTGTGCTTCCTCCAGCCCAGCGTTTCTCACAGTGTACTTTGCATATAAGTTAAATAAGCAGGGTGACAATATGCAGCCTTGACATACTCCTTTCCTGATTTGGAATCAGTCTGTTGTTCCATGTCCAGTTCTAATTGTTGCTTCTTGACCTGTATACAGTTTTCTCAGAAGGCAGATAAAGTGGTCTGTTATCCTCATCTCTTTAAGAATTTTCCACAGTTTGTTGTGATCCACACAGTCAAAGGCTTTGACATAGTCAATAAATCAGAAGTAGGTGTTTTTTTCAAACTCTCTTGCTTTTTTGATGATCCAGCGAATACTGGCACTTCGATCTCTGGTTCCTCTGCCTTTTCTAAATCCAGCTTGAACATCTGGAAGTTCATTCACATACTGTTGAAGCCTGGCTTGGAGAATTTTGAGCATTACTTTGCTAGCATGTGAGATGAGTGCAATAGTTTGAACATTCTTTGGCATTCCCTTTCTTTGGGATTGGAATGAAAACTGACCTTTTCCAGTCCTGTGGCCACTGCTGAGTGTTCCAGCTTTGCTGGCATATTGAGTGCAGCACTTTCACAGCATCATCTTTTAGGATTTGAAATAGCTCAACTGGAATTCCATCACCTCCACTAGCTTTGTTCATAGTGATGCTTCCTAAGGCCCATTTGACTTCACATTCTAGGATGTCTGGCTCTAGGTGAGTGATCACATCATCTTGGTTATCTGGGTCATGAAGATCTTTTTTGTGTAGTTCTTCTGTGTAATGTTGCCACCTCTTCTTAATCTCTTCTGCTTCTGTTAGGTCCATACCATTTCTGTCCTTTATTGTGCCCATCTTTGCATGAAATGTTCCCTTGGTATCTCTAATTTTCTTGAAGAGATCTCTAGTCTTTCCCATTCTATTGTTTTCCTCTATTTCTTGATTGCTGAGGAATACTTTGTTATCTCTCCTTGCTCTTCTTTGGATTTCTGCATTAAAAATGGATATATCTTTCCTTTTCTCCTTTGCCTTTAGCTTCTCTTCTTTTCCCAGCTATTTGTAAGGCCTCCTCAGATAACCATTTTGCCCTTTTGCATTTCTTTTTCTTGGAAATGGTCTTGATCACTGCCTCCTGTACAATGTCACGAACCTCTGTCCATAGTTCTTCAGGCACTCTGTCTATCAGATCTAATCCCTTGGATCTGTTTGTTACTTCCACTGTATAATCGTAAGGGATTTGATTTAGGTCATACCTGAATGGTCTAGTGGTTTTCCCTACTTTCTTCAATGTAAGTCAGAATTTGGCAACAAGGAGTACATGATCTGAGCCACAGTTAGCTCCCAGTCTTGTTTTTGCTGACTGTATAGAACTTCTCCATCTTTGGCTGCAAAGAATATAGTCTGATTTCGGTATTGACCATCTGGTGATGTCCATGTGTAGAGCCTTCTCTTGTGTTGTTGTAAGAGGATGTTTGCTATGACCAGTGCGTTCTCTTTGCAAAACTCTGTTAGCTTTTGCCCTGCTTCATTTTTTACTCTAAGGTCAAATTTGCCTATTATTCTAAGTATCTCTTGACTTCCTACTTTTGCATTCCAGTCCCCTATAATGAAAGGATATCTTTTTTGGGTGTTAGTTCCAGAAGGTCTTGTAGATCTTCATAGAACTGTTCAACTTCAGCTTCTTCAGCATTCCTGGTTGAGGCATAGACTTGGATTACTGTGATATTGAATGGTTTGCCTTGGAAACGAACAGAGGTCATTCTGTTGTTTTTGAGATTGCATCCAAGTACTGCATTTTGGACTCTTTTGTTGACTATGATGGCTACTCCATTGCTTCTAAGGGATTCCTGCCTGCAGTAGTAAATATAATGGCCATCTGAGTTAATTCACCCATTCCAGTTACCAGTTCACCAGGTCTCAAACTCCAAGTATTCTGAGGTGGTTCATTGGTTTTCAAAGTCATATTTATGCTATGTCACTATGTGTTTTTCTGTTCAGATTATTCTTGGTATTTCTATAATAATAATAATTATTCAGGTTATTATAGAAATGGTGAATTTTAATAACAAAATTATGTTCAGAGGAAACTTGCATGAGCTTAAGCAGACTCCTTCAGATGCTAAGCTACTTAAGAAGATTTTAAAGAGTTCCTTGACAATGTTTAATTATTCTACATGTTTCTAAAATATCAGTGTCATATAGTATATTGGCACAGAGCAAGCAAGCATTGAGGTGAAATATTACTGACCAGTTTTGTCCAATCAGCTTCAGGGAAGTGAAGACACTTTGATGCACAACAGAGATTGTCACCGTGTCATTATGGCCTGTACAGGTTGTACAGCCTCTGACTAGCAGGTCAGTGACAGGATCTTCTGCTAAAGAAAGATGATGAAGAAGCCTGGGTGCTATGGAGAGCTTCTAGTAGGGTGGGGGTAGGGTCCCCTTCTAATCTGCTGTCTCTAGTGCCTTAACCTCTGCGTCGTCTGTGAGAAGCTGGTGTGATAATCACTGGCCACTATAGCTAGGAACATCCCTTCCTCTGAATTCTTCTTCTCAGAGGTTGTGCCAATCTTCTTATGCATTTTGTATTGGTTGTCACTTAATCATTTTGTAGCATTTGTGGCTATCCTTCTCTTCACATGAACTTATTTTGCCAATAAAAAGTCACTTAACCAACACCCATTCCACTTTTTTTTATTAATTTTTAATTGAAGGATAATTGCTTTACAGAATTTTGTGGTTTTCTGTCATATATCATCAAAAATAAGCCATAAGTATGCCCATGTCCCCTCCCTCCCATCTCACTCCCCACCCTATCCTTCAGCCTGTCACAGAGCCCCTGTTTGAGTTCCCTGAGTCATACAGCAAATTCCCATTGGCTATCTGTTTTACACATGGTATTGTAAATTTCTGTTACTCTCTCCATACATCTCCCCTTCTCCTTCCTCTCCTCCTACCTTGTCCATAGGTCTGTTCTCTGTTTCTTCATTGTCACGCTGAAAATAAATTCATCAGTGCCATCTCTTCAGATTATATATATATATATATCTCAGTATATGATAATTATATTTCTCTTTCTGACTTACTTTACTCTGTATAATGGGCTCTAGTTTCATCCACCTCATAAAAACAGATTCAAATGCATTCCTTTTTATGGCTGAGTAGTATTCCATTGTATATATGTACCACAGCTTCTTTATCCATCCATCTCTCGATGGACATCTAGGTTGCTTCCATGTTCTAGCTATTGTAAATAGAGCTGCAGTGAACATTAGGGTACATGCATTTTTTTCAGTTTTGATTTCCTCAAGGTATATGCCTAGCAGTGGGATTGCTAGGTCATATGGTGATTTTATTCCTAGCTTTTTAAGGAGTCTCCATACCATCTTCCATAGAAGGCAATGGCACCCTACTCCAGTACTCTTGCCTGGAAAATCCCATGGACGGAGGAGCCTGGTAGACTGCAGTCCATGGGGTCGCTAAGAGTCGGACACGACTGAGTGACTTCACTTTCACTTTTCACGTTCATGCATTGGAAAAGGAAATGGCAACCCACTCCAGTGTTCTTGCCTGGAGAATCCCAGGGACAGGGAAGCCTGGTGGGCTGCTGTCTACGGGGTCGCACAGAGTCAGACACGACTGAAGTGACTTAGCAGCAGCAGCATACCATCTTCCATAGTGACTATATCAGTTTACATTCCCACCAGCAATGCAAGAGTGTTCTCTTTTCTCCACACCCTCTCCAGCATTTATTGTTTGTAGATTTTTTGATGCTGGCCATTCTGACTGGTGTGAGGTGGTATCTCATTTTAGTTTTGATTTGCATTTCTCTGATAATGAATAATGTTGAGCATCTTTTCATGTGCTTCTTAGCCATCTATATGTCTTCTTTGGAGAAATGTCTCTTCAGGTCCCTTTTACACTTTTTGATTGGGTTGTTTGCTTTTTTGATATTGAGTTGTATAAGCTGCTTGTATATTTTAGAAATGAATCCTTTATCAGTTGTTTCCCTTGGTATTATTTTCTACTATTCTGAGGGTTGTCTTTTCACCTTGTTTGTAGTTTCCTTTGCTGTGCAAAAGCTTTTAAATTTAATTAGGTCCCACTTGTTTATTTTTGTTTTTGTTTCCATTACTTTAGGAGGTGAGTCATAGAAGATCTTGCTTTGATTTATGTCATCGAGTGTTCTGCCTATGTTCTCTTCTAAGAGTTTATAGTTTCCAATCTTACATTTAGATCTTTAATCCATTTTGAGTTTATCTTTGTGTATGTGTTAGGCAGTGATATAATTTCATTCTTTTGCATGTAGCTGTCCAGTTTTCCCAGCACCACTTATTGAAGAGGCTGTCTATGCCCCATTGTATATTTTTTTCTCCTTTGTCAAAAATAAGGTACCTATAAGTGCGTGGGTTTATCTCTGCATTCTCTGTCTTGTTCCATTGGTCTATATTTCTGTTTTTGTGCCAGTACTATACTGTCTTGATGACTATAGCTTTGTAGTATAGTCTGAAGTCGGGAAGGTTGATTCCTCCAGCTCCATTCTTCTTCTTTCTCAAGATTGCTTTGGCTATTCAGGGTCTTTTGTGTTTCCATATGAGTTGTGAAAATTTTTGTTCTAGTTCTCTGAAAAAAGCCATTGGTAATTTGATAGGGATTGCCTTGAATCTGTAGACTGCATTTCGTAGTATAGTCATTTTCACAATATTGATTCTTCCCAGCGAGGAACATGGAATATCTCTCCATCTGTTTATGACATCATCGGGGTCTTACAGTTTTCCGTATACATGTCTTTTGTTTCCTTAGGTAGTTTTATTCCTAGATATTTTATTCTTTTTGTTGCAATCGTGAATGGTATTGATTCCTTAGTTTCTCTTTCTGATTTTTCATTGTTCGTATATAGGAGTACAAGTGATTTCTGTGTATTGACCTTGTATCCACGACTTTGCTGAATTTGCTGATTAGCTCTAGTAATTTTATGATAGTTTCTTTTGGGTTTTCTATGTATAATATCATGTCATCTGCAAACAGTGTGAGTTTTACTTCTTCTTTTCTAATCTAGATTCTTTTTATTTCTGTTTCTTCTCTAATTGCTATAGCTAGGACTTCCAAAACTATGTTGAATAATAGTGGTAAGAGTGGATACCCTTGTCTTATTCCTGATCTTAGATGGAAAGCTTTTAGTTTTTCACCATTGAGAATGATGTTTGCTGTGGGCTTTTCATATATAGTCTTTACTATGTTGAGGTAGGTTCCTTCTATGCCCATTTTTTGTGTTTTTATCATAAATGGATGCTGGGTTTTGTCGAAGGCTTTTTCTGCATCTATTGAGATGATCATATGGTTTTTATCTTTCAATTTGTTGATATGATGTATCATATTGATTAATTTGCTTACGTTGAAGAATCCTTGCATCCCGGGAATAAACCCGACTTGGTCACAGTGTATGAGATTTTTAATGTGTTGTTGGATTCTGTTTGCTAGAATTTTGTTGAGGATTTTTGCATCTATGTTCATCAGTGATATTGGCCTGCAATTGTCTTTTTTCATGTTGTCTTTTCCTGATTTTGGTATCAGGGTGATTGTGGTCTTGTAGAATAAGTTTGGAAGTGTTCCTTCCTCTGCAATTTTTGGGAAGAGTTTCAGAAAAATAGGCATTAGCTCTTCTCTGAATGTTTGATAGAATTCCCCTGTGAAGCCATCTGGCACTGGGCTTTTGTTCTGGGGGAGGTTTTTGATCACTGTTTAAATTTCAGTCTTTGTAACTGGGTTATTCATGATTTCTATTTCTTCCTGGTTCAGTCTTGGAAGGCTGATCTTTTCTAAGTATTTGTCCATTTCCTCTAGATTGTCCATTTTATTAGCATATAGTTGCTCATAATATTCTCTTATGATCCTTTGTATATCTGTGTTGTTTGTTGTAACCTCTCCTTTTTCATTTCTAATTTTATTGCATTGATTTTTCTCCCTTTTTTCCTTGATGAGTCTGACTAGTGGTTTATCAATTTTGTTAATCTTCCCAAAGAACCAGCTTTTAGTTTTATTAATCTTTGCTAATGTTTCCTTCATTTCTTTTTCATTTATTTCTGCTCTGATTTTTATGATCTCCTTCCTTCTGCTAACTTTGGGGGGTTTTTGTTCTTCTATTTTGGGCTGCTTTAGATGTAGAGTTAGGCTGTCTATTCAACGCTTTTCTTGCTTCTTGAGGTATGATTGTATCTCTATAAACCTCCCTCTTAGAACTGCTTTGGCTGAGTCCCATAGGTTTTGGGTCCTCGTGTTTTCATTGTCATTTGTTTCTAGGAATCTTTTGATTTCTTTTTTTATTTCTTCATTAACCTCTTTGTTATTTAGTAATGTATTGTTTAATCTCCATGAGTTTGTGTTTTTTGTTGTTTTTTTCCTGTAGTTGATAGTGTTGTTATGAGAGAAGATACTTGATACAATTTCAATTTTCTTAAATTTACTGAGGCTTTATTTGTGACCCACAATATGGTGTATCCTGGAGAATGTTCCAGGTACACCTGAGAAGAAAGTGTATTCTGCATTTGGATGGAAAATACTGAAGATATCAATTAGGTCCATTTGGTCTAATGTTTCATTTAAGGTTTGTGTTTCCTCATTGATTCTCTGTTTTGATGATCTGTCCATTGATGACAGTGGGGTGTTAAAGTCCCCTACTATTATTGTGTTGCTGTCAATTTCTCCTCTCATGCCTGTTAGTGTTTGCCTTATGTATTGAGGTGCTCCTATGTTGGGTGCATAGACATTTACAATTGTTATGTCTTCTTGGGTTGATCCCTTGATCATTATGTAGTGACCATAAGGATTGTCACTCCAGCTTTCTTTTGGTTTCCATTCACATGGAATATCTTTTTCCATCCTTTTACTTTCAGTCTGTATGTGTCTCTAGGTCTGAAGTGTGTCTCCTGCCGACAGCATATATATGGGTCTTGTTTTTGTATCCATTCAGTGAGTCTGTATCTTTTGGTTGGTGAATTTAATCCATTTACATTTAAGGTAATTATTGATACATATGTTCCTATTGGCATTTTCTTGATTTTGGGGGGTTTGTTTTTGTAGGTCTTTCCTTTCTCTTGTGTTTAGTGGCTATGTAAGTCCCTTTAGTATTTTAAGCCTGGTTTGTTGGTGCTGAATTCTCTTAATTTCTGCTTGTCTGTAAAGCTTTTGATTTCTTCATCAATTTTGAGTGAGATCTTTGCTGGGCACAGTAATCATGTTTGTAGGTTTTTCTTTTTCAGTACTTTAAATATATCCTACCATTCCCTTCTGGCCTGTAGAGTTTTTGCTGAAAGATCAGCTGTTAATTGTATGGGTTTTCCCTTGTATGTTACCTGTTGCTTTTCCTTTGGTGCTTTTAATATTCTTTCTTTGTGCTTTATCTCTGTTAGCTTGATTAATATGTGTCTCGATGTGTTTCTCCTTGGGTTTAACCTGTAGGGGACTCTTTGTGCTTCTTGGGGACTCTCTGCACTTGACTATTTCCTTTCCCATGCTGGGGAAGTTTTCAACTATAATTTCTTCAAAAAATTTTCTCAGTGCCTTTCTTTTTTTCTTCTTCCTCTGGGACCCCTATAATTTGAATATTGGTGCATTTAATATTGTTCCAAAGATCTCTGATTCTTTCCTCAATTCTTTTTATTCCTTTCCCTTTATTCTGCTCTTCAGCAGTTATTTCCACCATTCTATCCTCCAGCCCACTTATCCGTTCCTCTGTCTCAGTTATTCTGCTATTGGTTCCTTCTAGTGTATTTTTAATTTCAGTAATTGTGTTATTCATCTCTGTTTGCTTATTCTTTATTTCTTCTATGTCCTTGGTGATTGCATTAACTGTGTTAAAAGCTTCTTGTATTTTCTCCATTCTATTTTCAAGTCTTCGGATCATCTTTACTATCGTTACTCTTAAATCTTTTTCAGGGAGATTACTTATTTCCTCTTCATTTATTTGGTCCTGTGAGTTTCTACCTTGCTCTTTCATTTGTGTTGTCTTTTCATCATCATAATCTTTTTTTCTAACTTGCTCCTCTTGATGTCTCCTTTTCCCAGGCTTTAGAGTTGTATTACTTCTTCCTTTTGATTTTTGCCCCTGGAGGGAAATGTTGGTGGGTGGTTTGTGTTGATTTCTTGTTGGGGGTGACTTGTGCCTGTGTTCTAGTGGGAGGAGATCAGATAGGTAATTACAGAAATACTGGGGCATATACGTACACACTTCCACACATTCAGTTATAGCCAAAATATTCTAAAGAAAAGAGTAAAGGAGATTGACTTGGTGAGCAAGGGAAAGCAGAGGTGGTATCAGCCAATTTAAAGCAGAGTTAGCTAATGTTCAATCTGGAAATCTGAGCATGAGCAGGAGGCCAACTGGGAATTTTGGATAGAGAGCTCAACAATTTAACTTACTTGGTGAAAGAAGAGTGAAGGAAAAAAGGGAGGAAAAAAGAGAGAGAGCAAAGAAAGAGGAAAAGGGATAGAAAGGACAAGAGGAAGGAGTGGTGAAGAGGATTTAAAAAATAAAAAGAGAAAATAAAAAAGAGAAAAGCAAAGATGAATAGATGTGTGTGGGAAAGATTTGTCTATATTCAGGAATAGCTACAGCCAAGTAAAGAACAGTAGGAAAAGCAGTTGAATATATCCAAAACAAAATTTAAAAAACCTCATCAAGAAAAAAGAAGGAAAAAAAAAGTGAGAAAAAGAGAAAAAGAAAAGAAAAAAAACAACCTAAAATGAATTTTTTTCTTGCTTTTTTTTTTTTTTTTACAAGAAACACAAAGAGAAAAGCTCCACAGCACCACAAAAGGCTAATATGGAGATGGAAATATATAGGGGGATAAACTGTGTGATTTATAAGAAAAAAACTCTCAAAATGAATTTTTTTTTTCATCCTCAAACCTTTATTTTTTTTTTAATTAAAAAAAAATTATACATATGTTCCCCATCCTGAACCCTCCTCCCTCCTCCCTCCCCATACCATCCCTCTGGGTCGTCCCAGTGCACCAGCCCCAAGCATCCAGCATCGTGCATTGAACCTGGACTGGCATCTCATTTCATACATGACATTTCACATGTTTCAATGCCATTCTCCCAAATCTTGCCACCCTCTCCCTCTCCCACAGAGTCCATAAGCCTGTTCTATACATCAGTGTCTCTTTTGCTGTCTCGTATACAGGGTTATCGTTACCATCTTTCTAAATTCCATATATATGCATTAGTATACTGTATTGGTGTTTGTCCTTCTGGCTTACTTCACTCTGTATAATAGGCTCCAGTTTCATCCACCTCATTAGAATTGATTCAAATGTATTCTTTTTAATGGCTGAGTAATACTCCATTGTGTATATGTACCACAGCTTTCTTATCCATTCATCTGCTGATGGACATCTAGGTTGCTTCCATGTCCTGGCTATTGTAAACAGTGCTGTGATGAACATTGGGGTACACGTGTCTCTTTCCCTTCTGGTTTCCTCAGTGTGTATGCCCAGCAGTGGGATTGCTGGATCATAAGGCAGTTCTATTTCCAGTTTTTTAAGGAATCTCCACACTGTTCTCCATAGTGGCTGTACTAGCTTGCATTCCCACCAACAGTGTAAGAGGGTTCCCTTTTCTCCACACCCTCTCCAGCATTTATTATTTGTAGACTTTTGGATCGCAGCCATTCTGACTGGTGTGAAATGGTATCTCATAGTGGTTTTGATTTGCATTTCTCTGATAATGAGTGATGTTGAGCATCTTTTCATGTGTTTGTTAGCCATCTGTATTTCTTCTTTGTAGAAATGTCTATTTAGATCTTTGGCCCATTTTTTGATTGGGTCATTTATTTTTCTGGAGTTTAGCTGGAGGAGTTGCTTGTATATTTTTGAGATTAGTTGTTTGTCGGTTGCTTCATTTGCTATTATTTTCTCCCATTCTGAAGGCTGTCTTTTCACCTTGCTAATAGTTTCCTTTGATGTGCAGAAGCTTTTAAGGTTAATTAGGTCCCATTTGTTTATTTTTGCTTTTATTTCCAATATTCTGGGAGGTGGGCATAGAGGATCCTGCTGTGATGTATGTCAGAGAGTGTTTTGCCTATGTTCTCCTCTAGGAGTTTTATAGTTTCTGGTCTTACGTTGAGATCTTTAATCCATTTTGAGTTTATTTTTGTATATGGTGTTAGAAAGTGTTCTAGTTTCATTCTTTTACAAGTGGTTGACCAGATTTCCCAGCACCACTTGTTAAAGAGATTGTCTTTAATCCATTGTATATTCTTGCCTCCTTTGTCAAAGATAAGGTGTCCATATGTGCGTGGATTTATCTCTGGGCTTTCTATTTTGTTCCATTGATCTATATTTCTGTCTTTGTGCCAGTACCATACTGTCTTGATAACTGTGGCTTTGTAGTAGAGCTTGAAGTCAGGTAGGTTGATTCCTCCAGTTCCATTTTTCTTTCTCAAGATCGCTTTGGCTATTCGAGGTTTTTTGTATTTCCATACAAATTGTGAAACTATTTGTTCTAGCTCTGTGAAGAATACCGTTGGTAGCTTGATAGGGATTGCATTGAATCTATAAATTGCTTTGGGTAGTATACTCATTTTCACTATATTGATTCTTCCAATCCATGAACATGGTATATTTCTCCATCTATTAGTGTCCTCTTTGATTTCTTTCACCAGTGTTTTATAGTTTTCTATATATAGGTCTTTAGTTTCTTTAGGTAGATATATTCCTAAGTATTTTATTCTTTCCATTGCAATGGTGAATGGAATTGTTTCCTTAATTTCTCTTTCAGTTTTCTCATTATTAGTGTATAGGAATGCAAGGGATTTCTGTGTGTTGATTTTATATCCTGCAACTTTACTATAATCATTGATTAGTTCTAGTAATTTTCTGGTGGAGTCTTTAGGGTTTTCTATGTAGAGGATCATGTCATCTGCAAATAGTGAGAGTTTTACTTCTTCTTTTCCAATTTGGATTCCTTTTATTTCTTTTTCTGCTCTTATTGCTGTGGGTTTTCAAGGTCATAGACATTTGGGTTTTCAAGGTCATAGACATTTGGTTGTGGAGGCTGTCCCTGTGGAAGGGGTTGGGTTAGTGTCCTGTGATGTTTTCCTGGTTAGCGGCACTTGTGCCTGTGTTCTGGTTGATGGAGCTGGATCTCCTCTCTCTGAAGGGCAGTTCAGTGTCCAGTAGTAGGTTTTGGAGTGTCTATGGGTTCAGTATGCTTTTGGGCAGTCCTTCTAGCTTTTGTGGTGTTCAGTTCGGTTCAGTCGCTCAGTCCTGTCCGACTCTTTGCGACCCCATGACTCGCAGCACACCAGGCCTCCCTGTCCATCACCAACTCCTGGAGTTCACTCAAACTCATGTCCATCAAGTCGGTGATGCCATCCAGCCCTCTCATCCTCTGTCGTCCCCTTCTCCTCCTGCCCCCAATCCCACCCAGCATCAGAGTCTTTTCCAATGAGTCAACTCTTCATATGAGGTGGCCAAAGTATTGGAGTTTCAGCTTTTGTGGTGGTGGTGGTGCTGCTGCTAAGTCACTTCAGTCGTGTCGGACACTGTGCGAACCCCTGGACGGCAGCCCACCAGGCTCCCCGTCCCTGGGATTCTCCAGGCAAGAACACTGGAGTGGGTTACCATTTCCTTCTCCAATGCATGAAAGGGAAAAGTGAAAGTGAAGTCGCATAACTGCAGTGCCGCCAGTCCCCTACTTGTCCCTGGGATCATTGACGGTGCTTCTGTTCCCCTGTCCCACCCTGTGCTGCTGCCCGAAACTTGGTAGGTAGGTGCTTGTGTGATCCTTCTGCGGCAGCGACTTGTGTGGGCTTCCCTCGGCCCTCTAAGCTCACTCTCTGTGTCGCAGGGTTGTGTGTGCTTGACTCTGAGCTCCTGAGGTCCACTCTGTGTCGCGGGCTTGTGTGCGCTTGTTTCAGCTCCCCGGGCTGGTCTCTGCACCCTGGGGTAGTGTGAACTTGTTTCGGCTTCCCGTGCCCATCGTCAGTGTCACGGGGTTTATGAGCACTTGTTTCCACTCACTGCCTGTACTCTGTCGCGGGGATTATTTGTTCCTCCGGCTGTGCCGGGAGGGTTGTGTGCACTGCCCAAGTTTGTATGCCTCCGCTCTATCGGCACCCCAGTCCTGCTCTTTGCACCTGGTGTGTTTCCACTTTTTAATTTTTAAAAAATGTGTTCTGCTGAGTTCTGGTTGCTTGTTTCACTTGATAATCATATTTGGTGTTTCACATTATCACTGTTTGTCTCTTTTTAACTTGGGCATCCAGACTTGTTTTCATGTTCTTACTACTAACTCCTTATTTCTCTCCAAAACCAACATTCAAAATATCTGCTTTGATAAAAGGAAGAGGCATTTTAAACTACCTTTAAAGTTACATCCTGTTTGGCATATGGCCCGAAAATATTTCTCTTGGAACTGCACCTTGAAAATTCCTATGTTACATTATTAAACATCCCTTCACTTCTTCCCTCTTAAGTCACTAGCAAAGGAATCAGAGTTATTATTTATGATTACATTCTGACAATTATGTCACTTAATTGGATAGATCATTGATGTGATCCAAGTGTGTTTATCTTATCTGCTTATGCCTCCCTTTCACTCTCTGTAGTGAGATTTTAGACATGTGTCTCTTTAAAGACAGGGAAGTGAATCTCCTAAATATGGCCAAGCTTCCATCTAGATCTGACTCTGTTTTAATTGTTCAATGCATAGTATATTTCACAGGATTCTCCAGAGAAACAGAACCAATAGGATATACAGATTCTATATAAGAGGTTTATTTTATTAAAAAAATTTTTTTAGCCCCACGACGTGGCATTTGGGATCATAGTTCCCTGAGCAGGGATCAAACCCGTGTCTCCTGCAGTGGAAGTATGGAATCTTAACCACTGGACTGCCAGGGAAGTCTCCTAAGAGGAGGATTAATATAAGAATTGGTTTCCGTGGTTATGGAGACCAAAAAGTCACACAATATTCTGTCTGCAAGTCGGAGAACCAGAAAAACTGGGATATAGTTTAGTCCAGGTCCAAAGGCCTGTAAATTGGGAGTCGGGGGACAAGGTGGAAAGGTAAGGAGGGGAGTAATGACATAAATCTTGTTCTGAGTCCACTGATTAAATGTTATTCTCTCCTGGAGACACCCTCACAGACACATCCGGAAATAGCATTTTACCAGCTATCTGGGTACCCCCAGCCCAGTCAGGCTGACATATAAAATTAACTATCACACACAATAACTTCAATAATTATAAACAACAAAAAAGTTGTCTTCTTAATTATCTATGATATTTATTTAAATGGCCCTAAATGAAATAACAGCAACTGCAGATATTTTTTTCTTCAATAGCTTAAAATTGCTTTTAGAATCTTCAATTATTTAATAAGAAATCAACAAAGCTAGTTAATGTTAGATTGAGTGTACCTGGTCACATACTTTTGAGGAAAATTTTTGGAATAAAAAAATAACAATACATGTTTGACATCAGGCACTCAAAAATTCTATTTGCCAATTAGAAATCTAGCATTATGTAGAAAATAAAACCACTATTTCTTTAGTGCCAAAACTTTGGGTTGACTGAGGCATTAAACCAGTTAATGTTTCACAAATGTAAAATTGCTAAATACCTCAGGGAATAAACCCAAAATGAACTCATAATGCAGTTCTTCAAAATATGAAACTTATTTCTAGCTTTTGAATGCCTACTGCCCACTGTCACATGAAAACAGGCATAACCCACCAAGAAACCAAGGAAACAAAGCCTTGGCAAATATAAACATGATTTATGGCTTTCTTCCCCATGTAAAATGAACATCCACTTCTCTTGCCTTCTGCTTATCAACATGGTGTCAGCACTAGAATGCATTATATATCCAATATCCCGGAGAGGTTTCTGATTCTCCACTTCTGTTTGTTAAGACCTGGGGAAGAGAATATATCTTCTTGCTCTAATTCTTCACCATTGACAGGACTGGTGTTAGAAAGTCAAGATTCTGTAAATGTACATTGTTCCTCATTAGCCTCAACTTGAAGACAGTATCTCTTTTTTTTTTTTTTGAGAAGGGTTCTCAAAGGCCCGTTCAGGGAATTTGGGCTAATGAGGCCACAATCTTGAATGAGAACAGATCAGGAATGTCTAGATTCTTGCTCTCTTGCCATGGCAGACCCCCTCTGAAGCCTGAGAGTAATTATTTTAATGACTAACCTGTGGATTCCATTTTTCAATGCCCTTCTTGATAAAAATACATTTGCAAGTCATTTTCACTCTTTTATTTATTTCCTCACCAGTTTAATCCTACTCAAATTTTAAAGAATTTTTTAAAGGAGTTTACTATTTTAAGACTCTAAACAGAAGGTATTGCTAAATAAAAGCAAGTTAACAGTAGGTGTAATGAGAATGACAGTAAGTTAATTTACTCAGAATCTTTGTTTAAGATGTAGTGCCTCTAAGGACAGTGGCAGGGAAATAGATTTACGTAAGTGCCAGTGAACGCAGACATGGTTCTCCCTTTTCTTAAAAACTTAGTGAGAAAAGTCCTTTCTTATACTGTCAAATCTAGAATTTAACAACTCAGATAGAGAAAGTCTTTAAGTTTAGAACCTCAAATAGCAAAGAAATGTAACATGCTTTAAATTTTTATCTAGTTTTATTGAGATATAACTGACATACAACACGGTATCAATATTTTAGGTCTACAACATAGGATTTGATACTCATACATTTGTGAAATGTGTAACAGAGTAAGTTTACTTAACCTCTATCACTTCATATTGTTATAATTTTTTTCTTATGGTGAAAAAAACTTTAAGATCTACTCTCTTGTGTGTGTGTGTGTGTGCTAGTCATTCAGTCCTGTCTGACTCTTTGTGACCTCATGGACTGTGGCCCACCAGGCTCCTCTGTCCATTCAGTTCTCCAGGCAAGAATACTGAAGTGGGTAGCCATTCCCGTCTCCATGTAATTTCCCCAACCCCGTGATCTCCTGCATTGCAGGTGTATTCTTTACCATCTGAGCCACCAGGGAAGCCCTCTACTCTCTTAGCAACTTTCAAATGTTCCACACAGTATGAACTATACTGTAGTCACCATACTGCACATTACAACTCCAGTACTTATTTATCTTGTAAATACAATTTTGTAACTTTTGATCACCTTCACCCATTTTTGCCTTCCTCTGCCCACCTTAGACAACAATCAACTTTTCTCTCTGTGTTTGTTTGTTTTTTTCAGATTCCACATTTAAGTGAGCTCATACAATATTTGTCTTTCTCTTCCTGACATTTTAGTTAGCATAATGTTTTTAAGTTCCATCCATATTATTGCAAGTGGATAGATTTCCTTCTTTTTTACTGCTGAATATCCAGTTGAGCTATTTCAAATCCTGAAAGATGATGCTGTGAAAGTGCTGCACTCAGTATGCCAGCAAATTTGGAAAACTCAGCAGTGGCCACAGGACTGGAAAAGGTCGGTTTTCATTCTGATGCCAAAGAAAGGAAATGCCAAAAAATGCTCAAACTATCACACAATTGCACTCAATGGCACCCCATTCCAGTACTCTTGCCTGGAAAATCCCATGGATGGAGGAGCCTGGTAGGCTGCAGTCCATGGGGTCGCTAAGAGTTGGACACGACTTAACAACTTCACTTTCACTTTTCACTTTCATGCATTGCAGAAGGAAATGGCAACCCACTCCGGTGTTCTTGCCTGGAGAATCCCAGGGACGGGGGAGCCTGGTGGGCTGCCGTCTATGGGGTCGCACAGAGTCGGACATGACTGAAGTGACTTAGCAGCAGCAGCAGCACACGCTAGTAAAGTAATGCTCAAAATTCTCCAAGCCAGGCTTCAGCAATATGTGAACTTCCAGATGTTCAAGCTGGTTTTATTTTATTTTTATTTTATTTTACTTTTTTATCAAGCTGGTTTTAGAAAAAGCAGAGGAATCAGAGATCAAATTGCCAACATCCGCTGGATCATGGAAAAAGCAAGAGAGTTCCAGAAAAACATCTATTTTTGCTTTATTGACTATGCCAAAGCCTTTGACTGTGTGGATCACAATAAACTGTGGAAAATTCTGAAAGAGATGGGAATACCAGACCACCTGACCTGCCTCTTGAGGAATCTGTATGCAGGTCAGGAAGCAACAGTTAGAACCGGACATGGAACAACAGGCTGGTTCCAAATAGGAAAAGGAGTACGTCAAGGCTGTATATTGTCACCTTGCTTATTTAACTTACATGCAGAGTACATCATGAGAAACGCTGGGCTGGAAGAAGCACAAGCTGGAATCAAGATTGCTGGGAGAAATATCAATAACCTCAGATATGCAGATGACACCACCCTTATGGCAGAAAGTGAAGAGGAACTAAAGAGCCTCTTGATGAAAGTGAAAGTGGAGAGTGAAAAAGTTGCCTTAAAGCTCAACATTCAGAAAATGAAGATCGGCACCTGGTCCCATCACTTCATGGGAAATAGATGGGGAAACAGTGGAAACAGTGTCAGACTTTATTTTTCTGGGCTCCAAAATCACTGCAGATGGTGACTGCAGCCATGAAATTAAAAGACACTTACTCCTTGGAAGAAAAGTTATGACCAACCTAGATAGCATATTGAAAAGCAGAGACATTACTTTGCCAACAAAGGTCCATCTAGTCAAGGCTATGGTTTTTCCTGTGGTCATGTATGGATGTGAGAGTTGAACAGTGAAGAAAGCTGAGCACCGAAAATTGATGCTTTTGAACTGTGGTGTTGGAGAAGACTCTTGAGAGTCCCTTGGACTGCACAGAGATCCAACCAGTCCATTCTGAAGGAGATCAGCCCTGGGATTTCTTTGGAAGGAATGATGCTAAGGCTGAAACTCCAGTACTTTGGCTACCTCATGCGAAGAGTTGACTCATTGGAAAAGACTCTGATGCTGGGAGGGATTGGGGGTAGGAGGAGAAGGGGACAACAGAGGATGAGATGGCTGGATGGCATCACTGACTCGATGGGTGTGAGTCTCAGTGAACTCCGGGAGTTGGTGATGGACAGGGAGGCCTGGCGTGCTGCGATTCATGGGGTCGCAAAGAGTTGGACATGACTGAGTGACTGAACTGAACTGAATTGAATATTTAATTGTGTGTATTCATCTTTGTTTTATATACACCCATCTGTGGACACTTAGATGGTTTACATAGCTTAGCTATTATAAATAATGTTGTATTAAACATGAGGATAGAGATATCTTTCCAAGATAGTGATTTTGTTTCCTTTGGATACACAGTCAGAAGTGAAATTGTTGGGTCATATGGTAGTTACGTATTTAATTTTTTGAGGAATCTTCATAATGTTTTCAATGTTGGTAACTCACTAAATCTTGTCCAGCTATTTGCGACCACATAGACTGCAGCACATCAGGCTTCCCTGTCCTTCAAAATCTCCCAGAGTTTGCTCAAACTCATGTCCATTGAGACAGTGATGCCATCCAACCATTTCATCCTCTGTTTTCTCCTTCTCCTGCCTTCAATCTTTCCTAGCATCAGGGTCTTTTCCAATGAGTTGGCTCTTCCATCAGGTGGCCAAATTATTGTAGCTTCAGCTTCAGCATCAGTCCTTCCAATGAATATTCAGGATTGATTTCTTTTAGGATTGACTGATTTGATCTCCTTGCAGTCCAAGGGACTCTCAAGATTCTTCTCCAACACCACAGTTCAAAAGCATTAATTCTTTGGTGCTCAGCCTTCTTTATGGTCCAACTCTCACATCAGTACATGACTACTGGAGAAACCATAGCTATGACCATACAGACCATTTTTGGCAAACTGTCTCTGCTTTTTAATATGCCATCTAGGTCTCTCATAGATTTTCTTCCAAGAAGCAAGTCATTTTTAATTTCATAGCTGCAGTCAGCATCCATAGTGGTTTTGGAGCCGAAAAAAATAGTCTTATCACTCTTTCCAATTTTTCCCCATCTATTTGCCGTGAAGTGATAGGACCCGATATCATGATGTTAGTTTTTTTGAATGTTGAGTTTTAAACCAGCTTTTATCCTCTCCTCTTTCACCTTTATCAAGAGGCTCTTTAGTCCCTCTTTGTTTTCTGCCATTAGGGTGGTATCATCTGCATGTCTGAGGTTTTTGATATTTCTCTTGGCAATCTTGATTCCAGTTTATGCTTCATCCAGCCTGGCATTTTGTATGATGTACTCAGCATAAGAGTTTCCCTGGTGGCTCAGTTCTGAAGAATCTGCCTTCAATTCAGGAGCCACAGGAGACGTGGGTTTGATCCTTGGGTCATGTAGATCCCCTGGAGGAGGAAATGGCAACCCACTGCAGGATTCCTGCCTGGAAAATCTCATGGACATGGGAACCTGGTGGGCTATCGTCCATGGGGTTGCAAAGAATTGGACACAACTGAGTGGCTGTCACTTTCTTTCTTTCTTCTCTACTCAGCATATAAGTTAAATAAGTAGAGTGACAGTATACAGCCTTGACACTCCTTTCCCAAAACCGAATTACTCCATTTTTACATGTCTGATTCTAACTGTTGCTTCTTGACCTGCATACAGGTTTCTCAGGAAGCAGGTAAAGTGGTCTGGTATTCCCATCTCTTTAAGAATTTTCCTGTTTGTTATGAGCTACACAGTCAAAGGCTTTAGCATAGTCAATGAATCAGAAGTAGATTTTTTCTGGAGTTCTCTTGATTTTTCTATAATCCAGCATATGTGGCAATTTGATCTCCTTTTGTTCTTCCTCTGCCTTTTCTAGATGTAAATCTTGTACATCTGGAAGTTCTTGGTTCACGTACTGTTGAAGCCTAGCTTGAAGGATTTTGAGTATTACCTTGCTATCATGTGAAGGGAGTGCAAATGTGAGGTAGTTTGAAAAACTTTTGGCATTGCCCTTCTTTGGGATTGGAATGAAAACCAAGCTCTTCCAGTGCTGTGGCCATTGCTGAGTTTTCCAAATTTGCTGGCATATTGAGTGAAGCACTTTAACGGCATCATCTTTAGGATTTGAAATAGCTCAGCTGGAATTCCATCACCTCCACTAGCTTTGTCTGTAGTAAGGCTTCCTAATGCCCACTTGACTTTGCACTCCAGGATGTCTGGCTCTAGGTGAATGACCATACCATCATGGTTATCTGGGTCATTAAGACCTTTTTTGTACAATTCTTCTATGTATTCTTACCACCTCTTCTTAATCTCTTCTACTTCTTAGGTCCTTACCATTTTTGTCCTTTATTGTGTCCTCGAAGAGATCTCTAGTTTTCTATAGTTGCTTCAACAGTTTACATTCCCACCAGTAATGCACAAGGGTTCCTGTTTCTCCACATTCTCCCCAGAACTTGTTATTTCTTGTCTTTTTGACAGTAGCCATTCTAACATAATGGCCATGATTTGCAATTTCTTGATAATTAGCGATATTGAACATATTCTAATGTGCCTGCTGGCCATCTGTATGTTTTCTTTGGAAAAATGTCTATTCAGTTTTCCTGCCTTGTTTTTAATTTCTTGCTATTGAGTTGTATGAGTTGTTTATATAGTTTGGATTTATGGTATATGATTGCAAATATTTTCTACCATTCTGTAGGTTACCTTTTCAGTTTGTTGATGGTTTCATTTGCTGTACAGAAGACTTAGTTTAATATAGTCCTTCTTATTTATTGTTGCTCTTAGGTTTTGTCTTTGCTTTTGGTGTACAATCCAAAAATTCACTGTCATCGAGTTTAACCCTGTGTTTTCTTCTAGGAGTTTTATGGCTTCAGTTTTTATGTTGAAGTCTTTAATCCATTTTGAGTTAATTTGTATGTATGATGTAATATAGAGATTTTTTTTATTTAAAATTATTTATTTTAATTGGAGGCTAATTACTTTACAATATTGTATTGGTTTTACCATACATCAACATGAATCCACCACGGGTATACACGTGTTCCCCATCCTGAACCCCCCTCCCACCTCCTCCCCGTACCATCCCTCTGGGTCATCCCAGTGCACCAGCCCCAAGCATCCTGTATCTTGCATCCAACCTGGACTGCCAATTCATTTCACATATGATATTATACATGTTTCAATGCCATTCTCCCAAATCATCCCACCCTTGCCCTCTCCCACAGTCCAAAAGACTGTACTATACATCTGTGTCTCTTTTGCTGTCTTGCATACAGGGTTATCGCTGCTGCTGCTGCTGCTAAGTCGCTTCAGTCGTGTCCGACTCTGTGTGATCCCATAGATGGCAGCCCACCAGGCTCCCCCATCCCTGGGATTCTCCAGGCAAGAACACCAGAGTGGGTTGCCATTTCCTTCTCCAATGCGTGAAAGTGAAAAGTGAAAGTGAAGTCGTTCAGTCATGTCCGACTCTTAGTGACCCCATGGTCTACAGCCTACCAAGCTCCTCCATCCATGGGATTTTCCAGGCAAGAGTACTGGAGTGGGGTGCCATTGCCTTCTCCCAGGTTATCGTTACCATCTTTCTAAATTCCAAATATATGCGTTAGTATACTGTATTGGTGTTTTTCTTTCTGGCTTACTTCACTCTGTATAATAGGCTCCAGTTTCATCCACCTCATTAGAACTGATTCAAATGTATTCTTTTTAATGGCTGAGTAATACTCCATTGTGTATATGTACCACGGCTTTCTTATCCATTCATCTGCTGATGGACATCTAGGTTGCTTCCATGTCCTGGCTATTATAAACAGTGCTGCGATGAACATTGGGATACATGTGACTCTTTCAATTCTGGTTTCCTTGGTGTGTATGCCCAGCAGTGGGATTGCTGGGTCATAAGCAGTTCTATTTCCATTTTTTTAAGGAATCTCCACACTGTTCTCCATAGTGGCTGTACTAGCTTGCATTCCCACCAACAGTGTAAGAGGGTTCCCTTTTCTCCACACCCTCTCCAGCATTTATTGCTTGTAGACTTTTGGAACGCAGCCATTCTGACTGGCGTGAAATGGTACCTCATTGTGGTTTTGATTTGCATTTCTCTGATAATGAGTGATGTTGAGCATCTTTTCATGTGTTTGTTAGCCATCTGTATGTCTTCTTTGGAGAAATGTCTATGTAGTTCTTTGGCCCATTTTTTTGATTGGATCCGATTTGATTCTTTTGCATAACTCTCCAGTTTCCCAAACACCTCTTCTTGAAGAGACTATCTTTTTTCCCTGTATATTCTTGGCTGCTTTGTCATAAATTAGTTGACCACATATGATGGTCGATATGATTATTTTTTGCCTCTCTATTCTTGTGCATTGTTCTATGTGTCTGTTTACAGTTGCATCAAAAGGAATAAAATACTCAGGAATAAATTTATCCAAAGAGGTAAAAGAATTGTACTGTGAAAACAAGTCACTGATGAAAGAAATAGAGGAATACACAAATAAATGAGAGATATTTAGTACTCATGTGGTTTCCTCTTGAAATGTTAATCCCCAGATATTGACATGATTTGTTCCATGCTCCATTCTACTCACTTTCACTCTCCACTTAGTTTTCACCTTAGAAAAATAGATGTTCATTGATATTTTAGGGAGTGTTGTTGTTGTTTAGTCGCTAAATCACGTCCAACTCTTTGTGACCCCAAGGACTGTAGCTCACCAGACTACTCTGTCCATGGGATTTCTCAGGTAAGAATACTGAAGTGGGTTGCCATTTCCTTCTCCAGGGCATCGTCCCAACCCACGGATCAAAATCATATCTCCTGCATGGGCAGGCAGATTCTTTACTGCTGAGCCACCAGGGAAGCCCATTTTCGGGAATACCACTTCTCATTATTTTTCACCCTTTTTTGCTGCTTCATTTTTCTTTGAGCACTTGTGGCCATTCAGATCAGTTCAGTTCAGTAGCTCAGTCATGTCAACTCTTTGCAACCCCATGAATCGCAGCACACCACAGGCCTCCCTGTCCATCACCAACTCCCAGAGTTCACTCAGACTCCCGTCCATCAAGTCAGTGATGCCATCCAGCCATCCCTTCTCCTCCTGCCCCCAATCCCTCCAGCATCAGAGTCTTTTCCAATGAGTCAACTCTTTGCATGAGGTGGCCAAAGTACTGGAGTTTCAGCTTTAGCATCATTCCTTCCAAAGAAATCCCAGGGCTGATCTCTTTCAGAATGGACTGGTTGGATCTCCTTGCAGTCCAAGGGACTCTCAGGAGTCTTCTCCAACACCACAGTTCAAAAGTATCAATTCTTCAGTGCTCAGCTTTCTTCACAGTCCAACTCTCACATCCATACATGACTACTGGAAAAACCATAGCCTTGACTAGACGGACCTTTGTTGGCAAAGAAATGTCTCTGTTTTTCAATATGCTCTCTAGGTTGGTCATAACTTTCCTTCCAAGGAGTGTCTTTTAATTTCATGGCTGCAGTCACCATCTGCAGTGATTTTGTGGCCATTATGACATATTATACATGGGTTTAGTGACTTCCTGAACTACTTCTTGCTCCTTATTTCTGGAATTTGAGCTTATTGAAGAAGAAGGGCTGCATTAGACTTTTTAGGCTACTGAACAGAATACCATGGCTTGGCAACCGAACAACAGCAAAAATGTAATTTAACCAACAGAAATTTATTATTACACAGTTCCAGAGGCTGGAAGACCAAGATTAGGGAGCCAGGTTTTTGTGAGGATTTTCTTCTTGTGTTTCAGTCAATCACCTTCTTGCTGTGTGCTCATATGGCCTTTCCTCTGTGCATGGAAGATAGTGGGCCAAAGAAAGAGAGTGATTTTTTTTCTTTCTCTTCTTATAAGGCCACCGGTTTTATCAGATTAGGATCACACCATTATGACTTCATTTAACTTTACCTCCTATAGCCCTATCTCCAGATATAGTCCAATTGTGGGTTAGGGCTTCAACCTAGAATTAAGTGGTTGGGGAAAATGATTCAGTACACAGCAAGCAGGGGCTTTGCTGAACTATGGAATGGATCAATGGACATTTTTTTCATGGAAGTCTTGGCTCATATGTAAATCAGAGAATATGGTTGGACACTTATATAGTATATGCAACCATTCTGGACACTTAGGAGCTCTTTGAACTTTCTGTGACATTTAAGTGTCTATGTATGTTTCATTTTTTCTAAGAGCTTTTGGTAACATTTAAGCCTGCTTGGCTCATTTTGCATGTGAACTTACACATATACATACACATAAGACTCTGTGAGTAGGGAGTGTTGCCTGCTCCATATGCCAGCATTTCTGAATCCTAGCTCCAGCCCAGCCAATAAACTTTTTTTTCTGTTCCTCTAATGTGAAAACTTTATAGTCCCTTTCAAAGTTCTATGCCATTTAAGTAGTTGTAGGGAAAGGAAAGTACATTCTTTCGGTTGAAAATACTGATATTTTTTCAGGGCTGGAGATTTTATTTTCACAGGTTAAATAATATCAGTCTAGCATTCCAGAAACGATATAAAAAGCTTATATTTAGAGTGGTTTGCATACTTTTACTTTCACGGTGCCAATTCAGCTTTCAAAGTTGCTTCTACACTACTGGTTACCTGTTCAGTGCTATTAACACAAAGTTCCTCCTGGTTCTACAACAAGTTTTTTTGGAGATTCATGTGACCCACAGGGAGGCAGATGCCTTTCACTTAAAAGCAGTCCTGAAATGAATACAATTTATTCTTATGAGTGGGCTAGTATCTGTGTCCTCAGATTTAGGTTCCAAACTGGGATAAGAAGAGCTGGTCCATTATCCACTCTTTAGAGAACCTTCTACCTTGGTCTTTATTGAGACCCGAGATCGGGGACACTTAATTTTTACACTATTTTCAGATGGCTAAGTAGAAATATTCCAAACTGAGGTAGACAGTCCTTCCCACTCTCCTGTCCTAGCATCTTGGGTTCTGTACTCATATTTACCACCTGGATCAGTATATATAGTAATTCCAGAGCACTACCCGATTCTGAAAATAAGAGTTTACTGAAGGTAGGGGTTAATCATCAGTTGTGTTTTCCAAGCAAGTTTTCAGGTTACTTTTAGCTTTCAAATATGTTAAACTTTCAAGCCTAAAAGTGGGTTCAACCATAACAGAATGGTACGATTCACTGATTTTTTTAAGGATTGCAGCAGACATATGCTCCCGCCATGTATGGGGGTGCTCTCTCGAGTCTAAATGTTCCTTGAAGTTCCCTTTAAACTCTGAGATTGAGAGGCATTTGTTGCATCAGTGGCTGGAGTTTTTTCACTGCTGTTTTGTTTCCCCTTCTTAGTCTCAAAAGTAGCTTTTCCCCCGCCTCCTCTCGAATTAGGTTCTCTCCGAAGAATACTGTCAACCACCCTTGCTTTTTTTTTTTGCTTTCTAAAAATAAATGAAAGTACTTAATTAAGGTGAGCCTAGCCTGACTTCTTTTTGCCTGTGACACTTTTCTCTAAGGCTTTCTGGGCAGGATTTTTTTTTTTTTTTTTCCTTCTGACAGGTCTTAGGAAATTTAACCCCTGTGGTTTTGAATTCATCCTTTTTTTGAACTCCTGTTTAAATATACCCATAAATCTGCCACAGGGAAGGAGCTCCTGTCTTCCAAAGGCTCACTGATGACTTCTAGAATAGTCACACAGGCTTTCCATTAACCTTTCATATATATTAATATTTAACCTTTTCGGCATCTCATTGGCATTCTTTAGCTAGTATGCAAGATCTCCTCCTAAGTGACTAACAGCTTTCTCTACTTTTAGGGCCACATGGGTTGCCATCAGGGGTTGTATAGTCTTCCCAAAACAGATCATATGTGAAAGACCTGACCCAGCATTCAGTCTCCTAGAGAATCCAACAGCATCCTTATACTTAAGGCTAGAATGATACTTTCTTACTAAATCTTTTGTTACATCTGAAACACTCTACCTCTTTTTATCTGTGAATGCTTCAGAAATTGTGTTCAGGGTAGAGGAATTAATCCTTTTCTAGAGGAGTCTGTTTTCACATAATAATATTGATGAAGAGATAATGATTACTACATTCAGCTACATTGCATTTATTTTCTGGTTTTATCTTCACTGGGCTTTTAAAAGCCTATCAGAGGATGTCAATTTCAGTATTACTTGAATCCACTGCTTGAGTCCAGCACGAACAGTGCTTTCTCTGAATTCAGATCTTTTGGTGGTATAAAAGTTGCTGTGTGTGTGTGTTTTTTTTTTCTACCAGCTTTATTGAAATATAATTGACTTATAACAATGTGATGATTTGATACATGAATGTATTGTGAAATGTTTGCCACAGTAAGTATACTTAATACATCTCTTATCTTACTTATATTACCATTTTCTTGCTGTTGTTATAGTGAGAACCTTAAAGCTTAGAACAGTTTTCAAGAGTACAATACAGTACTGTTAATTACAGTCTCCATGCTCTACATTAGATCACTAGAACTCATTAGTATTGTAACTGAAAGTTTGACCAACATTGCATTTCTGCCACCCATCAGTCTCTGGCAACAGTACTCTTTGAGACCAATTGTTTTATTAGACTCCACATAGAAGTGAGCTCATACAGTATTTGTCTTTCTGTCTGATTTATTTCACTTAGCAAAATATCCTCAAGGTCTAACCATGTTATTGCAAATGGAAGAATTTCTTTTTTTTTTTTTATGGCTGAATAATATCTGTTATCTATAACTATCATATTTTCTTTTCAACCACATTCAGTTTTTGAGGGACACCCACTCCAGTACTCTTGCCTGGAAAATCCCATGGGTGGAGGAGCCTGGTAGGCTGCAGTGCACGGGGTCGCTGAGAGTCAGACACGACTGAGTGACTTCCCTTTCACTTTTCACTTTCATGCATTGGAGAAGGAAATGGCAACCCACTCCAGTGTTTTTGCCTGGAGAATCCCCGGGACGGGGAAGCTTGGTGGGCTGCCGTCTATGGGGTCGCACAGAGTCAGACACGACTGAAGTGACTTAGCAGCAGCAGCAGCAGATTGTATTGGCTGTTATGTAAAATGCTGCAATGAATATGAGAGTTCAGACATCTGTTTGAGACAGCGATGCTATACCTTTCAAAACTATACCCAACCAAGTAGGATGGCTGGATCCTAGAGTAATACTATTTTTAATTTGTGAAGAATCTCTATACTGTTTACCAAGTGGCTATACCAATCAATTTACATACCAGCAGTGCACAAGGGTTCCCTTTTCTCCACATCCTCACTAACATTGGAGAAGGCAATGGCAACCCACTCCAGTATGCTTGCCTGCAGAATCCCATGGACAGAGAAACCTAGTGGGCTGTCGTCTATGATATCTCACAGAGTCGAACACGCCTGAAGCAACTTAGCAGCAGCAGCAGCAGTCACCGACAATGGTTACTTGTTGTCTTTTTGATGGTAGCCATTCTAATAAATATGAGATGATATTTCATTGTGGTCTTGATTTGAATTTCCCTGATAGTTAGAGATGTTGAGTGTCTTTTCACGTATTTGTCCTCTACAAAGTTTTTTTTAAGCATGTCTGAGCTATTATTCCAAAATCAACTTGCTCAAGCTCTAGAGTTACTAAATAGCAATACAAATGTCTGTTACTCTTCAGGTTTCCCTGTATGTCCTGCTGCTTTTACTGATGGACAGCTGTATTGGTACCAGGTTCGTTGCTCATCTTGGGCCCCTGCATCACCTGCTGGTCTCCTTTTAGGGAAGTCTTTACATGTCCCATGATGCAGACTTGCGCCACTACTGATCATATCTTGCGGTTTGTTGTTGGTGTTGTTTAGTCGGTAAGTTGTGTCTGATTCTTTTACGACCCCATGGACTATAGGCTGCCAGCTACTCTGTCCATGGAATTTCCCAATCAAGACTACTGGAGTGGTTTGCCATTTCCTTCTCCAGGGCGTCTTCTCAACTTCAGGGATCAAACCTCTGTCTCCTGCATTGACAGGTGGATTCTTTACCACTGAGCCACCAGGGAAGCCAGTCTTACAGTTTGGGGGCTGCTTAGTCTTTATTTGTATTTCCTTTGAATGGTGCTTACCTGCACTTGACCTCTGACCTCCCCGGAATTAACTCTTCTCTACACTGCCTGGACACCCTTGCGTTTGCTCACTTCTCTCTTTCTGGGCAGTACTACATTATCTTTCTTTTCCTTTGCCAAAATATTCTCAAAAAATTTCTATAACTGTGTTGCTTAGGTCCAAGATATTATAGTTTTGACATTTTGAGCCAAGATATTATAGTTTTGACATTCCCACCGAAATCTCTCCTTTCTTGGATGTACAGAAGCTCGGAAAGGATAATTTTAGGTCAAGAGATTGTCAAACACAGCTTAACAGGGAGCCTGGAATGTGGCTGTCTCTGATATTTAGGACTTTTCCTGCATTAGCCCATGACTGCCAGGAAGACTGCTTACTCATTTAGGAGGGTATTGTATCTTCTTAATATTTGATTCTAAGCTTCCAATATCCTCACCCCCCACTCACCCAGTGTGTCAGACATATTTTCATCTGTCTCAATAACAAATACAGTAGGCTGGCATCAATTATTCCCAAGGAACTCCTACACAAGATGCAGATTAAGAATGTGGAATTTCAAAATCCCAGGTAAAGAGACTTAGAGCCCAGAGCCCAGAGGGGAACTCATTGGAAGGTAGGAAAGTAGAGGTGGAAGAGAGGATTTGCTTAACAATACATACGTGGATCTCAGCTCCAATCACACCAAAATTTCATGCCATGAATAAATCAACGTTTTCTAAATTACCAAAAGTTGGCTTTAACTCCAAATCTGGACTCAACAGGAACAATAATCAATTATTAACATCATGTTCAAATGTTCAGTTCCTTTTATCTAACCCTGTCTCTTTGTTGTCCACATAGTCCAGGCTTTGGAACTACAGATGCTTCAAGTGTTTTCATTATTGTTTACTATGGCTTGCTTTAGAAGAAGATCCTTATCCCTTTACCCTTATCATAAGGAGCATAAGGGGTGTACAGGTGGGCTCTGTGTGCTGCATGCTAAAGTGCTTCACTTTGTGTCCAGCTCTGTGGACACGTGCAACCCTATGGACTGCAGCCTGCCAGGCTTTGGGATTCTCCAGGCAAGAATACTGGAGTGGGTTGCCATGTCCTCTTCCAGGGGATCTTTCCAACCCAGGGATCGAACCCACATCTCTCGTGTCTAACCTGCATTGGCAGGCAGGTTCTTTACCATTAGCACCACCTGGAAAGCTTGTGCAAGTAGGCTATTTATTAGAAAATTAAAATACTTAAAGGAGGCTTTTGGTTAGATGTTGATTGGTGTCTTACGGGAAGTGTAGTTTTGGACGTGACCTAGGTCTTCAATCAATTAGATGAACAGCTGAGAAAATTATTAGAGATAATTTCCATTTCTGGGAGCTGATGCATTTTAATAATAGAAATTAGAATCTGATAGTGTTTTTCAGCTCATAAAGCACTTTGAATATGTCTTCTCAAAAAAAAAAATAGGAGAGTTATTTGGAATTGTTCTGGTCTCTTAAGTCTTCATTCAAATCAGCTCTCTGAGACATTAAAGAGTGGAACCTAGTATTTCCATGTTGGTTTTTTGTTTTTGTTTTGTTTTTATTTTTGGTATTCTAGTGAAAATCCAAATTCTCTACCAAATGAAGTATTGAGATTTGTTTGCTGTAACACTAGAGTGTTTGCAAATGATCATCTTGGCTTATGGAACCAGTAAAACATTTCCTCATGCAACAATGCCATCTGGAAAAAACTATCAGCACTGTAGATAAGCCATGTGTGTTGGTTTGTGCTGTGCCAACTTGGTTAAGCTGGGAACTGTGTTTCTCAGAATCTCTTTCCCTGTATTGTTCTGTGTTGCTGCTGCTGCTAAGTCACTTCAGTCGTGTCCGACTCTGTGTGACCCCATAGATGGCAGCCCACCAGGCTCCCCCGTGTTCCTGGGATTCTCCAGGCAAGAACACTGGAGTGGGTTAGCATTAGCCAAAACAGGAACATGCCTTCTAAACTTTAGTAGTGCCTTTTATTCTCCAAAAGGCTTGGCATGATCAGGTATGGTGATAGATATATGCAAAAGAAACCTGTAAGTTCCAGTTTGTTCTCACCCTCCTCCACTCTACATCTGTGTCTTCTGACTCTGGATTCTGCCTACCAACTAGAGCCCTAAGTCTCCTCCTGGTTCCTCGCATAGAAGATATACAGAGGGAACCTTTGAACTTCTCCATGTGTTCCGCCTTTATAGCTACTCTTTCTCTAGTCCTACAGATCCCATTCTAGACATTAGTTCCCAGCTTCTTCCATGACAATGTAATGTCTAATTCCTACTAGCAATCATCTATTTCATAAACTTATAGTTAACTGGCTATCCTTAATAAAGCTGACTGATATACAATGTTTCTTTCATGTAGATTGTGATCTTTAAATATTTACTAACATATATATTTTTTAAAAAAGATATATAAACTTTCACTTCTAGATGTGTTAATATTTCACTTCCAGGACATTATAGAACCATATAAAACCATTTCCTGCATGAATAGTAGGTAATATAAATTGTGTTTTTCAGATCAATGTATTTTTATCACCCCCAAAGGAATGAGGAAATAAGCCAGAATGAATACTTCAGACTCATATTTACACTAACTGATTATAGTCCTCTGAATATTATTATATATAAGAAGGAGAAATGATACATTAGTTCAGTTCAGTTTAGTCTCTCAGTCATGTCCGACTCTTTGCGACCCCATGAATCTCAGCATGCCAGGCCTCCCTGTCCATCACCAACTCCCGGAGTTCACTGAGACACGTCCATCGAGTCAGTGATGCCATCCAGCCATCTCATCCTCTGTCGTCCCCTTCTCTTCCTGCTCCCAATCCCTCCCAGCATCAGAGTCTTTTCCAATGAGTCAACTCTTCGCATGAGGTAGCCAAAGTACTGGAGTTTCAGCCTTAGCATCATTCTTTCCAAAGAAATCCCAGGACTGATCTCCTTCAGAATGGATTGGTTGGATCTCCTTGCAGTCCAAGGGACTCTCAAGAGTCTTCTCCAACACCACATTTCAAAAGCATCAATTCTTCAGTGCTTAGCTTTCTTCACTGTTCAACTCTCACATCCATACATGACCACAGGAAAAACCATAGCCTTGACTAGATGAAACTTTGTTGGCAAAGTAATGTCTCTGCTTTTGAATATGCTATCTAGGTTGGTCATAACTTTCCTTCCAAGGAGTAAGCGTCTTTTAATTTCATGGCTGCAGTCACCATCTGCAGTGATTTTGGAGCCCCCAAAAATAAAGTCTGACAGTGTTTCCACTGTTTCCCCATCTATTTCCCATGAAATTTTATTTTCCCATTTCTTCCAGTCCAGCATTTCTCATGATGTACTCTGCATATAAGTTAAATAAGCAGGGTGACAATATACAGCCTTGACGTACTCCTTTTCCTATTTGGAACCAGTCTGGTGTTCCATGTCCAGTTCTAACTGTTGCTTCCTGACCTGCATACAGGTTTCTCAAGAGGCAGGTCAGGTGTTCTGGTATTCCCATCTCTTTCAGAATTTTCCACAGTTTATTGTGATCCACACAGTCAAAGGCTTTGGCATAGTCAATAAAGCAGAAATAGATGTTTTTCTAGAACTCTCTTGCTTTTTCCATGATCCAGCAGATGTTGGCAATTTGGTCTCTGGTTCCTCTGCCAGAGATATATTAGAAGATGAGAAAAAAAAGAAATATATTAAAGAATAACAGTGTTGATAAAAATCTGGTGAAAGAGAACCCTTGTGCACCATTAGTGATAATGTAAATTGGTGCAGCTACTATGGAAAACTGTATGGATATTCCTAAAAATAATTAAAAATAGCCATATTGTCAGGCAGCCCCACTCCTGAGTATGTATTCAAAGAAAATGAAAACGGTAACTCAAAAAGATATAGGCATCCACATGTTCGCTGCAGCATTGTTTACCATATCCAAGATATAGAAACAACTTATACGTTCAACAGTGGATGAATCGATAAAGAAAATGTGGCATATGTATATAAGTACATAGGTATATATGTAAAATATATTAATATGCACACATATATATAATATACAATGGGTTTTTATTCAGCCATAAAAAAAGAGTAGTATCTTGCAATTTGTGACAATATGGATGGGTCTTGAAGGCATTATGCTGAGTGTAATAGGTCGGACAGAGAAAGACAAATATCTATGATCTCACTTATATGCGAAATTAAAATGAAAAAAAAAAAAGCAAATTCACACAGAGACAGACTGATGGTTGCCAGGGGCAAGTAGGGAGTTGGTGAAATGGGTACATGGGGTCAAATAGGATAAACTTTCAATTATAATAAGTCATAGGGACACAATGTATAGCATGGGGACTGTACTTAATGATATTGTATTGCATATTCAGAAGTTGCTAAGTGAGTAAATCTTAGAAATTCTCATCACAAGAAAAAAGTTGTGAGTATGTATGGATAGTTACAATTTTTTTTCTAGATACTAAAGAGACAAAGTCTTGAACCTGGGCTCCTGCATTGCAGGCAGATTCTTATCATCTGAACCACCAGGGAAGCCCCAGCTATCACCATACAAATATGTAACTTTGCCAGTATATACAAGTCCTAAATTATTATTTTATACACCCAAAGCTAATGTAATGTTATATGTAAATTATAACTCAATTAAAAAGCAATACATTCAGGGAAGAATTACATGCCACTGACAATAGAATATGACTGTGACAAAATCAAATACCAACCATGTTATGCCATAATAAGCCCATTGTTGTATGTAAAAATCAATCAAAATAGATTGGTTTTCTTCTGTTAGGAGGAAACTTTTGAGGTTAGGTTTCTTATGCAGTTTTTAATGTAAGTGCCTTGTCTCTTCCTTTCCTCTTAACTAGGATTGAAGCTTTCTCCGAATTAATAGTTCAAGCAAATCAGAATTAATCTTTTGCAGCACTGTCTTCACCACAACCAATATATAACAGGATGTGAGAAGTATATGACTTAAATGTGCACATACAGATGAGCAAGGAGGAAATGATGGGAGCCTGATATCATGCTTCAGTTCAGTTCAGTTCAGTTCAGTCACTCAGTCGTGTCTGACTCTTTGGAACTCCTTGGGCTACAGCACGTCAGGCCTCCTTGTCCATCAGCAACTCCCCGAATTACTCAAACTCATGTCCATTGAGTCAGTGATGCCATTCAACCATCTCATCCTCTGTCATCCCCTTCTCCTCCCACCTTCAATCTTTCCCAGCATCAAGGTCTTTTCAAATGAGTCAGTTCTTCACACCAGGTAGCCAAAGTATCGGAGTTTCAGCATCAGCATCAGTCCTTCAAATGAATATTCAGGACTGATTTCCTTTAGGATGGACTGGTTGGATCTCCTTTCTGTCCAAGAGACTCTCAAGAGTCTTCTCCAACACCACAGTTCAAAAGCATCAATTCTTTGGTGCTCAGATTTCATTATAGTCCAACTCTCCAACTCTCCAACTCTCTCCAACATCGATACATGACTACTGGAGAAACCATAGCTTTGACTGGATGGACCTTTGTTGGCAAAGTAATGTCTCTCTGCTTTTTAATATGCTGTCTAGGTTGTTCATAACTTGTCTTCCAAGGAGCAAGCGTCTTTGAATTTCATGGCTGCAGTCACCATCTGCAGTGATTTTGGAGCCCCCCAAAATAAAGTTGGTCACTGTTTCCACTGTTTCCCCATCTATTTGCCATGAAGTGATGGGACCGGATGCCATGATCTTAGTTTTCTGAATGTTGAGCTTTAAGCCAACTTTTTCACTCTCTTCTTTCACTTTCATCAAGAGGCTCTTTAGTTCTTTGCTTTCTGCCATAAGGGTGCTGTCATCTACATATCTGAGGATATTGATATTTCTCCTGGCAATCTTGATTCCAGCTTGTGCTTCATCCAGCCTAATGTTTCTCATGATATACTCTGCATATAAGTTAAATAAGCAGGGTGACAATATACAATTTTTTTGACATACTCCTTTCCCAATTTGGAACCAGTTCATTGTTCCATGTCCAGTTTTAACTGTTGCATCCTGACCTACATACAGATTTATCAGGAGGCAGGTCAGGTGGTCTGGTATTCCCATCTCTTTCAGAATTTTGCACAGTTTGTTGTGATCCAAACAGTCAA
Organism: Bos taurus; assembly: GCF_002263795.3. NCBI lineage: Eukaryota > Metazoa > Chordata > Mammalia > Artiodactyla > Bovidae > Bos > Bos taurus. Next base: position 22,856,583 of record NC_037350.1, on the reverse strand, counting down.
AGGCTTTGGCATAATTAATAAAGTAGATGTTTTTCTGTAACTCTTTTGCATTTTCAGTGATCCAATGGATGTTGGCAATTTGATCTCTGGTTCCTCTGCCTTTTCTAAATCCAGCTTGAACATCTGGAAGTTCACCGTTCATGTACTGTTGAAGCATGGCTTGGAGAATTTTGAGCATTACTTTACTAGCGTGTGAGATGAGTGCAATTGTGCAATATTTTCAACATTGTTTGTCATTTCCTTTCTTTGGGATTGGAATGAAAACTGACCTTTTCCAATCCTGTGGCCACTGCTGAGTTTTCCAAATTTGCTGACATATTGAGTGTAGCACTTTCACAGCATCATCTTTTAGGATTTAAAATAGGTCAACTGGAATTCCATCACCTCTGCTAGCTTTGTTCATAGTGTTGTTTCCTAAGGCCCACTTGACTTCATATTCTAGGATGTCTGGCTCTAGGTGAGTGATCACACCATCGTGATTATCTGGGTCATAGGTAGATCTTTTTTGTATAGTTCTTCTGTGTATTCTTGCCACCTCTTCTTAATCTCTTCTGCTTCTGTTAGGTCCATACCATTTCTGTCCTTTATTGTGCCCATCTTTGCATGAAATGTTTGCTTGTTATCTCTAATTTTCTTGAAGAGATGTCTAGTCTTTCCCATTCTATTGTTTCCTCTATATCTTTGGACTGGTCACTGAGGAAGGCTTTCTTATCTCTCCTTGCTATTCTTTGGAATTCTGCATTAAAATGGGTATATCTTTCCTTTTCTCCTTTTCCTTTCACTTCTCTTCCTTTCACAGCTATTTGTACAGCCTCCTGAGACAACCATTTAGCCTTTTACATTTTTTTTTCCCTTGGAGATTATCTTGATCCCTGCCTCCTGTACAATGTCATGAAGCTCTTTCCATAGTTCTTCAGGCACTCTGTCTATCAAATCTAGTCCCTTGAATCTATTTCTCATTTCCACTCTATAATCATAAGGGGTTTGATTTAGGTCATATCTGAATGATCTAGTGGTTTTCCCTACTTTCTCCAATTTAATTTGGTAATCTGAATTTGGTAATAAGGAGTTCATGATCTGAGCCACAGTCAGCTTCTGGTCTTGTTTTTGCTGACTGTATAGAGTGTCTCCATCTTTGAATGCAAAGAATATAATCGATCTGATTTCATTATTGACCATCTGGTGACGTCCATGTGTAGAGTCTTCTCTTGTGTTGTTGGAAGAGGGTGTTTTGCTATGACCAGTGTGTTCTCTCGGCAAAACTCTATTAGCCTTTGCCCTACTTCATTCTGTACTGCAAGGCCAAATTTTTCTGTTACTTCAGATATTTCTTGACTTCCTACTTTTGCATTCCAGTCCCCTATAATGAAAAGGTCATCTTTTTTGGGGTGTTAGTTCTAGAAAGTCTGGTAGGTCTTCATAGAGCCATTCAACTTCAGCTTCTTCAGCATACCTGGTCAGGGCATAGATGTGGTTTACCATGATATTGAATGGTTTGCCTTGGAAACGAACAGAGATCATTCTGTCATTTTTGCATCCGATTACTGCATTTTGGACTCTTTTGTTGACTATGATGGCTATTCCATTTCTTCTAAGGAATCCTGCCCAAAATAGTATATATAATGGTCATCTGAGTTAAATTCACCCATTCCAGTCCATTTTAGTTCGCTAATTCCTTAAATGTCAGTGTTAACTTTTGCCATCTCCTGTTTGACCACTTCCAATTTGCCTTGGTTCATGGACCTAACATTTCAGATTCCTATGCAATATTGCTCTTTACAGCATTGGACTTTACTTCCATCACCAGTCACATCCACAACTGGGTGTTGTTTTTGCTTTGGCTCTGTCTCTTCATTCTTTCTGGAGTTATTTCTCCACTGATCTCCAGTAGCATATTGGGCACCTACCTACCTTGGTAGTTCATCTTTCAGTGTCCTATCTTTTTGCCTTTTCATACTGTTCATAGGGTTCAGAATTAAAGATAAAATAAGCAAAGCCAAGAACTAAAATGGGGCTTCTCAAGTGGCGCTAGCAGTAAAGAATTCACCTGCCATGCAGGAGATGCAAAAGACCCAGGTTCAATCTCTGGGTCATGAAGATCCCCTGGAGTAGGAAATGGTAACCCACTCCAGTATTCTTGCCTGGAAAATTCTTTGGACAGAGGAGCCTGGCAGGCTACAGTCCATGGGGCCACAGAGAGTCAGAAGTGACTGAGCATCCACATCCACACACACACACACACACACACACACACACACAAGAACTAAAGCAACTCAGTCTGGGGCCATTTAGTGTGGGGGAAAAACATTCTTTAAATGAACCTTTAGGTTCTTCAGTAATATATTCATTATGATCATACTGAGATACTCATCATGTATATTATTTTGATACTGGAATACTAATTTAGAAAAAAAATGAAAGTAAATTGTTAATAGATTTTCTTGTATAATTAAAATTGTAAACTAAAGGATGCTTAAGCTTCAGTTATCTATATAGTGAATTTCTATAGAAGAGCTAATTTCCTTAAGCTATTAAATAAATGATGTATTATTAGCTAATTTTTATTTTATCACTCATAATATAGAATACAATAGATGCTTGTTACTGAGAATTATTATAATATTAATGATAGAAAGTAAAGCTAACTTTACTGAAAGCAACAGCGTGGAGACACGGAGATATTTGAGGGCTTGCATGGGGTTTTCCCTGAGACTCAGCTTTATCTCTGTGTTTCCTACAGTTTATAATTAGAAAAATATTTTATATACTTTCCCATGTACTGGTATATACCATATCTGGTGTTTTCTTCCTTCTTGTTGATCCATATTTTTATCTGCTATCATTTTCTGTCTGTCTGAGTGATTTCCTTTAATACTTTCTGTAGTTAAGGCTTTCTAGTGAAGGCTTTTTGCTTTCTGATTTTATATATCTTCACTGGGGCTTCCCTTGTGGCTCAGCTGGTAAAGAATCTGCCTGCAAGGAGGGAGACCTGGGTTCAATCCCTGGGTTGGGAAGATCTGCTAGAGAAGGGAAAGACTACCCACTCTAGTATTCTGGCCTGGAGAATTCCATGAACTGTATAGTCCATGGGGTTGCAAAGAGTCAGACACGACTGAGTGACTTTCACTTTCATTTTTGAAATATATTTTCACCTTTATTTTTTAAATTTATTTTCTAATTGAAGGATAATTGCTTTACAGAATTTGGTGGTTTTCTGTCAACATGAATCAGCCGTAGGTGTACATATGTTACCTCCCTCTTGAGCCTCTCTCCTATCTCCCTCCCCATCTCACCTCTTTAGGTTGATACAGAGCCCTTGTTTGAGTTCCCTGAGACATACAGCAAATTCCCATTGGCTATATACTTTACATATCGATATTTTTACCTTAATTTGTTTAAGTGTTGAGGTGGGATTAATAAAACGAATTATGTTGTTTTAAAAGGAACATTTCAATGTATTTCATACATTCACAATGTGCAAAACCATCACCTTTACCTAGTTCCACAATATTGCCATCACTCCAAAGTAGAATTCCTTATGCATTAATTAGTAACTCCCCATATTCTATTCCTCCTATGTTCTGGCAACCACTAGTCTACTTTCTGTCTCTATGAGCTTGCCTATCCTAGATACTTTATTGGAGTTGAATCATACAGTATTTGTCCTTTTGTGTCTGGCTTCTTCCACTTAGAATGATGTTTTAGAAGTTTATCTGTGTATATTTCATTTTGTTGTGTGTGAATAATATTCCTTTGCATGTACATACCAAATGTGTCTATCTATTTGTCTATCGAGAGACTTTTGGGCTATTTTTACCTCTTAGATATTGCTAATGATTTTGCTATGAATATTTTTAAATGAAAATAAGTACTCAAATAAGTACATGTACATATATGTTCACAGCAGCAGTGGTCTCAATAGCCTAAAGGTGAAAATAATTTCTCCGTATTTCTTGTGTGTAGGATTTATTGAGCATCTTGGATTTTTGTGTTTGTATTTTTCATCAAATTGGAAAATTCTGAAACCTGCTTTTTCCCTTACTCTTTCTGTTCTTCAAGCAATCCAGTTTCATATTCACTTTTTTGTTTGATATTACCCTACAACTTACTGATAATTCTTGTTGTTGGTTTTTTTTTTTAATTCTTTTTTTCCTCTACATTTAATTTTGTATAACTGATATTTCTGTCTTTAATTTCGCTAGTCTTTTCTCTTCCAGTGTCTGCTGCTGCTGCTGCTAAGTTGCTTCAGTCATGTCCGACTCTGTGCGACCCCATAGACGGCAGCCTACCAGGCTCCTCTGTGCCTGGGATTCTCCAGGAAAGAACACTGGAGTGGGTTGCCATTTCCTTCTCCAATGCATGAAAGTGAAAAGTGAAAGTAAAGTTGCTCAGTCATGTCTGACTCTTAGCAACCCCGTGGACTGCAGGCAAGAGTACTGGAGTGGGGTGCCATTGCCTTCTCCACTTCCAATGTCTAATTCGCCATTAACCCTAACAGTGTATTTTTCATCAAAGGCATTGAGTGTGATTTGCATTTTTAAATAACTTGTTTCTGTTAACTTGAACAAATAGAATATAGTTATAATAAATATTTTAATAGCCTTATCTGCTAATTCTAATGTCTGTGTCAGTTCTAGTTTGATTTTGATTGACTGATTATTTTTTGCCCTCACTAGGGGTCATATTTTCCTGCTACTTTGCAAGTCTTATAATCTTTAATTGGATCCCCAAAATTGTAAATTTTGCTGTATTGGTGTTAGATATTTTTGTATCTTGTAGTCTTGTGGCTTCTCTATGTATTCTTGGGGCTTCCCTGGTGGTTTGGTGGTAAAGAATCTGCCAGTTAGTTCAGGAAATGCAGGTTTGATCCCTGGGTAAGAAAGGTCGCATGGAGAAGGAAATGGCAGCCCACTCTAGAATACTTGCCTGGGGAGTCCCATGGACAGAGAAGCCTGGGGGGCTACAGTCCATGGGGTTGCAAAAGGGTCAGATGTGACTTAGCAACTGAACAACTACAATAGTGTATTTTTGAACTTTGGTTCTGGGACTTTATTAAGTTACTTGGAACTAGGTTGATCGTTTGGGTCTTGCATTTAAGATTTGTTAGGTATAGCCAGAATTTAAATCCAGGTCTAAATGTTCCTCATCACTGAGGCAAGACTCTTCTGAGTACTTCCCTCAGTGCTGTATGGTTCATTCATTTTGGCTAATGGAAAAAGGCATTTGTTCCTGGCCATTTGTGAGTGACAGACAGGCACGATTTGAACTAATCATCTCAGATAATGTTTCTCGGACTTTGCTTAGTTTTCTTATGCATATGTACTCATCAGTACTCGGCTAAACATGGAAGACACGATCTACAGGCCTTCAAGTTCCTCTCTCTTTGCAATTTCTTCCTCTCCAGTGCTCTCTCCTGCACATCCTAACCACTTGATTATTTCTAGATTTTCAGTTCCTCACAGTAGGGGCTTTGCTGTCTCTGCCTCCTCTCCCTCTGCATGTCCTGAAGCCTAGAAATTCTGTCAAGGTAGGAATCCAGGACAACCACAGGGCTTACCTCATTTGTTCCCCAACTCTCAGAAATCATTATCCTTATTTGCCTGATAACCATTTCCTTGAAAAGTGTCATTATCTATCTATCTATCCACCTATATCTGGTGTGATTTTGTTGCTTGTTTGATTGCAGACAGGGGGTTACATTGTCTTGGCCGGAAGTGGATGTCCTTCTTTACCAGTCAGTTACTAACATCATTCTTTGATTCTCTGAACCTTTCTAGTTCCTGTCAAGACATTTCTTTTTTTCAAAGCTGATTTAATTTGGGTTTCTCCAACTTATGTCTAAAAAATATAATTAACAAACAGGCAGTTATGGAGTAATACATAGAAATCTATAAACGATATTCACATAGGCAGAATCCACTTAGCCTGATTAATAAGTAATTGTTTAAAATCTTTATTGTAAGTTTTACAGTGATAGACCCAATTTTGGTTAAAAACCAGATGCAAAGCATCAGAAAGCAAAATTATAACCTCCTTGAACTAACACGAGCTCTGGGGGAAAATCTGGTAATGATGCTATAAAATCCAGACAAAAAAGAGAAGTTTCCCCTTTGGTTTCTCTGTTATAATTGACAAAATCCTTTGCTGTTTCTAGCAAATATAACTGTGACCTAAATGCTTCACCAAAGACAGACGCAACATGAGATTCAGGTTCATTAAGGCTTTAGATACTATTAATATGTCTGTTGTTCACCTACTTTAGATCCCTAAGACTTTTCAGACTTGACAATAAGCTTTGCTGTGTTGTAGATTGTGGTTCAAAATATCTCAGTAATAATCATCACAGATTTCATTTATTCCCTCTTGTCTATTCATGAATCATCAGCTCTTTTTGGAAGCGTTTTGTGATGCAAATGCTACAGACTTTTCTGGGCTATTTGGCATTACTGAATGAAAAATCATAACTCTGACCTCATAGACTAAAGCATCAGTAACTTAGCAGATTGACAGGCCTGGGACCAAGTGCACAGAAATCCTTGAGATGTAAGGGGCTGTTTAGGTAGCTTTCAAGCTGCTTGACAGTCTTTGACCCATGTCACTATTTATTTTCTATAATGGTTTGGTCATAGAACTATGCGTTACTAAGAAATTCCCCTGAGTAGTTTTAAGCATAAAAAATGTTGATTTTACTACCTTGTCTTTTCACAGAATATTTCCGCCACTTGGCATTTAAAATGTAGACTAAAAGCGAAGTTGGATTAGAAAATGACAAACTGTGGTTTATCCCATGGCTGAAAACGATGTTCACAGTTCACTGAAATGTTCCTCTATCTAAAAATTGGAACTTGGTCTATAGGAATAGAGAAATCTCTCAGTTTTTGAAAAGAGGAGAAGTAAGACACAATAAAAGAAATAATGTGAATCCAAAAATGTATGATGGAATCAAAACTAATTCCTTTTAACAGTAACTTTTCACTAATAAAATTGAACAATTTATATTTGGAAAATGCAATATATGGAAAAAGAAATGACCATAGACCTGCTTACTAAATAATCACTCATTCTCTCGGGAATCAAGATGACACATTTATTGAATTTGGGTTTGACATGAAGTTGGGCGAAATTGTGAGCTTGTTAGATGGTAGAATGTGGAGTCAAAAAGATCTTGACAGGCTGAAATAACAGGCCTAATAACATCATTTCCCCAGATGAAATTTGTGTCACATAATGCAAAATTCTTTATTGAGATTGATGGTAGGGGAGACATGTTGTGTGTGTGTGTGTGTATGTGTCTGTTTATATGTTTATATATGTGTGAGTGTATATAGTGATAATATGATAACTTTATATAGATTACATATATTTATGAAATGATAATATGATTAAGTGTCAAGGGCTCTATGAAACAATTTATATGCATTATCTCATTTCATTTTTATAGTCACTTCAGTGTGTAATTACTCTTATTAACTCAGTTCTACAAATGAAACTGAACCTCAGGGTAGTCAGTGATCTAGACATGAATGTGGTCCTGGGTCCATCTGATGGCAAAGACCATACTCTCACCCATATTCTGTTGCTTCCCTGTAGCTAATGAGTCAGACATTCTACATAACTGCCAAAGAAACACAAATTAAATGAATGACAATAAAGTGTCTCACAAGAAGTGAAAAAAAGCCTTATTTCTGATAAAAATCTCCCCCTTTTCCTTCCATAAGTTGTTACACAGGCCCTCTGTATGGAAATGGGTGTGAATTAAAGGAGAGCCACTGTCAATAGTAGTAGACAACACTCGGGTCTGGATTTGCTCCCAGCTTTACCTATACCCTCTGTTCCTGCGGTATTACTTTGCTATCCGACATAAGAAAATAACACTGACTGTGAGGCTTAAACAATAGGAGTTTATTTTCTCATAGGTGACTCAGCTGGTAAGGAATCCGCCTGCAATGTAGGAGACCTGGGTTCGATCCCTGGGTTGGGAAAATCCCCTGGATAAGGGAAAGGCTACCCATTCCAGTATTCTGGCCTGGAGAATTCCATGGACTGTAGTCCATTGGGTCACAAAGAATTGGACACAACTGAGTGACTTTCGCTCCACATAAAGGCTAGAAATCCCAAAGCAAGGTATCAACAGGACTGATTTCTTCTGAGGGTCTCTCTCCTTGGTTTGGCTTGTGGATGGCCATCTTTTTCTGGGTGTCTTCATGTTGTCTTCCCCTGTGTTTTCTGGGTCTTAATTTCCTCTTCTTACAGGGACAGCAGCCATATTGGATTAGGGCCTAGGGTTTCCCTTGGGGCTCAGCTGGTAAAGAATCTGCCTGCAATGCAGGAGACCTGCTTTCGATCCCTGGGTTGGGAAAATCCCCTGGAGAAGGGAAAGGCTACCCACTCTAGTATTCTGGCCTAGAGAATTCCATGGACTGTATAGTCCATGGGGTTGCAGAGTCCGACACAACTGAGTGACTTTCACTTTCACTTTTACTTTCATGCTTGTGTGATCAGCCCTTGATTCATGTTCAAGGACCCATGGACTTCAACCTTATAGACTATAGCCCACCAGGCTCTTCTGTCCATGGGATTACCCAGGCAAGAATACTGGGCTTCAGGAGATCTTCCAGACCCTCGTATGGAATCCGCAGCCCGGCATCTCCTGCATTGTCAGGTCAATTCTACCTGGGAAGCCATAGCCCACCCAACAAAACTCAATAAACTCATAAGTTGAAAATTTCCCAGAGAGAAAATGGGAATTAACATAATTTAATTATATTAATATATTTAGTCTACCTAAGGGCATAGCTTGACCTAGCCTAAATACTGCACTGAAAGTGAAAAAGAGATGATTGTATGGGTACAATCAGAAGAATGGCTGTTCACCTTTACAATCATATGGCTTACGGGGAGCTGTGGCTCCCTACCACTGCCTAGAATCACAAGAGAATATCATATGACATACTCCTATCCAGAGAAAAGAACAAAAGTCAAAATTTAATGAGTTGTTTCTACTGAACATATATTGCTTCATACCATCATACTATAGAAAAATTGTAAGTTGAACCATTGTAAGTCAGGAACCATTTGCAGTTACTTAAAATTATTCATTCTACAATAAAAATAAAATGAATACTCAAATTATAAATGAGATAATACATATTTATGCTGTTTTAAGTGTTCAAGTTGGTTTTAGAAAAGGCAGAGGAACCAGAGATCAAATTGCCAACATCTGCTGGATCATAGAAAAAGCAAGAGATTTCCAGAAAAACATCTATTTCTGCTTTATTGACTATGCCAAAGCCTTTGACTGTGTGGATCACAATAAACTGTGGAAAATTCTGAAAGAGATGGGAATACCAGACCACCTGACCTGCCTCTTGAGAAACCTATATGCAAGTCAGGAAGCAACAGTTAGAACTGGACATGGAACACCAGACTGGTTCCAAATAGGAAAAGGAGTTCGTCAAGGCTGTATATTGTCACCCTGCTTATTTAACTTATATGCAGAGTACATTATGAGAAACGCTGAACTGGAAGAAGCACAAGCTGGAATCAAGATTGCTGGGAGAAATATCAATAACCTCAGATATGCAGATGACACCACCCTTATGGCAGAAAGTGAAGAGGAACTCACAAGCCTCTTGATGAAAGTGAAAGAGGAGAGTGAAAAAGTTGGCTTAAAGCTCAACATTCAGAAAACGAAGATCATGGCATCCGGTCCCATCACTTCATGGGAAATAGACAGAGAAACCGTGAAAACAGTGGCTGACTTTATTTTTGGGGGCTCCAGAATCACTGCAGATGGTGATTGCAGCCATGAAATTAAAAACTGCTTACTCCTTGGAAGGAAAGTTATGATCAACCTAGATAGCATATTCAAAAGCAGAGATATAACTCTGTCAACAAAGGTCCATCTAGTCAAGGCTATGGTTTTTCCAGTGGTCATGTATGGATGTGAGAGTTGGACTGTGAAGAAAGCTGAGTGCCAAAGAATTGATGCTTTTGAACTGTGGTGTTGGAGAAGACTCATGAGAGTCCCTTGGACTGCAAGGAGATCCAACCAGTCCATTCTAAAGGAGATCAGTCCTGGGTGTTCTTTGGAAGGACTGATGCTGAAGTTGAAACTCCAATACTTTGGCCACCTCATGCGAAGAGCTGACTCATTGGAAAAGACTCTGATACTGGGAGAGATTGGGGGCAGGAGGAGAAGGGGACGACAGAGAATGAGATGGCTGGATGGCATCACCGACTTGATGGACATGAGTTTGGGTGAACTCCGGGAGTTGGTGATGGACAAGGAGGCCTGGAGTGCTGCAATTCATGGGGTTGCAAAGAGTTGGACACGACTGAGCGACTGAACTGAACTGAACTGAAGTCACCATATTTGGGGATAATTTAGTACACTCTGATAGATAATGCAATTACTTTTATAAGTTATTTATTTAGTATAACCTTCAAAAGACTGAAAGTCGTAAAGGCAGAAACCACTTTTGACCTGGGTAGTACTTTATTTCTAGCACTTAGCACAGAACTTGATATGTAATAGGTATTCAATAAAAGCATGTAAAGAAAATGAAAATGTCAATGAATGCATGAACAAATCACTACTTGTCCAAAAATAAAGTGGAAGAAATGTCTTCCCCAATACTGAAAGTATTCAGGAATAATCTTTCTGTTTTTCATGGAAAAAAATTTGACAAATGAGAATTGGGTCAAGATTAAACTGGTTCATTTGGAAATTCTCTTTTATGGATTTCATGTCTCAATACCTTCTTCTCTCTAAAATGAAACAAACTTCTTTCTAAGCACCCTTCATGCAATGCTATCTTCCACTAATTGAGCAAGTAATTCTTTTGAATAAAGTCAATTTGAAATACACTTCACACACACACACATACACACACACACACACTCACTCCATATACCCATACATACATACCTATTTTAAAATAAAATTTCTGGTTATTTTTTTTTAAGGTTTATTTATTTTATTTTATTTTATTTTTAAATTTTACATAATTGTATTAGTTTTGCAAATTCTTACTTAGAATGTAATAGCAGGTAATATGATATACCTTCTCTTTCCAAAGATCTTGAACTTTTAGACCAGATACTTTAGATTTACATTTAATTTTGTCTCTTTCTAGATATCTGCTATGGGAAGATTCATTCATATATCTGATTTCCATATTCCATCTCCTGTTCAGATCTATTCTTTAAAATCAGTCTTAATTTATCCAATTATCTGCTGCATATATCCAATTCAATCTTTCACAAGCACCTTAAATCCAACATACCCACAAATTAAATAAATAATTATCTTAAACTATCCTACCAGCCCTACTTCACCTACTTACCCATCCCTACTTCTCCTTCATGTTCTATGTATTGGTTTGTTGTACCACCATCTAGTTGCTCAACTCATTCTAGATATTCATCCATTTCAACCACTCTGAGATTACTTTATAAGACTTAACTCAGAAATTGTTCTTTTTCTGAAGACTTCACTGGGCCTCTAGGCTAAACTGAGTTGCCACCTCTGTGTCTTGTGCATATTGGTGCCATAGCACTTGCCACATATTGGTTTAATTTTTTATACATCTCTTATGACATCTCTTGGAGAGGGCAATGGCACCCCACTCCAGTACTCTTGCCTGGCAAATCCCATGGACAGAGGAGCCTGGTATGCTACAGTCCATGGGGCCACTAAGAGTTGGACACGACTGAGCGACTTCACTTTCACTTTTCACTTTCATGCATTGGAGAAGGAAATGGCAGCCCACTCCAGTGTTCTTGCCTGGAGGATCCCAGGGATGGCGGAGCCTGGTGGGCTGCTGTCTATGGGGTTGCACAGAGTCAGACATGGCTGAAGTGACTGAACTGAACTGAACTATGACATCTTTGTTCTTTGTAGGCAGACAAGAGATTCTATTCTTCTTTGTCTTCCTGAAACCAGAGTCTCACATATTTAGGCAGAAAACTGTTCAGTTTAGTTCAACAAATAATAAATATCACATTTCTTTATCTGTAAATTAGAAATAATGATTGGCCACCTCATGCGAAGAGTTGACTCATTGGAAAAGACTCTGATGCTGGGAGGGATTGAGGGCAAGAGGAGAAGGGGACAACAAAGGATGAGATGGCTGGATGGCATCACTGACTCGATGGACATGAGTCTGAGTGAACTCCGGGAGTTGGTGATGGACAGGGAGGCCTGGCGTGCTGCGATTCATGGGTTGCAAAGAGTCAGACACGACTGAGCGACTGAACTGATCTGATCTGATTATATTTAAATTGTGTATACGGATATGTGTGTATATACACACATATTCAGGTTGTAAATTTTTGAAAGCAGTTTGCTTAGAACACACAAGTGCCAAGAAAATAGTGAATCCTCAGAAATACTTTTGAAGATAAATGCAAATTAAGGAAATTCTGTTGTAGAAATTTAGGAACAAAAAGTTGGCAGTGTGAGAGATTGCCCTCATCTGCCAAAAAGTGAGATGTATGATTATAGATTAGATTATTCCAAGATTTTTAGTTTCCTGAGAAATGCAAGACTCTGTAAGTCCCTTTTATCTGTAAAATTCTGGGCTTTTTCTTTGTGTATCTGTGTGTGTCTCTATTTATGCACATAAATTTAGATTCCCATTGTCTTATCTGCTTTTTAAGAAAGTATACTATGCTCAGTCACGTGTACTATTGCTAGTTTCTAGGATGATATCTGCAACATAGTAAGGAGTTAGTAAATGTGTATTAGGTGAATACAACAATCACATATATTTTACATAATCAGCATCATTCTGTTTCTTAATGAGTGTTTACTGGTATCATTTTGTTCTATGTTCACTCAACTCCGGTAAATTGACTTTTGCAACTAAACTTCAATCTACATGGAAGAATCAGCTTTAAAAGATATATGTCCATTTTATAATCCTTGTTTCAGTGGATTCAATGCTACCTTTAGCTTCTTAATGTGTTTATGTCCATTCTTGCTGGAAAATAAATGATACCTAAGCTACACTTCACAGAACTCAGCCTTGTCTTGTAATGAAAACACCGTGGGAGGGATTTATACAGAAATTAGGTTTAGTAGTTAAACGGTTATTAGAATTTCAAATAAATCAATTCTTTCTTTTATGCTTTGGTTTGTTACCTTGATATAATATAGGTATAGTAAAGCACAGAAATATATTAAATGATACATTTATTTCCAGTTGGCTTCATTCCCCGATCAGGAGGTCTACTTGGCAAAGAGTTCAGGGTGAGCTAAAATCTAGAATATTTCAGGAATGAATTTGTAATTTTCCTCCCATTAGAAGAGCTCCAGTTGATGGGGAATAGCTACCTTGATGACTGAACCTGGGGAGTTTCTGAGGCACAGTGGGAAAAGGGCTGTGATGATTGAGACCCGCCTTGTTATGGAAGTGAGGAATGGCTACAACTAAACCACACTTTGCTTTCCCTGGGCACTTGCTTCTGCCACCCAGCCAAGAGAGAGAGGTTGATGGGAGTTATATGTATCCTGAGTGTTGATAGTAACATTCAGAATCATCCAGTAAGTAATTGCATAGCAAGGAGCAGGGCTTCTGAGTATAGGTAGAAATAAATCTTGGGATATAAGAAACCGTATTGTGGACAAAAAAAGCCTTCTGTTTTCTGTTATGAAAATATATATGTCTTATATAGAAAATAACATTTGGCAGGACTTTTAACTGGAAAGCAAAAGCCTTCTCACCAATATTAGAAAAAACTTTCCTAATTTTAAAAATGAAAACCCATGTCAAAGCTGTATATTGTCACCCTGCTTATTTAACTTATATGCAGAGGACATCATGAGAAACACTGGGCTGGAGGAAGCACAAGCTAGAATCAAGATTGCCAGGAGAAATATCAATAACCTCAGATATGCAGATGATACCACCCTTATGGCAGAAAGCAAAGAAGAACTAAAGAGGCTCTTGATGAAAATGAAAGAGGAGAGTGAAAAAATTGGCTTAAAGCTCAACATTCAGAAAACTAAGATCATGGCATCCGATCCCATCACTTCATGGCAAATAGATGGGGAAACAGTGGAAACAGTGGCTGACTTTATTTTTCTGGGCTCCAAAATCACTGTAGATGGTGATTGCAGCCATGAAATTAAAAGATGCTTATTCCTTGGAAGGAAAGTTATGACCAACCTAGATAGCATATTCAAAACCAGAGACATTACTTTGCCAACAAAGGTCCATCTAGTCAAGGCTATGGTTTTTTCCAGTGATCATGTATGGATGTGAGAGGTGGACTGTGAAGAAAGCTGAGCACCGAAGAATTGATGCTTTTGAACTGTGGTGTTGGAGAAGACTCTTGAGAGTCCCTTGGACTGTAAGGAGATCCAACCAGTCCTTCCTAGAGGAGATCAGTCCTGGATGTTCATTGGAGGGACTGATGTTGAAGCTGAAACTCCAATATTTTGACCACCTCATTTGAAGAGCTGACTCATTTGAAAAGACCTTGATGCTGGGAAAGATTGAGGGCAGGAGGAAAAGGCAACGACAGAGGATGAGATGGCTGGATGGCATCACTGACTCAATGCACATGGGTTTAGGTGGACTCCGGGAGTTGGTGATGGACAGGGAGGCCTGGAGTGCTGCAGTTCATGGGGCAAAGAGTTGGACATGACTGAGCGACTGAACTGAACTGAACAGTTTCTTTATGAGCTGAGCCTAGCTTGTGAGTGTCCAAAATATTAACTGAATATTCTTTCACCATTATCCTGGAGTCGAGATCACTTCAGTTCAGTTCAGTTCAGTCACTCAGTCGTGTCCGACTCTTTGCGACCCCATGAACTGCAGCACTCCAGGTCTCCCTGTCCATCACCAACTCCCAGAGTTCACTCAAGCTCATGTCCATCCAGTCGGTGATGCCATCCAGCCATCTCATCCTCTGTCATCCCCTTCTCCTCTGGCCCCCAATCCCTCCCAGCATCAGGGTCTTTTCCAATGAGTCAACTCTTCGCATGAGGTGGCCAAAGTATTGGAGTTTCAGCTTCAGCATCATTCCTTCCAATGAACACCCAGGACTGATCTCCTTTAGAATGGACTGGTTGGATCTCCTTGCAGTCCAAGGGACTCTCAAGAGTCTTCTCCAACACCACAGTTCAAAAGCATCAATTCTTCAGTGCTCAGCTTTCTTCACAGTCCAACTCTCACATCCATACATGACCACTGGAAAAACCATGGCCTTGACTAGATGGACCTTTGTTGGCAAAGTAATATCTCTGCTTTTCAATATACTATCTAACTTAGAGACTCAATTTACAGACTCATGGATAGGTTAATAGGATAGCTTGAATTTACCCCCGGTAAGCTGGGAAGTACACACCCAAAATTATTCAAAATAAAAAACAGACTTGACACCTTATGGTTACCAAAGATGATTTCTTTTTCTTTACCTATTAATCTGTTTCACTATTTAATCCATCTCACAGTCCAGAAACTATGAAGCTCTAAAGTCTCTAACTTATTTATTTTTGTTGGCAGAACTCTGGAAGGACAGAGACATTTGATTTTCAAATCCTTCTGCTGAATGAAGACAAGAATCACACTCCAAAGAGAGGAGATTCCAAAGGCTAGTCATGTTTTCAGACCCCCAGAAAGTGAGCTGTGTCACCATTAGGCTTCCATTATAAAAGGACATTTGAGATGCTGTAAGTGAAAGTCGCTGTTTTGTGTCTGACTCTTTTCTACCTCATGAACTATACAGTCCGTGGAATTCTCCAGGCCAGAATACTGGAGTGGGTAGCATTTCCTTTCTCCAGGGGATCTTGCCAACCCAGGGATCAAACTCAGGTCTCCCACCTTGCAGGCAGATTCTTTATCAGCTGAGCCACAAAGGAAGCCAAAGATTGCTATAAAGCAGAAAGCATATAGAACCCAGAGAAGGATGGGGCCATGGAGAGCAGGGGAACTGTGGATCACCAGAAACTCACTAATCACACATTTCTTGTATGTGAAACTTAGGACAGGAAGATAATTTCAGCCTAATTAGTGTTGAGAAAAGCAGTAGCAGTGTAAACACTCTTGATACAGAAACTGGTTGGATCTGAGCCTGCAGAGAAAGTAACTCATTCCCTCATCCTACGTAGGGCTGGGAAGACCATGCCAAACAGAATTAATTCCTGCAGATATTTGTTGGGCACTCACTATGTGCCAAATACTGATGTTATAGCACTAAATAGAACAGAGAAGACTCTTTCCCAGGAAATTTACCTTCCTGTGAGGATGACAAACAGTAATCAAGGAAGAGACAGGCATCGGAATTATAGATTGTGATAGGTACTTTGAAAGTAATAGACGTGATTAGAAACAGTTTAAAGGATGTTAGAGCAGCAGCAGCAGCAGCAGAGCAACCTAAGTAGTCTGTGAAGGTGACAATGGAAAATGGGTGAGATAAAGCAAGTTTTCCGTTGATGGAGGGCACAGTCCTCAACCTCAATTTCACAGAAGCACAAACATCTAATGTACTCAAGGAGCTATAACACTATATAGGTTCTATTTCAGCCAAACAATAAGATGTTAGAGAATTTGGCAGAGAAAAGGTTTTGAAGAAAGTTCCTCCAATTAAAATACAAATAATTTTTTTATCAGACTATTAAATATTTCAATAATACAGCAAAAATAGTTATGTTAATGTCAACATATGCTGAAACTGAACTCATGATTTGTTTGCTTTCTTTATTTTTCCTTTTTAAATTAGACATAATCACACATAGGTTTTTCTCCCCCAGGGAAGCATATACTAGAGTTATTTGTTTTCACTGAAAACAAGAAAATAATTATAATACCTTGTATTTTGTGTTTCCTTATTTAAGCAAAACTCAAATTATCACACTTAACAATCCTAATATAAACAGTGTGTTTTGAACTGCATAACTAGTCCATGTAATTGAAAAAATAGCTTGTAGCTTGAAATTTTCATCAAGTTGATAATGTCTGTGGGAAACTATCCTTTCCACCTACAGCAGTGGTAGCCTCTCAGTTTTCTGGGGCAAATGTAAAGAATAGAAAGGCTGGTATATCTCAAACAATCTCATCTGATTATGATATGGTTTATGGTGTGTGTGTGTGTGTATTTGCAGCATCCTAATGCATGCAGGACCCATACTAAAGGCTAATAATTTTTTAAATGAAATCATATTCCCTTGGAAAATAGATACCAAATATACCATATGTTGTCTTCATGCCTCTCATTTACCATCAAGGAATTTTTTTAAGAATTCATAAATGCTGTCTATGAGGTTAGAGAATAAAAAGATGATGTGTTTTATGATAAGAAGACATGCAAGGTTTTTTCCCATGTACATCTATTTAATAGATAAGACCGTCAGAATGTCATAATAGTTCCTAACTATGACCTCAACAACATATAAGTTAGGTTAACCACCAAGCCTCACAGCTTAAAAAGGGAATCAAAAAGAGGTCCTACAGGTAGAATTACATATCTTTACAAAAGATTTCCTTAAAAATTGGCCAGTGTGTGAAAGACTGGAAATATGAACCTTATTCTATCACACCTGGAACAAAGCATTCTTTACAAGGTATTGTACTCAGCACCTTTCATTGCCCTTTAATCATTTTTAAGTTCTTTCACACACTATTCCTAGGCGCCCAGTACTCCTCTAGTGACTTCCCTCACCACCCAGCAAAATTTAACTAAATGTTTTCCTTTTTCTCTCCTTCTATGAAAATGCATTGACACATGAAATACCATCGAGTTGTTGAATACTCTCATAATTTGAATATCACTTTAGTTTTTCTTTCTTTCTTAAATAAATTTCCACTGATTTCTTAGATGGCTCCTTTTTTTTTTTTTTTTCTAGTTAGCTAAATTAGAAGAACATGAACTTTTAGTACTCATTCAAATGTAGCTCTTCCTATCAAAATTTACATTTGTGAAGATTCTTTTTAAAACATGAAAACTTGATTCAAAGAAATGGATGTGAGATGATGACATTTATGTCAAGCTGGGACACCACTAAAATCATGCCAATGGGCAATCAACATCAATTGCTACATTAAGAACTGGCCTTAAGCTCTCATAAATTACAATAGTTTTTAAGTCTCATAAATTACTCATCTTACGGGAGTTACAGAAAAACTCTTTCCTTGCCCTAAATAAGCAATAGAAAAAAAAAAGAAAAGAATAGTCAAAAGTGCATCACTGGAGAAGCAATTGATATTTGTCCCAAACTTCCCTGAAAAGTAAACACTACTTAATAAACTCTTCCTTAATTTAATATTTAACAGAACAATAGTGTAAAAAAGAGAGAAGACATTTTTAAAACTTATATATCTAAGTGGCTAGTTGCAAGCAAGAAGTACCATGTCTGACTAAATCAAGCAGAAATGTAATTCATTGAATCAACATCAGATAGATCTCAGAACTGATGCAGCAGTTGGAGGACATGTCAAAGACAGCTGATGGAATTTAAGGGAAAGAATGGCAAAACCAAGGTTATGTCACTCTCTAACTCATTGGCACCCTACTGGGTTATTGGCTCTGCTGAAGTCTCTACAAATACTTTCTGAAAAGCTTTCCCATTACCACCCCAGAATTCAGAGAACTGATGGGACTTTCAATTGGCTGGGTCTAATAACTCCCTTTTTCCAGTAGTCATGTATGGATGTGAGAGTTGGACTGTGAAGAAAGCTGAGTGCCGAAGAACTGATGAATTTGCACTGTGGTGTTGGAGAAGACTCTTGAGAGTCCCTTGGACTGCAAGGAGATCCAACCAGTCCATTCTGAAGGAGATCAGTCCTGGGTGTTCCTTGGAAGGAATGATGCTAAAGCTGAAACTCCAGTACTTTGGCCACCTCATGCGAAGAGTTGACTCATTGGAAAAGACCCTGATGCTGGGAGGGATTGCGGGCAGGAGGAGAAGGGGATGACAGAGGGTGAGATGGCTGGATGGCATCACGGACTCGATGGACGTGAGTTTGAGTGAACTCCAGGAGTTGGTGATGGACAGAGAGGCCTGGCATGCTGCAATTCATGGGTTCGCAAAGAGTTGGACACGACTGAGTGACTGAACTGAACTGAACTGAGTAACTCCCTATGTTTGTTGTCTGGGTGGTGGAGAAGAGGTATATGCCTAGCTTGAGCTCTTGTGATGGGAAGTGTGGCATGGACCTTGCTTACACTGACTTTTTTCACGATAAAGGAAGGCTGTTTGTCTTGAGCAACCTTAAATAGTCATCATCCAGTTCATTCTACTCCTTTGGTTTTTCATCGAACTTACACAGTAACATATAGAGAAGTGCTCCTACATATCATAATGCAAATATATCTGCAATGTTTTAAATACACAAATAATTGTACATATCCTCTCCCTTTAATGAGATGTTCCAGATCTCAACAGTCATTAGATTTAGCCTTGGAATTTATTTATTTCTTGAGAGTCTCTTGGACTGCAAGGAGATCCAACCAGTCCATCCTAAAGGAAGTCAGTCCTGAATATTCATTGGAAGGACTGATGCTGAAGCTGAAACTCCAATAGTTTGGCCACCTGTTGGGAAGAACTGACTCATTTGAAAAGACCATGATGCTGGGAAAGATTGAAGGTGGGAGGAGAAGGGGACAACAGAGGATGGGATGGTTGGATGGCATCATCGACATGATGGACATGGGTTTGAGTAAGTTCCAGGAGTTGGTGATGGATGCAGAGGCCTGGTGTACTGCAGTCCATGGGGTCACAAAGAGTTGGACATGACTGAGTGACTGAACTGAACTGAATTGTTGATGTGCCCTCAGAGGGCCTCAGAAACCTTTTGTTCCCAAACAGAATTATTTCTTTAGTGTTGTAAATATATCTTGATGTTGTACAAACTATGGACAAAGATATACTGTTAATTAGACACTAGTTAACTCTACCAACACAGCCTGTATAAAATCACAGAAGGTAGAAGAAGAAATAAAATGAAAATTAGTTAAGGTATGCAAATATATGTATAATTTCCTTCCTTTCTCTGTCTCTGTCAAAAATTTGTCTGTATCATGTCCTTATTTCTCCTCTTGTTGTTCAGTCACTAAGTTGTGTCTGACTCTTTGTGACCCCATGGACTGTAGCACACCAGGCTACCCTATCCTCCACTACCTCTTGGAGTTGCCCAAATTCATTAATAATGAATTAATCATGAATAGTGTAAAGTTAGCCACTGTGCAAACTAGTATAGGTGAGATAGTATTTGTGAGAGAAATTTTTTTTTAATTAAAGTTAATGTTTATTAAAATATAAAAATCTGGTATTTATTAAAATACTACTACCATCTCATCCTCTGCCATCCCCTTTTCCTTTTGCCTTCAGTCTTTCCCAGCATCAGGGTCTTTTCCAGTGAGTCAACTCTACGTTAGGTGGCAAAAGTGTTGGAGCTTCAGCTTCAGCATCAGTCCTTCCAATGAATATTGAGGGTTGGTTTCCTTTAGGGTTGACTGGTTTGATCTCCTTGCTGTCCATGGGACTCTCAAGAGTCTTCTCCAACACGACAGTTCAAACATCAATTCTGTAGCACTCAGTCTTCATTATGGTCCAAATCTCACATCCATACTCACATCCATAACTACTGGAAAAAACATAGATTTGATTATATGTCAGCAAAACGATGTCTCTACTTTTTAACACGCTGCCTAGGTTTGTCATAGCTTTCCTTCCAAGGAGCAAGCATCCTCTTATCTGTCACAAATTAACAACATAGTGCGATTGCCCCATATTGAGTTAATGAATTACTCTTTATAAAATTTATAATCTGTAACAACATAAACAAGAACTTCTAGAACTAACACCCAAAAAAGATGTCCTTTTGATAATAGGGGACTGGAATGCAAAAGTAGGAAGTCAAAAAATACTTGGAGTAACAGAAAAATTTGGCCTTGCAGGACAGAACGAAGCAGGGCAAAGGCTAATAGAGTTTTGCCAAGAGAACACACTAGTCATAGCAAACACCCTCTTCCAACAACACAAGAGAAGACTCTACACATGGACATCACCAGATGGTCAATACCGAAATCAGACTGATTATATTCTTTGCAACCAAAGATGGAGAAGCCCTATACAGCCAGCAAAAACAAGTCCAGGAGCTGACTGTGGTTCAGATCATGAACTCCTTATTGCCAAATTCAGATTTAAATTGAAGAAAGTAGAGAAAACCACTAGACCATTTAGGTATGACCTAAATCAAATACCTTATGATTATACAGTGGAAGTGACAAATAGATTCAAGGGATTAGATCTGATAGACAGACTGCCTGAAGAACTATGAATGGAGGTTCTTGACATTACACAGGAGGCAGGGATCAAGACCATCCCCAAGAAAAAGAAAGACAAAAAGACAAAATGGTTGTCCAAGGAGGCCTTACAAATGGCCATGAAAAGAAGAAAAGTGAAAGGAAAAGGAGAAAAGGAAAGATATACCCATTTGAATGCAGAGTTCCAAAGAATAGCAAGGACAGATAAGAAAGCTTTCCTCAGTGATCAATGCAAAGAAATAGAGGAAAACAACAGAATGGGAAAGACTAGAGATCTCTTCAAGAAAATTAGAGATGCCAAGGGAACATTTCATGCAAAGATGGGCTCGATAAAGGACAGAAATGGCATGAACCTAACGGAAGAAAAGATTAAGAAGAGGTGGCAAGAATACACAGAAGAACTATACAAAAAAGATCTCTCAGTTAGTCAGTCAGTTCAGTCACTCAGTCATGTCCAACTCTTTGTGACCCGATGAATTGCAGCACGCCAGGCCTCCCTGTCCATCACCAACTCCCGGAGTTCACTCAAACTCAATTCTATTGAGTCAGTGATGCCATCCAGCCATCTCATCCTCTGTCGTCCCCTTCTCCTCCCGCCCCCAATCCCTTCCAGGATCACAGTCTTTTCCAATGAGTCAACTCTTCTCATGAGGTGGCCAAAGTACTGGAGTTTCAGCTTTAGCATCATTCCTTCCAAAGAAATCCCAGGGCTGATCTCCTTCAGAATGGACTGGTTGGATCTCCTTGCAGTCCAAGGGACTCTCAAGAATCTTCTCCAACACCACAGTTCAAAAGCATCAGTTCTTCAGTGCTCAGCCTTCTTCACAGTCCAACTCTCACATCCATACATGACCACAGGAAAAACCATAGCCTTGACTAGACAGACTTTTGTTGGCAAAGTAATGTCTCTGCTTTTCAATATACTATCTAGGTTGGTCATAACTTTCCTTCCAAGGAGTAAGCGTCTTTTAATTTCATGGCTGCAGTCACCATCTGCAGTGATTTTGGAGCCCAGAAAAATAAAGTCTGACACTGTTTCCACTGTTTCCCCATCTATTTCCCATGAAGTGATGGGACCAGATGCCATGATCTTCGTTTTCTGAATGTTGAGCTTTAAGCCAACTTTTTCACTCTCCACTTTTACTTTCACCAAGAGGCTTTTTAGTTCCTCTTCACTTTCTGCCATAAGGGTGGTGTCATCTGCATATCTGAGGTTATTGATATTTCTCCCAGCAATCTTGATTCAAGCTTGTGCTTCTTCCAGTCCAGCGTTTCCCATGATGTACTCTGCATATAAGTTAAATAAGCAGGGTGACAATATACAGCCTTGACATACTCCTTTTCCTATTTGGAACCAGTCTGTTGTTCCATGTCCAGTTTTGACTGTTGCTTCCTGACCTGCATAGAGGTTTCTCAAGAGGCAGGTCAGGTGGTCTGATATTCCCATCTCTTTCAGAATTTTCCACAGTTTATTATGATCCATACACTCAAAGGCTTTGGCATAGTCAATAAAGCAGAAATAGATGTTTTTCTGGAACTCTCTTGCTTTTCCCATGATCCAGCAGATGTTGGCAATTTGATCTCTGGTTCCTCTGCCTTTTCTAAAACCAGCTTGAACATCAGGAAGTTCACGGTTCACATATTGCTGAAGCCTGGCTTGGAGAATTTTGAGCATTACTTTACTGAGTGCAATTGTGTGGTAGTTTGAGCATTCTTTGTCATTGCCTTTCTTTGGGATTGGAATGAAAACTGACCTTTTCCAGTCCTGTGGCCACTGCTGAGTTTTCCAAATTTGCTGGCATATTGAGTGCAGCATTTTCACAGCATCATCTTTCAGGATTTGAAATAGCTCAACTGGAATTCCATCACCTCCACTAGCTTTGTTCATAGTGATGCTTTGTAAGGCCCACTTGACTTCACATTCCAGGATGCTGGCTCTAGGGGAGTGATCACACCCCTAGTGATTATCTTGGTCATGAAGACCTTTTTTGTACAGTTCTGTGTATTCCTACCACCTCTTCTTAATATCTTCTGCTTCTGTTAGGTCCATAGCATTTCTGTCCTTTATTGTGCCCATCTTTGCATGAAATGTTCCCTTGGTATCTCTAATTTTCTTGAAGAGATCTCTAATCTTTCCCATTCTGTTGTTTTCCTCTATTTCTTTGCACTGATCACTAAGGAAGGCTTTCTTATCTCTTCTTGCTATTCTTTAGAGCTCTGCATTTAGATGCTTATATCTTTCCTTTTCTCCTTTGCTTTTCAGTACTCTTCTTTTCACAGCTATTTGTAAGGCCTCCTCAGACAGCCATTTTGCTTTTTTGCATTTCTTTTCCATGGGGAAGGTCTTGATCTCTGTCTCCTGTACATTGTCAGGAATCTCCGTCCATAGTTCATCAGGCACTCTATCTATCAGATCTATGCCCTTAAATCTATTTCTCACTTCCACTGTATAATCATAAGGGATTTGATTTAGGTCATACCTGAATGGTCTAGTCGTTTCCCCTAGTTTCTTCAATTTAAGTCTGAATTTGGCAATAAGGAGTTCATGATCTGAGCCACAGTCAGCTCTTGGTCTTGCTTTTGCTGACTGTATAGAGCTTCTCCATCTTTGGCTGCAAAAAATATAATCAGTCTGATTTCGGTATTGACCATCTGGTGATGTCCATGTGTAGAGTCTTCTCTTGTGTTGTTGGAAGAGGGTGTTTGCTATGACCAGTGCTTTTTCTTGGCAAAACTCTATTAGTCTTTGCTCTGCTTCATTCCATATTCCAAGGCCAAATTTGCCTGTTACTCCAGGTGTTTCTTGACTTCCTACTTTTGCATTCTAGTCCCCTTAATGAAAAGGACATCTTTTTTGGGTGTTAGTTCTAAAAGGTCTTGTAGGTCTTTATAGGACCATTCAACTTCAGCTTCTTCAGCATTACTGGTTGGGGCATAGACTTGGATTACTGTGATATTGAATGGTTTGCCTTGGAAATGAACAGAGATCATTCTTTCGTTTTTGAGATTGCATCCAAGTACTGCATTTCAGACTCTTTTGTTGACCATGGTGGCTACTCCATTTCTTCTAAGGGATTCCTGCCTGCAGTAGTAGATATAATGGTCATCTGAGTTAAATTCACCCATTCCAGTCCATTTTAGTTTGCTGATTCCTAGAATGTCAACATTCATTCTTGCCATCTCCTGTTTGCTGCTAAGTTGCTTCAGTCGTGTCCAACTCTGTGCGATCCCAGAGACGGCAGCCCACCAGGCTCCCCCATCCCTGGGATTCTCCAGGCAAGAATGCTGGAGTAGGTTGCCATTTCCTTCTCCAGTGCATGAAAGTGAAAAGTGAAAATGAAGTCATTCAGTCGTATCTGACTGTTCACGACCCCATGAACTGAGCCTATCAGGCTTCTCTGTCCATGGGATTTTCCAGGCAAGAATACTGGAGTGGGTTGCCATTTCCTTCCAATTTGCCTTAATTCATGGACCTGACATTCCAGGTTCCTATGCAATATTGCTCTTTACAGCATCAGAACTTGCTTCTATCACCAGTCACATCCACAACGGGGTATTGTTTTTGCTTTGGCTCTATCCCGTCATTCTTTCTGGAGTTATTTGTCCACTGATCTCCAGTATCATACTGGGCACCTACCGACCTGGGGAGTTCCTCTTTCAGTATCCTATCATTTTGCCCAGATAATCACGATGGTGTGATCACTCACCTAGAGCCAGACATCCTGGAATGCGAAGTCAAGTGGGCCTTAGAAAGCATCACTACAAACAAAGCTGGTAGAGGTGATGGAATTTAAGTTAAGCTATTTCAAATCCTAAAAGATGATGCTAGGAAAGTACTGCGCTTGATACGCCAGAAAATTTCAAAAACTCAGCATTGACCACAGGACTGGAAAAGGTCAATTTTTGTTCTAAAACTAAAGAAAGGCCTTGTAAACTGCTGGGGTCAGCCCCGGTAGATCCAGGGAAACTTGAAGGAGAGACAGCATTGGCTTCAATCCAGAAACAACTGCTAGATTAAATATTAACTAGAGGCTTATAGGGGAGAAGGCAATGACACGACTGAGCGACTTCACTTTCACTTTCCACTTTCATGCATTGGAGAAGGAAATGCCAACCCACTCCAGTGTTCTTGCCTGGAGAATCCCAGGGACGGGGAAGCCTGGTGGGCTGCTGTCCGTGGGGTCGCACAGAGTCAGACATGACTGAAGTGACAGCAGCAGCAGCAGAGGCTTATAAATTGGTTAAGTGAGGATAGCTCAGCAGGGAAATTCAGTGGAGAAAAGAGGCTGAATAACTTGGTTTATGCAGAAAACCAATAAAACTTCAAGACAAGAAGTTTGCACCACCCACATAGGCCACAGGCATCTTCCCATTCTCCCGAGGGAGAGGAGACACCAAGGCTTCCCCGGTCAGATCTTAGAAGCCCAGGCAAAATTAGTAGGCTTGGCAGGCCTCTGCCCTCCAGAT
Source organism: Bos taurus (assembly GCF_002263795.3). Lineage (NCBI taxonomy): Eukaryota > Metazoa > Chordata > Mammalia > Artiodactyla > Bovidae > Bos > Bos taurus. The sequence goes on along the minus strand of NC_037350.1, from coordinate 22,830,840 downwards.
GGGAATTCAGCCAGAAGGTGAAAGAAAGAATGACATGAGGAGACCAGTCTTTTGAAGAACTGATCCCATTCTTTATTTTCCAGGGTCCGCTTTTATACACAGAGATGTAATACAAAAGTCACACGGGGTCAGCAGTCCTGACTTTTATCAAAATCAGGTGCTTCATACAAATGTATACAAAGGTCTTAGGGGTGTTACATCATCTTCTGGCCAGGGGGCCTACTAACAATTTATGACCCTCTCCTTGTGACAGCGGTCAGTCAACCAGAACACTTATTTCTCCAGGGGTGATTATTCTTAAAACAGACGCCACCTTCTGAAGGCACCAGATAAAGTTACATTCCTATAGGGTGAGGGTGCAGTGGGTTTTAATTAAGGAAAGAATTTGCTTAGCCTAAGGTCTAACGTGACTAATATCAAAGGTTAATACTTATTTCTTTTATATATTCATTAATGTGTATAAGGGCAGGGGATGTGGAGACTTAGCAGCAAACATTGGCTCAAGAATGAAACCCTCCACCAGTATAATTCCTAACTAGCCCACTAATACTATACTAATAATTTTCTAACTTCTCAAAAGAATCTGTTTTTAGAAAGTTTAGAGCATCTCGTGCCTCTCACGGTTGGGAGGCTCTGAACAATCACGTGTGGCCGGATAAGCCTGTCAGGCAGGCTAGAGAACCTTCAGAGGAGTTTGTAAGTTGAAACACTCCTGTCACACCCAGGAATTATTATAAACTGGAGCTCTAAGTTAACTCCTTCTCTGAAAGAGGTGATGAGGGACAGCCCCCCATAAAGTCAGAGGTGTAGGTGAGAGCACAAAACAGTAAAGTAGGCAGACTCTGATTTTAGGGGTAGATGCTCGAGAATTTCCAGGGGGACTCCTGAGGCTTGATCCTGCCTTTGCGTATGCCGAGCCTCCTTCCTCATGACCTTTGCCATGGGCGGAGTTCCTCACGTTGGCTCCGGCAGTAAACAACGTTGAAAATACTGCACAATTGCACTCATCTCACATGTTAGCAAAGTAATGCTCAAAATGCTCCAAGGCAGGCTTCAACAGTACGTGAACAGTGAACTTTCAGATGTTCAAGCTGGATTTAGAAAAGGCAGAGGAATAGAGATCAAATTGCCAACATCTGTTGGATCATTGAAAAAGTGAGAGAATTCCAGAAAAACATCTACTTCTGCTTTATTGACTATGTCAAAGCCTTTAACTGTTTGGATCACAACAAACTGTGGAAAATTGTTCAAAAGATGGGAATACCAGACCACCTGACCTGCCTCTTGAGAAATCTGTATGTAGGTCAGGATGCAACAATTAGAACTGGACATGGAACAAAAGAGTGGTTGCAAATTGGGGAAGGAGTACGTCAAAGCTGTATATTGTCACCCTGCTTATTTAACTTATATGCAGAGGACATCATGAGAAATGCTGGGCTGGAGGACGCATAAGCTAGAATCAAGATTGCCGGGAGAAATATCAATAACCTCAGATATGCAGATGACACCACCCTTATGGCAGAAAGCAAAGAAGAACTAGAGAGCCTCTTGATGAAAGTGAAAGAGGAGAGTGAAAAAGTTGGCTTAAAGCTCAACATTCAGTAAACTAAGATCATGGCATCCAGTCCAACCACTTCATGGCAAATAGATGGGGAAACAGTGGAAACGGTGACTGACTTTGTTTTTCTGGGCTCCAAAACCACTGCAGATGGTGACTGCAGCCATGAAATTAAAAGACACTTGTTCCCTGGAAGAAAAGTCACAACCAACCTAGACAGCATATTAAAAAGCAGAGACATTACTTTGCCAACAAAGGTCCATCTAGTCAAAGCTTTGGTTTTTCCAGTAGTCATTCATGTATGGATGTGAGAGTTGGAATATAAAGAAAATTGAGCCCTAAAGAATGGATGCTTTTGAACTGTGGTATTGGAGAATATTCTTGAGCGTCCCTTGGAAAGCCAGGAGATCCAACCAGTCCATCCTAAAGGAAATCAGTCCTTAATATTCACTGGAAGGACTGATGCTGAAGCTGAAACTGCAATACTTTGGCCACCGGATGTGAAGAACTGACTCATTGGAAAAGACCCTGATGCTGGGAAAGATTAAAGGCAGGAGAGAAGGGAACGGCAGAGGATGAGATGGTTGGATGGCATTACTGACTTGATGGACATGAATTTGAGTAAGGTCAGGGAGTGGTGATGGACAGGGAAGCCTGGTGTGCTGCCGTCCTTGTGGTCTCAAAGAGTCGGACACGAGTGAGCGACTGAACTGAACTGAACTAATGGTGACTGTCTTCCCGATAATGAATTAATCATGAATAGCGTAAAGTTAGTCACTGTGCAAACTAGTGTAGATGAGATGGTTTTTGTGAGAGGAACTTTTTAAAAATTAAAAGTTCATGTTTATTAAAATATCAAAATCTGGTATTTATGAAAATGTTACAATCATATGTGATATATAATTTCTGAAAAAGGTACTTTTTGTATAATTAAGAACATTACAAAATTTCCTGTACATCAAACAGTTAAACAACCTACTGGCTTAATTACTAACATTTTATGAATTAAAAACATTTTAATTAACATAAAAAATAGGAAGTACAATCTCAAACTGAAGGAAACCTTGAGATGTATTTACTTTATGAAAAGTTTATGACTTCGTGAAAAACTTACTGTTTGTATTTTTCACTCTGTTTAAGAGATCAGTAAGAACTTTGTCATTGACTCCAGCTCAATATCCAGTCCTGATATTTAGCATGTGTTTTCCCTTCTCTGTGAGGGGAACTTTTTAATACCCCCCAGTTAACATCATGTACATGGCAAACCATTTTATTTTATTTATCTCTTTGTCAGTTCTTAGTCATGATGAGCAGGATCTTTGTTGCATCATTTTAAAACTGATCTTTTTATGTTGATGTTTGGCAGAAGCCAACACGATATTGTGAAGCAATTATCCTTCAATTAAAAATAAATACATAAAAAAACAGAAGCAATATTGTAAAACATTCAATAAAGACTCTAAAAATGAAAAAAAAAATTGAAGGAAAAAAGAATTCAGCTGAACTAATAACCCACTAATTCCACCTGGGTACTTGCAGAGAAATATCTATGCAATCTTGGATGAACTTCAGTTTCATTATGTGGCTTGGAGGAAAAATCAATGATGATCTAAGGCTGTGGTTGCTGCAGTGGGTGATTAGTTGTTCACCATCTTCTTTAACCATCTTTGATCTGGCCACTGTATTTAGGTTGTTAGGCTATCCAAAAGGCAGAAAAAAACTCTTAAACTTTTGCAATTGGGAAGCTGAGTGATACTTTAAAAACTTAATGAACCTTGAAAGTTGTTACTTACCATGTGAAAATAAAAATGGCACATCAGGGAGATTAAAAAAAAAAAAAAAGAACAAAGTGGTTGGAAAAGTGTAAATGAGAAAGTAAGAGTGGAAGATAAAATAGATAAAATGAAAATATCTTGTTTTACACAATATTATTCAATGACTTGGAAGATTTCACTTGGCCATAGATTGAAGTTGTTCGGAAGAGATCATTTAGCTTTTTAAATAAAAACAGCATTACAAATGACAGCCAACTTTCTTATACTTTTGTGTTTACAACAACTAAAATTAAAAGGACATAGCCCAATTCCCTCATCCTACCTTCACACCTTCATTTATCCTTCTTCATCTAGTTAATCTGGGTTAAAGGGTTTTTTTTTTGTTTTCTCTATTTTTTAAGTTGATGCAGGTAGTTGAATATGGTCACTACTGAAAAATGGAGTCTGAATATCTCTCTTATGCACATTTCATGACACATTTTGGAAGCACTAGACAGGTATTGAAAGCAATACCCTTCTCACATTTGTTCTCTATTATTAATGTCAAAAGTCATCCATCCATTCCATCTATATCCATCCATCTCTCCACCTACCTATCATTATCTGTGACTATTTTCACTCTCCTCTTGTTCTTATCTCTTCCCTATCTAAATATGTCAAAGATGGTAAGTGTTTCATAAGAGAGTGATTTATAAAAATACAGCCAAACCACATTCCTGTCTCAAATGGTGAGGCTGGCCAGCATATGCAACTAATTCTCACAGAGGCATTCTGGAAAACCAGTGACAAGATTGGGACTCTGGGCTAGCCCCAGGGCAGTCAGCAGTGGTAGACTGCTACACACAGCCTCATGTGTAAAGTTTCTGAACTGACACAAGGCTTAATGGAAATGAACCTTGACGATGTGGCCAATGGAGTGTAAGTGACATCCTTGGCATGCCACGGTGATTTTTTTCTTTCCTCTCTTGAAGGCATAATGCTTCCTGTGGGAAACCCTGACTTAAAATGCCATTGTGTGCTTAGAGACAGGATTCACTGGGCCTGAAGAGGACATAAGTGAGATAAGGACCGTAGAAATGGGTTCTTCCATGTCCTCATACTCCATTACTCTTGCCAACCCAATGGAAAGGCAGAGTGACTACACTAGTTTCAACTGATACAATGTTGGAATAATGGTATATTTTATAAGAATGAAAATATAAGAAGACTGTAGAAAATGAAAACCCAGTCATTCCTTATTTTTTATCTATTATGGTGAATCACTTACAGTTCTAAGTTTGTGGGAAAATCAGAGAAAAATAAGACATACTGTCCCTCATCTCCAGGATTTACAAGATTATATATATAATCTTTCTATCAAAAGTTATCTTTAAAAATATATATATGAAATAAATACGATAGTTAAGATAGTTACCAAAATCTAGGAGTCATGTCAATAGAAAATGCTCTGCAAAGAAAGTTTTCACAGAGAAAGAAACAAGCAAATAAACTAAGTTTAATTTTTCTTTTCTTACTTTTAATAAAATGTTACTATCCCAAGTGAAGATGATAGGGTCGATACACAATGCAAATGACCTGCACTTCTTGTGTTTAAATAGTTTTTAAAATAAAGTGGAACAGAGTCTATGAAACCTTCTGTTACTGTTTTTTTTTAAATGAAATCTCAACTGTCAAAGTCCAAGGCTCCACAAAATGGAACAATTCAAAGCTAAATAGGTTACATTCAGGCTGTAGATGAAGTTTGAGGTGAATGCCACTTGACCTTAATTCACATGAAAAGTACTTTTTTTTTGTTTTAAAGGAAGACTGTCCCATGCACTTCTTAGCCAGTGAACCAGACTAACATGCTGTTTGGAGAGACATACAATTAAATTAACCATTAAAATATAGTATAATAGTTGGCATTAGAGGCAAATTATAGGGCATTAAAAGAGTTTATAGAATAGGTAACAAAGCCACAAATGGCCACAAAGTTTTTGAGGACAAATGAGGGTCTAGGATAGAAGTCAGCAAACTATAGCCTGGCCAAATATGGCCATTGCTTGTTTTAAAATAAAATTTTACTGAGCATAGATATACTCATTCATATATGCATTAGGTGCATTTGCCCTTCAACTACAAACTGGAGTGTGGTTGCAACAAAAACCATCTGGTCCTTAAAGCCTAAAATGTTAACCATCTGGCCCTTAAAGAAAAAAAAAGTTTACTGACTCCTAGTCTAGGGTGAACCCAAGTTCCTAATGGGCTGGATAGCAGACCTTAAACAAGTAAAGAAGGGCAGGTATAAAAGGGAGTTGTGTGGTCTGTGGCAACCTAAGAGGCAAGTACCCCATCCTAGACAGGCAGCTCAGCCTGGTCAAATGGTGACCTATGGAAATGTTGCCCGATTGTTCCATTTTTCAAAGAAAAGTGGAAATAGATTTTTATGTGAAATCTTACTGGGAGAGGGTGAACCCAAGGTTTTTAAAATGTGACTTATTTTTTAAAAAATCACTTGAAAGCAAGGGAATGTGTAGGAAAGGCTTTGCAAAATAAGTGACACTTAATGGATGAGTAAAAAATGCCTGAAAATTTGTGTTGCCTTAATCAGCTCTTAGCTAACAGTTACTGGTTTCTCACTATGAGTTTGGCTCCAAACCAAACACAATGAATCCATAAAACAACTCTTAGAATAAGACTATTATTATTTATATTAATGAAGATGTACGGATGATGAAAACATCCTCCAAGACATGAAATTAGTGACCAGTAAGACTTGATTCACTCCAAAGCCTGATGCTGTACTGCTCAACAGTTTCACTCTAATGCAAAGTACAATTTGGAAATACAAGTGATGTAGAAGCAGAGGCTGGGGAGTGTGACTCAGGCTCAGGGATAAGTGTGAAGTTTTAGATGTGAGATGATATATCTGAAAGATGCATTCGAGTAGGAGACAGAAACAGCAAGAACAGAGACTAGAAAGGTATATGGGTGCCAGTCTACAGAGTTCTATACAAGGTGTATTAATTTTTTAGTCTATGAGCATTGTGTTCATTAGGTCTGGGAGCAAAGACATGATGAATTTAGGAATTTTTTCTGGTTGTGATTTAGAGAGTGGATTGTGCGTGGAGTATGATACATTGGTGATTGAGATACCATTGGGAATTTATTACTAGGAATCCAGGTGGACCAGCATTATAGGGCTGGGATATTAAGAAAAGTTTGTGACTTTCAGAGTTATTGAAATGGTGCACTTAAAAGAAATGATGTGTCATGAGTGGTAGGGAAAAGTTTATTCTTACTTTTATATATTTTTATTATCTAATAAATAGTAAGCTATTCCTATAGTATGAAGACTCTAGAGATATTCATTTAAGCATTCATTTCTTAAGATTCTGCAATAGAAAATCTTAAATTGTTCCCAGGGTAAACCCAAAGAATGAATTACCAATCTTTCCTAACTTGTAGCCTATTTTAGAGGGACTATATTGGTATTTATAGTTTTAGACAGTAGATATTTCAGAAAATTTATTCTTAAAAACACACATGATAGGAAAACATTTTATCAAATTGTTGTTGGGGGAGTAGTATATATAATGGTTAACTGTAGGCTCTTTGGAATGGAGACAGATTTGAGTCCTTGCACTGCCACTTAATCAGTCTATCACCCTAGAGTATTAGATAATTTTTGAGTTATATGTTGTGTTCCAAGAGAAATTGTCAGAGAGAAGCTGACTCCTAGGGAACTCTTATTATCGGATAATTGATGTTCTCTGCCAAAAGCTGGTTCTGGGCAGCCACATTTGTACTAAATGGGTCTGCTCCAGCCCTGGTCACAACTGATTGGACCAGAACTATGCACATCACTCAAACTGGGTTGCTTGTATTCTTCTTCCTGGGAATGTGGATTTCAGACTCAGATGATGGATTATTATAAGCTCTTTGCTTGAGCTGAAATAATTCACACTTCAGGCTCAAGAACTTTCATCTTACATCAAATGTACTCCAAAAATGAGGAAGCTGGTCTTTAGGTAGAAAAACAAAAAAATAGTACATATGACAGAAAAAAAGGAAGAAAAGAAGCTCAGTGGTAGACAAAAAATAAGTGGTTAAGAGCTCTCATTTTCTGTACCCATTATATGTTCACCTAACTTAGTCACCAAAGCAACACTGACTATGTTTCTCCTAAGTCCCAAGTAGCTTCCCTGTAGCTCAGTATGTAAAGAATCCACCTGCAATGCAGGAGACAGCCTCCATCCCTGGTTCAGGAAGATCCCCCCTGGAGCAGGGTATGGCAACTACGTTGTGCTCTGGCAATCTGCAAGGTAATGTTCTGGTACCTTATTTAATTGTGAATGATGGTACAGTAGGGGTCATTCCTTTTCCCGTTACTAAGTTCAGTGACAAAAAAAAATAATGTAAGATTGAGATATATAAGAGCTCATCCATAACCCATATTCAAATTAATGTCATTTAATTGTTTACAGAATGACAAAGGCAGCTTAAGCTAGCAGTAAGGATTTCAGTGTTCTACGATGTCAAATACCAACCACAGGAAACCAAATTTGTTCATTTTTATAATTACTTTTTGGGTGTTAAATGATTTCATTAAATGAAGTGCCACAAATTAAGTATTGAAATGAACTGACCTGAACAACCACACTGAACATGCCTGAGGCATCAAACAGGTTTCTACTATATTTGTATTCCCTTTTATTTGGGAGAATGATGTGACAGAAGAATCTTTGCTGATTTTTGAATACTAAATAAATTAGTCATGGCTTGAACGCCACTTCAATCAGTTTCCAGTGAGCAAGCTCTGCCCTGTAAGTTCACCTGTTCATGACTATAGTCAGAACTGGAGTAAGCTGGGAATAAGTGCCCAACTGTCTAGGAATTCAGGACTGCCTGGTAGTTAGAGTACAAATGATAAGGGTGTGCCATGTGAGAAGTGGGGTGTCCTCAAAGATCTCTCAAAGATCTCTATGGGCTTCCCTTGTAGCTCAGCTGGTAAAGAATATGCCTGCACTGCAGGAGACCTGGGTTCGATCCCTGGGTAGGGAAGATTCCCTGGAGAAGGGAAAGGCTACCCATTCCAGTATTCTGGCCTGGAGAATTCCATGGACTGTATAATCCATAGGGGTGCAAAGAGTCAGAAAGGACTGAGAGACTTTCACTTTCCTTCTGAGCTTCCGTTATAGTTTAGTTGGTAAAGAATCTGCCTGCAATGCAGGAGACCCTGCATTTCAACCCAGGTTTGATTCCTGGGTTGGAAAGATCTGCTGGAAAAGGGATAGACTACCCACTCCAATGTTCTTGGGTTTTCCTTGTAGCTCAGCTGGTAAAGAATCTGCCTGCAATGCGGGAGACCTGAGTTCAATCCCTGGGTTGGGAAGATCTCCTGGAGAAGGGAAAGGCTACACACTCCAATATTCTGGGCTAGAGAATTTCACTGTATAGTCCATGGGGTCACAAAGAGTCGGACACGACTGAGTGACTTTCACTTTCACTTTCAAAGATCTCTGACCTAGATGCTCCCCTGTTCATCCACCTTAATGAAGCAAATGGGAAGGATGAAGGGAAGAGAGAAGGAAATAAAGCAAAACAGTAGCATATATTGAGCATTACTATGTGGTAATAACTGTACTAATTGTTGCCATATTTATTATTCCATTTAAAGCATTACATGAACCTTGGCAAATGAGTCCATTTACCCATGGAAGAGTTATGTACAAACCTGGGCAAAATTATATAAGGACAATGGTATCACTAAATTACGGAATTGTAAGAGATATTACTGAGTTTGGGGGTAGGCAAATTACAAAAAGGATATATTCATCTCCTACCTTGTTTCTGAGTGGACATTTGAAATAAGCCATAGGTCAGTTCAGTCACTCAGTCATGTCCAAGTCTTTATGACCTCATGGACTGTGACATGCCAGGCTTCCCTGTCCATCACCAACTCCCAGAGCTTGCTCAAATTCATGTCCATTGAGTTGGTGATGCCATCCAACCATCTCATCCTCTGTCGTCCCCTTCTCCTGCCTTCAATCTTTCCCAACATCAGAGTCTTTTCAAACGTGTCAGTTCTTTGCATCAAGTGGCCAAAGTATTGGAGTTTCAGCTTCAGCATCAGTCCTTCCAATGAATATTCAGGACTGATTTCCTTTAGGATTGACTGGTTTGATGTCCTTGCTGGCCAAGGGACTCTTAAGAGTCTTCTCCAACAGCACAGTTCAAAAGCATCAATTCTTCGGCACTCAGCTTTCATTATGGTCCAATTTCACATCCATACATGACTACTTGAAGAAATCATAGCTTTGACTCTACAGACTTTGTCAGCAAAATAATATCTCTACTTTCTAATACACTGTTAGGTTTGTCATAGCTTTTCTTCCAAGGAGCAAGCGCCTTTTAATTTCATTGCTGCAGTCACCATCTGCAGTGATTTTGGAGTCCAAGAAAATAAAGTCTGTCACTGTTTCCATTGTTTCCCCATCTATTTGCCATCAAGTGATAAGACCAGATGCCATGATCTTCATTGTTTGAATGTTGATTTTTAAGCCTAACATCATCAGAAACCTCATGTTTAACTCAAATATGTTTGAACAGGGGTGTGTTCTCATTTATTCATTTTATGAAATATGGGCATCTTTAACATTTAGCTCAACATCTCTCTGTTTGGTCCATGTCCCCTATCAACATCTTTAGAAAAATTAGACAACAATTGAAATTGCATAGATCAACCAGGGAAGTGTGTGCTTGGTCGCTCAGTCTTATCTGACTCTTTGCAACCCCATAGACTATAGCCTGCCAGTGTCCTCTCTCCTATTCTCCAGGCCAGAATCCTGGACTGGGTTGCCATGCCCTCCTCCACAGGATCTTCCCAACCCAGGGATCAAACTCAGGTCTCCCGCATTGCAGGCAGATTCTTTACCATTGGAGCAACCATGAAAGACCTCAATCAGGGAAAGCTGACACCAAAATATACTAAAGAAAGCGAACTCAAAACACCAACACGTGGTTCCCTTTTTAGATAAGGGAACACCAGATGTGAGAGAGGACTACAAAAGAAGACAGTACCAGGAAGTCCACAATTGAGATCTTATTGAGAAGCTGAAATCACAAAGACCTCCTCCCATTTATTCCTTTTGCCTTTAAAAATCCCATGCCCCTTACCCAGCCAGCAAGATGGATCTGATACATACCTATGTTTCACATCTTCTGGGTTGGTACCTCTCCATCAGTAAACATACTTCTGGTCTATATTCTAACACTTTGGTTTATTTGGCTTCACAAAACTGGGTTATTCAATACAATTTCTGAGACTTTGGGTAATAGTTTAATAGTTTAATGTGATGACAAGGGCTGTAAGAAAAATAAGGAGATGCTTTAGTGCCTCTTACTCTGATAATATTTAAAAATGAAAAGTGTGAGAAGAGAGCCAACTGCAGCAACCACCTCCTCTGAGTTGTTCCTCGGGTTCTTTCTTTCTTGTTCTCCATGTTTTAAAAACTTGGGGGCAGAGAAAGGAATCCTCAGGTACTGGTTTAGATATCTGAGCAAGAATGCAAATTAGAACATGTTATAAATTTTTTCTTGATGCTTAATTCCCCAAACTAAAATCAATGAAATAGTTTAATAAGTGTGTTTAAGCACATGGTTTTGGTTTCTGCATTCTGAATCAATTAAATGTTTATTTCTTCGACCAAACACACTCATTATGAAAGTACCCCAGAAGAGTAATTTGATGAAATTAAGTCCTTTGGCACAACTTTTTCTTTTTTTTTTCTTAATATAAAGAAGCTAAAATTCTAAAATTAAGTGCTTTGGCTAGCCCTGTTTGAAACATATACTCCCTAGAGACAAACTTCAGCTCCTATGATATTCTAAGACTCCTTAGCTAAATGTGTGTTTTATAAACCTGTTTGTCAAAACACAATATAGTTATTTTATCAACTTCTCTCAGTGTAAAACATGGCTAAAAGAAGTTAAGAAAAGTAAGAAACAGAAGAAATAGGCTGGATCTGTTCTGCTGTGACCTTGGAAGGTTTTTCTCTGGGTTCTTTGGAAGGAATGATGCTAAAGCTGAAACTCCAGTACTTTGGCCGCCTCATGCGAAGAGTTGACTCATTGGAAAAGACTCTGATGCTGGGAGGGGTTGGGGGCAGGAGGAGAAGGGGACGACAGAGGATGAGATGGCTGGATGGCATCACTGACTCGATGGACGTGAGTCTGAGTGAACTCTGGGAGTTGGTGATGGACAGGGAGGTCTGGCGTGCTGCGATTCATGGGGTCACAAAGAGTCGAACACGACTGAGCGACTGATCTGATCTGAGAGACATGTTTTAGGGGAATGGTTCATCTGTAAGACTGGCAACAAGGCATCGTGGTTCATTGAATCATCGTTAATTCAATCTTTGCCTATATACACATAGGCACTTTTATATAGAAAGCCAATTTAATAAACATGTTAAGTGTACATTTATGGATATAATTTGACTTGAATTACAAAGAAATTATTATAGAATGAAGATTTTCAAGGGGCTAAAAGGCTAACTGACAATACTCAATGTTAATATTGAGTCCTAAATTGTGTGGCAAAGTTTTGCATGATTTGAGAATGCCAAAAATTATTCTGATTATTATATTAGATAAAATAATTTATTTTTAGCAAATATAGGCATGTATTTATATGCCTAAGTAAAATTTGTATATATATTTAAGTATTTATAGGATAAATCATAAAAGAGACATGGTGTAAAAACTATGTGCGTGTATGTACACATATAGAGAGAGAAAAATGTTATATCTATATCTATTTATCTATTGTTATTAGCATATGAATATCTATAGAGTTTATATATCCGAGTGCATTATCTATAAAATATTAAGTAACTCATTTGACTAAACTCACATAATTGACTGCATATTCTAGGTTCTGGCTGACAAATTTTTCCCGTTCAGTTGAAGTTTCCTCATTTCAGATGTCAGATCTGAAGTACACAGAGTTGAGATTAGATTTGCCAAATTATAAAGTCTGTAGGACAAAATCTGCATGTTATCCAACCCTGCCCCACTCTCCCCCACTCCTGTGAGGCTCTGAGGCCATTTCCTTCATCTGCAAAATCAAAATGCAGCTCTAAGGCCTGCAGTGGGCTGTGCTCCTGACAGCTGCCCCAAGACCCCAGGGAGCAAAGGGGTCTAATCGCCAATCCCCACAAAGAGAATGCAGAAGCAAAGGTGCTCCGTCTCCCCACCACCAAGAAAATAAAGAAGCAAGGGAACCATCCCCCACACCCATGGCTTCCCAGGCTGATCCAAATCTCTACCCCAAAGATGGAAAAAGCTGTTAATAGAGAAATTGAAAAATCTGACAGTCTTTGGGGAAAAGAGGGCCTCTTGGAACGTGAATCTGCCCTTGGGCAAAGCTGCTTTACATAGTCATGGTGATTATTTTATATGATTATTTCTCTTTAATTATCATTAGTATTAGCACACTGTCATATAGAAAAACTTTTTTTTTTCTAAAACAACTATAAAGTACTTTTAATAACCATTCAAAAAACAAATGTAGAAAGTTGATAACTAAAGTTCTTTAATTGTTGTTATGTGTAGCTCGCTTTACCTCTCTTAAAGGAAAACAAGCAAACTAAACTTTTATTTCCCCATTTATTATCTGGCTCCACTTTCTAAGGTGTCAGTTTTCTAGGTTGCTCATAGAATTAAACTTATAAAATGATAAATACTTCTGTATCCCAGTATATCTACTATTGGATTTCTCCTTTTGATACGTTTTATTTAAAAATCAGTCTGGAAAATCTTGCAAGGGCAGTACCTCTGGCAACATTTCCTAGCACGACTGCTTTCTGAAATCCACGGTCAGGCAGCTGGGGAGGCAGGGTCAAGCACCTGCCTCCTACCTGTCGTGGGAAAGTTTGGGTCATGTGTCTAGACATCAAAGAAGATTATGTTAGAAACTTTGTGTTAGAGATTTCTGTATCCATTAGAGTTACATCATTTTAATTTTTAAGTTTTCAGATTTCCTTAGAATCTGGTACTCTTTCCAGTGTATGTTTTCATCATTCCCTGTACTTGCTGGGGAAACAGTGAGTATACTTGGATTGAAAGGCAGCAGAAGAGTGGAATGTACGTGAGCAACTAGCCACGCACACCATGCCAAGAGGAAAAGCTAGGGCCCAGCATTTCACCCTGAGCGCATCTGGGCCCCAGATCTTTAGCTTCTTCCATTGCATCCCTCCCTTTGGGCCTTTTCAGCACTGGGCTGTTGGGCACAGCATTTCTCCCTGCTGCTAGGCAAAGTCCCTATGGGTGCTGACAGGATTCCCCACTTCTTGCCTCTGTTGGCATCACACCTGCTCCCCGCTGTCTGGAGTCCATCTGTCCACAGCACTGTCTAGAAAGTCTCCCATGTGTGTATCGTATGGGTGTGCAGCACTTCACAAGTGAAACAAGACAATTAAAGAAAGCCAAGAATTCTTACCTGGTGCAACCAGGAATCCATGTTCTCCGAAGGAAGCCTCCATGTTTGCTCTAAACTACTAGAACAAAAAGTTTCTCTTCATTAGCTTTCCTACTTGGTTGTACCCCTACTTTCTCTGATGCTCTGGAGAGGAGTGGACTCTGGTTATTCAGAGGGTAACAGACACTTGCCCTTAAATTGACTGTAATTTCAGCATCCTTAGAACTGTGGTAGGGGGCACCAAAAGACAATTGTCTTCTTAGCCAGGGATTTCTGTATGATTCCCATTGCTGTCTAGGTAAACATATGGTGGAGGGTGGCACAAAAACAGCCGCCTGGACTGCCAGTGGCAACGTCAGGACTCCAAAGGCCGTCACTTCTCATTCTCCGTGGAGCTATATCCAAGGACAGCATACAGCAAATTGCTCCAGACTGGAGTGACACACACTTCTGGAGAAGATGATTTATGCACTGTAAGCTGGCTTACACTGGCAAATTTGCAGAAGAGGAAATTCAACTCTGCTCTGCAACTTGTCACCATTAGTAGGTAAATTGACTGTATCACTTACAATAAATGAACCAAAATGTTAAATAGGGCTAACGTGTTCCAGATTCAGAAGACTGTTAATTACCAACTTTACTAGCTACTACTTGTGTTACCTAGAGCTGGTTATTTCCCTCTTTTAACTCCATTTTCTGTATCTATAAGAGATCTTTTTAAAAAAATCTTACTTAAGAGTAATTGTGATAAATAAAAAATTATTTAATACACTGACTAAAAGTGTTTGAAAAATTATAAAGCAATACAAATATTCTTTGTTTTTAATGCTTCTGTTTATAAATTTGCAAGATTCCATTAACCATTTTTTTTGAATTTCTGTCAGTATCTGTTGCTCGCATGTTTAATTTTTATGATTATTTATATTGCCCTCAAGGATCCGGACTTCCTCAGCTATTGTATCAGGCAGTGCAGGGGCAGGGTGATTCCAAACTGCACATTGTTAAACCAGGTCGCGTGTTAGAGCACCAAACAAATCACAACATAAAACTTTTTTATTTATCATTAGGAAAATTAGCACATTTTACCGTTAAGATGTTTATAAAAACAGCTTCATCTTTTCTTCCTTGGAGATATTCTGACCTCCTTCACAGGATTATTGTGATGAATAGCTAATAAAAAATTATTGTAAAGCACTTTGCAAAAATAAAGTGCCATATAATTGCTTAAAATAATAAGTAGGATTGAGTTCATTATTACACAGAGCAATAGGCACCAACAAGATAGCTAATCACTTAACTGTTCCACATTCCTTTCTTAAGGACTTTGTATACTTTGTCTTGGGACATTTACCTTGCCTGTTTCTACAAGGCTTTAACTGCACAGGTATCAAAAACTCCCTGGAGGGTTCCAGAAATGCTGATGATCCTCTTTCTCTCTACAGCAGTTCTCAGCAGTTTCTACAGGCTGAACCTGAAACTGCAATAGTCCCAGTTGCCTAAGTTCTCTGAGCTGAACTGTCAAGTGGAAAAAATCGCTTTTCATTATGATAAAGTCATTTCCTGTTGTTTCAGTCAGCTGATTGGTTTTCAGTGGAGAATCTCTCTTGTAACTTTACCCACGTACTAATATGAATAATTTTCCAATTTTCCTTTGGAATAACCATGCAGATTTCTGTTTTTTAGTGGATCTGTTCACATTGGGCTTAGGAAGAGGAGTGAACAGTTAAAACTAATAAGTGTGCTATCAATAATAATATCATCACCACCACTGATAGTAACAACTGGTATTTATTGAGTACTTAAAAATATTCTCAGTTCTGTGCTTTACAGAAATCTAGCTGTAGGTACAGTGAAAGGCTTCAATATTTATCCAACATCATATAGGTAGAATAAATTTCAAGCCCTGGCAGTCTGTTTCAGACCTGTATTATTGTTGTTCTAAAAGTGATCTTTCTAAAAATGAAATCAGCAGGTTTTTCTTTGTGAAGATGAAAGCCATGAAGATTGGATACGTCTAAGGACTTTTATATATTTTGAGTTGCCAGTGTTTGTTAAATACCCAACCACTTTTAATATGGATGCACTAATATTACACAGGAATTTTCACAAGATCAGGAGGTGTATCAGCTCCTGTAAATACAGTTGAAGTTCGTAAACTTGTGTCCATTTTCATAATTCCTTGAAAATATATACAGATTATTGGGTAGGTTATATCTTCCATTAGTGTTCCTAAGCACAACTGTATTTTATGTCTGCTGAAGTTTAAAACTAACTAAAGGATAAATACCAGAGAATATCACAGTGAAAAGTTGCAATTTTTATAAGTATTATTTGTCCTCATGTGAAATAAGGAGTGATATTGCTAAAAGGCCATGCAAAACTGATTAAGCACAAAATTCAGTGTCCAATAAGCTGGTATTCAAATATCGTATCATCTTGAGAAAGTTACTTGACCTTAGGTTCATACTCTGCAAAATAATAATAAAAATAACAATAATGATTAACACTTAATAAATGCTTTTATGCCAGGCACCACTCTAATGGATTTATACATATTAACTAATTTCTTCCTCATAACAGTCCTAAGAGAAAGGCATTTGAAGCATATACAGGTTAAGTCACTTACCCAAATTCCACAGTAGATGAATGGAAAAGTTGGGATTCAAGTTCACAAGTCTGACTCAAGAGCCCAAAATCTTAACTGCTCTCTGGAAGCACATAGTTAAATGTCTGCCATGTGCCAAGCTCTAAGTAATAAGTCTTCTATCAGCAGTGGGGAATAATAGCAATAACCATTTATTGACTGATCACTGAAAAACAAGGGAGGAACATTTTAGGTACTATTAAATTTTCAGATACAATCACAATCTTGAAAAACCAGGGACAGGAATTATCTTTGTTCCCAAGAAGAGTTGTTCTAAATGTGGCTTTAATGTATGAATTAGACATGTCCTTATATCCTCAGGTTAAAATATCTCACCCTCCATCTTGTAGAAATTTGTCTACAGAGGGTGATTTATAAATCATTCAGCAACAGATGATGTTATAACCAAAGCAGTGGGAGTTTGGAAATACCTACATCAGATTAAGCCTGTGTTTATTTCAAAAAGGACTCTGATCTAGCTTGGATTTTTGGCAGGCTCAACATGAGGCCAACATGAACTATTGTAAATCAAAGCTTTTTTTTTTTTTTGAATGTCAAACTTGGAATATTTCCAGTCCCAATTAAATATCATTTGATGTGTTTTGGTCTTCTATTTTTTTAGGCAAAAACTTTCCTTTCCCTTCTCATATTTATGGTCATGAACTCTGCTTAGACTTAATGCTTTTGAAAAGTTGCTCCAGAAAATTTTAAAAACCTCAGGGCTTTAACAATTTTTGTGCCAAGAAATACAGACCAAGGTAGAGCTAGAACTCATGGATAAACTTAAATATAAATATAGATACCAAATTTACAATTACCACTTCATTTTCTTCATCAAATTGTTTCAAGCTTTTGAAAACTCTGAATCCCGATATTACTTTGCACCTCCTCTGCAGATTGCTTCAGTATTTTTCAGATTAGACTTATTATTATAAAGTAATAAGTAGCTCTTTCCTGATTTAACCAATGGGGGGAAAAAAATCAGACAGCAGTCACACCACGGGAAGTTACTCAAGGGAAAGCTCTTTAAGAAGTCTCTCAAGAGATTTTGTTAACAAAATAATTTATGATTATCTCATACTGCGCATGAATAACCTTCATAAATATGGCACAGTACAATCCAATTAATTATGCATCCTAAATGGCTTGACAATTTATGAAATTGTGGAATTCTGTTAAGCCTTACTTTTAATAACGAATACAGATTGTAGAGAAAGGAAAACTTTGTAACTGCAAATCAGAAATGTTATTTAGGTCATACAACATCCACCTTGCTGTGTAGATTACCAGATTATTGGATAAATGGATTTACAAAGATCTTAGTTCAGCTTTTATTCTTGCAGAGTGTTTGAGGCTCAGATTACTTTTGTCATTCACTGTTGTGTTTGTGTGTAGAGGTGTAACCCCATGCATTTTTTAAAGCTTTTCTTTAATTGAAGTATTGTTGATTCACAATTTTGTGTATAACAAAGTAATTCAATTATATATATTTCTGTTTTGTAAATAAGTTCATTTCTGTCATTTTTTTTAGATTCCACATAGAAGTGATATCATATGATACTTATACTTCTCTAACTTCGCTTAGTATCATAATTTCTAGATTCATCCACGTTGCAGCAAATGACATTAATTATATTGCATGTATAATTTCTAGGACTATCAGTACCGTCAAGACATAGAAATATCTCCTCACCACAAGTCTTTCTCATACTCAGATTCTATTGGTTGATACTGTTGTTCCCTTCTATATCACTGTTTATTTACTCTCTGTTAGTTCTATCAGTTGCTAAGAGTAGCATATTAAAACCCTTGACTACAGTGGTAGATTTGCTTACTTGTTTCAGCTTGTCGCATTTTGCTACATGCACTTTGAAACTGTTGTTTGGTTCATACACTTTCATGACTTGATATTTTCATTGTTATGTAATATCACGCTCTGTCTCAGTAGTTTTCTTTGCTCTGTAGTCTACTTTGTATGATATTAATATAATCACTTCTTAAAAACACTGACTTAATTCACTTTCTTAACAAAAGTAGTCCTTCTTGCTTTTCATGTTAAATTAATGTTTGCATGATATATCTTTTCCCCAGCTTTTAAAATTCAACCTACAAATGTCATTATATTTGAAATGAGTTTCTTTTAGATAGCATATAGTTGGATTGTAAGTTTTTTTAATTAAATCTGCCAGTCTCTGAATTTTGAGTAATAATTCTTTTGCTTTAAAGTTCTTGTCAGGTAAGTCCAATGTCTTCATTTTGGTAATTGTCAATAGATTGTCTTTTCTCAAGTTGTATATTTCCTGTTCTGGGTATGATTAGTCATTTTTCATCCTACTGTGGGTATTCTGTATATCAGAAAACTCCTGATTCTATTTAAATATTTTGTTTTAGGAGGTAGTCATGCTATTTTGGAGTCATGTGTAGGTACTAGCCTACTTTTTAAAACTGTAATTCCCATGACAATTGAACCTTCAGGTCCCTTGAAACGCCATACGATTGATTTTGTTCTTCTGTTGCCTCTGAAGCTGCCACTCAGTTTTCTTCCGGTACCACTTGGGCTACCTGGTGCCAGTGGATGGGAAGCTCAGGAAAGACTGGGTCTTAGTAACTTTCTGCCACTGACAGAAGATTAGGAGATATTAGGTGCCCTGCAGGTACCAGCATGACACATTTGCAGATGCTGCTGGGGGATGGGCTGGAGCTGGAGGCTTCTCACAAGGTCTCTGCTTGGTGCCCCTCTCCCAGTGCTTGGGCGAATGAAAGCAAGATTTTCTTACACTTTGTTGACTTTGTTGTTATGTCTGTGCCTGTGGGGTTAGACAGTGTAGTCTGGGCTACTGGCTTTTCGGTAAATACATGGATGATTAGAAGAAAATCTAGGAACAGAAGCCTCACAGTGGTGTCAGTCCTTAAATCTTGCTTTCTTCATCTAGGCCACTTCTCCTTTTCATCTCTTTGAGACTTTTTATGATTTTTGTTGAATTATTTCCACGATATTTAGTTGTTATTTAGAAGAAAGTAGGTCTATACCATCTTTTCCTGGAAGTGGAAATCTTCTTAATTTCTTTGTGCTTCTATTTTCTCACATATAAAATGGACATAATATTACCTGCCAGTCAAGGTTGTTGAAGAACTTGACATGTATGAAACATTTAGTGTAATGACTAGCAGATTGAGAGACTCAACAAATGTTAGTTTTCTTTCCCATTTCCTTCTTTTCCTTTAATCATGTTTTAAAGATATGTAGGAGAAGGAAATGGCAACCCACTCCAGTGTTCTTGCCTGGAGAATCCCAGGGACGGGAGCCTCATGGGCTGCCGTCTATGGGGTCGCACAGAGTCGGATGACTGAAGCGACTTAGCAGCAGCAGCAGGAAAATTTCTCTAATATTTTCACAGTTTTTGGAATAATGAGGGAAAGCCAAAACCATACCCTTTTCTCCCTGTTGAAAAAAAACTCACAGTCTGCAATTACTTTCCACTAAGTTTATTCTGAAGTTTCAATTCATGGCAGAGAACTGTGGAGTCTCAGTTTGAGAAACAACTAGGGAAACCTTTTTTCTCCAAATTGCTCAGTCACAAAATAGTCAGTTATAAGGTATGAAGGAGAGATTTACATTGGGGAAGAAATTAAAGTGTTTCTCCATTACTCTCACAAATGGGAGAACTGACTGACTGTTATCTCACTATCGGTAGTAGAAGGATCCTCTAAACCAAATCCAAGACAAGTGGTATTTTCTTTCCAATCTCACCTTTCATGTTTATGCCTGCTTATATGTTATTGCAGCCATGAAATTAAAAGATGCTTATTCCTTGGAAGGAAAGTTATGACCAACCTAGATAGCATATTCAAAAGCAGAGACATTACTTTGCCAACAAAGGTCCATCTAGTCAAGGCTATGGTTTTTCCAGTGGTCATGTATGGATGTGAGAGTTGGACTGTGAAGAAAGCTGAGCGATGAAGAATTGATGCTTTTGAACTGTGGTGTTGGAGAAGACTCTTGAGAGTCCCTTGGACTGCAAGGAGATCCAACCAGTCCATACTGAAGGAGATCAGTCCTGGGTGTTCTTTGGAAGGAATGATGCTAAAGCTGAAGCTCCAGTACTTTGGCCACCTCATGCGAAGAGTTGACTTATTGGAAAGGACTCTGATGCTGGGAGGGATTGGGGGCAGGAAGAGAAGGGGACGACAGAGGATGAGATGGCTGGATGGTATCACTGACTCGATGGACATGAGTTTGAGTGAACTCCAGGAGTTGGTGATGGACAGAGAGGCCTGGCATGCTGCAATTCATGGGGTCACAAAGAGTAGTACACGACTGAGTGACTAAACTGAACTGAATTGACCCAATGAATCAAAATAGTCTTTCACAAAAGAGACGTATTTACAATGGAAGAAATTCAGCCGTCCAGTAAGAGACCCATTCAAATTCAGTGACTTAGTTTATGATATATATGACACCGCTGTACAGTCAGGGAAGGTTACTTTTCTCCAGTAAAGTTTCCACGTCAAATACATATTCACATAGAACAAAAAATAAGAAGTTTAAAAAAAAGCTTTTGTACAAAGAAACTTATCTATAATTGGTGGATAGAGAGATGATAGATAGATGATAAACAGATTTAGAGAGCATGTGTTTCAAAAGAAATTAATGCGTGATAGCATATAGTAAATGACAAGTAAGTAGTAATATAAATAATCACAACTCCGAGCAATAGTAATTTCATTAGTGAGGTGGGAATCAAAACAAGCCTTGAAAGAAAAATAGGACCTAGATAAATAGAAAGTCTTTATCAAAACATACTTTTTTTTAAATTTTATTTTATTTTTAAACTTTACAATGTTGTATTAGTTTTGCCAAATATCGAAATGAATCTGCCACAGGTATACCCGCGTTCCCCATCCTGAACCCTCCTCCCTCCTCCCTCCCCTCCCCTCCCTCTGGGTCATCCCAGTGCGCCAGCCCCAAGCATCCAGTACCGTGCATCGAACCTGGACTGGCGACTCGTTTCATACATGGTATTATACATGTTTCAATGCTATTCTCCCAAATCTCCCCACCCTCTCCCTCTCCCACAGAGTCCATAAGACTGATCTACTTTGAAGTGAGTTGGTAGAGGAGCTAGAGAGTGGGGAGAAGAGGAAAGTCACTAGCCTATGAGGCATCTTAGTGCTGATCAGATATAGATAATTTCCTCCAAAATGGACTATGCCTTCAACAGGACTCAGGGTTTGCAAGAAGTGGATGATATAGGTGTGTGAAATGAGTGCACTTTTAATAAAAGCCAAATTTCTTTGAACAAAGGAGGTGAATTTTCTCTATATATTTTAGCTCATTTTCCCCAATTTGGACATAGTGTGTGTTAGTTGCTCAGTCGTGTCTGACTCTTTGTTACCCCATGGACCATAGCCCCGCAGGCTCCACTGTACAAGGAATTTTCCAGGCAAGAACACTGGAGTGGGTTGCCATTTTGTTCTCCAGGAGGTCTTCCTGACCCAGGGATTGAACCCGGGTCTCCTGCATTGCAGGCAGTTTCTTTAACAATGCACATCTCTCTAGTACTTTGGTCATTGCCTAGTAATGACCTAGTACAAAAATATCTAAGTCCACTACAGGGATTTTTCTTTAGGGTCTGCATGGAAGGAAACTATTAAATAGATACAAGTTGTACTTGAAGTTATTCTTATAATGCCTTCTCCCAAACAACGCTATATTTTCTAGCCCAGATCAGATCAGTCACTCAGTCATGTCTGACTCTTTGCGACCGCATGAATCGCAGCACGCCAGTCCTCCCTGTCCCTCATCAACTCCCGGAGTTCACTCAGACTCACGTCCATCGAGTCAGTGATGCCATCCAGCCATCTCATCCTCTGTCGTCCCCTTCTCCTCCTGCCCCCAATCCCTCCCAGCATCAGAGTCTTTTCCAATGAGTCAACTCTTCCCATGAGGTGGCCAAAGTACTGGAGTTTCAGCTTTAGCATCATTCCTTCCAAAGAAATCCCAGGGCTGATCTCCTTCAGAATGGACTGATTGGATCTCCTTGCAGTCCAAGGGACTCTCAAGAGTCTTCTCCAACACCACAGTTCAAAAGCCTCAATTCTTCAGCGCTCAGCCTTCTTCACAGTCCAACTCTCACATCCATACATGACCACAGGAAAAACCATAGCCTTGACTAGATGAACTTTTGTTGGCAAAGTAATGTCTCTACTTTTCAATATGCTATCTAGGTTGGTCATAACTTTCCTTCCAAGGAGTAAGCGTCTTTTAATTTCATGGCTGCAGTCACCATCTGCAGTGATTTTGGAGCCCCCCAAAATAAAGTCTGACACTGTTTCCACTGTTTCCCCATCTATTTCCCATGAAGTGGTGGGACTGGATGCCATAATCTTCGTTTTCTGAATGTTGAGCTTTAAGCCAACTTTTTCACTCTCCACTTTCACTTTCATTAAGAGGCTTTTTAGTTCCTCTTCACTTTCTGCCGTAAGAGTGGTGTCATCTGCATATCTGAGGTTACTGATATTTCTCCCGGCAATCTTGATTCCAGCTTGTGTTTCTTCCAGTCCAGCATTTCTCATGATGTACTCTGCATATAAGTTAAATAAGCAGGGTGACAATATACAGCGCTGACGAACCAGTCTGTTGTTCCATGTCCAGTTCTAACTGTTGTTTCCTGACCTGCATACAAAGTTCTCAAGAGGCAGATCAGGTGGTCTGGTATTCCCATCTGTTTCAGAATTTTCCACAGTTTATTGTGATCCACACAGTCAAAGGCTTTGGCATAGTCAATAAAGCAGAAATAGATGTTTTTCTGGAACTCTCCTGCTTTTTCGATGATCCAGCGGATGTTGGCAATTTGATCTCTGGTTCCTCTGCCTTTTCTAAAACCAGCTTGAACATCAGGAAGTTCACGGTTCACATATTGCTGAAGCCTGGCTTGGAGAATTTTGAGCATTACTTTACTAGCATGTGAGATGAGTGCAATTGTGTGGTAGTTTGAGCATTCTTTGGCATTGCCTTTCTTTGGGATTGGAATGAAAACTGACCTTTTCCAGTCCTGTGGCCACTGCTGAGTTTTCCAAATTTGCTGGCATATTGAGTGCAGCACTTTCACAGCATCATCTTTCAGGATTTGGAATAGCTCCACTGGAATTCCATCACCTCCACTAGCTTTGTTCGTAGTGATGCTTTCTAAGGCCCACTTGACTTCACATTCCAGGATGTCTGGCTCTAGGTCAGTGATCACACCATCGTGATTATCTGGGTCGTGAAGATCTTTTTTGTACAGTTCTTCTGTGTATTCTTGCCATCTCTCCTTAATAACTTCTGCTTCTGTTAGGTCCATACCATTCCTGTCCTTTATTGAGCTCATCTTTGCATGAAATGTTCCTTTGGTATCTCTGATTTTCTTGAAGAGATCCTTACTCTTTCCCATTCTGTTGTTTTCATCTATTTCTTTGCATTGATCGCTATCTAGCCCCAAAGAAGGCAAATAAGTCAGTCCATCCAGAATCTCAGGTTAACTCTGCGTAGGATATTAAAATACTGTCTTTTTTTTCTTTTTAAAATTTTTTTATTGGAATATGGTTGGTTTACAATGTTGTGTTACTTTCTGCTGTACAGTGAAGTGAATCAGTTATACATAAATATATATATTCACTCTTTTTCTTTACTTTGAGGAAAAACAAGGTATTGGAGTGTTTAATTAGGATAAATAAGTTAATGTTTGAAAGTAAAATTCTGATTCAAGCTCAAGTATGTATAAAACTGAAGTTTTCAATTGCAATGAGTCAAATGCTTTGCACTAAAGCTCCTTTTCTACTTTCCCATATCCAAATTTACCTAAAATCTATATAGCTTAGGGCTCACAGCTGAAGATCATAATTGTATCTACCTCCTAAGATTTGGGGAAATATTTAATGAGGAATTCTTGGAAAGTTATCATGGTACATGGTACAATGTATGTGTGGAAAATTATAAATACTGTATTTATTTCTATTATGCTATTTTCTTTTCTTCCATTTCTTCAAGCTTCCTCATTGACCCTGACTAATCTAATGAACATATTTCTGCATAGGGTTTAAAATTAAGAATAAAATTTAAAAAATGATTTAGAACCTATGAGATGTATTTTAGGTTAGCAGCATTTTGTCTACTAGTTGCTCTGATTTTGTAGTTGCACCTCTTTTTACTTACTCTGAAAACTTCAGCTTTCAATTTTACTAACATAAAAGTAGCATCAATAACCTAATGACTGCATTTCAAGATTGCTATATATGTGTGGGTATACATGTGTTTTGTCTTTAGGATAGACAGTGAAAGTCACTCAGTCGTGTCCGACTCTTTGCAACCACATAGACTATACAGTCCATGGAATTCTCCAGGCCAGAATGCTGGGGTGGGTAGCCGTTCCCTTCTTGTATTGTAAGCAATTCTTTACCAGCTGAGCTACCAAGGGAGCCCAGGATATACAAACTACCACCTTTTAAATGCAATTGAAATAATTTTTATGTGTAGCTTTACCTCCAACATGAAATATAATTAATAATGTATCTTGGAGACTGTGCTATAGCAATATATTGTGATCTTTCTCATTTTTTTTTTACTTCATTTCATGGATACATTGTAGTTTATTTAGCCAGTCTAGGATTTTTCCTTAACAGTCCTTGAACCTCACAGTGAATGTGATACCTACTCTGTAAACGGATATTTCTTCGAGTCAGGTGTCCCTGTTTCCAGGGCCTGCTGCTGCTGCTGCTGCTGCTAAGTCGATTCAGTCATGTCTGACTCTGTGTGACCCCATAGACGGCAACCCACGAGGCTCCTCTGTCCCTGGGATTCTCCAGGTAAGAACACTGGAGTGGGTTGCCATTTCCTTCTCCAATGCATGAAAGTGAAAAGTGAAAGTGAAGTTGCTCAGTCGTGCCTGACTCTTAGCAACCCCAGGGACTGCAGCCTACCAGGCTCCTCCATCCATGGGATTTTCCAGGCAAGCGTGCTGGAGTGGTTGCCATTGCCTTCTCCTTTTCCAGGGTCTAACATCTGCTAAAGAATCAGCAAGATCATGTTAGAAAAAAGATATGGATAAGACAGATTGCTGAGCATTCTTGGTTTAGAAAACCATCAGATTATGGAATTTTAGGAGTTTGATTTTGAAAGGTCTTTTGAAGTCAAATTCCACAGAATTTTTCTTTTTTATTTTTTCATAGATGAGGACACAGAAGTCCCAAACAAGAAAAAAAAGCTGCTGCTGCTGCTGCTGCTAAGTCGCTTCAGTCGTGTCCAACTCTGTGCGACCCCATGGACGGCAGCCCACCAGGCTCCCCCGTCCCTGGGATTCTCCAGGCAAGAACACTGGAGTGGGTTGCATTTCCTTTCCAATGCGTGAAAGTGAAAATGAAAGTGAAGTGGCTCAGTCGTGTCCAACTCTTAGCGACCCCATGGACTGCAGCCTACCAGGCTCCTCCGCCCAGGGGATTTTCTAGGCAAGAGGACTGGAGTGGGGTGCCATTGCCTTCTCCAAAAGTTTAGGATGGATAACTTCTATTAATAGGCCAGGTCTTCTCTACTGTGCCCAGGTTTTATGTTTTGCTGTTTCATTGTGTTGTTTTCCTCCTACCACCTACCTCATTCCCCCAGCTCAGTTCCATAAATATTCAGAAGATTTTGTTTATCTTCTGCTTATAAAAAGTAATAGTAGCACATTTACATGTCAGGCTTTCTGATCCTCACCTACTGTTCCCCAAGCTTGAGTAGGGTCCAGTTTAATCAGATGTGTCCTTGCCTTTCCTCTGAGTTCCTTGGCTAAACATTGTAGCAAAACAGAGCATTCAGAAGAAATGATGGGGCTCTAGTGAGGATTCCAACCTCATAATTTTAGAAGGAAACCTTCTATGAAAATGTGCCCTAGAAAACCTAAATTTTACAGTTCTAATCTTTAGTAAGATGATACTTCTCTGGAACTTGGGAAAGCTATCCGGGCTAGAGGTCAATAACTAATATAGGATTCACCTATGTGTATATTGGAGAAGGAAATGGCAACCCACTCCAGTGTTCTTTCATGGAGAATCCCAGGGACGGGGAAGCCTGGTGGGTTGCCATCTATGGGGTCGCACAGAGTCGGACACGACTGAAGCGACTTAGCAGCAGCAGCACCTATGTGTTTAGATAACACTGTGGAAAAAATTTTATTGATGGTAAAACTGCCATGAGAGATGACTTTGAAGAATATAAGCTTGAGAACACCTTCAGAAAAATAGTAGGGGAGGGGGCAGAGAAAGAGGAAAAGGAGAAGAGACATCAATTAGGGTAACATGGCTTTGGTTCATGGGCATAATTAGGAGTAAAGATGGTCAAGACACTGCCAGCATTGCTTGAATTAGTCCTATGAACCTGATTATATCTGCCTGTGCAATCTTCATCAAACCATGTTCTACACCCAAATCTTTTCTACAGGGATGTTTAGTTGTTCAGTCATGTCCAACTCTTTGCGAGTCCTCCAGGCTCCACAGTCCACAGGGATTCAAGGTGAGAATACTGGAGTGGGTTGCCATGCCCTCCTCCAGGGGATCGTCCCAACCCGGGAATTGAACCCAAGTCTCCCTCATTGCAGGCATATTCTTCACTGTCTGAGCCACCAGGGAAACCCAACAGTGAAGTAGTTCTATAATGTCCCTGATTATCTATGTGAGGCTTGACGATGATTTCCTCTTAATATCACTTACCAAATACTTAGTGGAAATAATATGCTTCTTCTGAATAGTTGATGAGTGTTTCCAACACCCAGTTGAAAACATTATTAAAAAGCTAAAAATAAAAATTCCCATTTGTAGATACAACAACTTAAAATGCCATTATATATTTTGATGATTTTATAGCTCTGGGCAATATGATTATCACTTACAACGTATAAGATTTAATAAGGCAATTATAAATATAACATATGTTGCAAAACACTACAACAACAGCAAGTAAATGTAGTCTTTTTTAATCTTCGCCTCAGAAAGGAGTTAATGTACCATTTCTCTAATTTATAATCAAAATACTAAATAAAATTCAGTTTAACAGTTATTGCATATCTAAGGTGTTTCATATCATAAATTTCATAAAGCTGAAGGCAACCTTATCTTTTTAATTGAAAGAGATTAGAGATGAAGTGCATTTTAATATGTTAAGATGACAGCCACCTAGGGCTTTACACAGTGCTGAAGCTTGGTTGATATTAGGTCCTTTACTTCTAGGTCTCTGCACAAAATTACAAACAAAACTACTAAGAAATCTAAAGGAAAAGAAAGAAATAGAGAACCAGATGAAAAATCACATGCAATTTTTAAAGAAATGAGATATTTTATGTGTGTATATGTGTGTTTCTGAAAAGGACAAGATCTCTTACCACTTCACCTTTAATAACTAAAAGCTGTCTGGCATGAGTCACGGATAGGGTAATCAAGTTTTATAAAGAAATGTAAAATGAACACCTAAAAGTCATCAAGTTAAATTCACTGGTACTTTCCCTAGTCCCTCTATTTCCCAATTTTCATTGCACTGCCTTTTGGAGTTGGGGATAGGAAACCATGCAGTCTCACTTATAATCTGAGAACCAGGAGCTCCTACATAGAGAGATAGATGTAGAGAAGATGACACACGAAATTAAAGTTCATTTCCACACAACACTCTCATTGTTATATGACCCTGCACACTTTTGCTAAGTGCTGCATGGGGTTCAAGATCTCATGGGATTCAAGATCTCATGGGGTTCAAGAAGGGTGGGTGCTGCTGCCTCTGATCCCACTTGCAGTCTTATTTTGCCAAAGCCACAAACAATAGTAACTGTAAGAAATTCCAAAAGCGTGCAGCAAATTACGTACATTGAATAACATAAGTTAAGATTCCCATTGTGGTGGTGATTTAGTCACTCAGTTGTGTCCAACTCTTTGTGACCCCATGGACTGTGGCCTGCCAGGCTGCTGCATTCATGAGATTTCCCAGGCAAGAATACTGGAGTGAGTTGCCATTTCTTTCTCCCGGGGAACTTCCCGACCCAGAGATTGAACCCAGGCCTCCTGTATTGCAGGCAGTCTTCTGCATTGCAGGCAGATTCTTTACAGACTGAGCCACCAGGGAAGCCCCAAGATTTCCATTTCTCAGTCTCAAATAAAATTGCCTTTTTTTTTCTTGATATTATAAATACAAAGTGCATAAAACCAATGAGTGCTAGCTTCTGAGGAGTTCCTCTATATACCCAAGTAGTATGTTTTTTGTTTATTTGTTTGTTTGTTTGTTAATTTTTTTAATTTTTATTTTATTTTTAAACTTTACATAATTGTATTAGTTTTGCCAAATATCAAAATGAATCCACCACAGGTATACATGTGTTCCCCATCCTGAACCCTCCTCCCTCCTCCCTCCCCATACCATCCCTCTGGGTCATCCCAGTGCACTAGCCCCAAGCATCCAGTATCATGCATCGAACCTGGATTGGCAACTCGTTTCTTACATGATATTTTACATGTTTCAATGCCATTCTCCCAAATCTTTCCACCCTCTCCCTCTCCCACAGAGTCCATAAGACTGTTCTATACATCAGTGTCTCTTTTGCTGTCTCGTACACAGGGTTATTGTTACCATCTTTCTAAATTCCATATATATGCATTAGTATACTGTATTGGTGTTTTTCCTTCTGGCTTACTTCACTCTGTATAATAGGCTCCAGTTTCATCCACCTCATTAGAACTGATTCAAATGTATTCTTTTTAATCGCTGAGTAATACTCCATTGTGTATATGTACCACAGCTGTCTTATCCATTCATCTGCTGATGGACATCTAGCTTGCTTCCATGTCCTGGCTATTATAAACAGTGCTGCGATGAACATTGGGGTACACGTGTCTCTTTCCCTTCTGGTTTCCTCAGTGTGTATGCCCAGCAGTGGGATTGCTGGATCATAAGGCAGTTCTATTTCCAGTTTTTTAAGGAATCTCCACACTGTTCTCCATAGTGGCTGAACTAGTTTGCATTCCCACCAACAGTGTAAGAGGGTTCCCTTTTCTCCACACCCTCTCCAGCATTTATTATTTGTAGACTTTTGGATCGCAGCCATTCTGACAGGCGTGAAATGGTACCTCATAGTGGTTTTGATTTGCATTTCTCTGATAATGAGTGATGTTGAGCATCTTTTCATGTGTTTGTTAGCCATCTGTATGTCTTCTTTGGAGAAATATCTATTTAGTTCCTTGGCCCATTTTTTGATTGGGTCATTTATTTTTCTGGAGTTGAGCTGTAGGAGTTGCTAGCATATTTTTGAGATTAGTTGTTTGTCAGTTGCTTCATTTGCTATTAGAAATAAAAGGAATCCAAATTGGAAAAGAAGAAGTAAAACTCTCACTATTTGCAGATGACATGATCCTCTACATAGAAAACCCTAAAGACTCCACCAGAAAATTACTAGAACTAATCAATGACTATAGTAAAGTTGCAGGATATAAAATCAACACACAGAAATCCCTTGCATTCCTATACACTAATAATGAGAAAACTGAAAGAGAAATTAAGGAAACAATTCCATTCACCATTGCAATGGAAAGAATAAAATACTTAGGAATATATCTACCTAAAGAAACTAAAGACCTATATATAGAAAACTATAAAACACTGGTGAAAGAAATCAAAGAGGACACTAATAGATGGAGAAATATACCATCTTTATGGATTGGAAGAATCAATATAGTGAAAATGAGTATACTACCCAAAGCAATTTATAGATTCAATGCAATCCCTATCAAGCTACCAACAGTATTCTTCACAGAGCTAGAATAAATAATTTCACAATTTGTATGGAAATACAAAAAACCTCAAATAGCCAAAGCGATCTTGAGAAAGAAGAATGGAACTGGAGGAATCAACCTACCTGACTTCAGGCTCTACTACAAAGCCACAGTTATCAAGACAGTATGGTACTGGCACAAAGACAGAAATATAGATCAATGGAACAAAATAGAAAGCCCAGAGATAAATCCACGCACATATGGACACCTTATCTTTGACAAAGGAGGCAAGAATATACAATGGATTAAAAACAATCTCTTTAACAAGTGGTGCTGGAAAAACTGGTCAACCACTTGTAAAAGAATGAAACTAGAACACTTTCTAACACCATACACAAAAATAAACTCAAAATGGATTAAAGATCTAAATGTAAGACCAGAAACTATAAAACTCCTAGAGGAGAACATAGGCAAAACACTCTCAGACATACATCACAGCAGGATCCTCTATGACCCACCTCTGAGAATATTGGAAATAAAATCAAAAATAAACAAATGGGACCTAATTAACCTTAAAAGCTTCTGCACATCAAAGGAAACTATTAGCAAGGTGAAAAGACAGCCTTCAGAATGGGAGAAAATAATAGCAAATGAAGCAACTGACAAACAACTAATCTCAAAAATATACAACCAAGTAGTATGTTTTATCCAGATTATCCCAGGTCGTCTGTGCTGTGCTCATGGATTTAGAAGTAGAAGGCAAACCACTTAAAAGACCCTGTGCCCCAGTTGTCTTCTGGGTAGGAAGAGGCAGTATTGTCACACGGAAGGTAGTTGGCGTACATTTGAGGAAACACACGACCACTGGATCTGATTTAGATTTCCCAAAGTGCAGGAACATTTCCTTTACTAGAAATAGTGAAGTCAACAGTTCTGTAATCCCACCAAAAAAAAAAAAAAACCCTCCTTTATATTCAATGTAATATACATGAAAGCTGGGTATTTCCTTAGGCAACATAAATTGGTCATTTTGATATAACCAATTTGACCTTCTTAGTGAAAAACAGCAACTTGGTCTTTTCACTTTTCTAAGTTAGAATGAACACGACTGACTGTTTACCGAAGAGAAAAAAAATAAACTTTTTAAGTAAAAATTATCTCGGATTCAGTCTGTGACCAAAATAGAGAGATAATATGGAACAAAATACCATAATATACATCTTTTTAGAGGCTTCTGTAGGACCAAAATGAAATGATTTCTTCTTCTTCTACTGGTGGCTCTGAAGCTGATTTTTAACTCTGCATAGCTGAACTGTAGACAGGAGAGGGGACAGTCTGAGAGTTTTGGTGGAGAGTGGATAGAAGTAGGGAAGAATAACTTTTCTTAGACTAACTCTGTTTCTATCCATTCTATACTACTTTGTAAAAAAAAAAAAAAAAAACTATACTCCTTTGTATTACCTAAGTATAGGATAGGGTTTCTCAACAGAGGGACTACTGAAGTCTGGAACTAGACTGTTATTTGTTCTGGAGGGGCCGCCTGTGCATTGTAGGATGTTAGTTTAGTAGCATCTCTGGCCTGTGCCCAGTAGAAGTGAGGAGGACCCCTTCCCCCTTGTTGTGACGGTCAAATGCCTCTAGTCATTGCCAGGGTCTCCAGGTTGAGAACCACCATTATAGAACAGGACCTCTCACATGTGAGTTGACAGTATATGAGACAGTGATGGCTTGATGGGTTTAGTGGATTAATATATACAGACAAAAATTTGAGTCTAAACTCCATGTATCTCTAGCATTGAATAATATGTTATACAACTGCCATATTATAATTTTTAATATGACTTTTTATAAATAAGTTCATATTATAGCTTGCACCATTACCTGAGATATGAGGTACTATTAGAGTTGCCTTTCCTTCTCTCTCTCTTTCTCTCTTTATTGCATCTGTTATGGAAGATATATAGAGGTAGTGTATTTGCAGTTGAATTCTTCCTCACATAGCAACC
Source organism: Bos taurus (assembly GCF_002263795.3). Taxonomy (NCBI): domain Eukaryota; kingdom Metazoa; phylum Chordata; class Mammalia; order Artiodactyla; family Bovidae; genus Bos; species Bos taurus. The sequence continues at coordinate 22,798,634 of NC_037350.1, read as the reverse complement.
ATAATCAGTAACACGGACATGGAGAAAGAAAAAAAATGGTAAAATAATAGTCCTACCTTAGGACTATTCCTGCAGTGCCCACTGCTATACAGATTCAGTGTTAAAACTAATGATAATATTGCTTAACTTTATTAACTTATCTGTAGCCATGAAGTTATGTAGTAGGAATAAGATGCAGCTATGGATGTTTTAAATCTCCTATGAATCTCTATGTAGACTAATTTGTTCTCCTTTTCTTGAAAGAGCTTAAAATGCATTCACTGTAGAATTGAACTGATAATTTTCAGAGGGCCCAATTATTCCTAGATCCACATTCTCTGAGTGTCAGGGGCTGAAGAAGGATCTTAACTCTTTCAGTTAACTGAAGAACATTTTAATGAGTTACTACTATAAGAAGTTTTATCTCAAAGCCTAAGGCAGAACTGTTACAGAGCACTCTGTGATACCTTAGTGGCCAACAGATGACTATGTCTTCATGAACAATCAACTCCTAACCAAGGAGTGACAGGCACTCAGGGGATTCTAACTTGTTAACTTATAGTCTTATTCCACAAAAAAAGAAATATGCTGGAGCTTATGTGCCTAAATTGAATCATGTTTTTTTTTTTTTTAATCTTTTTTTTCTCTCATCATATGGATTTAATACTTTCTGCCTGCCTCAGAAAAACTCTACTCATTGTGCCAGCTTCTGTTTTTGTACCCCAATTTCACATCTAAAATTACCTTGACAAGTTTTGGGAGAACACATAGTTACTCCATGATAGAATAGACTTCAATTTAAAAATTCTCAAAATTGGAGCATAAAACAGACAATTATATCAGAATGTACATTGCTTCTTTTTTGTAAGTTACTGAAAGTGTTTGTGAATAAAAGTTATATAATTCTGTCTGCCTCAAGTCTCAAGCTACTAATGATTTTTTTAATATAATACATAGATTATCTTAAAAGTCACAGTTATTCTATCATAGGTTTGTCCTTATTTAAATACTTGCTACCTTTTCTTTGACAAGCAGAGAGATGAGAGAAAGTGTCAGTAAGTAAAGCAAATAGTGAGAAGCCATTGTTGCTGCTGTCTTATAGAATTTTTCCACAAATATGGTGGTAAACTGACACAGATTTTAATTTTAACTAGGATAGGCTGCCTTCTCCTCAAACTTTCTCAGAGAAAAGTTGACTCAGGCATTTTTTTTTCTTGTGATATACATTTTAACTAAGGTTCCCAAAGTATTCCTGGAAATGTGTGAAGGTGAGATAGCTACTGTAGAGTGTGGCCTTAATTCTAAAGATAGAAGCTCCTTCAGGTCCAAAAATGTCCACATCCCAAAGGATGATGGAGAAAGATAAAGGTACACTAGAAATGGTGCACAGGGTGAAACAGTCTTTGATTCTTTGAGTCCTTCTCTAACACTAGACCTTCAGGATTAGGGGACTAGAGGTTATAAAAGAATCAGGAAACTCCACTTCTCATATTGCATGACTCCCAGGATCCTTTAAAAAATGATTTAGGTTCCAAGTCACCCTGATTCTGGATTTAGTGCCATCTCATCACTGCAGAGAAAAATGAAATCACCAAGCAAATAGACCCTCTGAAAGACACGGAAAACACAATGTTCTCTGCAGATACTGCTAACGATTCTTTTCTGAAAGAAATCCAGGAAAAGCTTCCATTTCCCTCCAAATGGAAAATACCGGAAACTATGATGCAATAAGGCTTATAGGCAGTTCTGACTTCCAAAAGAAGCATCTTCTACTCCTACGAATAAACAACTCATGTTTGAATTCACTCCAAATAATTTTCCTATGTGTATTAATGACCTGAATGCACACACACCAACAGAACATACAAAAAACACCCACACATATCTATAAGCTGTTGGAGAGAAGGATCTGAATTTTTATTATTTTGGCCCCCAAACTACTATAGTCCTGACTTTAGCATAATAAATTCTTGTTAAAATGAAAGAAAGAATGAATGGATAATATGCCCATGTATATGTTAGTCGCTCAGTCATGTCCGACTCTTTGAGACCCCATGAACTGTAGACTTCCACGTTCCTCTGTCCATGGAATTCTCCAGGCAAGAATTCTGGAGTGGGTTGCCATTTCCTTCTCCAGGGAATCTTCCTGACCCAGGGATCAAACCCAGGTCTCCTTTATTGCAGGCATATTCTTTGCCTTCAAAGCCGCCAAAAATGTGGCTAGTTTATAATGGAAAGTACAGTACAGGGAAGCCCACAATACACATTATTATGCCAATCATTTATGAGAGTCAGCATTATGTCCTCTCCTCTTTTATCCCTGTGCCAGGACACAACATCATTTGTTGCACAGTCTAGGTCCAGCAAGACCCACAGAGGATATGGTTCCTACCTACCACTTCTGAGCTTATATGAAATAGGATGCTGCAGGGTCACTTGGAGGAAAGCCAGCCGATCAGTGGAGGAACTGATGCCCAGTTGGGTAAGTTTCAACCAATGAGTCTGGAGGAGACGGGAAAGGCCAACAAGATATATTCGTCTCTTTTCCTTTCTCTGATGGATTATTCTAAGAAATAATGTTTCCACAAAGCCTGTCTGGAAGATCTCCCGTATGACCAAACATCTACCTCTGTTATATATATTTTTTCTTTTTCTGAAGATGTGGGCAAATCGATACTGTACCATCTTGTACTTGCTTTTGTTCTTTTCCTGAATCACTTTTCTTTTCTTTTCACTCTTGCTTCCCTTGGATTGTAACCACCTAGCAAAGCTTTAGCAAGTCAGCTTTGCCCTGATCTCTGTTTTCTGGACAACCCAGGTTACAGCTGTTGAAAACTAAAGGGTCAGAGAGTTTAAATAAATGATCAGGGTCATAAAGCCTTTAATTCATAAAACTAAGTTTCAAACCAAGACTATCTGATGCCAAAACATGTATTTTACTTTTCTTTATGAGAAGTTAGCTTCTATCTGCTGTGAAGGAGAAAAGTGCCCTATAACTAAAAGCTATTTAATTTTACTTTAATAATAGAAAATACACTACAGCATATTTTATGGTCTTTCTATGACAGTATTTATCATTATATTGTACATGTAGAAAATGTGTCAAATAAGAAACACATTATTGCCTAAATATCAGATAACTAAGAGTTTAATTCTGGCATGTTCAATAAAACTAGCTACATTTTTGTTGTTTTAATAATATTTATAATTATTATTATCAGGAAGTCATGAAGAAATATAGTGGCCTTGAATCATGAAGATATCTAATCTCTAAATTTTTATTTTGGATATAGCAAAATTTAGCATGGATATAGTTATTGACTTTTCTATGTTGTTAGTTTAAGTAGTGTAGAAAGAACTTGATGAGAAAGAAGAAAATAATACTAAGCCCTCAATATAGTGCAGAAATGGTCATCAAGCCTGGGAATAAAAATTTATAGAATTATTGTCTCTGAATCACTAAGAATAATCATGTTTTGTAAATTGTTTACTATTGTCTGAGACATAACATTGTCACCCAGATACTCCAAACCTCTTGCAACAATTCCCTTACAAACAAAATCTTAATGTCTAAATTCAAATTACAGCACCACAAATAGAATTGCATGAGTAGCCTTTGTATCTGAGATCCATAGGCTTTAACTCTTTGTTAACCAAAGAATGACTTGTAGCAAAACAGTGTTTACTTAGTAGGCTTTAACTCTGAAATAGTCATTACCCAGGAAATTCTTACCTGGACCATAACATAGGGCTTAACCCATAACTTGGCACACAGTCAATATTTGTTGAAGCATATTTTGTGGGAAATTCTTGAAGAGATGGGTGTACCAAACCACCTTATCTGCTTCCTGAGAAACCTGTATAAGAGTCAAAAAGCAACAGTTAGAACTAGAAATGGAACTGACTGGCTCCAAATTGGGAAAGAAGTATGATAAGGCTCTATATTGTCACCCTGCTTATTTAACTTCTATTCAGAATACATCATGTGAAATTCTAGACTGGATGAATCACAAACTGGAATCAAGATTGCCAGGAGAAATATCACCAACTCAGGTAGGCAGGTGATACCACTCTAATGGCAGAAAGTGAAGAGGAATTAAAGAGCCTCTTGATGAGGGTGAAAGACGAGAGTGAAAAAGCTGGCTTGAAACTGAACATTCAAAAATCTAAAATCATGGCATCCCATCCCATCACTTTATGGCAGATAGAAGAAGAAAAGGTGGAAGCAGTGACGGATTTTTTTTTTTGGGGGGGGGCTCCAAAATCACTGTGGATGGTGCCTGCAGCCATGAAATTAAAAGACACTTGCTCCTTTGGAGGAAAGCTATGACAAACTAGATAGCATATTAAAAAACAGAGACATCTCGGATGTGAGAGTTGGACCACAAAGAAGACTGAGGACCTAATAATAGATGCTTTCAAATTGTAATGCTGGAGAAGACTCTTGGGAGTCCCTTGGATAGCAAGGAGATCAAACCAGTCAGTCAATTCTAAAGGAAATCAACCCTGAATATTCATTGCAAGGACTAATGCTGAAACAGAAGCTCTAATACTTTGGCCACCTGATGCAAAGAGCTGACTCATTGGAAAAGACCCTGATGTTGGGAAAGATTGAAAGCAATAGGATAAGGGGGTGCCAGAGGATGAGATGGTTAGATAACATCACTTTCTCAATGGACATGGATTTGAGCAAACTCTGGAAGATAGTGGAAGACAGAGGAGCCTGGCATGCTGCAGTCCTTGGGGTTGCAAATAGTTGGACATGACTTAGCAACTGAACAACAACAATAATAACTTAAAATTTCCATGGCATCTTATACAGTGTGTCCAGAAGCAAATTCAAGGACTGCTTCCTCCAGAGCTACCCATTTTCCACTTCTCTGTCTTAGTCAATGGGGCCACCGTTCATTCATTTTGCAAGTCTGAAACCTAGAAATTACCTTTGACGTTGCAGTTTCCCTCTCTCATTATTAGTAGCATCTGCCAATTTATCTACTATACATCTCTCAGCATTATCCACATGTCTTATCCACCTTTCTTGTCATCACCCAAGTTCAACCTACCATTATCTCTCCCTGAACCTCTGCAAAAGTCCCTTAGATATTAATAGCTTTGTGTTTCTCCTCTTGCACCCTCTCAATTTAGCCTCCCTGTTGAGAAAGTGGTCCATTATTAATGAAAATTAGGTGATACTAAACCCACCTTCCCCAAAGCCCATAGTTTAAAACCATTCGGTGGCATAACACTTTTCGGTACTTTCGGAATAAAGACTTCCTGGGCTCTTTGATACCTAACCTCTGCAGGAGCACTTTGAAATACCTGCCTGCTTGATATTTGTGCTCTTGTCACACATTGTTTCCTTAAAAGCCTCAGGGAGCTCCTGCCAGAGGGCCTCTGTGCATGTATATTCTAACATCCCCACCCCCATCTGTACCCACATAGCTTTACCTAGTTAACTTCTATTAATCCTTTAGGTCTCAAATCTGGCACCATTTACCCAGGGAAGCCTAATCTGGTTCTCCACTAAATTGTACCACTTTCTTCCAGCAGACGGAGTTTTGATTGCTTCACCAATGGTCTGTCTCCTCCACTGAATTGGGAGTTCCGTGAGAGCGAATATTATGGCAAATTTGCTTTCCATCTCTCACCTTGAACCCAAAACATGGGATAGTATACGGAAGGTGTCAAATAGGGGACTCAAAAATATTTGGTGAGTGAATGAATGACTTGTAAGTGAACCGTTCCTGCTCCACCAGGTTGTTATGCAAGTCAGTCGAAGGAAATGGAATACAGTGGTTTTCTTAGCATCCAATACTGAAATTTTAAGTTGAGTTGAATGTCTTTTCTTATCATTATGTTAGGTTTCAACCCATAAAATGAGGGCACGGTAAGTTATCCCTGTCTTATCCCTCATAAATTGCTCTTAAAATATCCTGTGCACTTAATAGGTCTGTTCCATATAAACATTAATTTTTCCCTACTAATGAGATGCCACCATTGACATCATAGCCTGCCCACTACTACTGTTGAGCTGCATCTAATTTATTCTTGCTGTGAAAATAGCAGGTAATTAAGAATGGACAGTTTTGTTATAAACACTCTCCCCATCCTGCAAATACACCTCAAACACACACATTTCCCCATAGGTACCCACCACCACTAGCTTGTTAATTTCCATTTTGTAGTCAACTCTCCCCCTCGTGTGTATATATATATATACACAGGTTTGATCCCTGGGTTGGGAAGATCCCTTGGAGAAGGAAATGGCAACCCATTCCAGTATTCTTGCCTGGGAAATCCCATGGACAGAGGAGCCTGATGGGCTATAGTCCATGGGGTTGCAAAAGAGTCAGACACAACTTAGTGACCAAACAACAAATACATGTGTGTGTGTGTGTCTGTGCATGTATGTGTGTGTGTGTGTATGTATATATATATATATAATTCAGAGCATTCATTAAAATATATAATTCCATGCTTACTTTATCTTGTAAAAATATGTAATTAATTAAATGGCATAATTGCAATGCATATGCAATGAATATTATGTATTGTAGGTAATTATACAAAGCTCTGTGTACAGACTTTCCCAAATGAAGGCTTCATGTAAATGAGTAATGTAAATGCACTTACAGAATGGGTATGTTGATACTGAATGTGACTCTTCCTAATAGAATGGAAGTGTGCCCCAGTGGCATTGATTTAGTCCTCCTTTTTTCACCTCCCTCCCCGCTTTAAACCCCCAGTTAAGTAGCACAGTGGCTTTTCACCTCTCTGCCTGGTTCATCTGGCCCAGTAGGGCTCCTTCTCCCAATTTGCCCACACTGAGCCATGAGCACTAAATGAAGCGAATAATTTGGTGCATTGTGGGGGGGGGGGGGGGGGCTGTGGCAGTGGGGGTGGGAAGGGGAGGGGACAGCTGACAGTGAATGGTGTCAGCTGCAGAGGCAGCAGAAAAAGCCGACATCTTAATAAAACAGCCTCAGGCAAAATCCCATTAAAGCCTTCAGAAGCTTGTTTCCCTGCAGTTGAGCAGGTAGGCGTTGAGCAGGACGAGGCAGCCCAGAGTGCTCTCAGGGAGCCCAGTTCAAAAAAAAAATTGAGTGCTTTTTTTCCTTAATATAAATCATCCACCAGCCTAGCTCCTCAGAGTCATTTGCAAGGCAGAGAAAGAGAGAGCTAGCACGGCAGAGAGAAAAGGAGGGAGTAAAGAGAGAGTTGGGGAAAGAGAGGTATGTAAAGGGACCGAGTTCCTCCTCCACAGCAGGAGCGATAAGCAGTCTGCGTGCACCCATTAGCGGTGGAGTGCAGACCTCGGGCTGACCTTTGGAGAGAGGCGAGGGAACAGGCAGTGCTCCAGCAGAATCACAATGAGGATTGGGCATCCAAGAGGCGCATTGTCTGGCTGGCTCCTAGGCCAAAGGGGTGATGGCATATCCCTTGCAAGTAGTACTAGTTTGTGACTAAGATGCCCAACTCACAACAGAACATTGATGAATAGCATAATGACTGCACATTGAAAAGCATGGCAAGGCAGGCCATTGACCCTACAGTGAAAGGGAAAACCGAACGTGTGCACGATACATCTCCCTCCTACTCACACATACAGTGCATGCAACATGGGTGTCAGAATGAGCCACACTTAGAGCATATTTGTGGGTGGGAGTCCATTCAACTTTTTAAAGCTTCCAGGAAAGAGACTGCAGTGGCCCAGGTATGATTCCTAGGTTTAAACCACTCCTTCCTTTTTGTCAGGAAGTTCATTGTCACATCTAGCAAATATTCATCTTACTACAACTACAGACCATTTCCAATAAGAGTGAGTAGATTTTGTTGATGAGCACTAAAAATGAACAGAAAACCTTAATGTCATGCAATTGGATACCCTTTAACTGATAAAAGCAGTGTTCTGCCTAAAAAATGACCATTTGTGCAATATGCACACACATGAAAGCTTGCACTTCACATCATTTCTAGTTCTGCTTTTTAAGTAAGGGTAGGTTGTTTTTTTTTTCCCAATAAGTGCAAATGATGTAATGCTGAAAAGTGTGAATTTACAGTCGCTATAAATGGAATCACATTTGAAACATGTTGAGTTTTCACACTTAAATAGCACATATAGCAAGATGAATCCTTAGCAGGGTCAATAATCTGTGGTGTTTTTTTGGTTATTTTCATGTAGGCTTTGCTTACCCAGTTTTCTGATGCTTTGCTAGTTAGCCATTTTTTTGTACTTTGGTTTCGCAAATCTGGCCTTTCACATTGGTGAGCCATGCTCATAAGTCTTGCTCAGAAAAGTGGTCATAGTCATAGAAGTTTTAAGAGAAAATGAAAAATTTAAACTTAAATATCTTCTAATTAATCAAGCTTCATATACCATCTTTGGCCAAACCATAAACAGACATAAGATAAAGCTGTGGAAATTTAGCTGAAATTGTTGATTTCTAGATGAAATTGTTGGTTTCTAGGCGAAATTCTGGAGAAGGCAATGGCACCCCACTCCAGTACTCTTGCCTGGAGAATCCCATGGATGGAGGAGCCTAGTGGGCTGCAGTCCATGGGGTCACAAAGAGTCTGACATGACTGAGTGACTTCACTTTCACTTTTCACTTTCATGCATTGGAGAAGGAAATGGCAACCCACTCCAGTGTTCTTGCCTGGAGAATCCCAGGGACGGGGGATCCTGGTGGGCTGCCGTCTATGGGGTCGCACAGAGTCAGACCTGACTGAAGTGACGTAGCAGCAGCAGCAGGCGAAATTCTAGGCAGATTTCTAGCTGAGCCTTGCTTGAAGGCTCTCTTCCATCCATTCTTCCAATCTGCCTTCAACTCTGAAAGGATAGATCCAGTCCGAAGGAATTTAATGGGCAAGGAGTTAATGTTAATGCTGCATAGGAACTACTTGGCCTCCTAACTCAGGAATTCTCTGTTTCTCCCTCTTAACATACCTTGACATTTATTTCCTTGAGTTTGATGGACATCTCTCTTTTTAGTGCCAAATGAAGACCCCAGTCAGATAGGCTTATAGCAGATGGATTAGGCTAATGCTCTAGTCTGGCTTTTGGTAAAATCTCTTTCCCGCTTTATTCCCTTCAGTTTGTCTCCTACTCTACCAGAATGGAAAGCCCATAAGCCAGTGATCTGAGCAGGCCCAGTGAATGCATAGCTCTGTGGGTTGTTCACTGTATACCTCCAGGAGAAATTACAATACCTAAGATAAGGCACTAAGGTGTTCATTCATAATGCAGTTGTTATTCTAGATATATGGAGGTATACCTGAGGTATAAGTGGCATTTGTGACCCACTGGATCCAAACAGGCTCACCAGCTCTTTTTCTGTTGGAGATGAGGGATGAGAGAAAGAAACACTATGTCAATACGGTTTTTTTGTTCTTTGGATATTTTGGTCAGCTGTACTTTTGGTGTGTCTGTCGTGGAATGTGGTTTGGCTCTAGAAAGCAGATCAAGAATTTGAGGTTTCAAGACTCTGTATCTTGGATATTTTCTGATCTTGACACAATTATCATTTGGCATAGTTACTTCAGATTAGGGTGAAAGCGGCAGAGCAGGCTGAGTATAAGGCCAAGCCCTGTGCAGGGACGAAGGCTCACGAGTAGGGAGAGACCTCTAGTGTTAATACCTCAAACTGCAAGGGCACCTGCAAACGGGCTGGGCAGGCTCCTTGAGGGGAAGGGGGCAGAACAGGAAGCTGGTGTTAGGAGGCTTTACGGGTTCATATCTTGGCTCTAGGAAAGCTTACATCTCAGGTGATTTGCTAGTGTGGTTTCTGGTCCTGTGAGCAATATCTTTTGTGGAATATATTGACCTGGGTCTTCATAAACAATAAATCAAGTCCTATTCAGCTCAAAACCCCCAGAACTTCCTAGGCTCTTGAATGGTGGTGGCTGGAATTAAGTCTTCACCATCTTGAGTTAGGTTCTCCTTTTAAACAATTTCTCATCCATATTGAATGATTGTGGTTACGTGTTTCAAGAACGCAGAATATAAATTTAACTACAGTAAGATTATGGAATTCATAATCTAACAGCTTTTTAACTGCAAGAGAGAAAGGAATCTTCCCTTTATTTCCATAGTAGGAATTCCTAGGTAGACTTGAATAGTTCAACTGGTATCATATGCCTTCTGCAGACCAGGTTTGGTGGTTAAAGGCAGTTCCATTTCTGGCCTCAGAAAAGCCACTTGTTCACAGCCCCTCCAGAAACTATATTATTGGAATGAGAGAGTATCAGTTCCTAAAAAGAAGTGGAATGCTATTCAAGGTTGTCACAATAGTAAATTTTCACTATAACCACTTTCTTCCTGCCAGTTTTTCTCCAGCCTTCTCTTTTCCTTCCATATGAACATTACATTTTATGTGAGGTTGCGTATTTGTTCAGGTATAATAATAGCAACACTGTACATCATCCTATCTACCAAGAATTTTTATAATCTCTCTCTTTAACCCATGACAAGCTCATGAGATAGCATGATAGATGCTCTTATGTGCCACCCAAAAACTCTTTTAAAGAAAAACTTGTTGCCCAGGCTTAAGGAGTGCAGTAGGCAGGAGTATTTACCTATCAGCTCCTAATAAGACTTGCCTCAGCCACAGCCAGCTACCTCACCAGATCAAGCCCCTTCCTAGTTCACTCACATCTGATGACTGATTGATGCCTACATAAAGTGTCATGGTCATCTTAGCCCAATTCTGGACACTTCTAAAAGACAATACTACGTCCAGAGCTCTCTATGAGGTTGTACAAATCTGCCTTTGGGTCTATCTCACCTGACTTCTTTCTCTGTATCTGCTCCTTCCCCATTCTTACAGGTGTTGATTCCAAGCGTACTTCTTAATAAACCTGCTTTATGCTAATTAGATCACAAATCTAACAAATGGCAGGGCTGATAGTGTGACTCTTGACCATATACCCATAACCACCAAGCTCTCCTTTTTCCTACATAAGTGTATAGCAAGTTTGTTACTAAAAATTGTCAAAAATAAGAAAGTTTGTCAATGATTTCCCCACTTAAGTTAAAGAGGATTTAAGGTAATTCTTACAATGGTATTGCCTTCATTACCTTGCATCTGAATACATTTTTGTTGATGGTAGATGGAAAAATTATAATCGTTAAACTAGGAACTATGCATGACCTGGTGTCTTTTGTAATATATGGCAACCTTATATTTCCTTCAAATAAACATTGTTTGAGTGAATCTCGTTTATCACATGACAGTGTAGTATCATGAGACTGCTCAGAATTGTAGGCAGATCTGTGTCAAACTCTTGGTTCTTTCTGATGTGTATGTGTGATTCACTGTATTCTCCATGGTACTAAGCCGACACCTGCACAGAGTGGGTGACCAGTAAATATTGAATAAATAGACGAATGCATAAATGAATGAAATTTGGGAGAGTTCCTTAACTATTAATATATTCCAACCTTTAGTTAGAATTTTTAATATCACTTCCTTTTAAAAATTTCCACTGGCTTTTCCTTGTGATCTGAAAGAGCATTTTATATGGTACACTGTTACACATTTATTAACAAAATGTGTTCCTGATCATCCTTTAGGATAATAATTGGAATTTGTTTCAACATTGCAATTGGGATTAGTTTTGTTTGTTTAGAGTCAGTTTTTCTGTTTTTTTATTCCTAGTTTTTATCTGACATGTGACAATTTTTCTTGAATGTCTAATGATTCTTGGATCATTTATTCAATTGTTTACCTGGTTTTTTTTTTTTCTATATGTAAGATCCCTATTAAATTGGGTAGGACTTTCTTGGAATGGCAATAAGGACCAAAAGAAGAAATAAAGTTAAAATATTTCCACACATTTAGTAACTCAAACTAACTCTAAAAGCCACCATAAGAATAGGTTTGATCTTCACCCTGTGCAAAGCTAGCTTCTAGTAATTGCTTTCAGTAGAAGAGGTGAGGCAGCAGAATTTCACTTAATGTACTTGTGCTGGCTCTGATCATATTGAGAGCTGTATACACAAGGAGAAGGAAATAGCAACCCACTCCAGTATTCTTGCTTGAAAACGCCCATGACCAGAGGAGCCTGGCAGGCTATAGTCCATGGGTCCCAAAGGGCTGGACACGACTGAGTGACTGATGCCTACTGAAGGAGCTGTAAAGGATGCAAGTGCATTATGATGGCTGCTGTTGTTCTTGTCACTTGATTGGCCTCCTGATTTTTTAAAATTAGAATTTATTGAAGTATACCTATACAAAATGAAAGGTATCATTTATACTGTGTATGTTTATCAGTGTTGATCAATGATAAGATATTTCCAGCACCATCAAAAGTTTCCTCATACCTTTTGGGATTTTCCTGGTGGTCCAGTGGTTAAGATTTCACCTTTGAGTGCAGAGGTTGCAGGCATGATCCCTGGTCAGAGAGCTAAGATCTCATATGCCTCTCAGCCAAAAAAACAAAAGACAGAATCAACGTGGTAACAAACTCAAAAAAGACTTTAAAAATGGTCTACTTTTTAAAGCAAAGTTTCCTCATACCTTTTAACCATTGATCTCCAAACTTCTGGCCCCAGGTAACCAGAGTTCTGCTTCCCCCCCCCCCCCACTCTTTCAGCCACTGTGTTTTTTGATTGGGAAATATAGTCCATTTACATTTAAAGTTATTATTGCTAGGTATGTACTTATTGCTATTTTGTTAAGTGTTTTCTGGCTGGTTTATAGCTCTTCTCTGTCCTTGTCTTCTCGTTCTCTCTTCCCTTGTGTTTTGGTGGCTTTCTTTCATGCGGTGTTAAGGTTCTGTTTTCATTTTCTTTTGTGTATTTACTGTAAGTTTTGCTTTGTGGGTACTGTGAGCTTCCTATGAATATAATGGTCTGTTTTAAGTTGACAGCAACTTAATTTCAGAACTTAAATTTTTTTTTCTCCCCACTCACATTTTATATTTCTTGTATCACCTTGTACATCTTTTTTATTTTATGTATTTCTTAAATAAATATTCCAGTTTTAGTTAATTTTGCTGCTTTTGTTTTTTCATCTTCACACATGCTTTATAAGTGATTGATCCATTACCTTTACTATATATTTATCTTTTCCAGTGAGATTTTTACTTTGACTTTTTGCTGTTAATTAGTATCATTTCTTTTCAGTTAAAAGAAGTCCCTTTAATAGTTATTGTAAGGCTGATTCAGTGGTGATGAACACCTTTAGCTTTTTTGGTCCAAAAAACTCTTTATCTTCCCATTTGTACTGAAAGATAACCTTCCTGGTAGAGAATTACTGGTTTGTGGTTTCATCCTTTCAGCACTTTAAATATGTCATGCCACTTCCTTGTGGCCTGCAAAGTTTCTACTGAAAAATCTGCTGATAGCCTTAGGGGGTTTCCCTCATATGTAATAAGTTGTTTTTGTCTTGCTGCTTTTAAAGTTTTCTCTTTATCTTTTTATCATTTTAATTATAATGTGTCTTAATGGATTTCTTCTGGTATCTTATTTGAAACTCACTGGGCTTCCTAGATCTAGATATCTATTTCCTTCTCCAGTTTAGGGATGTTTTCAGCCATTATTTCTTCAAGTACATTTTCTGGACCTTTCTCTTGCCTCTCCTTCTGGGACCCCTGTAATGTGAATGCTTTTCTACTTTATATTGTCTCAACAGTCCCTTGAAGAATCTTCACTTCTTAAATGTCTTTTCTTTTTCTTCCTGCTGCTCTGTTTGGATGAGTTCTATTGCTTCGTCTTCCAGCTTGATGATTTGTTCTTCTGCTTCACCTAGTTTGAAGAACCCCTATAGTGTATTGTTCCGTTCAGTTATTAAATTATTCAGCTCTATAACTTCTGTTTGGTACTTTTATATATTTTCTATCTCTTCATTGATGTTCTCACTGTGTACATTTATTCTTCTCCTGAGTTTGTTAAACATTTTTATGACCATCACTTTGAACTCTTTGAGATAGATTGCTTATCTCCATTTCATTAAGCGCTTTTCCTGAAGTTTTGTCTTATTTTTAGATTTGGAACATATTCCTTTGTTTCCTCATTTTTTCCTAACTCTTGGTGTTTGTTTCTATGTATTAGGCAAATCGGCTACCTCTCACAATCTTGAAGAAGTGACCTCGTGCAGGAGATGTACTGTGCAATCCCCTGACCACCAGAGTCAAGCACTCAAGGGCTGCTCCAGGGTGGGCTGTGTGAGTCTGAGTGCTGTGGTGGCAGGGAGGTTGGGACTCTCACCTAGCCCACTGCATGCCTCATGGCTTCCCCTTCTTCCTGTGTTGATCTTTTTCATTAGTGTCTTTTAAGAAGTAGTTTCATTTTATTTAAGGTGATGAATAAAGTTTTATATTTACTTATTATTTACTGTATTTTCATTGCAAAATAAAACATTTAGAATAACACATCAAATAAAAATATAATCTAATAAATTGTTCTAAGATAGGCATTCTATAAACATCACCAGATCATGTAATAGAACTTTGTAAACCACCTCGGAAGACCAATTCCGCTGCCCCATTCCAATCACAACCCCTACCTTCCCTTGTATGTAACCACCATCCTATTTTTATACTATTTACTTTGCACCTTTAAAGGAAGCCTGTCATCCAAAAGTGCCTCCTCAGGCATTATAATTCTGTGCATTTCTTTTTAAATTCAGTGACTTTTAATTCTATTTTAATCTTATGTTTTCTCTCCAATCATTTCTTTTACTTGTTGAAAAGTCTCCTACTAACCAAACATTGGAAATTGTGAGTTTCAGTGATACAATTTTCAGTGGATTGAACTCAATTAAGATGTTTAAATGCATGCTCTAATTTAAAAAATTTGTCACCATTGGAGAATCATAGGGAACCAATTTATTCACTTGAAATCTAGAATAAATAACATGTTTTAACTTTGCCTTTCCTCTCTAAACTATAACAGAGGATAATCAAATAGTAGCTGAGAAATCTTGTCAAAGTATTTCCACTGATAAGGGAAAAATAAATGATATAACTAGAATATCACTTTTTTAAATCCCTAATTGATACAGGTTTTAGGCATCAGTAGTTTCCAACATCATAAAATAACAGAAAAACAGACCCCATGTTACTCCTGTATTTTTGCCTAACACTATTGATAGTTGTGCAAAAATAAGGCTGAGGGTGATTCAGTTTCAATATTGAACAGACTGTTTCCTGAAAACAGAGACAAAGAAACCTATTAACCTGTAATATCAGTGAGTACGTCAAGGCTGTATATTGTCACTCTGCTTATTTACCTTATATGCAGAGTACATCATGAGAAATGCTGGTCTGGATGAAGCACAAACTGAAATCAAGATTGCCAGGAGAAATATCAATAACCTCAGATATGCAGATGACACCACTCTTATGGCAGAAAGTGAAGAGGAACTAAAAAGCCTCTTGATGAAAGTGAAAGAGGAGAGTGAAAAAGTTGGCTTAAAGCTCAACATTCAGAAAACTAAGATCACGGCATCTGGTCCCATCACTCCATGGGAAATAGATGGGGAAACAGTGGAAAGAGTGTCAGACTTTATTTTGGGGGGGCTCCAAAATCACAGCAGATGGTGACTGCAGCAATGAAATTAAAAGACGCTTACTCCTTGGAAGGAAAGTTATGACCAACCTAGATAGCATATTCAAAAGCAGAGACATTACTTTGCCAACAAAGGTCCATCTAGTCAAGGCTATGGTTTTTCCAGTGGTCATGTATGGATGTGAGAGTTGGACTGTGAAGAAAGCTGAGCGCCGAAGAATTAATGCTTTTGAACTGTGGTGTTGGAGAAGACTCTTGAGAATCCCTTGGACTGCAAGGAGATCCAACCAGTCCATCCTAAAGGAGATCAGTCCTGGGTGTTCATTGGAAGGACTGATGCTGGAGCTGAAACTCCAATACTTTGGCCACCTCATGAGAAGAGTTAACTCATTGGAAAAGACCCTGATGCTGGGAAGGGTTGGGGGCAGGAGGAGAAGGGGACGACAGAGGATGAGATGGCTGGATGTCATCACCGACTCAATGCATATGAGTTTGAGTGAACTCCAGGAGTTGGTGATGGACAGGGAGGCCTGGCATGCTGTGATTCATGGGGTTGGAAAGAGTCGGACATGACTGAGCAACTGAACTGAACTGAACTGATGAGTGTATAATCAGTGAAATCCAGACTTTGGGAAATGCTACAGGACAAATGGCATGGGTGTTTCAACAAGTGAAAGAAATGAGGAAAAAAAAAAAAAAAAACTTTTTTAAGTTTAATAATTTTGCTGGAATGTACCTAGGCATTTTTTGGGGGTGGTCAATATTATCAGATATGCAATGTAATCTTTCAATATGTAGCTTCACATATTTTACTATTTCAGAAAAGATATCTTGAATTATAGTTTTTATAGTTTTTGTTTTATTGTTTTGGTTTTCTTCTTCGTCTACATGTTCTTTGCGTATACTCAATATTATCACTTTCTCTTAAATTCTGTTTGTCATCTATCTTGTTT
Source organism: Bos taurus (assembly GCF_002263795.3). Classification (NCBI taxonomy): domain Eukaryota; kingdom Metazoa; phylum Chordata; class Mammalia; order Artiodactyla; family Bovidae; genus Bos; species Bos taurus. The sequence continues at coordinate 22,782,191 of NC_037350.1, read as the reverse complement.
CATTTGTTTTTGAATTTGTTTTTCCACCTTCTAGTTCCTTTAATCTGTTATATGTTGTATTTATTAGCTCATGTCATGTGCTTTTTATAGCTTGTTATTTGTTTCTAAAATTGACTTTCTTTTTCATACCTTAGTTCTATCTTCTCATTTAAAATTTTTTCTAATTTCAATTTAAGTTCTCTTTAATGTTCATTATCATTTTCTTAACATCTTTACCTTGTTTTAAAATAGTCTTTGTTCTGTCTATGGGAGTATTGTTTTGCTTCTTCCTCTTATTTTATTTTGAAAAATTTATATAGAATTTGATCTTAGTTTCTGTCTCTCATTTTTATGTGGAATTAGTTTTTTGTTTGTTTTGCTTTGTTATATTGTTGTTGGGTTTGTTTGTTTGTTTGTTTGTTTTTGATGAGGCAGAGTTTAGGAAAACATCCAACTTAACAGAACTTCATCTTCCTGACTTTGGTCTCCTCTACCATTTTGATTTTGACTTTCCCTTGCATAATTTTGACTCCACTTCCAGAATTCCCTCCTCCCTGTGGGACTCTGTTCTAGAAGAAAGCCTTCACTTTCTACTTCAAACCCCCTAAAAATCTTCCTCTGATATATTCTGGAGTTGAGCTACTTGAGCTGTGTTTCCTTCATCCCTAATTACTCAATATGCTTTTGTGCATTACTCACCTTTTTATAAGTCATCAGAATATTTGCATAATGGTGATGATCAGAAAGGTATTGATGCAGTTGACATTCAGGTAGATTTTCTACATTTGCTAGAACTCCAACTAAACTAGATAATCTTTTCTTTTAGTCACAATGTAAACACTCCCTAATCTTAAATAGATTTCACCCAATACCTCTCCTGACTTCAGTGACCTAACACATTTTAGACCAACCAAATAAGCATAATTATTGTTTCTTTCATTTAATATTCTTTTTCCTTCTAATCTATTCTATGGAGTGTTGAGAAGGTAGAATAAACATGACAGCATAAATCACCATCTTACATTGAAAGTACTAATTTGCTTTTAGTATTGTGTAAAAATATTTGCAGCCATTTATGTAACATATGAATGATAATATGCTGATATTTCACTTCATTAACAATGTAGAAGTTTTTTTAATTGTAATGAACAATTTCAACATGACATTTTAGTTTTTTCAGAAGACTCATTATTTAACTGAACTAACCAACTTGACATATATGCAACCTGCCTGTATTGTAATGCAACCTGTAATATAATAAAAAATATTCTACATATTCATTATATTTCTTCTTTCTGCTCTTGGCCTTAGATTTAGGTTGGTATTTTTGGTTTCCACTGTTGTTTATAGTGCACTGTGAGGTAAACGGAAGTGTAATCCATATATATTAGTAATTATAAATTCTTAGAATGTCAGAGTTGGACAAAGTACAAGATATTATCTAAACTGTTTTTTTTTTTAATCTGGAAAAAAAATACCTGATGTTGATGAATGGGAAAATAAAATGACTAGATAAGATCCACCTGCCCTACTGATAGTCAAGTAGAGAGTAAAAGCAGTCTCATTCTTTCTTTTAGCTCCATTATAGACCACAATCTCTGTTTCCCTATGTGAGGTATACATTGTGGTCTTTGGAGTGTTGTCTCTACAGAATGAAAATTCCGTGTACCAATGCTTCTTAACACTGTTCTCGCATATTTAGTTTTATGTTACTACACACATATACTACAATTTATTAAATTGAATTATTTGGATTTTTACACTGTGTTTAACAGGGCAAATATTATCTCATTGGGTCATCTTTAATTTTTTTTTGAGGACCAGAGTCAGGCTTTTTTTTTTAATTTATTTTTAATTAGAGGCTAATTGCTTTAACTTTAATTTTTATAAACATTAAATATGGCATGTTGCAATGTATCCTTCTTAGTATACAAAAAGAAGTGCACCTTATAAATAGTGTACTTTTCACAGAAAGCATTGTGTTAAGGATATATTTTTTAAACTGAAGAGTCACAGGTGGGTATTTTATTAGCAAATGGGGCAAGTTGGGGAATTTGGGGATTATCAGGTTAGCAACACATGAACAAGTGGAACGTGCTCTAAATTCTCTCCCTTCCACTTTACTTCTTTTCTATTGTCTTTTGCTCTAATTCCTCTTTTTGTCTAATTTCTTTTTGATTTTCTGTTTCTCCATGATGTTGCCTCAGCATGCCTATTGCCTTTGCATTCTAAGCCGCAAATGACAGAATGCACTGGCGTCCCTGCTGTTGTGACTGACATGACCTTGAATCCCTGCAGTTTGGCAGTGTGAGGGTCACTGGTAGGAGGTTTGCGTCTAAGTGGGACAACCAGATTTTAAGTTGCGTGATATGTGCGCTCCAACTAAATGTACGTATCAGATAGTCACACATTACAGTGCTTAAACAAGTGTAGTATTGTGTAAGCATATGTTTCTCTTACTGTTCCTGTGCGACAAAATACATTCATTTCTCTAAAGTGGATTAGCCAGTCTAGACATCCTATAAAATGCCAATGCAAGTATGGATCTTCTGTATGCTGGTCTTAGGAGATCACAGCTTGTCTTCAATGCTGCTCTTTTCTGGTCAGATCAGTACAGTTACACATTTTTTTTTCTTTTTTTGCACTTTGCTAACTGAAAATATCAAAACACAGAATTTCTTTTTATTTCCTAAACAGGAAGTTACATACAACCAGAGCTCAAGAGGGAAAAAGTTAGCTGATAAATAAATACCCAAGAACTTCGGAAGAAAGTTATTTTTTTTTTATTACCCACTAAGCCACGATAAGGGTTATTATCATGAGATAATCATTCCTCTGGAGCAATACAAGACAGGGGACACAGCTGAGTGCTATCATGCCCATGGGATGTGATTAGCTCATGATAACAGCATCCCCTGGACTCATTGCTATTATGAAATGTCTATTTCCCCCCCATTTTCTATATATAAATAAATGATTTTGGCGGACAGATTCAATTCCCACAAACTGCAAGTTTGCATTAAAATGCTTCAGCTGTGAGATTCACAGATATTAATCTACCCTTTTGGAATGTTGAACAGTCAATCAGAATCCTTCTTCGTCTCAAGCTGTTTTATGATATTATTACAATGTATTTTGCGACGGAATGGCGGGTAAAGCAAGTTTCAGAGAAATAGGCTTGTTTGGGCTCGATTCAGTTGCTTGAGGGAAACCTCTACATAAAATGACTCTGCCTGCTCACGAAGGCATCCTAACTTTCTCATTATTTTTTTTTCCTGCCTGACTCAATTTCTTTGCTGCCTTTTAGAAGTCTGAAGTTCATTCCTCTAACTAGATTAATAAAAGCAGATTCCTCATTTCATATTTCAGAATTGACAAGAGAAAATACTGCCCTGGTCGTCAGAAAGAAGTCAGAAAATACTACTTCAGAATTTTGGATTTTAAAATTAACATGAAGTAAGATTGATATTGGGTTTAGGAATAAATGGAAAGCTTTTGGTATAATAAACTGATGATTATGTTTTATTATGGATTTAAGTGGTTTGTGAAAATTACACTGTAAATTTATAAAAATTAAGAAGTCAATGTCATTCCATTAAGCTGAAAAATTCTGGATAACAATATTGCTGGAGTGGAACCATCTCCATAGTAGTACTTAGGAAAAGTAGAAACACAAAATTATCACATAATCCTAAAACAAAATTTTCTCTCTGTGTTAAAAAAAGGTTTGTGGTGCCCATGTCAATAATATTAGACTGAATTACTTGATTATAATATATTTTAAAAAGAGAGAGAATGTAGCATCTTCTTTGTCCTCAAATAATTTTATTATTTTGGGCATGCAGCCTGATTCTAATCCCATATTTTCATTGCTCTGAATTTTTGAGGATATACAGGCATCCATCATTTAATAAAGTAGTATCTTTAAGAAATTTTAAAAATGTTGCTTCTCCTCCTTCTTCTTCTCTATTAGTGTTGACTTTGGCGTATTAATGATAACAGAAGTTTTGCCTTACAATGCCTTAGACCAGAAAGGGAAGAAGTAATGTTAGCTTATACAGATCATCTGATGATAAATAAAACTAATAAAGATAGTTCTAAAAATACTTTTAAAAAGCATATCTTATGAAAATACAAATTTAGTTATCAACTCTGGAATTGTAAAATGTATATAAATAGTATTATTATGTTATTTTAAAATATAAGTATTACTAATGTTTAATGTGTTTTTATATTTACATTTCCAAGATTTATTTAAAAATGTTGGAATGAAATTCTGGCATTTTTAGATATGATCTTGAGTAGCTCTAGTATCCAGTTATTCAGTCAAACACTAATCTAAGTGTTGTAGTAAAAGTGTTTTGTAGATGTGATTAGTATTTATTATCAGTTGACTTTATGTAAAGATTATTCTTGGTAATCTGAGTGAGTTTGATCCAATCAATTGAAAAGCTTTAAGAGCAGAATGGAGAAAGAAGAAATTCTGTGGACTGAAGAGTCAGCTTATACCCAAGATTTCCAGTCCACACTTCCTGACAGCCTGCTCTATGAATTTTGGGTTTGCTTAAATTGTTACATAATCGGATAGGCTAATTATTTGCAAAAAAAATAATTCACTATATATAGATATATATTGTTGATTCTGTTGGTGGAACACTGGCTATTAATTTATAAAAATAGAACTGATTGGTCTTATCTAATCCAAAATATTCTTCTATTTTGATTGATTAAGCAACTTAGAGAAAGGATGAATCTGATTTGGGGTTCAAAAGAAAAGGTATAAATAAGGTTATCTCAAATCTCCTTAAAATTGGATAAAATTGCAAATGACTATGATACAAAAATGACTTTTAAGGGAGTCCAACACCAGGATGTATTTTTGTTATAAGAAATTAGAGGGAAAAAAATCCTCTGTACATATAGAAGGAGCTATTAAGACTGAAACTTTTTAAAGCAAATATGTTTTCTTTTCATAATTCATCCACATGGCACTGTTATCTCATTGTGTGTCAAGTTTTGAACTAGACTCTGTGGACCTACCTTTTATCAAGAGGTTCAAGAAAGAGAGGACATAAAGCATCACTTTTAAATAATGTGATAATCACTATAATAAAGTATGAAGTTCAGTATTTGCACAAAAGGCAGATTAACTTTCTCTGGGTTACAAAAGAGAGAATGAGATTGAAAATGTGCTTGATGGCTTGATAAAGAAGGGGAAAGTTAAACTCAGACCTGAAATATAAAGAATGACCAAGGGAAATTGAGTACATTCTTAGATCAAAAAAAAAAAAATACTAATAATTATCATGTTTAATGAATGAACAGTAAAGCATTTTGCAGAGATTACAAGGAGTGGTGTTGCTGCAACATTGTTATTCAGTTGCTAAGTTGTGTGCAGCCCTTTCTGACCCCCATGGGCTGCAGCAAGACAGGCTTCCTTGTCCTTCACTGTCTCCCAGAGTTGGCTCAAACTCATGTCTGTTGAGTCAGTGATGCTAGTATCCTTGCTGTCCAAGGGACTTCAAGAGTTTTCTCCAGCATCATAACTCAAAAGCATCAATTCTTTGGTGCTCAGCCTTCTTTATGTTGCAACTTGTGTCAAAGAAATCTTGTAGGTAGAGTTGGATCATAAAAAGCCTCATTTGATGAGCTGAAATTTGTGCTTTTACTTTGTTGTCAACAAAAAGGCAGAAAACTTAAGAGCTGGGAATCAGTTTTTGTTGAGTCGCTCAGTCATGTACAACTCTGTGACCACATGGACTGCAGCATGCCAGGCTTCCATGTCCTTCACTATCTCCTGGAGCTTGCTCAAACTCATGTCCATTGAGTTGGTGATGCTATCTAGCTGTCTCATCCTCTGTCATCACCTTCTCCTCCTGCCTTCAATCTTTCCCAGCATCAGAAGCCTTTCTAATGAGTCGGCTGTTCGCATCAGGTGGCCAAAATATTGGAGCTTCAGTTTCAGCGTCAGTCCTTCCAGTGAACATTCAGGACTGATTTCCTTAAGGATTGACTGGTTTGATCTCCTTGCAGTCCAAAGGACTCTCAAGAGTCTTCTCCAACACCACAGTTCAAAAGCATCAATTCTCTAGCGCTTAGCCTTCTTTATGGTCCAACTCTCATATCGATACATGACTACCGAGAAAACCATAGCTTTGACTATTAGGACCTTGTCAGCAAAGTAATGTCTCTGCTTTTCACTATGCTGTCAAGGTTTGTCACAACTTTTCTTCCAATAAGCTAAGACTTTTAAACATATCTCTGAAGCAACAGGTTGTCTTGGAAGGAGCGAAAACAGAGGACTGGGGGAATAATCTGAGTACCATCATGAAATCCAGGGGGAAAATCCTGAGCAGCTGTAGTAGAAATAGAAGTGAAAGGAAGAAGAAGCAGTCTAGCTCTACGTAGGTTGTAGGATGAGCCAGGTTCGTTGACAGATTGGATTTAGAAAATAAAGAGAAAACAATAGATTCCTAAGTTTCTTGATTTATCATGTATTGGTAGTTATTTAAACAGAATAAGGACTTTAAATGAAGGAAAGGGTTTTAAGGAAAAACTGGTAAAAAAAAATAACAACCAACAAGCTGTATTAAAAAGTAAGAATGAGGGGACTGAGTTGAATTTATAAATTTAGAAGAAAAATTCATCAATGGGGAGACAATTTTAGCCCCTTACGGTTGAAGCTATCTAATTAAGAATTAAGAATGTGAGTTATTGCCAATGATAGTCACTTTTAATTTGTGAATACTTTTATAAACTGAAAATATGAGATCCAGAAATCATTTATCTAGGTCTTTGATGAAACCTCAAAAACAGTGTTGTTATTAAGAAAAACATTAAATCTAAGGTTTACAGAATTCTATATATTAATCATTTTCAAAGTTATTTGGGTTCTTAGCACCTAATTTCCCCACAGAGAGAGGGGAGGTTTTCCTGTATACCACTGTGCAATAATCAGGACACCAGATAAATGTCAATTCAGTTTTGATAGTATCTACCCAGGCATGACATCAGATTCCACAGGTAAAGGGCTCAGTCTCACAAGATCACTTTCCATTTCAGAGGCCAATTGCAATTCTACATTGTTAGTCTGTGCTTCTGACCAACTAAAAATTGGAGATTCTATAGACATCCTCCTTGGGTTCAATTAATCTGCTAGAGAAGTTCATAGAACTGAGAAAACCCATTTAATCACTCGTTTATTAAAAGGATACAACTCAGGAAGAGATGCATAGGGCAGGGTGTGTGAGAAGGACCAAAAAGTTTGCACATCCTTACCAGGCTCATTGCTTTGCCAGTACCTTCACATGTTCCTCAACCCAGAAGCTCTCCGAACCTCATTTTTAGGGGGCTTTTTATGGAGATTTCATTAGGTAGGTATGATTGACTACATCATTAATCAGTGGTGACTGAACTCAGTCTCTAACTCCTACTCCCTCCCCTGAGGTCATGGGGTTGGAATGAAAGCCCTAATCTTCTAACCACATGCTTGGCTCCACTAGCAAAAAGCCCCAATCCTTAGTTGGGGTTCAAAAATTACTTCATTGACATTACAAAAGACACCTTTATTGCTTTCATTACCCAGAAAATTCAAGGGTTTTAGGAGCTCTGCACCAGAAATAGGGAAAGGACTAAATACACATTTGTTATTATAAATCATGATATCATAAGAGTCTTGACTCAGTGCTATTTTGTACCATTGGGTGGAGTGTTACAGAGGATGTGAAAACAATTTAGTTTTATTTTTTCAATGACATAATTGATACATTGGTGGATGTTCTCAAGGATAACTTTTATTATGCAAATTTTTGCATTTTTTATTTTTTAAAGTGTTGGGGAAGAAGAAATTTTCCTTTACCCTTCTGAGTTCTTCTGGTTGGTCTAAGAATTAAACTGGCATGAGACAGATTAACAGGAGGAAATCAACTAAAAGTTTAGCAACATATAAATACAAATAAACTTATAAATGGGAGTCACCCAGGAAAACTGATTAACTTACCAAAATGGCTTAAGCCCTCACCTTTAATATCATCTTTAGCTAAAGGGATGCTGAGAGTAGTGGCTTGGGACTTCAAACAAGAGGAAGACAATTCACATGGTAACGGAAAAGTACTGTTCAGCGAATAAATGTTTGCTGGGCCTGCAGACACAATGGGACATTGAGAGGAATTTTAATGGACTTTATTAGTTTCCACCCATTTGACACACCTAGTTCATACTGTAGTTGTATCTGTTGCTGGTTCCCTTCCCGGAACAAATTATCTATCTACATTATTTTAGGCAGATGGAAGGAAGGTCAGAGTTTCTTCCTGAATCTTTCCCTGAATGCCTTCCTTAAAGAGATTACTTTCATTGCATTTCTGGGCTTGCACTTAGAGAATCCCAAAGTGAAATGGATATAAAGTAGAAATTGCAATCCATTGTTTGGAAAATGCATTACAAAACATTCAGGTGAGAATGTAGTATTTCTGGCAATGCTTGAGATCATATGTGAGATGATGGTCATGAAGCTGGCAAGCTGAGGCATTTCACATGCCCTCATTTTATGACTCTAGTAATTCATACCTCCTTGGGCCTGGCCAGATGGGGATGCCTCTGTTAATTTAACCAAATATCTCTATTACATTAATTTTCCCCCTTTTGTGGCTCCACCAGATAACTTCATTGAGCTACCGATAATGCTGCCTGTATCCCCACCCAGCTCGCTGAGAGGTGTCAGCCAGTTAGGCGTGGATAAGCCTGCAGAAGATGCTCTATCATTCCTTCTGATGTGCCTGCATTAGGACTGGCACTGCCTGGCCTGCCTCTCATCTCCCAGTGACTACCCCATTGCCTTCAGCTTCACCCTCCTAGATACAGTTCACTTTCTAATGAAGGCATGTCAACATCATTGCGGAACACAAACCAGTTTTGTTTTGTTTTGTTTTTAAACACGGCTTATTTTTCTTCTAAGGGTTTATAAACCCAGCAATCCAGTAGAGCGGAATGTGGCCCTCTGTGGATAGTCCGGGTCTTTGTGCCTGAAGGACTCCACCATTGTACACCTGTCTTGACAGATTGGGGCCCTAGAACAATATCGCTTAGTCACACACTAACCAGCAGGGGGAAAGTCTGTGCCTTTTATTAAAGCCTACCTACTGGCTCAGTGTTTGGAATTCAGCTCTACCTATAAATCAACATCAGAGCATACAACCCAGCGTGTTCACGAGCTTTGTTTAAACATCAAAGAAAGAACACAGACAAGCACTATGATAGAAATATAACTAATCACTTGCAAATACATCTTTCCTGTCAGTAGGAGCTTAACCTTTCTGTTTAACGTGACTGGGAGAAAGTGCACTTATTTCCATTCTATTTTCTTTAAAGAGATATAGAATTTTGCTATGAAAAAGAGATTATATTCTTTTCTTAATGTAACACAGAGTGTAAGCATTTCAGAAGGGTTCAGTTAAAGGGAGCCACAAGAAATTGAATTCTGTGGAAATCTAAAAGCTCTTTATCATATAAAGGAGGATGTATTATCCAGTGAATCTAAACTTGCTACAAAGAATGAACTTGTGATCAAGCTGAACTAGGAAAAAAAGTGAAACATAATGAAAATAAAATTTATTTTAAAAATGAGGAGGAATAGATATTTGTTTGTTGACTGGCAGCGAATGCAATTTGATGCTTTGTGGTACATTGATTGGGATCAATTTAACTTCATCCTCTGCTCCTGGTTTTATCTGTTCATGAGGGGCCTATGAAGGATTTATCTGAGGTGCTCAGAAAATCCTAGAATCTATAAACCATTCCTTTAATTTGAATGCTACAGATTATGGATGAAGGTTTGGTCACCTGCGTGGATCAGTAGGATTAGAGACATCAAAGCAAGAAAAAATAAGAAAGACAAGCAAAGAAACAACAAACAAAAAGAACTCCATCGTTGAAACTGACTGTAGTGTCAAGGGAGTTGGAAGGTTCAGCAAGCAATGTAGTATTCCAAAATAGATGAGCTTCTCTACGGCTCTGCCAGAGTTTCTAAAGCTGGGATAAACTATAGAGGTATGAAGCCTCAAAGTCAGCATCTCTGAAAAGGGCATTTTCTATTGCTTCTGACTTCATATATCTGTAGAGGATTAGTAATCTTGATTTTTAAATGTTTTTGTGTAATAAAATGCTTTTTAGGTCATAGCAGTGAGAGCCGTATATACTTTGTTGGCATTTTCATCTGTGAGGTTCTTATATATAGTATATACATGTAGCTCTGTTTCTGTATATGAGAGATGTCTATTCCAGTGATGTTAGGACTGGTGTTCACCTCAGAGGAAAGTGAAAGGAGCAGAAATGTTGAGTTTGACAAGAATAAGCAAGAATTTTGGACACACCGGTACACATTGTGAAATCCTGGGCAATATGAATACTGTAAACTCTAGACTTCTCATGAGAATTAAATGAACTGTTCTATAGAAGATGCAAAATCCATTTTTAACAGCCCTATTAGTCCTGGCCATTATTATTAGTACTGGCATTATTGTTATCAACATGGAGATTAATGCTTTTATGCCACCCATCTGGATGATTTTTTTTTTAAATAGTAGCAGATAGTAATGAAGTTTCAGTAAGTTGAAAATTAAAGAATAGGACTGTTTTCTTTTTTTCTACTATTGAAAGACAGAGGTTTTAGAAGAGTTGCTGATCAGACAAGTTTGCTCTTTCACCTGGGGTCTGGACTCACCTCTCTCCTCTGCAAACATTCTGACTATAGTAGATATCTCTCCTCCCTCCCTTCCTCAACCCTCTTGTTATACCTTAGAAAATAGTCTGTACAGTCTTGGCCACTATATGTGGATGTATTCACATATATCAAGGTTAATAGCTACTTCCCACTGGCAAATGCTAATCTATATTGTCAATGAGTCTTCATTAGAATAAATGTAGCTGTTATGCCCATTTAAATAAAACATTTCCAACAGCATCACAGAATTATCACACTATTAAAATGCTAATGCACTGTGTTTTGAAAGAGATTGTAAGATCCTTGAGGGCAAGAATTTGTTCTGTCCTTAAGTTATGTACTGCAAAGAGGAGATGGAACACTTAATGATTTTGTTCTTAACAGCAAGCTAATTCTTTTTGTCCCAAGAAAAATTTAAGAGTTTAAATAACTTCCTGAGGCATCTTTCTCAGAAGGAGAAAATGGATTGGCAATTTCCAGAAATCAGGTCTGCAGGATCTTAAGACCATTACAAAGTTCTGTGACATTCAGAGTTTCTCAAGAAAATAGAAAACGGTCAACTCTCAAAGAATTCTTCTTTGTACATGTGCTCTGAAGAGGAGGGGAGGTAAGCCCTTTTCTAAGTACTCTGGTCCAGAGCAAACTTTCCTTTAGCTTTTGATTTCCTGAGAGCTTCCCTTCTCCTGTATTACCTTCCTTTGGTGGCTCAGATGGTAAAGAATCCACCTGCATTGCAGGAGACCCAGGTTCAATCCTTGGGTTGGGAAGATACCCTGGAGAAGGGAATGACAACCCACTCCAATATTCTTGCCTGGAAAATCCCATGGGCAGAGGAGCCTACAGTACATGGGATCGCAAAGAGTCTGACACAACTGAACATCTAGCACTTTCACTTTCAAATTAGATCCATGACGTTAGTATCAGATTTGTACTATGCTTAGCTGTAGCACAGCTTAAAGATATAAATTTAAGCAGATTAAATTAAAGCATTTGTGAGATGCTCTATATATCACAAACTAGTAAAAAGAATTTTAACCATAGAGTGTTTGAGATGGGGAGTGGTGGGTGTAATCAAATGTCTGCTGATAGCAGCTAATCTACTCACGTGCTAGATACTGGTGTCTTGCAGGTAAGGGCAAGGTAGGGTGGGAGGTTAGGAATAGACTTTGAGAAACACAGCTGAGCATTATTAATATCCTAAAAATTAATAACTAACAGTTCCTTTATTTCTACTCCACCTACAAGATGAGAGGGAAAAAAACCTAAATGGGATATTCTGATTCACTCAGACTCTAAGAAGAACTAAAATCAATTAAATAACACTTGTTGTGTAAAAGTTAAATACTCATAAAAACTTCATTAATATTTTTATACCATCTTCCTATGCATTTCCCTAAGTATTCTTCTCCTGTTCAGGTTCTATGTTTTAGTTAAACATTTGCATATTTTTAAGTATATATTAAAAATTTTTTTTAAAAAGAGGTCCTACTAGATCTATTAATGGTATTTGAATATGCATAAAACACCATTTTTAGTTGTTATTGAACAAAAGTGAGTTTCCCCAGTTGGCATTTATTTCACCCTTGGTTGTGTTTGCAATGATGTTAAGGTCCTGCGGTTATTGAATCACTTTATAGAAAATAGGGGGCTTCTCTTGTGTCTCAGCTGGTAAAGAATCCACCTGCAATACAGGAGACCTGGGTTCGATCCCTGGGTTGGGAAGATCCCCTGGAGAAGGGAAAGGCTACCCACTCCAGAAATAGAAAATAGAGAACTTTTATTAACTAGTAGAGCAGCAGCTCTTCCTGAGCATTACTTGTCACAGGAATAAGTTGAAGCAATGTAGTAGTGAACCAAAATGCTCCAATCACAATTGCATGTCGAATCTAATCTTCTTCTTGAAGGGGCTGTCACATTCCAGTAACAGATGTTTGGAAACTCTGTTCTGTCTCCTCTTTTCTCAGCTCCACACATGTACTCATCCAGACATGGGTCAACAAGCTATCTCAGGTCCATGTTACTTTGGCAAAAGCTAAACTACTTGAGAGAAACAGGCCAAAAGACTGCCTTCATGTCTGCTTTGCCCAGGTCAAATAATCTACAAATAAATATTCAAGTGTAGTGATACTTAGTCACTCAGTTGTGTCTGACTGTTTGCAACCCTTTGGACTATAGCCTGCCAGGCTCCTCTGTCCATGGGGTTTTTCAGGGAAGAATACTGGAGTGGGTTGCCATTTTATTCCTCCAGGGGATCTTCCTGACCCAGGGATTGAACCCGCATCTCCTGTGTCTTCTGTATTGCAGGGAGGTTCTTCATCTGCTGAGCAATCGAAGAAGCTCCAAGTATAGTAGAGGACCCTATATATTGTCCTCGGGCTGGTGTCCATTGCTGTCCTAAAAGGGAGAAAAGTTATGGAAAATTGTCTTTAAGAATCTTGTGCTTGAGGAATTGTCTGTTTATGTTCCACTTGACTGAGTGGGATTGTCAACACCTCCTCAGCCTGGTAAACAGGAGTGGGTGTGCTCAGTTGCTCAGTCATGTCCGACTCTTTGTGACCCATGGACTGTAGCCCAGCAGGCTGTCCTGGGGGATTCTCCAGGCAAGACTACTGGAGTGGATTACCATGCCCTCCTCCAGGGGATCTTCCCAACCCAGGGACCAAACCCAGGTCTCCTGTACTACAGGTGGATTTATTACCATCTGAGCGTCTGGGGAAGCCCACCTGTCAATAATGCACAGTGAACTCTGTCAGAGGTTGCAGCAGTTCTCTTGTAAGTAGATGCCACTTGACTTCCATTTTTCTCTTTGTTCAGTTCCCACATTATACTTCTTTTAACCTACCTTAAAGTTACCAATATCTGAAGCCTCCAGTCCTCTCCCTAATATAACTTCAGACATCCCAGTATGAGAAAGTGACCCTGGACTTTGGCCCGTCTTCTGGTGGTGTAAAACTTGATGCCTTGGAAAGCTAACAGTAGCTCTTCTGCCTTCTAAGGCTGCTAACTAAATAACTATTTTCTTTAGGTTTTTAAATTTTCTTTATTAATTCTACTTAATCTTTTTTCATCACCAGAACAAGTCCAGCCTGGCGTGGAGCTCTTCCCCGACCACCATTAGCACTGGGTATTGCTTATACTTCATTGCACTAAGAATGTTCAAGTTTGCAGACCATTCCATGTTTAAACATATTCCTTTTCTTCTTCTTCCTCTTCCTTTCAAAAAAAAAAGCATTAAACAAAATGTATCTCCTCCTAGTGGTAGCACAAGGGAAATCACAAGCTCACTGTATTACACCACTGTGACAGAATGTCATTTCAATTGCCTTATTAACCATATGAAAAAATATATCACAACAGTGAGAAAACTTCTCAGTTATCTATATCTTCCCCCTTAGGCTATTGTCATGAGCCACTGGCATACTAAGGAGAGTGTACTAATTCAGTTGTCAGCTGCCTCACCTATTAAAAAAGGGGAAAAATACAAGCAACAAAATTGAAACCCCTAATAAAGGTGGTGAAGAGGTCTGAATAGCTCTGTCCACTTGTAATCGTGAATTAAACACTCTCTCAGAAACATGCCATTTGAACTGTCAGAGAAGAATGCCGCTTTCACCCACATCTGGCTTGGTAATGAAGCATTAACAGTGTTGTGAAAGCTGCTTTCCCCACCTGCATTTGGGGAACATGAGACTGGACTCTCATGCTTGAAGTTTTCAAGTGGAATGTACGTATCATTTACCTCATGTTCCTTTTATAAGAAGGAAGTGGTAAGGAAGGTAGAAAGTGTACAAGTCTGGAAGTCAGATTAAGTGTTTGGGGGAAGACAGAAAACAGCAGATTTTATGAAACACTAACCAGTATGCTAAGTGAAAAATTTTAATTTGCTAGTTTTTGACCATATTTCTGGAGAAATACTGAATTTCTACACCTAATTTCTGAAAGCCCTTGCTGTGTCACACTAAGAAAATACTAGGAATTTATTAAATGATGTCCACTCTAAGTATGCATTGGATTTATAGATCATTGAATATAGGAGGAAGAGGTATAACTGACTGGTGAGTATATCAGAATAAACTATTAAAGTCACACTCTATACAATAAAAATGACTCTTAAGCTCTGTTGTTTTGCTGCTGTTCAGTCACTAAGTCATGTCCAACTCTTTTCAACCCCACGAACTGCAGCATGCCAGGCTTTCCTGTCCTTTACTATCTCCTGGATTTTGCTCAAACTCATGTCCATTGAGTCAGTGATGCTATCTAACCATCTCACCCTCTGTCACCCCCTTCTTCTCCTGCTCTCAATCTTTCCCAGCCTCAGGGTCTTTTTCAATGAATCAGCTCTTCACATCAGGTAGCCAAAGTATTGGAGCTTCAGCTTCAGCATCTAAGCTCTAGGTGATACATGTTGGAGCAATACTTTATGATAAAACATGAAGCTACCAAAAGAAAAACTCTATACTCTTTTTGAGAGTTTGAGAAAGACTCAAACTCTTTTTATTCACACAAGGATAATGAGGTTGAGTATGAATTAATATAGCTTATTTTTTACAGAGAAGCAAAATATTACACAGAGTAAATGTCACTCATCTGCAGCCATACACCTACTAAGTATCAATAGGTGATTTGAACCCAGACTTACTCCAGAATCCTTGGGTTTTTCTCTGTACCACACTGGAGAGGAAATCAGTATAGTAGGTTTTGCCCTTGAATTCATGTAAAGAATCTGACTGACAACGCAAGGGCATTTGTTCATATAATTCATACCTTACTATACATTTTAAAACTACTCATATTTATTACAGAACATTGAAAACATAAAGTTTTCCTTTTTCTTACTTTTAAGAAATTTCCATTACTTAAATGTAAATATTATTAACTCTATGTATTTGTTACCATAAAAAGTTGAATAATTTAATAGTGATTCTATTTAAAGGATTCTAGCTAAGAAAATGTGCCAAACCTTTTTAACAGCTCTGATATGGACTTTAACATTCATTTTTAAAATAAATCTGAGGAGAATATCATTGAGTGATTTGTAAGAATGTAGTGAAGAACATAAAATGTGCAATATTTCATACCTGAATTGTTTATGTATTTCCCATCAAGGGTTTTACCCTCAAGTTTGTCTCTGAGGTGCTACCCCCCCGAACAACCACTTCATAAGGTATTCTCTCTCTGTCCTATTGATATTTTGCATCTTTCCTCTGTTCCTCAGTTTAAATTAAAAAGAAAAAAAGAGGAAAAAAAGGAATGTGATTGGCCCAGCTTATAAGAACTCAAGGGTAGAGACTCTGGAAAGCCTATAGATTGGCTGCTGTTGGGTCAGATAAACATCTGTGATCCAATCAGTTGTGTCATGAGGTGGGGCCTGTGGGTGGCAAATTCCTTCAAAATGGGACATGGGGTGACTGGCATGTGAAAAACTGTGAAGTGTCTTAGAACCTATGAACAGAGTATTCATTTTAATTTCTTGGTAGAAAAAAGACACTGAACCCTTTAGCATGTCAACATAGCACAGTGATGTTTTAGGAATACTCATTATAATGCAAGTCTTGGCATACAATATGGATACATTCCTTGGTCCTCATCGAGTAAGTAATTTTTGCTGGATGCTGACCTCTAGGAATATTAATAGATAAGAATCCCATATGAGGAGTGAAAGGGTGGAGTAGATAAATCTTGGTCTCTGCAGTCATGATACAGATCTCAATTTGAATACTTTACCTGCGCATTAGGTAGATGTCTTTCATAGTGCCTGATGCCTCATTTTCCTCAGTCTTAAAGTTAGAAAATACAAACTTTCATAAAATTTTTGTGAGGGCATGTAAAATATTTAAAATAATGCTTGTGAAGAACCTATTACTATTGAGGAATGCAAGAGAATATAAGGTTTCTGGGGCATTTGGCCCTTCTATCTTTGGAAAAATAAGAGCAATAATACTTTTTACATGCTTCAATTACAGTCTTGATTTCAATTTTAACCATTCATGAGAATCCTCTAAGGAAATAAGATTTGATACAATTTAATTCAAGTTTTGTCACTGCTTGTTGACCTAGAGCAAGTCCCCTCCGGGTCTTAGTTTCTTCATCTGTAAAATGGTGATAAAGAAATTTTCTTTAAAGAATATTGTGAATGCAAAAATAGAAAATATGTAATATTCTAATGAAATTAGTGCATTTAACACACCCCTCAAGCACATAGGCTGCCTATTAATAGTTTTGTGTATCTCTGGGATTTTTTAATTCCATCTCCCAAATTCATTACCAACACTTTATTCTGAGTTTTCTTTTTCTTTCCTCAACAAGTTCATAATGGCTCTCTCTAGAGCCCTGGGTATAAAGAGAAAGAGTGTGTGTGTGTGTGTGTGTGTGTGTGTGTAAGGAGTGGTCAGTACTCACAGATCATTCAGCATTCAGTCTCCTGAATGGATATCATCAATGTCACTCACTACTTGCAACCTTGGATACTGTAACAAGAATCATTGTTCAGGTTCCTTTTCAGAGAGAAGAGGACATGTCTTAGTCAAGAACAGGCACTCTCTGGGTACCTGATTTAGAGTTTAAAATGGTGAAATTTGAAAAGATTAATAATCAAAATATAGAGGTAATGATAAGATAAAGTGGTAGAATACTGGGAAATGCAACCTTGGATAAAGTAGGGGTGAATAAAACAAGAAAGGAGAGAGTGACTGTAGAGACGGGGCTGTAGAGTAAGTGGCTTCTATTGTGCTTACTCTGTTGCACTGGGGTATAGACATGTTGCCTCTTCATGTTATGTTGTTTAATAGCTCAGGTCTATCAACAGTATCATGTATAATTGGTATTCCTTTCACTCAATTTTTTTATGCTTTACCCAGTGTTGGAACAACTGTTCTATTTTCCACTTCTCAAGCACATTTTCATTTCTGATTCCCTGCTATACTCTGACTTGATGCTTTGTTCCTAAGGTCCATTTGATTTGGGAAATGTTATAGGTATCACATCCAACAGCCACTTTCCCACTATGCAGTCTTAGAGGTCTGATCTCCAAAATCCCAGTCCTCCTTTCTTGTATTTTATCTGTTGCCCAAGAGAGTAATGCTTTTTGTCGTTGTTCAGGTGCTTAGTCAAATCTGAATCTTTGTGACCCCATGAACTGCAGCACGCCAGGATTCTCTGCCCTTCACCATCTTTGCAATAGAGTATTGGTAATACTGGATGGACTGATGTTGAAGCTGAAACTCCAGTACTTTGGCCACCTGATGCGAAGAGCTGAATCATTTGAAAAGACCGTGATGCTGGGAAAGATTGAGGGCAGGAGGAGGAGGGGATGACAGAGGATGAGATGGTTGGATGGCATCATCAACTCAATGGACATGAGTTTGGGTGGACTCTGGGAGTTGGTGATGGACAGGAAGGCCTGGCGTGCTGTGGTTCATGGGGTCGCAAAGAGTCGGACACGACTGAGTGACTGAACTGAGCTGAACTGAATATCATTTAAATTATCATATTATCATTTGAATAGTGACCAGTCTAAGCTTGGCTTTCAAAGTGTGACCCATTGACTGACCAGCAGCTTTAGCATCACCTGAGAATGTTGAATATGAAACCTGGAATGAGACACAGCTATCTGTATTTAAAGAAGCTCTCCAAGTGATTCCTGATACACACTAAACTTGGAGAACTGTTGATTTGTATTGCGGATAAAGGAGTATTATGGATTGAGGAGGCCTATACTATGGGTTGAAAGATTTATCTGTGAGCCTTGATTACCTTCCTTTCTAGAACTCAGTCAGTATGGTTCTCTTCTGTTTGTTAAAGACTTGCTTTTGCCTAGTAAATTGGTGGCTCAGATGGTAAAGAATCTGCCTGTAATGCAGAAGACCCGAGTTCAATCCCTGGGTCAGGAAGATCTCCTGGAGAAGGAAATGGCAACCTACTGCAGTATTCTTGCCTGGAGAATTCCATGGACAGAGGAGCCTGGCAGGCTACTGTCCATGGGGTTGCAGAGTCAAACACAGCTCAGCAACTAACAGTTTCACTTTCTTTCACTTGGAAAGGATAATAGATTAAGCTGACAGTAATTTATAATTTTATGTGAATTTGTTTATATTATCTTTCCCTCATAACAACTTTGATAGTAGCTATTTTGAAAAACATCATTTAAGAGAGCGGATAGCTATACAGCAGAAATTAACATAACATTGTAAATCAGCCATACTTCAATGAAAAAAAAAAGTGGATGATCCAAGACAGCCACATGTTTTTTATTTCAATGAAATTTATTTTATCTTTAACTTTAAAGCCCAGTATCTTTAACGCTAGAAGCAACACATAGAATATTATATTACAATAACTTTTAATTTATTTGTACTTAAATAAATTTTTGTGTGACGACACTATGATTGTATATACTAAAATCCCCAGGTCAGATCAGATCAGATCAGATCAGTCGCTCAGTCGTGTCCGACTCTCTGTGAGCCCATGAATTGCAGCACACCAGGCCCCCCTGTCCATCACCAACTTCCGGAGTTCACTGAGACTCACGTCCTTCGAGTCAGTGATGCCATCCAGTCATCTCATCCTCTGTCGTCTCCTCCTCTTGCCCCCAATCCCTCCCAGCATCAGAGTCTTTTCCAATGAGTCAACTCTTCACATGAGGTGGCCAAAGTACTGGAGTTTCAGCTTTAGCATCAGTCCTTCCAAAGAAATCCCAGGGCTGATCTCCTTCAGAATGGACTGGCTGGATCTCCTTGCAGTCCAAGGGACTCTCAAGAGTCTTCTCCAACACCACAGTTCAAAAGCATCAATTCTTTGGCGCTCAGCCTTCTTCACAGTCCAACTCTCACATCCATACATGACCACAGGAAAAACCATAGCCTTGACTAGACGGACCTTTGTTGGCAAAGTAATGTCTCTGCTTTTGAGTATGCTATCTAGGTTGGTCATAACTTTCCTTCAAAGGAGTAAGCGTCTTTTAATTTCATGGCTGCAGTCACCACTAATTACAGTGTAGGAAAACTGAAACCACTGGTACTATTTCTGAAAGATTTTTTTCAGATTGAAATAATCAAGGGATACAACTAAGTCTAGTTAAAATTTTACTGATATTTGAGGTCCTCAGTTTAGGTTGACTTACAGCCCATGCTGTGGAGAAAAATATATGGAAAAATCAAGTATCAGATAGGTTTTAACATAAATGTTTCAGAAATTGTACCAAGAGTTCTAATTGTTAAATTATTAGGAGGCAGAGTGCTGGAGTGAAAAGCAAAATGTATGAGGACTAGGTAAACACGTACTGTACCACCAGCTCTGCTGATAATGTTATGTTTGACCTAGGTAAAATTAATTAAATATCTGGATCTTAGACCTAAACGTGTAAAATGATGAGTTGTTCCAGATGATCTCAAAATGCTTTTCTAGGTCAATAATTCTGTTAATTCCTACCATTTAGTCTTTAGGAGAAGTTGAAAACAACTTATGGAGAGGACAGATAAGGTTCCAAAAAAAGTAGAAAAGTTTTCCAAGGTTTTGTAGTTGGAGCAGATTTGAACCAGGTATTTGATCACATGGGCAGCCTATTTAACCCATTGTGACTTAGATTTGTGTTTTCTCTCTTATTTGAATGAAAGTGTCATTGACTATACAAAAATCATATAACATGTGTACCTCACAAGACAGTCATTTTGTGTGGGCCAGACTTGAGAATCTAAGGGAGTTCCACATTTTGTCAATCTATTTTAATATATTTTTTTAAGAATACTTAAATAAGTATATGTGATCATTTCAATTTCACAGAAACTATTTTGAATTATTATTACTTACATTTTATATTTCCTTTATATTTATATATAATCAAGAGTTTATTGCTTCACTGTTCTATAATTAAATATTTATATTGTTATATTTAAAAATACCTTGTTGGATAACTCTTTAGATAATTTATAAAGGCATAAACGCACATTGGTGAATAATTCATGTAGCCAACACTCTGCACAATCCAATTGGGTTTCTCTTCAAATTGTAATAATATTATATATGGGCTACTAAACTTTGTGTTGGAAATCTAGACATTAAACAAAGGAGTCAGCACTTTATACTAATTCTGCTTATAGGTGGCTGCTTGGAAGAAAAAGTAGAGTATTGCAAGGAGATTTTTCCTTATCTAATCATTTTAGTACTTTTATTTTCTCATTTTCTGTATAACTTTCTCATATTGGCTCTTTGAAAATGTCATCCATGTTTTAGACTATCAGTATCAGTATCAGTTCAGTCACTCAGTCATGTCTGACTCTTTGCAACCCCATGGACTGCAGCACACCAGGCCTCCTTGTCCATCACCAACTCCCGGAGTTTACTCCAACTTATGTCCATTGAGTCGGTGATGACATCAAACCATCTCATCCTCTGTCATCCCCTTCTCCCACCTTCAATCTTTCCCAGCATCAGGATCTTTTCTAATGAGTCAGCTCTTCACATCAGGTGGCCAAAGTATTGGAGTTTCAGCTTCAACATCAGTCCTTCCAATGAATATTCAGGACTGATTTCCTTTAGGATGGACTGGTTGGATCTCCTTAAAGTCCAAGGGACTCTCAAGAGTCTTCTCCAACACCACAGTTCAAAAGCATCAGTTCTTCTGTGCTCAGCTTTCTCTATAGTCCAACTCTCACATCCATACATGACTACTGGAAAAACCATAGCTTTGACTAAATGGACCTTTGCTGGCAAAGTAATGTGTCTACTTTTTACTATGCTGTCTAGGTTGGTCATAGCTTTTCTTCCAAGGAGCAAAAGTCTTTTAATTTCATGGCTGCAGTCACCAGCTGCAGTGATTTTGGAGCCTCCCAAAATAAAGTCTGTCACTGTTTCCATTGTTTCCCCCATTTATTTGCCATGAAATGAAGGGACTGGATGCCATAATCTTTGTTTTTTGAATGTTGAGTTTTAAGTAAGCTTTTTCACTTTCCTCTTTCACTTTCATCAAGAGGCTTTTTAGTTCCTCTTCACTTTCTGCCATAAGGGTAGTGTCATCTGCATATCTGAGGTTATTGACTTTTCTCTCAGCAATGCTGATTCCAGCTTGTGCTTTGTCTAGCCCAGCATTTTGCATGATGTACTCTGCATAGAATTTAAATAATCAGGGTGACAATATACAGCCTTGATATTCTCCTTTCCCAATTTGGAATCAGTCTGTTGTTCCATATCCAGCTCTAACTGTGGCTTCTTGACCTTCGTACAGACATCTCAGGAGACAGATAAGGTGGTCAGGTATTCCCATCTCTTTATGAATTTTCCACAATTTGTTGTGATCTACATAGTCAAAGACTTTAGTGTAGTCAATGAAGCAGAAGTAGATGTTCTTCTGGAATTCTCTTGCTTTTTCTATGATCCAATGAGTTTTGGCAATTTGATCTCTGGTTCCTCTGCCTTTTCTGTATCCAGCTTGAACATCTGAAAGTTCCTGTTTCACAAACTGTTGAAGCCTGGCTTGGAGAATTTTGAGCATTACTTTTCTAGCATGTGAGATGAGTGCAATTGTGCAGTATTTTCAATGTTGTTTAGCATTGCCTTTCTTTGGGATTGGAATGAAAACTGACATTTTCCAGTCCTGTGCCCACTGCTGAGTTTTCCAAATTTGCTGGCGTATTGAGTGTAGCACTTTCCCAATGGCATCTTTCAGGATTTGACACAGTTCAACTGGAATTCCATCACCTCCACTAGCTTTGTTCATAGTGATGCTTCCTAAGGCCCTCTTGACTTCACACTCCATGATGTCTGGTTCTACGTGCGTGATCACACCATTGTGGTTATCTGGGTCATGAAGATCTTTTTTGAATAGTTTTTCTGCGTATTCTTGGCACCTCTTCTTAATCTCTTCTGCTTCTAATTAGGTCTTATTCTATTAGGTCCATACCATTTCTGTCTTTTATTTTGCCCATCTTTGCATGAAATGTTCCCTTGGTATCTCTAGTTTTCTTGAAGAGATCTCTAGTCTTTCCCATTCTATTGTTTTCCTCTATTTCTTTACATTGATAACTGAGGAAGGCTTTCTTATCTCTCCTTGCTATGCTTTGGAACTCTGCATTCAGATGGATGTATCTTTCTTTTTCTCTTTTGCCTTTTGCTTCCCTTCTTTTCTCAGCTATTTGTAAGGCCTCCTCAGACAACTATTTTGACTTTTTGCATTTTTTTCTTGGGGGTGGTTTTGATCAGAGCCTTCTGTACAAAGTTACAAATCTCTGTCCATAGTGCTTCAGGCAGTCTGTCTATCAGACCTAATCCCTTGAATCTATTTGTCACTTGCACTGTATAATCATGAGGGATTTGATTTAGGTCATACCTTAATGGTCTAGTAGTTTTCCCTACTTTCTTCAATTTAAGTCTGAATTTTGCATTAAGGGTTCATAATCTGAGCCACAGTCAGCTTGCAGTCTTGTTTTTGCTGACTGTATAGAGCTTCTCCATCTTTGGCTGCAAAGAATATAATTAGTGTGATTTCCGTTTTGACCATCTGGTGATGTCCATTTGTACAGTCATCTCTTGTGCTGTTGGAAGAGGATGTTTGCTATGACCAGTGTGTTCTCTTCGCAAAACTGTTAGCCTTTGCCTTGCTTCCTTTTGTACTCCAAGCCCAAACTTGCCTATTATTCTAGGTATCTCTTGACATCCTACCTTTGCATTCTAGTTCCCTATGATGAAAAGAACATCTTTTTATGGTGTTAGTTCTCGAAGGTCTTATAGGTCTTCATAGAACCGTTCAACTTCAGCTTCTTCAGCCCTTCGTCTAGTGAAGTGCATTATGACCTCTTACAGAACACTATAAAACATTAAGCACTAAAGGCAACATTTTCATTGGACGGAATGACTGTTTTAAGCTAGGTTTGCATGTAATCAAAGATTAGCTTATTTTTCTGATAGGTACAAACAAAGCTAAGACTTCCTATAACATTAATGACAACTGAGTGAACTCAGGAAATGCATGCTACCCTCTTAATTGGAAAACAGACCTAAGAATAAAAGTCATTTATATTTTCTTTCTTCTGATATCCCTGTTGTGCAACTCCATTTGGGGGAGGTAAGAACTTTAAAACTTTTTCTTTTCTTCCAACCCACAACTTAAAATTATGAGGTGATTCCATCAACAACAAATTAAAAAGTCACTGTTGCTCTTTAGAAAGTAGAATAATCTTAAAGTGATAGAAGGACATTTTCCTGATTTTTAAAATTATGTTGTTTTACAATTTTATGAATATTGTATTCTTATCATTCTATTAAAAGGGAATTGTATTAACCTAAATTTGCCTTGCATGTGTATATCTTAGTTGGTTTTCTCCTGGAGCTGCCTGAAATTAAGACAGAGCTGACATGGGTGGGAGGTTATGTAGAATGCTGAGGAAAGTAACATGAAATTCACCAGTTCATCAATATCAGTAGCCCCTTTTTATTTCAAAACATTTTTCAAATTATTCAATTTTATTAATTTTTGAATTTCAATTTTAGGAAAGAACATAGTGATCAATTAATCTGCTGAAATACAAGTCCAGGGATATTTTCCATAGCTCTCTTCAGTGTGTGATGGTGGTGAGGCCCAGGAATAATAATTCTACCTTAGTAACAGTTCCTTTTGCTCTAGTCTGGCTGACTGTGCACCTGATTCTACCTGAGACCTTTGCTCTCATAACTTGTAAGGAGTATGGCCAAGATTTCATTCAAGCATCAGAGCTCACATTCTTTTTCACTTACTAACTCCTGTCAAGGTTAAGTAAGTTAGGTTATACAGTCAAGTGCAGAGAAAGATAGAGACTTTCAACAAGGTGACCATATCTTCTGGTTTTGGGGGGAAAAAAAAAATCTCAATTTAAGTTATTGTCCCTGAATAATTATCAATACTTTCCTTTTCCACACCCAACAAATTGTATTGTTAATTTAGCATTACAATTTAAATTATAAATTCTACTTTTCATATTTAACCCATTTTTTAGATTCAAGCAAGTTTAGCTAAGTTATGATTTTACTGTGCACAGCCCATATACAAAAGGATTCTATCTACAGATCAGTTAATCTCCTTCTGTGGCATCTCACTCAAATCAAATAAAAAGCTAATTCCCATACAAAAAATAAAGAACAAGTCCTAGCAAGGAAGATGATATATTCTTTGAAAGTACATGGTCAAATTACAAAGAAAAATAGTTTGGGGCGAGATGAAACAAGGAAGAGGCAGACACATTTTTAGACATGTCACAACATTTACAGTGATTTTAGGTGAAAAGAGCAGTAAATTCCAATAGACTGAGAAAATTTGCAGCACAGCCGGCCTAAGGAAAAAAAAAAAATCTGTCTTCCACCAAGATCTTGGAAACGTCTGTTGTAAAAGGCCTCCTGAAATGTGAAGATGCTGTATATTTCCTTCAGTGTTCTGCATTTGGCCTATTGTTACTTTAGGATTTTCAAATAAGTGTTTATTCCCCTGGGGCATCCTCAGACAGTAGCGGGGGTTTATGAAGGGTCTTCAGTAACCCAAGTGCTCTCACTAATCAATGCTCAGAGTGACTCCTGCCATGGGTCAGTGTTAAGTTAATGGTGAGCAGCGTGAAAAGGAGAAGCTCCCTGCCCTCTGCTGTCACCTTCCTTCTTCCGACTTTCTCAGTGCTCTTCTTTAGAAGTTTCTACCTCTGCCACTTCATACTTGTTTCATTTTATTTAACTTTTTAGAAAATGGTCCATGCTTCACTCCTCTTCTTCAAAACTTGCTCAGATTCAACCTCAGGAATAACTGTCATGTTTTCCTGTGGTGCTGGAGAACCTTCAATGTCATCATGCTAGAGGCAAGTTCGAAAGACATGACGGGCCAAAGAACCAAGGGGACAGAGGTTTCACTTGTAGGGATGCTTCTCCCGCATTTCATAGCTCCAGTGCACATGAACACACACACACATGAAATCTAAGCAGATGTACATACCCATACACACCAAGACTCACATACATAGACTTTTTTAGCCATCACATATATCAAGTACCATATGTATCCTGTACCAGTGCCAACTAGACTTCTCTGGTGGCTCAGATGGTAAATGGTAAAGCATTTACCTACATGGTAAAGCATCTGCCTACAGTGTGGGAGACCTGGGTTCAATCCCTGGGTCGGGAAGATCTCCTGGAGAAGGAAATGGCAACCCACTCCAGTATTCTTGACTGGAAAATCCCATGGACGGAGGAGCCTGGTAGGCTACAGTCCATGGTGTGGCAAAGAGTCAGACACGACTGAGTGGCTTCACTTAGTGCCAACTAAGATGCTATCCATCTGTCACTCTGCTTTTAATCTTGGGGCCTAAGGAGCAACAGAATTTTGATGATGGAAAGAAAGAATTTGTTTTCTATATTCTCCAACTATTTACTTTGTTGGCTAACACTCCTCTTTTCCTAGTGGGTTTCAAGTTGGACAAACATTTGCCTGAATCTTTGGAGGAGTTGTGGGGATCTGGAGTGGCTAAATTTCCCAAAGGAGTTGTGCTCTGAAATCTCCCAGGCATTCATAGAGCCCATGGTGCTTTATAAACAGTATTATTTTCTCTGTGTGCTATTCCTAAGAAAAGTTAGCAAGCTTTTCTTGGACTAACCCATTAATCACCCTAATGATTTCAAAGGCATGAGCCTTGGTTAAGAATCTGGGACTTCTGGAGTCTTAAATTCATTCAGGTTTAGCTCTGGGCAGAAAGAATCTCCTCTAAGGAGTCATGGACTATTCCCACTTTGCACAGAGTGGATACCCTGCACTTAAAAGCATACTCACAAGTGGCAGACTTTTTATTACTTTTGGACTTCTACCTGTTAATAATTGGTAGCTTCCCTGGTGGCTCAGAGAAGATTCTGCCTGCAATGCAGGAGACCTGGGTTTGATCCCTTGGTCGGGAAGATCCCCTGGAAAAGGGAATGGCTACCTGCTCCAGTATTCTTGCCTGGAGAATTCCATGGACAGAGGAGCCTGGTGAGCTAATATGGTCCATGGGATCCCAGAGTAAGACACCATTGAGCAACTAACACTTTCCCTTTCACTTCCACCCGTTAATAAAACAAGAGGTGGAATATTTTATTAACAATGGACTCCTTGTGTTTATAGACTTTATGCAGTTTATAAAGAAATACTCATGTACCTAAACTTATTTAAATACTTCCAGGAATCATCTGCAAAAACTGGTTGTATACTACATAGTCTCTAATAAAACGCAGACCTGCATTTAAAGCAAAGGTAGGGAAGGCAGCTTCGAAGAATGGCATGGATGGATACCCTGTCTCCGCAACTGTAGAGTCAATTTATATCAATGATGTTCTGATCTTTTCCCAGTGCAAAGTCAACCTATATAGTCACAGAGGTGGCCCTTGAAAAATAAATATTAATTGAATAAATTCACTTTGGGTAAGAAAGAGAGACTAAGGATCATTCTTCCCAGAAAGTTTCTCTTCCATGGAATAAAGGAAACTTGCCCAATTTGACTTTGTACAAGATGCTCTCTACTGCTTGATATAAACTGGAGCAGGAAGGGAATTCAGGAGAAAAATAATAGGGTCTTGACACCAATTGAGTATTTTCACCTCTGCCCAGAGAGAACATAGAAAAAGGGAGTAATCAGAACAAGTGCTTTGAGCATATGAACAGCTTAATGAGTGTGAACAAATAGATTCTTAGCTATAGGAGAGAGCTGGAGGTCACCTGTTTTTAATCCTTGCTTCCTTGCAGGACAGCGCTGAAAACTCTTCCTACAAACCAGGATAGATGCTGAATTCTAAGCCAACATGTAGAATGCTCAGTAGAGAACTGCTGAACCAGATTTATACAAAACTCATTTAAGTACTTTCAGGAATCATCTCTGAAAACTTGTTGTGTACTATATATTCTCTAGTAAATCAGACCTGCATTTAAAGGAAAGGCGTGGAAGGCAGCTTGTAAGAATGGTGTGGAAGGATACCCATTTTTGTTCTTTTGCTAAAACCCAAACTTCCGCTTGAATGCATTTAAATGTGAAGATTTTATTTTCTTGAACATGAACAAAATAGGAATATGTTTTCTGAAAAAGGCCTGAGTTGATCCAGTATTTATTTGTTTTGAGATTTATAGTCTTTGAGATAAAAGAATTTATAGCTTCCAACAGTAATATTTACTAGGATTTCATGCACATAATAATAATTGGGTATATTTAAATAAATCCCCCTGATGCATTTTGAACACATCTTTTTTACTTCAAAGGGAATGGTCCTTTTCTACGTCATTCTTTTCCATGAGAATTTCCACTACATATACCCTTTTATGTTACACAATTATAATTTCTTACACTTTGTTTTCTGTCAAGTCACAGAATTATTGTCAATTGCATTTGTGGTTTTTAACAATCTATTTAAAAAAAAAAAGGTTTTGTGTGTAGAAGAGTATCAGATAGGTCTACGACTCAGAATAAAGCTTCCCTTGATACGAGCACTCCAACCACTAACACCCTGATTCATCCTTATCCTGTTGGAGATGAGGAAACTGAGGTTTATGGAGAGAAAGGTCACACATGACATTGACCATGGAGACAGAAAGAGAAGATTTGCTCCTGAGTTCTACCATTATTAATTTCATTAAGTTGTACTGCCTTTAAATGCTCCATGCATTGTTGCCTTTTTAAATTTTTAAACTTTAGCAGTGTGGTTTTATCTCATCAAAATCAAATTAAACAAAAGCTCCATATTTAGTTTTAAGATGCCAAAATAAAAATCGGTTTCAGAAGTCTGGGGAAAAAAAAAAAACCGCAACGATAAAACAACAGTGCACTTTGGATCCCTTTATGACTGTCATTCTGAATATTTCTTTCTCTCAGTCACATAGGACATTTATATAATTTCGGCAGCGTTACAATAGAATTACTCCTCCGAGAAATCCCATACTGTGAGAACGTATTTGAGTAATTGAGCTGGCAGATGGCCTTAATATACGAAATATATTGATACAACAACCACTTACTTTCCTGACCGATGAAGCTGATAAAAGAAGGAGTAGAACAGAGAATATATGAAGGGGAAACATCCAGGCAGCTTAGACCCATGCTGTGGGAGTTGGAGTCAAAATAATATAACCTACCTCATTCACTTTGATTAATTTTTTCCTCCCGTGGCATTATTTTATTCTTGTCACATTGTTCAAGTCTTTATTTCAGTACGTTTAGCTGTTTTCCATTCTTGTTGATGTGAAGTACCGAGACCCACATGTTCATTCTTAACAGAGAGAAAAAACCACCTGTAAGCCACCTGTAACTTGTAAACAAGATTAGAGGTCTATGACTTCTCATCTATCTGAAGGCTCCACCTGTCCAGAGCCTGTTTCACTTGCTTTGTTTCCTGCAAGTCCCTCACAAGGTGCCTGTCACATAGTTGGTGTTTAATAAATATAGGTTAAGGGAACCAATGGCACTTACTAGAGTGACCCCTCCCTTCTGAGCTTTGTGATCATGAGATACTGTCTCACTGAAGGAGGTCCGCTATTTATCTTATTTCTCCCAGAAATCGCCCTTTATTTACTAAATTAGCTAGGCCATCCAAAGTTGGCATACCAGATATATACAACCTGAGTTACCTTAAATAATGGACCTCCTAAGGAGAAATTGTGACTTTTAGCAGATACTTGTAGTGGTAAATGAAAGTTGAGAGAAGTACAGATTTTGACATCAGAAATATCTGGATTAAAATCGCAGCTCCCAGATTGCTTAGCCATCTGACCATGAAGATGTAATTTAACTTCTCTAAGTTTCAGTTTCCTCATTTGTAGGAATAATTGGCTTTCAGAATTATTAAGAATTGCATAAATATCAGGAGGCCAGCATAGTGCCTGAAGCATAGGAGACCTTACTGAAAGGCAACTTTGATTGTTTCTAAATTACATATTACATATGAATGTATAGTACTGCAAACCTGCCTCTCAAGGGGAGTATTAAAACTTTTATTATAACTACTATTTATTTAAACTGGAAATGTATGAAAATAAATCCCTGCTAGACTGAAATGCAGGCAACAACATTCAGTTTAAATATACAAATGGGAATAGTAGAAGTTAATAGTAAGTTGAAAGATAACATAGAAGGTTTCCATCTCCCTGCTACCTCTCTTAATTCTTTTGCGATAACTTAGTATTATTTAGTAAGTCCTCAAGTTCCATAGAGTTAGAAATTTGGAGTCTTCCAGGGAAAGGTGAAGCAGCACAAGTCGATATGAACCTGGTCAGCTTTTCCTTGGCCAATTTACAGTCTCTAAAGGTCAGCAGTTGAAGGTCCGAAAGTTATAGTGATGTCAGGTAAGACTTGAAAAGGAGTAGTTTCTACACAAATGCTGAAAATAAAATTTTAAAATTGATCCCTTGTGATTTGATTGACAGATAAGTGTGTGCTTGTTTGTTTTTCACTCACTCATTTGCTCATCCTTAACAAAGATTACTCGGAGCCTAATACATGAAGATGCTGAAATCAATGCCAGAATAAGAAACCAATATTACATTAGGCACTTTAGAGTATAATAAGAGGAAGGGAGACCTATAACCAGGAAAGTTTAAGATAGTATGGGTGCATTTGTTTAATAAATACACATTAGATCCTCTTTGCTTTGACATTCACTTTTAAAAAAAAAGATTTCGATTCTATCAAAATGCAATATTTGCTGTTCATTTAGTGAGGTCAGCAAATTACAGTGACATATTATAACTTGGATTTGCAGTTTGCAATATGCCTACATTGAGAATCTCTGGTTTTTATGGTTGACTGAGACTGTTACAATTTTTTCTAAATTCCTTTGATATTGGTAAGTTGTTTTCTCCCCAGATCTGTGGAGAGGTCAGTATAGCAATATTATTTGGAATCTTCAAATGCTTTCCCAAGTAGAAGGACATGAAAAGGTCAAAAGCTTCACAGACTGAAATCACAAGTGGATTGTCTGTGGTGATGGTGTTGGTGGTCGTCCTGACTAACATTTACTGAGCTCTTATTATTAACATGATTGTACTGTTGCTGCTGCTGAGTCGCTTCAGTTGTGCCCGACACTTTGCAACCCCATGGACTGCAGCCTCTGTCCATGGGATTCTCCAGGCAAGAATACTGGGGTGGGTTGCCATGCCTTCCTCCAGGGGATCTTCCTGATCCACGGATCAAACCCAGGTCTCCTGCACTGCAGGCAGATTCTTTATCACTAAGCCACCACAGTAAGTATATATGCTGTGAAGTGAGGGTTACTCATTTTATTTCTGCTTTGCAGGTAGAGTAACTGAGGTTTAAAGAGGTGTCCTTTTCCCACAACCTTGAAGTTGGCAGACGTGGCTATCAGATTTTAGACCTAAAGTTCCTGAACCCCCGGCCCCATCTCACAGTAAGGAGCTCTGGGGCCTTCCCCAGGGGTCGGGGTGCACAATGCAGAGGGAACACCTCTTCAGCTCTATGACTGTGTTAATAACAAGATAACACCCCCTTCCCAGCACCACTTTTTCAGCTAGGGCCTCACAGTGTGGTAGGCTTTATATATTGTGTGGATTTCAAATCAACTCTAAGGAATATTATTGCCCTTAATTTATATATGAGAAAATGTAGGCTTAGAGGTTTAAAAAATTGCCTATGTGCCAGGATTCAAATGCAGGCACATTTGCTGTGTTCTTATCTCTGGAACTAAACTGCGGCCTTCAGCAAAGTGTTAAAAACTATGGTCTCCTACAGCTATGAGTGTCCCTAGAGGTCCGTAAACTCACCCAAGTAATCTAAACTCAGAGTAAGTCAAGACAAGCTCATCTACACTGTATTATTTGGTAAAACATTTGCAGTGGCCTTCTGGTCCTAGAAGTGTGTTCTATCTCCATTTCTCTTTGTTGTAACTTTATCTGAAATTTTTTAATTCATTTTAGAAGCAAGAACATTTCCTTATGCTGATAATTTACTTTTCCCCTTTTCCATTGATCTCCATTTCCCTGTGTACATGCAAAACAACACAAAAGTCTGAACTGATGTTTTTGAGATTCAGTTCTTTACTAATTTTGATTTTCACTGCAAATATAGCAATATTTCTTACATTTTTTTATTCTATTCCTAAAAAAAAAATTGATCTGTGATTTTTCAGGCATTCCATAAAACTTCAGGCAGGATTTTCCAGAAAGGAATTTTTAAAAACCATTTTGACATAGTATTTCTACATCCAAGCAATAGAGACTTTTGAACAAAGAAAATATAACATTTAATTATAAGAGCTATTTGGTCTTTATGCAAATATCCTTTAAATTCTAGGATTCACAAGAACACTCTCTTAAAAATTATCATGGTTCACACCTCTTAGTGAATAGCAGATGTTGATAATGAATTTTAATATTTTTTTATGTTTATTACAGATTTATTTTAATCACACAGGAAAAGTGAAAATAATCCAGAGTGAGGTCTTAAATTTAATTTCAAAAGAAGATTCTTCTCGATGGTATAGAAAAGTGGGTGAATGCTAGGTTTTCATTGTGACAACAGTACCACCTAGTGTTTGATGGAGGACTCTGAAATAAACTAAAAACCAAATTTAAATTTTGACTCTGAATCCTAAATCTCTATTCATACCTAAGATAAAATTTGACAATTTAAATGTGAGTTAAACCACGTAATTTACTTTTCTTGTTTAAAAGTATAAATAGTATAATTTTAATTCTTCTAATCACCTCAGTATAGAAAAATAGTAATTTCTTACTTAGCCTAACAAAGAACTATTTGGATTATTTATTCCAAATAGAAGCATGAAACTACAGCTCTGTGATCTGCTGCTGCTGCTGCTAAGTCTCTTCAGTCGTGCCTGACTGTGCGACCCCATAGATGGCAGCCAACCAGGCTCCTCCATCCCTGGGATTCTCCAGGCAAGAATATGGGGTGTGTTGCCATTTCTTCCTCCAATGCATGCATGCATGCTAAGTTGCTTCAGTCGTGTCTGACTCTGTGCGACCCTATGGACAGCAGCCCACCAGGCTCCTCTGTCCACAGGATTCTCCAGGCAAGAATACTGGAGTGGGGTGCCATTTTCCAGCCTTGACGAACTCCTTTTCCTATTTGGAACCAGTCTGTTGTTCCATGTCCAGTTCTAACTGTTGCTTCCTGACCTGCATACAGATTTCTCAAGAGGCAGGTCAGGTGGTCTGGTACTCCCATCTCTTTCAGAATTTTCCACAGTTTATTGTGATCCACACAGTCAAAGTCTTTGGCATAATAAAGCAGAAATAGATGTTTTTCTGGAACTCCCTTGCTTTTTCGATGGTCCAGAGGATGTTGGCAATTTGGTCTCTGGTTCCTCTGCCTTTTCTAAAACCATCTTGAACAACTGGAAGTTCACGGTTCATGTATTGCTGAAACCTGGCTTGGAGAATTTTGAGCATTACTTTACTAGCGTGTGAAATGAGTGCAATTGTGTGGTAGTTTGAACATTCTTTGGCATTGCCTTTCTTTGGGGTTGGAATGAAAATTGAGCTTTTCCAGTCCTGTGGCCACTGCTGAGTTTTCCAAATTTGCTGGCATATTGAGTGCAGCACTTTCACAGCATCATCTTTCAGGATTTGAAATAGCTCCACTGGAATTCCATCACCTCCACTAGCTTTGTTTGTAGTGATGCTTTCCAAGGCCCATTTGACTTCACATTCCAGGATGTCTGGCTCTAGGTGAGTGATCATACCATCGTGATTATCTGGGTCATGAAGATCTTTTTTGTACAGTTCTTCTGTGTATTCTTGCCACCTCTTCTTAATATCTTCTGCCTCTGTTAGGTCCATACCATTTCTGTCCTTTACTGAGCCCATCTTTGCATGAAATGTTCCCTTGGTATCTTTAATTTTCTTGAAGAGATCTCTAGTCTTTCCCATTCTGTTGTTTTCCTCTATGTCTTTGCACTGATCGCTGAGGAAGGCTTTTATCTCTTCTTGCTTTTCTTTGGTACTCTGCATTCAGATGCCTATACCTTTCCTTTTCTCCTTTGCTTTTCACTTCTCTTCTTTTCACAGCTATTTGTAAGGCCTCCCCAGACAGCCATTTTGCTTTTTTGCATTTCTTTTCCATGGGGATGGTCTTGATCCCTGTCTCCTGTACAACATCACGAACCTCAGTCCATAGTTCCTCAGGCAGTCTATCAGATCTAGTCCCTTAAATCTATTTCTCACTTCCACTGTATAATCATAAGGGATTTGATTTAGGTCATACCTGAATGGTCTAGTGGTTTTCCCCACTTTCTTCAATTTAAGTCTGAATTTGACAATAAGGAGTTCATGATCTGAGCCAGTCAGCTCCTGGTCTTGTTTTTTTTTTTTTTTACTGTATAGAGCTTCTCCAGTAATCCAAGTCTGTGCCCCAACCAGTAATGCTGGAGAAGCTGAAGTTGAATGGTTCTATGAAGACCTGCAAGACCTTTTAGAACTGACACCCAAAAAAGATGTCTTTTTCATTATAGGGGACTGGAATGCAAAAGTATGAAGTCAAGAAACACCTGGAGTAACAGGCAAGTTTGGCCTTGGAATACGGAATATAGCAGGGCAAAGACTAATAGAGTTTTGCCAAGGAATTGCACTGCTCATAGTAAACACCCTCTTCCAACAACACAATAGAAGACTCTACACATGGACATCACCAGATGGTCAACACCGAAATCAGATTGATTATATTCTTTGCAGCCAAAGATGGAGAAGCTCTATACAGTCAACAAAAATGACTTACTACTTGCTGTTTATTTTATATTCATTTTGGACTAGGGAAATGATGTTAGGCAAAAAGAAAATTCAAGCGATTTTCTTACCTGAGTTCAAAATGGGTCATAAAGCAGGAGAGACAATTCACAACATCAGCAACACGTTTGGCCCAGGAAATGCACACAAATGTACTACAGTGCAGTGGTGGTTCAAGAAGTTTCACAAAAGGAGACAAGCACCTCAAAGATGAGGAGTGTGGTGGCCAGCTATTGAAAGTTGACAACTACAATTGAGAGTATCAATGAAGCTGATCCTCTTACATCTATATAAGAAGTTGCCAAAGAACTCAACATCAACCATTTTGCCTTAAAATGGATTCATTGGTCATGCTGGGACTTGCTGTTTGACCAATGAATCCACTTTAAACAAACAGAAAATGAGCTACTATTACTAAAGTAGTCATTAATTAGAATGTTTGTGTGTTTAACTTCACCTTTCTAGAGATGTTGGTCCTCACAGGTAAAGAACAGACAAATGAAGTGAGTAAGAATTAACTTGAAGAATTTACAGAGCCCAGAAACCACACATTTTGACAACTGTGTTTTTCTGTAGAGAATAGACTGGATAAAGCAAAAATGGAGATGAATTCTGACCCTACAACAACACTATATCTTTTTATGGTTATGACCCTAAAAAGCACATGTCCTCAATGGCTTTCCAACACATCCCCCTCTGTCCCTGAACTTTCTCACCCCAGCCCAAACCACAACCACCTTCTTTCCTTACTTCAACACGGGAGTGATTGAATCGTGTTTTATGTCAACAAAAGGATACAACTAATGAGGAAATTGGATGTGGGAGTTGGACTATAAAGAAAGCTGAACACCGAAGAATTGATGCTTTTGAACTGTGGTGTTGGAGAAGACACTTGAGAGTCGCTTGGACCGCAAGGAGATCCAACCAGTCCATCCTAAAGGAAATTAGTCCTGAATATTCATTGGAAGGACTGATGTTGAAGCTGAAACTCAAATACTTTGGCACCCTGATGCAAAGAGCTGACTCATTTGAAAAGACCCTGATGCTGGGAAGGATTGAAGGTGGGAGGAGAAGGGGATGACAGAGGATGAGATGGTTGGATGGCATCACTGACTCAATGGACATGAATTTGAGTAAACTCTGGGAGTTGGTGATGGACAGAGAGGCCTGGAGTGTTGCAGTCTATAGGGCTGCAAAGAGTCAGACACGACTGAGTGACTGAACTGAACTGAACTGAATGAGGAAATTGAATTAGGGACGAATCTTTTTTTTTTCATATTTATTGAAGTATACTAGATTTACATAGTGTATTAGTTTTAGGTATACAGCAAAGTGATTCGGAGAAGGCAATGGCACCCCACTCCAGTAATCTTGCCTGGAAAATCCCATGGACAGAGGAGCCTGATAGGCTGCAGTCCATGGGGTCGCTAAGAGTCGAACACCACTGAGCGACTTGACTTTCACTTTTCTCTTTCATGCATTGGAGAAGGAAATGGCAACCCACTCTAGTGTTCTTGCCTGGAGAATCCCAGGGATGGGGGAGCCTGGTGGGCTGCTGTCTATGGGGTCGCACAAAGTTGGACACGACTGAAGTGACTTAGCAGCAGCAAAGGGATTTAGTTATATGTATATATGTGAAAATATATTTTTTAATTTTCTTTTTCATTACAAAAATTATTATTAATAATTTAATTCAAGATTATTAAATAGCAATTTT
The DNA here is from genome assembly GCF_002263795.3 of Bos taurus. Classification (NCBI taxonomy): domain Eukaryota; kingdom Metazoa; phylum Chordata; class Mammalia; order Artiodactyla; family Bovidae; genus Bos; species Bos taurus. The sequence goes on along the minus strand of NC_037350.1, from coordinate 22,746,068 downwards.
GTTATTACAAGATATTGAACATAGTTCCATGTGCTATGCAGTAGGTCCTTGTTGTTTATCTATTATATACATAGTAGTATGCATCTGTTAATCCCATATTCCTAATTTATCAGCCCCCTTTCCTCTTTGGTAACCCTAAATTTGTTTTCTATGTCTGTGAGCGTTTTACTGTTTTGTAAATAAGTTCATTTGTACTAGTGTTTAGATACCACTCATAAGTGATATCAAATAATATATGTCTTTCTCTGAATTACTTCCACTTTCTATGATAATCTCTAGGTCTGTTGTTTTGGATTGTGAGTCAATCTTGAAGAGGTTTCAGGACATAGGACCCAGGGCACAGGTGGTGGGCTGAGGTCTAGTGAGGACAGTTGTCCAACACACAGGGAGGAGGCAGAGGACGCCAGAAGTAGGTGTAGGAAGCAGGTGGCTTCTATCCATGCTATGAGATGGTAGGATTTCTTAAATTATCTAATCCATACAAAAACTGTCATTGCCTTCAGAATTGCTTCTGTAGTTTTTCAAGCTCTGCTATGGTAAAGAATATTGGAAAGGGATGGAGAAAAAATTGAGGGAAATGTAGACAGAGCTACTGGTTCTGTCCAGAATTTGGTTCATGGAATTTTAACTGTTAAAATAAAAATTATATGACCTCCTTCTTTCCTTATCATTCAGCTCTTCTATCTATCATTCTTCTACACACTGCTTATCATTTCACAAGGTGCCTATCATGCCTAGGTAGCATATAAATATTTTAAATCCAGTAAAGAAGAAAAAGTGCTCCCTTGCAATGAATGTAAAATACTTGAGACTAACCTAGGATAAGAAAAGATGTTCTCTTAATGTCACTGTGGGTGAGTTTGGTTTTCCTTCGTATTTTCTTACAGGTGTGTGAAGCCTTGGGGTAATGCCCCACAGCCTGCTTGGTGTTCATTTATATGTTGGTTTTCTCTCAGATCCATTTTTCTGGATTCTATAGGAATATTAATAATATTCCAGTCCACATTCATCCAACATGGAACAGAACACACATATCTTAATTTACTGGCTACTCTGCTTTTCTCACCTTAAATAATGCATGGGGGATGCTAATTATAACAGCCTGGGATTACTGGACGCTGTGACTTTTCTGCTGTCTGTAGAGGGCTAAAGGGAAGAAATCTCTGAAAAGGACATTGAAGGAGCATCCATGTAGAGAGCAGGCTCTTTTATAGCAGTGGATGTCCTGCTTACTATAAGGAAGTCAAGGACATAAGTGCAGTTGCCAAAACAAGCTATTGACTTAATGTCACAATGTCTAAAACCATTGGCTTGACTTCTGTCAACAGAGTCCACACAAAGGATATTTCTTAGTTCAAGCCTGGAGTCATGATTCCTTTAGAGTTCTTGCGATTTGAATCACTTAGTATCTGGGGGAAAAAAACTTTCCTCAAATTATAATATAGTTGTAAATATCTGTTTTGTTTGGTTGCTTTTCTTTCCTTCTGTAAAAACTAAAGAAAGCATTCTTTAGAGCCCAGGAGTAACTGTCCCTTTAGAGAAAGAAACATGGAAAATTTGACACTTTGTGGATTAAGGTAGGAAACTGTAAAATAGTTTAAAAATAGACAGAGCTCATTTTTTTTCCTCTGAGAAACACCTACATGTCAACAGAATTCTTCATTCAGCTTTTGTGTGGTAGCTGAAGTTCTGAGCTACACCCATTCAAAAATACCTAAAATAGTTTTCATTAAATTCCAAAGATCATTACCAACTGCTGAAAGAATGACAACTCTAATTCCTACACAGACATATCATCCTATTTATTGTAGTAATTTATTCAACAAATATTTACTTGGCACCAACAGAGATACTTCCCAGGTAGCACTAGTATTAAAGAACCAGACTGCCAGTGTAGGAGGGATAAGAGTTTCTGGTTCGATCCCTAGATTGGGAAGATCCCCTGGAGAAGGAAATGCCAACCCACACCAGTATTCATGCCTGGAGAATCCCTTGGACAGATGAGCTTGGTGGGCTACAGTATTCCATGCGGTTGCAAAGAGTCCAACACAACTGAAGTGATTTAGCATGCATACAGAGATGGCATACATATCTATATGGTCATGTGTGTGTGTGCTCAGTAGCTCAATCGTATCTGACTCTTTGCAACCCCCAGGATTGTAGCCCACCAGGCTCCTCTGTCCATGGAATTTTCCAGGAAAGAATACTGGAGTGGATCTCCATTTCCTTCTCCAGGGAATTTTCCAGAACGAGGGATTTAATCCCCATCTCTGCATCTCCTATTTTGGCAGACAGATTCTTTACCACTGTACCACCTATGTACATAGATGTGAAAAAGAATAAACCCTACCCCAATGTACAGGATATCACATCTGACACCTCTCCAGTGAAGAGTGTCAGGGTGCTGAGGCTAAGAGAGGGATCGAGGACAATTTTGCTAAGTAGATGAGGTTAAAGCTAAGGTTTAAATGATAAACGAATTAGCCAGGCATTAAAGGTCTTCCCTGGTAGCTCAGATGGTAAAGCGTCTGCCTACAATGCGGGAGACCTGTGTTCGACCCCTGGGGTGGGAAGATTCCCTGTAGAAGGAAATGGCAACCCACTCCAGGACTCTTGCCTGGAAAATCCCATGGACTGAGGAGCTTGGTAGGCTACAGTCCATGGGGTCTCAAAGAGTCAGACACAATTGAGCGACTTCACTTCACTTCTTCACTTCAAAGGTTGAAAGGACCTTCCAAATAAAGATAACATCAAATTTAAAAGCATCAGATCAGATCAGATCAGTCACTCAGTTGTGTCCGACTCTTTGCGACCCCATGAATAGCAGCATGCCAGGCCTCCCTGTCCATCACCAACTCCCGGAGTTCACTCAGACTCACGTCCATCAAGTCAGTGATGCCATCCAGCCATCTCATCCTCTGTTGTCCCCTTCTCCTCCTGCCCCCAATCCCTCCCAGCATCAGAGTCTTTTCCAATGAGTCAGCTCTTTGCATCAGGTGGCCAAAGTACTGGAGTTTCAGCTTCAGCATCATTCCTTCCAAAGAAATCCCAGGGCTGATCTCCTTCAGAATGGACTGGTTGGATCTCCTTGCAGTCCAAGGGACTCTCAAGAGTCTTCTCCAACACCACAGTTCAAAAGCATCAATTCTTCAGCGCTCAGCCTTCTTCACAGTCCAAATCTCACATCCATACACGACCACAGGAAAAACCATAGCCTTGACTAGACGAACCTTTGTTGGCAAAGTAATGTCTCTGCTTTTGAATATGCTATCTAGGTTGGTCATAACTTTCCTTCCAAGGAGTAAGCGTCTCTTAATTTCATGGCTGCAGTCACCATCTGTAGTGATTTTGGAGCCCAGAAAAATAAAGTCTGACACTGTTTCCCCTGTTTCCCCATCTATTTCCCATGAAGTAGTGGGACAAGATGCCATGATCTTCGTTTTCTGAATGTTGAGCTTTAAGCCAACTTTTTCACTCTCCACTTTCACTTTCATCAAGAGGCTTTTGAGTTCCTCTTCACTTTCTGCCATAAGGGTGGTGTCATCTGCATATCTGAGGTTATTGATATTTCTCCTGGCAATCTTGATTCCAGCTTGTATTTCTTCCAGTCTAGCATTTCTCATGATGTAATCTGCATATAAGTTAAATAAACGGTGACAATATACAGCCTTGACGAACTCCTTTTCCTGTTTGGAACCAGTCTGTTGTTCCATGTCCAGTTCTAACTGTTGCTTCCTGACCTGCATACAGTTAAAAAGATGGACTCTGTAACTCTATTGCTTATATTTGAATTTTGGCCTGTTACTTACCGTTTGTGTGACTTTGTCCAAGTTACATACCATTCTGTGCCCCCAATTTTTCTCATCCATAAAAGAAGGATAATAATAATACCTAGTACAAAGGATTATTGTGAGCACAAAACACTCTGTATCAATCACATAGAGCAATGCCAGAAAGTCTGAAGTACCGTATAAGCATCTGCTTGTTTTACATTGATGTATATAATCAATTAGGTGCATTCAGGTTACTGCAAAAAGCTGCATATGGTTGAAGTGAGTACTAAAAAGCTGAAAATGGAAGAAAGGAATCAATGTAATCTAGAAAGATAAATGAAAAAACCAAAGGTTTGCAATTGTTAATTCATTTAGTATTATTTTTTTTCTTTTAATGTCTTTATAAAATTGATCATATAAAAAATATGCAGCTAGAATACGCAGTTATCCTCCCCCTCCCCACAGCATGCTCCATGATTTTATTTTCTAGATAGATACCATTATTTAGAGCAAATCTGTTCAAGGACACCTCTGTTATGCTATGTTTCTAGGGCTACACATATCATTTAGGATGCAAAGCAATGCTTTTCTAGATAAAAATGGTTTCTACCCATGAATGTAGAGTCTAGGTCATACTTTTGCTGTTTCCATAGTGGTGGATGGAAGTCAAGAAACAACTGGAGCAGGAAAAAAGTAGGAAGTCAAGAAATACCTGGAGTAATAGACAAATTTGGCCTTGGAGTACAGACTGGAACAGGGCAAGGATAATAGATTTTGCCAGGAGAACACACTAGTCATAGCAAACACCATCTTTCAACAACATAAAAGAAGACTGTACACATGGACATCACCAGATGGTCAATACTGAAATCAGACTGATTATATTCTTTGCAGCCAAAGATGGAGAAGCTCTATACAGAGAGCAAAAACAAGACTGGGAGCTGACTGTGGCTCATATTATGAACTCTTTATTGCCAAATTCAGACTTAAATTGAAGAAAGTAGGGAAAATCACTAGACCACTCAGATATGACCTAAATCAAATCCCTTACGACTATACAGTGGAAGTGACAAATAGATTCAAGGATTAGATCTGGTAGATAGAGTGCCTGAAGAACCATGGATGGAGGTTTGTGACATTGTACAGGAGGCAGGGATCAAGACCATTCCCAAGGAAAAGAAATGCAAAAAGGCAAAATGGTTGTCTGAGGAGGCCTTACAAGTAGCTGTGAAAAGAAGAGAAGTGAAAGATAAAGGAGAAAAGGAAAGCTATACCCATTTGAATGAAGAGTTCCAAAAAATAGCAAGGAGAGATAAGGAAGACTTCCTCAGTGATCAACGCAAAGAAATAGAGGAAAACAATAGAATGAAAAGTCTAGAGATCTCTTCAAGAAAACTAGAGATACTAAGGGAATATTTCATGCAAAGATGGGCACAATGAAGGACAGAAATGGTATGGTCTTAACAGAAGCAGAAGATATTAAGAAGAGGTGGCAAGTATACACAGAAGAACTGTACAAAAAAGATCTTCATGACCCAGATAACCACGATGATATGATAACTCACCTAGAGCCAGACATCCTGGAATGTGAAGTCAAATGGGTCTTAGGAAGCATCACTACAAACAAAGCTAGTGGAGGTGATGGAATTCCAGTTGAGCTATTTCAAATCCTAAAAGATGATGCTGTGAAAGTGCTGCACTCAATATGCCAGCAAATTTGGAAAACTCAGCAGTGGCCACATGACTGGAAAAGGTCAGTTTTCATTCCAACCCCAAAGAAAGGCAATGCCAAAGAATGTTCAAACTACCACACAATTGCACTCAAATCACATGCTAGCAAAGAAATGCTCAAAATTCTACAAGCCAGGCTTCAACTGTATGTGAACTGTGAACTTCCAGATGTTCAAGCTGGTTTTAGAAAAGGCAGAGGAAGCAGAGATCAAATTGCCAACATCCGCTGTATCATCAAAAAAGCAAGAGAGTTCCAGAGAAACATCTACTTCTGCTTTATTGACTACGTCAAAACCTTTGACTCTGTGGATCACAACAAATTGTGGAAAATTCTTCAAAAGATGGAAATACCAGGTCACCTGACCTGCTTCCTGAGAAATCTGTATGCAGGTCAGGAAGCAACAGTTAGAACTGGACATGGAACAACAACAGATTGGTTCCAAATCGGGAAAGGAGTACGTCAAGGCTGTATATTGTCACCCTGCTTATTTAACTTAATGCAGAGTACATCATGCAAAATGCCATTCTGGATGAAACATAAGCTGGAATCAAGATTGCTGGGAGAAATATCAATAATCTCAGATATGCAGATGACACCACCCTTATGGCAGAAAGCAAAGAAGAACTAAAGAGCCTCTTGATGAAAGTGAAAGAGGAGAGTGAATAAGTTGGCTTAAAGCTCAACATTCAGAAAACTAAGATCATGGCATCTGGTCCCATCACTTCATGGAAAACTGATAGGGAAATGATGGAAACAGTGACAGAACTGACTTTCTTGTGCTCCAAAATCACTGCATATGGTGACTGAAACCATAAAATTAAAAGATGCTTGCTCCTTGGAAGAAAAGTTATGACCAACTTAGACAGCATATTAAAAAGCAGAGACACTACTTTGCCAACAAAGGTCTCTCTAGTCAAAGCTTTGGTTTTCCCAGTAGTTATGTATAGATGTGAGAGTTGGACATCCATAAGAAAGCTGAGCACTGAAGAATTGATGCTTTGGAACTGTGGTGTTGGAGAAGACTCTTGAGAGTCCCTTGGACTGCAAAGAGATCCAACCAGTCCATCCTAAAGGAAGTTAGTCCTGAATATTCATTGGAAGGACTGATGCTGAAGCTGAAGCTCCAATACTTTGGCCACCAGATGAGAAGAACGGACTCATTTGAAAAGACCCTGATGCTGGGAAAGATTAAGGCAGGAGGAGAAGGGGACAACAGATGATGATATGGTTGGATGGCATTACCGACTCGATGGACATGAGTTGGTGATGGACAGGGAGGCCTGGAGTGCTACAGTCCATGGGGTTGTAAAGATTGGACATGACTGCGTGACTGAACTGAACTGAACTGAACTGAACTAATGATGGTGGTGGTTTAAGTCACTAAGTTGTGTCTGACTTTTCCAGCCCTATGGGCTGTAGGCTGCCAGGATCTTCTGTCCATGGGGTTTTCCAGTCAAGAATACTGGAGTGGGTTCCCATTCTTGCCTCAAATGTGGCTTCCCAGAGTAAAGCTAAGATCCTGGATAACTCATGAGAAGCACTGCATTTGAGGAATTATCACTGTCTCTTCCTATTCCCTTTTAACTCAAACCAAAATGACAAGCATTCTCCTCAATCCATGAACTGTTAGCCTGCTAGGCTCCTCTGTCTATGGAATTCTCCAGCCAAAAATATTAGAGTGGATTGCCATTCTCTTCTCCAGAGGATCTTCCCAACCCAGGAATTGAACCAGGGTCTCCCATGTTGCAGGCAGATTCTTTACTATCTGAGTCAGTCCACGCATTAAAACAACTTTATCAAACAGTTCTCAAATGGTGTGTTTAAGGAGTAGTTGCTGGGTTGACCAACCTGCCAGTCCATCCGTGATTTCTTCCAATCCATGTGATTGTCAAGAACAGAGGGGCCTCTGGAGGGGCAGATGAGGATTCTGGTTCCCAGCAGTTCCCAATCTGGTTCCCAATATTGTCAGCAACAATAAGCTGACATTTACAATATGCCTCACTCCCCTTTTATGGCTGAGGACCCAAATTCAAATTTCACGTTAGGGGATGAAAACCAGGATAATGAATGAAACATTTTATTGAACTTAAAATTGAACACAATCCAAAATAGATGTTATAAATCTTATAATGCTAAGTTGACAAAAAGTTTACTTTCTTTTCATATAAAATCAAGAAGAAAATTTAAGATTTTATTACATCTATAGGTAACTTATATGCAGAGTACATCATGAGAAACGCTGGACTGGAAGAAACACAAGCTGGAATCAAGATTGCCGGGAGAAATATCAATAACCTCAGATATGCAGATGACACCACCCTTATGGCAGAAAGTGAAGAGGAACTCAAAAGCCTCTTGATGAAAGTGAAAGTGGAGAGTGAAAAAGTTGGCTTAAAGCTCAACATTCAGAAAACGAAGATCATGGCATCCGGCCCCGTCACTTCATGGGAAATAGATGGGGAAACAGTGTCAGACTTTATTTTTTTGGGCTCCAAAATCCTGCAGATGGTGACTGCAGCCATGAAATTAAGAGACGCTTACTCCTTGGAAGGAAAGTTATGACCAACCTAGATAGCATATTCAAAAGCAGAGACATTACTTTGCCAACAAAGATACGTCTAGTCAAGGCTATGGTTTTTCCTGTGGTCATGTATGGATGTGAAAGTTGGACTGTGAAGAAGGCTGAGCGCCGAAGAAATGATGCTTTTGAACTGTGGTGCTGGAGAAGACTCTTGAGAGTCCCTTGGACTGCAAGGAGATCCAGCCAGTCCATTCTGAAGGAGATCAGCCCTGGGATTTCTTTGGAAGGAATGATGCTGAAGCTGAAACTCCAGTACTTCGGCCACCTCATGCGAAGAGTTGACTCATTGGAAAAGACTCTGATGCTGGGAGGGATTGGAGGCAGGAGGAGAAGGGGATGACAGAGGATGAGATGACTGGATGGTATCACTGACTCTATGGACGTGAGTCTGAGTGAACTCCGGGAGTTGGTGATGGACAGGGAGGCCTGGCGTGCTGCGATTCATGGGGTCGCAAAGAGTCGGACACAACTGAGCGACTGAACTGAACTGAACTGAAAGGCTTACTTTTCTCTCAGGCTGTACGTGTGTGTGCTTATCTGCTCAGTCATGTCTGACTCTTCAACCCCATGGACTGTAGCCCGCCAGGCTCCTCTGTCCATGGGATTCTTCAGGCAAAAATCCTGAAGTGGGTTGCCATTTCCTTCTCCAGGGGATTTTTATGACCCAGGGTTCAAACCTGGGTCTCCCACATTGCAGGCAGATTCTTGACCTTCTGAGCCACTAGGGAAGCCCCTCCTTTATGTCTATGTGTACTTCATTCAGGAAGATAGGAGTCTAATATATGAATCATACATTAGATTCATATGGATTATCTTTTTGAAGCCATTTTTTGGCATAATATAAAGATGATTACATAGAGTCAGGTAGATCTGAATCCAACATCTGACTCCATGCTCAAGTGCTGTCACTGGGTAAATTATGAAATTTCTCTAGCATTGCTTCTTCATCTGTACAATTGGATTAAAAGTACTTTGCTTTTAGGGTTGTTATATTTATGTGTAAAGGCATGTGAAATCACCTAGGATATTTTCTGATATCTAACACATGTTCAGGTGATGTTATTTAGTCTGCAATTAAATATTGTATAGATGAGCATGAAATACATAAATGTAGCCTTTTTTGGTTCAAGCTTTCTCTCACATAGGAATATTTCACTCTAATAAGTAGATGATAATTAAGTATCCTCAAGAGTTAATTCAGTGTTCTACTACTACTACCATAATAAAATAATTATAGGTATTAATGTTGTTCCCCAGTTATAGATTTTCTCCTTGGCACATAAAATGCTTTCATTTCCTACTACCTTTGTTTCTCAGTGGGACCAGGTGTCTTGTTTTTTGGACAATGAGTTGTGAGAAAGGTGATGTGTGTTTCTCCTGGGCTAGGGTATTTGAATGTTGACTCAAGATGCTTCAAAGTTCTCTTCCCTCTGGTACATCAACCATCAATATCCAAGATGGTAGCTGTTCCATCAGTTAGGGCCCATGAATAACTGATGAATAAAGCTTCTCTGCCAATGGAAGTATAGTTTGAGTGAGAAATAAAATTTCCCTGCTCTAACGCTTAAGATATCAGGCATGATGTTTACATAGATTAATAGAGCCAATCCCAACAATAAGACCAAAATAATAACAATGACAGCAACACTAATAATATTTATATATGTTTCTTATATGTTAGACACTTTGTATTGATGCTTCTAATCCCCTCTGTATTATCATGATGTCCACAGATTATTACTATTATTCCATTTTTGCAGATGAGGCAATACATATATAGAGAAGCTAAGTAACTTGCCCAGGGTAAAGAAAGCTTATGAGTGACAGAGGCAAGACTTTAACTCAGACACTTTAGGTTTGAAACATGTGCCCTTAACCACTAAGCTTTACTTTCTCTTGTGCAATTTCCAAAGATGATTTTCTTAGTATTATGGACTGATTTGCCAAAGAGCTTGATATATGTCTGTATTCCCGTCTCTGATAAGATCTGACTCTATGGCCAATGCACTCTGTATTTCATTAAGAGAAAAAAGGTCAAGGGCTTCCAAGGAACTGAGTTTTTTTTTTTTTTTTTTTTTTTGGAGCCAAGAATTATAGATGTAAATCTTAATTTCCATAGTTTCATAAATTCCAAAAGTTAAAAAAGGCATGTTTTGCTTGAAGATTTTATTGGCTTGGTTACATATATGACTCTTCAACCTTTCTGAAAGATTGTAGTTACCCCATTTGGCACTATCTGCGTCACTGTCATTCCTGAGTTTCATTATTTTCTCTGAAGAATCGGTTTAGACTGATGTTCAGCTGTTCTATTTTTATCTGGTATCTGCTTTTTGCTATTGGTGGTGAGTTCCTCTTTGTTTGTTGTTGAGAGAGGGGAGGGGGACTCCTCTCACCTGAGCCGTGTCCTTAGGAGGCCACTCCAAGTTTCCATCTTCCCCACAGCCTCTGGCTGGCACTCACATGGTAACAGACAGTGCTGGTAGCCGCCACAAGACAGGGGAAAGCATTCCAATTCTCTTGTCACCCGTGTCTGAATTTCTTTTTTAAAACAAATCTCTGACAGATCTCACCATGGACCTCTGATTAGCCAGATGACATGTAGATAAGATTTCGGGACCTACAACAGGGAATGAAATTGCGGGGACTGTCACCAGTCTTCTTTTCGTGCTGCAACTTCTTCATTTGGATGTGTCAAGAGGGCAAATCACTAACAAAGAAACTGCAGCGAGAGCAGTTGCAGAGCCCACCACTAGGCAGAAGAGACAGAATCAGAAATAGATGTGATAATGACGATAGCAGAAGTGGAGCTGCAGCCTGAAAGCCCGCCATGACCCACCAAGACATCACAGAGTCAAAGCTCCCCATGGTGGAAGCAGCCCCCTTCACCCCCAGACTCCCGCTGGCTCCCAGGTCCAGATCCTTATTGCCAAATAGACAGAAACATTTCCTGGTTTTATACAGAGAGCCAGGGAAGGAACTCCGCAGTCTGTTTTCGCATGCCTTTTAAAAGTACTCATCAGTAAGTTTATTACTTATATATTACTCAAATCTCTCTAGATGACATTTAGATATTCACACTTCTTATTATACCTGAGAAATGAGAAAAGTAAAACATTTTTTTTCTTCTATTACTTGCCAAGGTTGAGACTCACGTTTAAATATTTTGGAGGAGATGAAGCCTCAGCATGTCCAAATTTCTTACTAGACACTCCCATCAAGAGCTTCCCTCATTCCTCCCTACCTGCTTTTGCTTCTGTCATCCTAACATAAAATCATTGTGCAAGATTGTGACAAACTAGCTGTTTTACACCTCTGCCAAGGACAGATAGTGAGGAGATGGATTTTAATTATTACTAAATTTAGATGAGGCACAAGGAAATCAAGATGGATTTCCTAACTTATATGACATAGGAATGAGCTAACAAGGGAGATTATAATGTTTGCTTGACTTGGTTTCACAGAATTAAAGACTTTGGGGGTTGCAAGATCATCTGGTCAAATGTATTTGTCCATATAAGGAAACTAGGGCTAGAGAGTTTAAATGGCTGGCTAGCTATTTTTAGAAGCATGGAGTAATATGTGAACTTTGGAGTCCAGATGGCCTGGGTTCAAATATGTACTTTGCTACTAATTTGTAGCAGGAGCATAATATCCTTGAGCTTGTTTTCTCATCTAAAAAAATGTGCATGAAAGTACTTCCCTCCCAGGGCTTTTGTGAAGATTGAATACCACTAGGTATGAAAAAGCCTCTAAAAATAGTGACTTCACTAGATATATATTAAATAGAGTCCCTCTATCAAAGTCTGACATGTTTATATAATATAATTTGCCCCTTTTTCTTGTAGAACAGAAATGCCTGATTTCTGGGCAATGGCCTCTTTCACCTCAAAGATGGCACTGTTTCATCAATCAAAGAATCAATTTTTCATTGCAAAAATTAACCCAATATTGGCATGCATGCTAAGTTGCTTCAGTCACGTCTGACTCTGCAACCTTATGGACTGGAGCCCATCAGACTCCCTTGTCCATGGGGATTCTCCAGGCAAGAATACTGGGGTGGGTTGCCATGCCCTCCTCCAGAGTATCTTCCTGACCCAGAGATCAAAGTCACATCTCTTATGTCTCCTGCATTGGCAGGCAGGTTCTTTACCACTAGCACCACCTGGGGAGCCCTAGTATAAGCATGGGCCTGAACATACTCTGCCTGTACAGTCCTGATAAGAGAAAAGAAACCCATTAACATAGTTCACTCCAACCAAAATCAAGGCTCTTATTCATCCTTTTAACCTCCATCTATTAACAATGGAGTATGACAGAAGTTAATATGCCTTCCATTAACCCACTGCTCTCCAGGGAGAGGCAGATGCAGGTTTTGTAGAGCCTGAATATTTAACAATTTGGGAGTCTATTTTAAAAGAAAGAATATAAAACTAGGAATAAAATTTATGAATAAAAACATTTAGTACAAGAGAAAGAAATTGCAACAAATCATATACCTTAATAATAGCAAAAACATAAATACAGGGATTTTGACAAATTCAGTTTGTGTCATTCTCAACAAAAAAGGAAAAGTGTGCATGCTTTTCATTGCTGAGAATATTCTGGTTGTTTTGACTAGGTACCACAGGAAACCAGTCCCTACCTAGAGTATGTACCTTCTTCAGAACCTGTACACATTGATTATTTCCAGGACCTGTTATTGTCAGACATCTTACATAGTGATCTGACCTTGGATCTTGCCCCTTCACATCACTGTGAAAAGTCAGCACAATAGAATATTCTCAGATCTACCCCTCCACTTGGACAGGGAGCAAAAACTTATGTAGAAATTGAAGTGAGTACAAATCAGTAAATATCCCCCCAAACCAACTGGTCATATTATCAATTTAGTTCCACTGTGGCTGAATCCCAGAAATGACTGTAGTCACACAATGACACCAAATGTATAGGAGATATTTGGCCAATGGGAAAGAGATAAATCTTGACTACTTGTGGTCAAAATCTCTTACTTTTCAATTTTATGAAAACACGTTTTTGTAGACACGTGTCTACGGATCCTACTAGAGCCTTGGTAACAGCTGTGCAAGGGAATCCTTTAAGATTTAAACTTCATTAGCTTCTTGGTACTTTCCTGAACTATTTAAAATCCTGAAAGATTATGCCATTAAAGTGCTGCACTCAATATGTCAGCAAATTTGGAAAACTCAGCAAGGCCCACAGGAGTGGAAAGTGTCAGTTTTCATTCAATCCCAAAGAAGGGAAATGCCCAAAAATGTTCAAACTACTGTACATTGTGCTCATTTCACATGCTAGCAAGGTTATGCTCAAAACCCTTCAAGCTAGGTTTAGCAGTATGTGAACCGAGAACTTCTAGATGTACAAACTGGGGTTAGAAACGGCAGAGGAACCAGAGACCAATTTGCAAACATTTGTTGGATCGTGGAGAAAGTGAGGGAATTCCGGAAAAACATTTACTTTCTGCTTCATTGACTACACGAAAATCTTTGACTGTGAATCACAACAAACTGTGGAAAATTCCTAAAGAGATGAGAGTACTAGAACACCTCACCTGTCTCCTGAGAAACCTGTGCACAGATCGAGAAGCAACAGTTAGAACCAGTTTTAGAACAACTGACTGGTTCAAGATTGGGAAAGGAGTACAGCAAGGCTGTATATTATCAGCCTGCTTATTTAACTTATATGTAGTGTACATCATGCTAAATGTCTGGCTGGATGAATGACAAGCTGAAATCAAGATTGCTGGGAGAAATATAAATGTCAACAACCTCAGATATGCAGGTGATACCACTCTAATGGCAGAAAGTGAAGAGGAACTAAAGAAGCTCTTGGTGAGGGTGAAAGAGGAGAATGAAAAAGCTGGCTTGAAGCTCAACATTAAAAAATTAAGATCATGGTATTCAGTCCCGTAACCTCCTGGCGCATAGAAAGGGAAAAAGTGTAAGCGGTGATAGATTTTATTTTCTTGGGCTCCAAAATCACTGAGGATGGTGACTGCAGCCATGAAATTAAAAGACACTTGCTTCTTAGAAGGAAAGCTATGCAACCTAGACAGTGTACTAAAAAGCAGAGACATCATTTTGCCTACAAAGATCCATAAGTCAAAGCTATGGTTTTTCTAGTAGTCATGTATAGATGTGAGAGTTGGACCATAAAGAAGGCTGAGCACCAAAGAATCAATGCTTTCTAATTGTGGTGTTGGAGAAGACTCTTGAGAGCCCCACGGACTGCAGGGAGACCAAACCAGTGAATCATAAAGGAAATCAATCCTGAATATTCATTGGAAGGACCGATGTTGAAGCTGAAGTTCCAGTACTTTGGCCCCCTGACGCGAAGAGCAGATTCACTGGAGAAGACCCTGATGCTGAGAAAGATTGAGGGCAAGAGGAGAAGGGGATGACAGAGTTTGAGGTGGTTGGATGGCATCACTGACTCAATGTACTTGAGTTTAAACACACTCTGGGTACATAGTGAAGGACAGGGAAGCCTGGTGTGCTGCCGTTCATGGAGTCAGAAAAAGTAGGACACAACTTAGTGACTGAGCAGCAACTCTGATATGTTTCGTCCTTCTATTTATGTAATTACAAGCATGTATTTCTTATGTACTCTTCTTATTTATAGAAATGCTATTCTGCTTTTTATTAGTATTTTTAACATCTGGAGTAGGAAATGGCAACCCATTCTAGTATACTTGCCTGAGAAATAGCATGGACAGGGGAGCCTGATGGACTACAGTCCATGAGGCTGCAAAAGAGTCAGACACAACTGAGCAACTAAACAACAACAACAACTTCTTGAAACAACTAAGAGATTTCATTTCAATACTTTTTGTTCCTTACTTTCTTTGTAATTAGAAGATGGGCTTCAGGAAAGCTTTTCTAGCCTCACAGAGCTCTTGTTTCTGTTAATACAATGTTTAAAAACATGGCTACATTTTTTTTGAGATGTCCTGGCTCTGTTTCTGTCCCTTACTCTTGTCTGGACCTCCTCATTTCTTAATCTTTATTACTGGAATCAGTTTTGATGACACTCAGGAGTTCCTCTTCCACACGGGGGAATCTTGTTCTGGATGACTTGTTTCTACAGCCCACAAGAGCCTCTCTGCTTCAGTCACTTTCAGACCTTCTTACTCCAGGCTCCCTGCATTCACCACTATTGGAGAAGGAAAATCTCGTCCAGGTTCACACACTAGTCTTACAGTGGCTCACCATACTCTCCTGAAAATACGTGTTGTCTCTTTTGATATTCTCCTTGCTTATCGTTGTCAGATATCTATTTCTTCCCTCTGCTTCTGCCAGCACAGATGTTGATATCATGCATGTCATACGGCTGTTGGGGGTTTCCCTCTAAGTCCTTGAATTCGGGGCTTCCTGAAGATACTTCATTATCTTTGTTTTGTTGTAAAAGTTGTCATGTTTTTCACTTTGTTACCTCGTTTGTCTTTTTTGATGTGGTCATCTGTTAAGTTCAAAAATTTACACCCCTGCTACCCTTTTCTAGAATCTATGATAAAAAATTACTTTTGTTTGTTCTCAAATTTAAACTGTCCTCCTTGGAAAATATTGGCAATTTGGGGATATGTAAAAGTAGCCAGCAATTGTAATTGTCTAAATAAGACCTTTGAAGGAGACAAACATCATTTGAATCTCCAAATTCTGGTAGATTTATTTTTTACAAACAAGGAAACACTTTATTTTTCATAGTCCTGTATTCAGGCCAACTTGGTTATAATTAGGAGTACATATGAGAAAATCCCAGAATGGAACCATTATGCATATTGTGGTCTCTGTGAGTGGAACCTTGAAAGACAATTCAAGAAACAGTAACTTTTACATAGATTATGATATGTATGTTCTCCCTTGTTCTTCTAAATACATCACCTCTGCTTAAATAAGGAAGGAACAATAAAAAGACTATATATATTTTAAACAGATTGTTTCCTAATATTCTGCTCCCATAATCAAACCTAGTTCCCAGGAACTCTGTTAACATATATATATATGGGTGTTAATATATATATGTGTGTGTGTGTGTGTGTGTGTGTGCATGAATCGTTTTCTAGGTTTTCCCTCTAATCATTTTATTCATGTCTGGTGTGTGAGGGATAAGACATCTATCCTTGGTTTTCTATGAATACATCTAACCATGACACACTGACTTACGGGCTCTGGCCCTTTACAGATACCATGGGCATTTGAGAGGCGATAATCTCTTACTTTGAAGTATAGCCCAAGACAATGCTGTGATCATCAAGCTTGCAGTAATTGTGTGAGCAAGTTACTTTGGCCTATTGAAGGATGATGTTTTATTGGGTTATGAGTCTAAAATCAAGCCCCAGTCTCTACATCCACAAATACACAGACAAAATTATACACCCATCTTCTGGCTATGTACATGAGTTCATATTTAACTTAGGATTTGCCTATGAAACTGTTTTCCTGACAAGGAGCCACTTATTGGCATGGCATCTTTTCACTTGATTATTAAGATTCCTCTTCGTCGTGTTCCCTTGAGCTTTAATTACAGCACTGCAGCTTGTTCAAAACACACTGCCAGATTTCTCCCTTGTACAGGAGACAGAACACATATTTCACATCCCCTGCACGTCCTTTATTCCTCTTATTGATTTCCTAGGCAATTCTGTATCGATTTTATCTTCATATTTCAATGCCTCCTTGGTCTTTTTCTTTCTTATTTTTCTGAGCTCTTAGAACTCTGGATTTCTCCTTGTTCACTCAGGTCATCCAATTAGGATTTGTGTGTGATCCTCCTTTGCCACTCTGAGGACTCTCTGTGATCCAGGCTGGAGCCCAAATATTCTTATCAGGATGGCTTTTATCTCAAACCCACACCATCTATCTAAGCTCTGGTACCATCACACTGTTTGTCTAAAAGTATGAAAAGAAACTGTAGCAAGAACCTTCCTGCCCTAAAGTATCATTCTCTGTCCTCCTGTGTTCAGACCATTCCCTGCCATTATAACGTGTTACTCCTTTGCTCATTGTTGGTGCTAAAGAATGAAAAGATAGTGTTGAATTCCTCCTTGAAAGTCTGCTGTCTTTGACCAGATTTGGACTGTGGAGCTGGTTTGAATCTACTGTCTTTGGGTCCAAAAAACTGTGACAAAAGAAGTTCCATTGATTTAACATTAGCAAAATATAACCAATAGTCAAACTAATATCCATCGTCAAGAAGAAAAAGTCACATGGCACTAAAGAGACTAGATATGAGAAATTGGAAATTGAGAACTGATGTGTCTCTCTCATTTTTTCTCTCTCTGCTTCTTTCTTGTCTTCTTATAACTGCTTCCTATTCCTATAATTGACTCGTAAGTTTGCCCTCTGTGATTTCAGCTTGTATGTGGCATTGGCTTAATATCACCTCCACTCAAACCCTTCTGGTAAGTGACTTTTCACCTCTCTCTAGGTCTTGTAGCTTAAATTACTGAGTACCAAATCTGATTGGTAAATGAAAATCCAGTAAAATGGTTTCCTAGTGTCATTTGTCTCCTGATTTAGTCAGCTCTTTCTAGCTACTTCTCAGGATATGAAGGCCATATAGTGTTGATAATTTTAAAATGTTTCCTGAAAAATGCTCCTTTTGCAAGGGCTATAGATTTGGAAATCACACACAAAAAGGGGGTAATCTATATGTATAACCTAAAACACATCTACAAGTGTCTCCCAGTTTTCCCTACCTTCTAGTTTTGTGATTTGCCAATCTGCAGTTTCCTCACACCATATCACAGACCTGTTCCTTTGTACATGGTATTTACTCTGAATCTAAGTTTCAGCTTACTTTAGTCCTTTGACTAAATGAGCCAGTCTTTCTGATCCAGATCAAGCATCATCTGTTAGAAAATCTGTTTTGAAATGTTTTCTTCTTGAAATGTTTTTGCCATGAGTTTTTAAAGTATTGTGAAGATGTCTCTGTCTTACCAATGTAGAGTATGGCCATTATACTGACTTTACACAGTCAAGTTGTTTTCCCTAGTAGACTCTTTGAGAATTTGTCTTTGTTGCTATAGCTTCAACTAATTCTAAGTGACTAAAGTGAATGTTTGGAGAAGGCAATGGCAACCCACTCCAGTACTCTTGCCTGGAAAATCCCATGGATGGAGGGGCCTGGTGGGCTGCAGTCCATGGGGTCGCTAGGAGTCAGACACGACTGAGCAACTTCACTTTCACTTTTCACTTTCCTGCATTGGAGAAGGAAATGGCAACCCACTCCAGTGTTCTTGTCTGGAGAATCCCAGGGACGGGGGAGCCTGGTGGGCTGCCATCTATGGGGTCGCACAGAGTCCGACACGACTGAAGCGACTTAGCAGCAGCAGCAGCAAAGTGAATGTTGCTCAGTCACTCAGTCGTGTCCGACTCTGTGCGACCCCATGGACTATACAGTTCATGGAATTTTTCAAGCCAGAATACTGGAGTGGGTAGCCTTTCCTTTCTCCAGGGGATCATCCCAACCCAGGGATTGAACCCAGGTCTCCTGCATTTCGGGTGGATTCTTTACTAGCTGAGCCACAAGGGAAGCCTAAGAATACTGGAGGGAGTAGCCTATCTGTATGCCAGTGAATCTTCCTGACCCAGGAATCGAACCAGGGTCTCCTGCATTGCAGGCGGATTCTTTACCAACTGAGCTATTAGGGAAGCCCTAAGTAACTAAAGTGAAAGTGAAGTCGCTCAGTTGTGTCCAACTCTTTGTGACCCCACGGACTGTAGCCTACCAGGCTCCTCTGTCCATGGGATTTTCCAGGCAAGAGTACTGGAGTGGATTGCCATTCCCTTCTCCAAAAGAGGACATGTAACAGAGGCAGTGTTTTACACAGTGAATTCAGGGAAGACAGCTCTGAGAAGCTGGTAAGAGAGAAAACAACATTGTAGGAAGTGAGCTAGTAGATATTTAGAGGAAAAACATTCCAGGCCAAGGGAAGAAGTTGTGCAAAGACCTCAAAGCAAGAACAGCAAGAAGGCCTGTATGGTCAGACTGGGGCTATGTTGTATCTAGCAAAGCATTATGAGCTCACATTAATGCTTTTATCAGCTGCACCACAACATTAATTCAAAGGAAGCTGCTGTCCTCGTGCTAGAGGAGGCTGTGCTCTGGTGCATGTTTAGAACATGAATTCTTATACTCCTGACCTGAGACAAAGAGTAGATTTAGGAAATGCAACTGTACTCACCCTAATACTAATAGCAGAATTATAAAGATCTGGGGAAAGTCATGGATTTTACATTTAGCATTTTGATCCTTAAAATTTTGGTTAAGTTTCTGGTTTGGTTATCATATTATTGTCTTAATCCATAAGTGTTTTGAAGAAAAACATAAATACTAAATAGATTACATTATATAACTCTCTTCCTGCAGCCATCCCACCAAACCTGCTTCAGCATTTTTTCATATAAGGGTAAACACATCTCTAAATTTCGATGGATGTGTCTTAATAGTTACAAGTAATTTATATAAATTTTTATATTTTGTGGAGCTTTTTTGAATGATAACCTTAAAAAATGTTTGTTTATTTTGGATCGTTTCAGTGGCCCCCTCATAATTTGCTGCATCATGCAATTTCACTGTCTATATTGGCAATTGTATTTGCCATCACAAAGGGGAAAAGAGTACTTTTTCAATGACCTTGGGCTTATAAGAAAAGGACAGAATTGAGTGTGTTTAATAAGCAAACAATGCATTTATGACAAGTTGGAGGTGATATACATTATTGCAAGTCAAGGGACAAAATAACTTTTTTTAAGTAACTGAGCTAGAACAAGTGGTGAGAGAATTGTATTATCACACGGCAGCTGCTACTGCTAAGTCACTTAAGTCATGTCCTACTCTGTGCAACTCCATAGACAGCAGCCCACCAGATTCCCCCGTCCCTGGGATTCTCCAGGCAAGAACAATGGAGTGGGTTGCCATTTCCTTCTCCAGTGCAGGAAAGTAAAAAGTGAAAGTGAAGTCACTCAGTCGTGTCTGACTCCTAGCGACCCCATGGACTGCAGCCCACCAGGCTCTTCCGTCTGTGGGAGTCTCGAGGCAAGAGTACTGGAGTGGGTTGTCATTGCCTTCTCCTTACCGCATGGAGTTCAGTGTATAATCTTGTATAATAGTGTATCCTATTCAGGTAACTGGCCTCAGGTTATTTACAGGAAAATGACTTCTTCAATCATGTGAAATAAATGATCTTATTTCTATTTTTTATTTCAAAATTCATTTGCATTTAACATATAAATTTGGCTTTTAGAGTGGTACCATAAGGTCTTAACCACAAAGAATTCATTTTAGTCTTCTTTTTTCATTTTAGTCTTACATTTATACATATTTCATTGATTAAATGGTTTGTATTACAATTGGATACCTGTAAGAATTAGTTATTTTTAAGAATGGATAAGATTTTATTCAGGTTGGATAAATACTGTGAGATTATAACATACTTATATGGAAAATGAATAGATTTTTCTTAAAAAAAAGAAGATATTTTAGCCATCCTGAATAGCAATGACTGTGCAGGGAGCATGATAATAAGTTCAAGGTCTCTTATGTTAACAGAGACAGCCAATATTACAGAATTACCTAAAAATTATTTCAAATAACACTAAAAATGTGGACTGAACTAATCACTTATAGACATCACATGATGGGGGCAGCTGGTCATACTTTGAAATTTAAAGCATTGCAGAAGAAGAATGAGCTATTCCACGCTCCTTTTGTACTCCATGCTTGTCATATGTGGCTTATTCATTTGAAAAATTAGGAATATCTAATAATTTCACTTTGACTTAAAGGTACAAATTTTTATTATGCCTCTTATGCCATGGACTTTGTCTTCTCTGACCCAGGACTATGGGAGTAAAAAGGAGCTAAAGCATATATCTGGGAATGTGTGGATTTGGGGAGGGAATGTCAAGGTACTTTGAAAAGAATACTCCATGGTTAATACGTATTTCCATGGAATGTTATCTTTTCTAGTAATTGCTGATAGTGAGTTACTGAATGCTGAGGCCAAGTGCTAGTGACAGCTGAAGTCTCAGTATTTAAAAAAAAAAACAAAACCGGTCCAGAAACCAACTAGATGGTAAGTGGGAAAAAAGTCAAATTATATGATAAAAATATAGAATAAAAATACAGGGTCAGAAACATTGAAAAATATGGGGGAAAAAAACAAATGTGAATTCATAGGCATAATCTAAGAGAAATAAAATAAAATGATTCAGATAGCTAAGTTATACATGAATTTAAAGCATTGTTGTTTTTTTTTTAACATGAGCAGCAATACTGTCAAGAAGTCAAAGCAAGCATGTATTTATGACCAAAACTTCTTTAAATTAAACATCAAATAAATTATTATTAAGTAGATAATCATGTTTTTAACTATTAAGAAAAATTTTTAATTTTTAGGTAAATTACACTATCATTATGTCCTTAATGACCGGAGAAGGCAATGGCAACCGACTCCAGTACTGGAAAATCCCATGGATAGAGGAGCCTGGTAGGCTGCAGTCCATGGGGTCGCTAAGAGCCAGACATGACTGAGCAACTTCACTTTCACTTTTCACTTTCATGCATTGGAGAAGGAAATGGTAAACCACTCCAGTATTCTTGCCTGGAGAATCCCAAGGACGGGGGAGCCTGGTAGGCTGCAGTCCATGGGGTCACACAGAGCCGGACATGACTGAAGCGACTTAGCAGCAGCAGCAGCAGTATGTCCTTAATGAGCTCCAAAATTGTGATCTAAGTTCTAATGGTTATAATTAGAATTTTGGTCCATTGTCTATTTTCTTTGTAATCACTGAACTATTAATTGACATTTATAATTTATTTTCTGATTCATTCATAGATGTTTTAAATTTTAGTGCGATTGTCTATAAGAAGATTAGTCTATATATTCAGGCATCCTTAGTAGACATTCTCAGCTTTTAAGAACTTCTATTTCAGCATATCTACAGGAACAAGAAAAATGGGGTATATATCCTCCAAACCTTTCCCTCCCTCCCATCAAAGCTTATTCTAATGTTTTGACATTTCAAGGAAAAGACACAATATATCCAGTGATTCTGTAGCTAAGTCTTTACTTCTATTATCCTCTTCTTCTTCCCTAGAATGTGCTCTTTATTTTATATTCCAATTTGAATAATAGTCACGTTTTAATTTCTCATCTTCCACAGAACAGCCCTGGTGCCCTAACCTCAGTCGTGCTAACTGGCTCTCACCCTGCATTGATTAAGAGTTCCCAGAGATAACAGTGTGTGTGGGTGCATGAATAATCTCCTGGCTTCTCAAGTCAGTTCTTCTGCATCTCTGCAGTCTGGCAATAATAACACCCACAATTTGAGTAGTGAGGGGCTAGCTGTGAACTCTGAAATAGCATATGTATGACCTTCTGTTGAAAAAATAAAAATAGAAAAATTAACATGAATATAATAAGTCTTTTCCCAAAGAGAAGAAAATTACTGAAACATTTTCCTCTTATGCTCTGACTCTGCCCTCCTGACAGAGAACTATACTTAACAATCACATTGGGCAATTACCAGCAGATTTAGAGCCTAAATCTCAGAAAAGTAAAGCTATTAGCATTGTTAGAAAGCTAGAGAAAATCGCACAAAAATGAGGTGTTTTGATACACTACCAACCAGGACTGGCTGCTAAACCTTCATCGCTATAATCCACTATCACAATTTTAGCTCAGTTATTCATCATCCCTGTCACGGAAGCAGTCCCCATACTGGTCTCTCTGTCACCAAACTCTACTTTTCAACCTTGATCCATTTCGCTGTTAGAGTTATCATCCTAATTCACTAATTCAATCACATCACAGTGATGCTTATAGATGATTTCCCATTACCTACAGAATAAAGTGGAAGCTTCCGAGCCTGGCAAAGAAGTGTCTCCTTTATTTTGTCCCAGCCTGATTTTTCAAGATTATTTGCTAATGTACTCACCCCTCGACAAGCCTCCTGCACAACCTCGTGCTTGCAGGATTCATGCTATGTTCTAGATACATGTGATAATTTAGTACCTTCTTACAGCTCCTGTTTCCCGCTGTTTCTCTTACCTTAAATGCTCTCTGCTATCTCAGCCACTGTAGTGGTATAATCACTTGACAAGACCTAACACAAATGAAGACTTCTTTTCACATCTCAGGGCCATCACTGAATAATTTCCTCAGAACCCTATACTGTATGTATCAATTATTATAAAAGAATTATTTGTGTCTTTTTCCAATAGATTTTTAGGTCAAAGAGGACAAATAGTATATCATGTTCCATACTGTTTCTCCTTCTATCTTCCTAAATTTGTCTTATAAATAGGCTTAGTATCCATTTTTTTCCTATTAATTTGAGCCCCTCCAGGTTATAAGAAAAATTCTGTTTTGCATTGATGACATGAGGATTAACACAGTTAAATCAGTCAGTGTCTATTCACTAAGGGACACAACACTACTAATGCTTTATAAGGTTTTATTTGTTTGTTTGCCTTTAGACATGCTTGCATTAAAATTAGAACATATTGTTAATGTGAATATGTATTTATTTATTTACTAAAAAGTCAGGCACTGTAAAGAAGCTTTGAAATCAAATCTCAATTCAAATTACATCTGGGGAAAGCTACTTAAGTTTTTGAATGTCACATATGCAAATGAGGGCTTCCCTGGTGGTGGCTCAGATAGTAAAGAATCCACTTGCAATGCAGGAGACCAGGGTTCAAGCTGGCTTGGGAAGATCCCCTGGAGAAGGAAATGGCAATCCACTCCAGTATTCTTGCCTGGAAAATCCCATGGACAGAGGAGTCTGGTGGGCTACAGTCCATGGGGTCCACAAAGAATCAGACACAACTGAGCAACTAACATTTTCTTTCACTTTCTTAAGGTAGTTTTGAATGATTGAATAGGAAAAATTGAGTTGAATAGTAAGAAATAACCAAAATTCTAGCATCTTTCTTTACCCACACACACAGAATCATTTTGCTGTGAAAGACAGCATACACTGTTCCCTACAGAGCAGATGATCAGTCAATGGTCAGCCTTAGGCAGATGATGGATTATAATGATAGTTACTACCATTACTATGATTAATATGATGTGATGATTAGGAGGAGGACATGCATTGCTCTAACCATCATTCCTCATCCAGTCTTCTCATAGCCAAGTCACTGTGTGTGTGCTAAGTTGTGTTCGACTCTTTGCGACCCTATGGACTGTAGCTTGCAAGGCTCCTCTGTCCATAGAATTTTCTAGGCAAGAATCCTGGAGTAGGTTGCCATTTCCTACTCCAGGGGATCTTCCTGACTGAGGGATCAAACCCAGGTCTTCTGCATTGGCAGGGCAGATTCTTTACCACTACGCCACCTAGGAACCATTACTATGATTATTATGATGTGATGAGGAAAAGAAGGACATGCATTGCTCTCACCATCAATTCTTGTCCAGTCTTCTCATAGCTAAAGCACATATGAAACCTTGGCTCAGTTGTGCTTGAAAAATATAGTGAAACTGTCTGGCCCGGTCACAACTTGGACATAAGTGAGTAGCCAATGGAATACTAAATCTTTGATAGATAAGAGAACGAATGACTGAAAAGCCAAGCACACATCAGCATTAAATTCAATCACCATTAATTGAACCTCTACTGTGAGCTGGTATTATTGGTACTGGAATAAAAAGACAAGGGAGGTGCAGCTCGTGCCTCTGAAGAGCTTGCAGTTTGCTGTTAACACAACACAGACAGAGATGTGCTTGCAAAGACATTTAAGAGAAAGACTATCAGAATGCAGGGAGAGAGCGGATTCATCTTACTGTTGGGATGTGCATGCCTCTCTAGTCTTTAAGAAGGCTCTGGTTTTTCTATATGTGTCTCACTGTTGGTGGACTTTCTTACATAATTCAAATCATTCATTTTAATGGGATTCTGAACAATTTATGAGCAAGGTATAACAAAGAACTGTTGCTGATTTGCTTTTCTCTCAGTATCTCTGCCCCTTCTGCGCCCTCTTTCTCTCTCTCTCTCTCAATAATATATATATATAGCCAGACTCAATTCCAACTCGGGGAAGATAAACAGATTTTAAGTTATATCTTGGCTTCTGTTAAGTATTCCAAAGGAGATAAGTAAAGGAGGCATATCACCCCTGTGTTGTCACTACAATGGTTTTCAGGTTCATTGGGTGTTTAGGGAGTTAGAAAAATATATGAGGACTAAGGATCAATTCAACATAAATAACATGCTTCTTTAATGACATTGTTTAAAAGTCGTTCAAGGACAATTGTTATTGTACTTACAGAAATTGTTTATACATATTGAACAACAAAAATCCAGTTTCATGTAGGATTATAAAGATCTATTCTAAAGGGATCAATGAAGCTCTATTTCTATAAATTATCTGGAAGAAAAAAGAAACAGGAAATAACTTTCACATTCACATTAATGTAATTCACATTCACAATAATGGTTTTCACCTTATTTTTTCTTTACTTTTCTGTTAGTGTAAAATGTGCTGAAAAGAACCTTTGTTATTCTCAAAATATGTCTCTGATTACTATTTGCATATATCTACCTGAGAGGCAGAGCTACAATAATTATATGTTATCAGAAAATTCTACTTTAAATCTGACAGAGCACTTCTATAGCCAAATATTCAACTAGAAATACAGATACATTGAAGGAAACCAATTTTTTAAAAACGTGTCTATATTCCTCACATTGCTGTTTATGTTCAAATTCCAGCCACTTAAATTGCACATGAGTTTAATATGAATGCGGATGTAGTAATAAGCTCCAATGAGTGTTAGTACATTTTCCAGGCACAACTCCACAAGTCTCGTGGTGAGGTATCTTTTTGTTCTGGTGATAACACATTTCATTTTTTATTTAGAAATATATCTCTTTGTAATACAGTGACACAAATTTCTCCTTTAAAATTTTCAGAACTCATCTCAGTTTAATAACCATCATGCTTCAGATTTTTTCCCTTAAACAGAAATTTTCTCTTAATATGTAGTTTAAAAAAGTTTTACATAGTAAGTGCAGTTGTTATTTCAAAATCTATTATATGTTATTACTCACATTTCAATTCTAATTATTTTTTAAAAGATGCATAATTTCCCCCAGAGCTTGAAAAAATACAGTGCATTGACATTGTGCCATAAGTAAAAGAATCCAAACGTGAAATAAATTTCAACAAAAAGTATGAGTGGCTGGTGCAAGCTGAGGACGTAGGGAAGAAGACCCAGTGAGACACTGAGCAAAAATATCTATTCAAATAAGTAAATACTTCAGTGCTTTTCACTTTTCTCATTTGAAGAATTACCTCATTGGGGCATGGAATTTGTCTCTTTTAAAATAGCAAATTCAGAGGAAACTAAAATGCTGAATAATGAAAGTATATTTTCCTTATATAATTAGAGTTTCAAATATTGAGAGGAAACAGAGTTCTTAAAAATTTATAAGAACTCTTCTAAAAGATTTTTATTTGTAATAGTATCATACTGTGTCAATAGGAAAAGATGTTTCTAATGAAAAACCAACATGTATTTTATTCCTCTCTAATTTGTGAGGTAGTTTATGGAATTGTCATTAGTCCCTTGAATTTCTGTTTCAACTCTCCAAGGAAGTACAGGTAGAATATTTTAGAATGGTTATAGGTATAATAAGGTTATTTTATTCTAATAGCAAAAGGAAAAAAAAAAAAAAAGACAAGTACCAATATGATTGAGAAGAAAATAAATAGGTAGAGTTAATACATATGACAGGTCATTCTCAATCATGCTTTATATGTATTGTGGATTTTGACATCAAAATTACATTTGGTGATAAACATAGACCTTTGAAATCTACACTGCTCCATTTTACGCTACCAAAAGCATTCAGAGCCACTATTGATTTAATATTCATTCTCAGTTTGAAGATGCATTACCCACAGCAAGAAAATACACTTTGTAATTTTGGCTTGGGTTAATGTTCCTTACTAAAACCTCAATTCATAGTGAAATAATTGCCTTCTCCTAGTATTGCAAAATCAAAAAAAAAATCAGAGGTAACACTACAATTTGAAAGAAAATTCTCTCGTTTCAAGCTACAGATGGAGATATGTTGCTCTAATAACAAATAGTTGGCTTCTCAGAAAGTATATCTGTGTATGTGAGTGTGTCTGTGTATGTATATAGACAACATACACACACAGCATGCAGTACACAGGAAACATTGGTTAAGGTTCCAAATTGGACGATATTATGAAGAGTTAACTCCCATTGGCTAGAAGCTATAGAATATCACGGCCAAACTGGAAGCTTGAATCTAACAGTTTATTTTATTTTTACATCAAAATTAGCTGAAGTAGCAGACATGCAAGCATATATTAGACCTTCTACAAGGATAAGTAAATATATGTGTGTAGAATCTAAAGACGGAGAGGAAGTTTTGGGTTTATGCTTCTACTTGCTTAGAACCAAACAATGTACATTTCAAAGTTCCAAAGGCACATTTGCACAGACATTCTAATTATTAGTTCACTTTATCTCTGCTGGCGCAACGTGGTTCTCAGCTTTTTAATCACTTCTCTACTGGCACAGATAATGTGCCTACAAGTTGTCTCGAATTTTAATATTGCTAAATTTAGTGACACAAGTTGTGATTAAATTGTGAAAACTTGTTTAATGCAAACCCTGATTGAAAAGAATACATGCTTATTTAAGGAAAATGTACAACTTTGCAAAAATTATATAGCGCTATATATAGTCCCACATTTAACAGCTTTACCAACCTGCAAAAAAGTTGGTTCTTGTAGAAAACTGCCAGGCTATGTAGTCTGAAATCTGGAGTCGTAATACCAGAGAGCTGTCAGTCAGCCATCCATCCATCTAATTGGCTTCTTACCATCTTTCCATCATGTTTTTTTTATAACTGGTCGCCTCTGGCTAAAATGCAAATCATGAGGAAGAGCCGTCTAGAAAAAGCTGCTGCTTTCTTAATTATCTGTCAGAGTATGGACCAGTGGACCTAGGGCCGCGCTGTAGAGTTATGCTAAGCAGCAAGGCATCATGGGAATTGGAGTGACAGCTCATTTCCCTCCTGTGTTTTCTGTGTTCGAATGACAATGCAGAAATATGGGTTTTCCCACATTTTCTCTGAACACTTGGGCTATTGCTCAGGGGAGCACAAAGCCAAAACTGTCACATTTCCAGACATGGTCTTATTGCTGTCACTATGACAGGATTGTTGACAAATGCCAGCAGTCATCTCGGCATCTTGGGAAATGTCTGCCATGATTGTGTCAACAGCCTGACAGAAATTGTTAATGTTTAAACTTCTTCCACTGACAGAATCCTGTCTTGCTGACAATATTTGTCATATGAAACTCAATCTTTGTCAAACTTGCTTAAAAATTAACACTTTCTCAATTTCTTTTTTTTTTTCTGGTTTACTGCCTAGCAGTGCAAAATTTCAGCAATAGGATTTCAGCAAGGTAGTGTAACACAGCAATTTAGGTCCACATTCCATACAAATCCTCTAAACTATTATTAATTTATGTGGCCACTTTGTCCTTTTGACCTTTGACCTTTGCTACCAGAATAATTAGCCATATATATTCCGTGTGTGTGTATATATTTATATATGTATATTTATGTATACACACAGAGACATGTATGATACACACATAATATATAGTTATGCATCTATACTTATATGTGAGTGTGTGTGCACACTCCTGAGGAATCACACTTGTGAATTAGTCATGAGGTACAAAACACTATTCCTCAGGATACAATGTGGAAAATCAATTAAATCTTGCAGATTTTTAGCTTACATAAAACTCAGTTGCAAGTTTGTAGATACCCATTAACTAATTTCTTAGCTATAAATTTTGAATTTTGTTATTTTTAATTTTGATTTTAAAAAATCAATCTAACAGATTAAACAGTATCTATTGCAAGAACTCACCAAAGAGTTGTTTTGGAGTTTGTTTAAAAAAAAAAAAAAAACACATGATTTTGTCAAATCTGGAATGTGGGGATAGCCTGTATTTCCAAATTCTGATAATCTGTTAGGAAGTATTTATGTGAGCAGTATAAAAGATACTAGTATTTAAAAAAGGAGCATCCTGTTTAAAATCCACAAGTGGTTGATTTTTTAAAATATTTTTGGTGAGACACAATGCTCTGATTATTAGAAGGCAGTCAAATCATCTCTGGCTGTACTAGAAATACCCAGTCATCCACAGGAAGCTGCATTTCTTAGACACAATGTAGAAAAGAGCAATTGGTTAGCTGAATATAGTGTCCATCTGTCCCTGACAGAACAATCCTCGTCAACCTTACAGTGACAACTTGTTAATAATAACATAACTATTATTAGTTGTATTATTATTAGATAGTATGTCATAATACACAAATATGGTATACTCTTATATCAGTGGAGACATATTAAAATAATTTATTATTAGAATAGCAATATCCTTGAAAAATAGAGTGTGGCTAATGCTATTTACCTGAATTGCTGCCAAATATGATTCCTAGTTCCTCTGTAGACAGAGAATGGACCAGGTACTACCTCATTTGCTGAAATAAAGAAACTTTGTTGTTTTTGATATGGGCCATTTTTTTTAAGTCTTTAGTGAATTTGTTACAATATCACTTGTGTTTTATGTTTTGGCTTTTTGGCCCCAAGACATGTAGAATCCTAGCTCCCTGTTCAGGGATCAAACCCACACCCCCTGCATTGGAAGGTGAAGTCTTAACCATTGGACCACCAGAAAAGTCCCAGGGGACTTCTTAATATGCTTTTCAGTTTCAATTTTTCTTTGCTTTCAAAAATTTATATATATATATATATATATATATCAGATCAGTCTCTCAGTCGTGTCCGACTCTTTGCAACCCCATGAATCGCAGCACGCCAGGCCTCCCTGTCCATCACCATCTCCCGGAGTTCACTGAGACTCAATGTCCATCGAGTCAGTGACGCCATCCAGTCATCTTATCCTCTGTCGTCCCCTTCTTCTCCTGCCCCCAATCCCTCCCAGCATCAGAGTCTTTTCCAATGAGTCAACTCTTCGCATGAGGTGGTCAAAGTACTGGAGTTTCAGCTTTAGCATCATTCTTTCCAAAGAAATCCCAGGGCTGATCTCCTTCAGAATGGACTGGCTGGATCTCCTTGCAGTCCAAGGGACTCTCAAGAGTCTTCTCCAACACCACAGTTCAAAAGCATCAATTCTTCAGTGCTCAGTTTTCTTCACAGTCCAATTCTCACATCCATACATGACCACAGGAAAAACCATAGCCTTGACTAGACAGACCTTTGTTGGCAAAGTAATGTCTCTGCTTTTAATATGCTATCTAGGTTGGTCATAACTTTCCTTCCAAGGAGTAAGTGTCTTTTAATTTCATGGCTGCAGTCACCATCTGCAGTGATTTTGGAGCCCCCAAAAATAAAGTCTGACAGTGTTTCCACTGTTTCTCCATCTATTTCCCATGAAGTGATGGAACCGGATGCCATAATCTTCGTTTTCTGAATGTTGAGCTTTAAGCCAACTTTTTCACTCTCCACTTTCATTTTCATCAAGAGGCTTTTTAGTTCCTCTTCACTTTCTGCCATAAGGGTGATGTCATCTGCATATCTGAGGTTATTGATATTTCTCCCAGCAATCTTGATTCCAGCTAATGTAAAGGTATACATATTTATTAACTAATAGCATAATTAAATAAGATGAAAATATAATAATAAAATAAATGCATTTACTTAATTACTTAAATTTACTTCTTACAGGAGTTTTAAGTTCACATAACAAAACTGAGCAGAAAGTATAGGGAATTCTCTATGTCTTGTGTTCCCACTCAGGCTCAACCTCCCTACCATCAATATCCCACCCCAGAGTGGTACATTTGTTACAACTGATGAACCCACATTGACACAGGATAATTATATTATTTTTCCTATCTTTTAAATTCCAACATTATCATAAGTATCCCCAACAGTATAATGTGAAGTCTCGGCAAACTTTATGCAGTGAAACAAATAGTAAATATTTTAAATTTTTGTTTATATCATAACTTTTCAACTCTGCCTGCAAAAGTATGGGTAATACATTTTAAAATATGGGTGTAGCTCTCTTCCAGTAAAACAATTTCTAGAAGCGGACAGGGGTCAACAAACTATAAACCTGTAAGTCAAGTCCAGCCTACTGAGGGGCTAAGTAATAAGATAAATCCTCGTTTCAAATTTCAGCTCTACTGCATACTAGCTGTGTGATGGTGAGCATATTTTCAGCATATCACTTTATTATCTCAATTATCTTTCAAAATAACTGTATAGGAATATGTTAATTTCCTGATATTACAAGTCAGAGCTATAACTTGCAGAGGTCAAACTATGACCCCAGAGCTGCCAGGTAGATAAAAAACAGAACTGGGATTCTAATATGAATCTGTCTGAATTCTTAGCTTTCTGCTTTTCTAAATTATGATATGTTGTCTGTAATTCTCAGTTAATTCTGAAATAAAATTCTAGGTCAAGTTTCAAGACTTAGAGAACAGTAACAGATAAAAAAGATTGATACTGAGGGCAGTATCAGTGATTTAGGGGAAAATGTGCTGCTTCACCACCTGAATTGCTTCCTTATTGATAGCACAGAGTTTTGCCTTCAGCTTCTCTAATATTGATCACTTCCTAGAGTTGGCCCAGAATATCTAGGATAGGGTGCAAAAATGGAAGAGGAAGTATGCCTTTTAAGTAACTGATAAATATTTAAGGACGATTCTCTCAAAAATTCAAGAACAGTACCTATGATGGTTAAGTTTATGTGTCAATTTGACTAGGCCACAAGGTGCCCAGATATTTGGTTAAACATTATTTCTATGTATATCTATGAGGGTGTTTCTGGATGAGATTAATATTTGAATCAGTTAGCACTGGAGCAGGAAATGGCACCCCACTCCAGTGTTCTTGCCTGGAGAATCCCAGGGACAGAGGAGCCTGGTGGGCTTCCGTCTGTGGGGTCGCACAGAGTCGGATACGACTGAAGCGACTTAGCAGCAGCAGCAGCAGCAGCAGCAGATTGGGTAAAGCAGATTGCTGCCTTCCCAATATGGTGCTGTGCTGTGCTAAGTCACTTCAGTTGTGTGCAACTCTTTGCACCACTATGGACTATAGCCTGTGAGGCTCCTCTGTCCATGAGATTCTCCAGGCAAGAATACTGGAGTGGGTTGCCATGCCCTTCTCCAGAGGATCTTCCCGACCTAGAGGTTGCACCCTTGTCTCTTACGTCTCCTGCATTGGAGGTGGGTTCTTTGTCACTAGCGCCACCTGGGAAGCCCTCCAATATGGCAGGTTTCATCTAATCTGTTGAGGGTTGAATAAAACAAAAAGAAGGAAGGGAGAATTTACTCTCTTTCTGCCTGGGAGTTTCCAAACTGGGACACGGATCTTCTGCACTTGGACTAGAGTTTCAACCACTGACTTCCCTGGTGCTCAGGCCTGTGACATTGGGCTGGAACTATGCCACCAGCTCTTCTGGATCTCCAACTTGCTAATAGCAGACTGTGGTACTTTTCTCCTCCATAAATTATGTGATCCAATTGCTTATAATAAACTCATATATAACAATAGATAATAATAATAATAGTGTATATACAAAAATCTCCTGCGGGTTCCCTGGAGAAATCTGATTAATACAGCATTATCATAACATCCTTTCTAAGTAAGTCATGACAAAAGATTCCTCCAGGTTGGGCTATGTGGACTGTCTTAATTTCATGGGACTATATCCATCATCCTTCTCTGGCTCAGTGTGGAAAGTGAACCATCACTTCCTGTTGAACATGAATCATCCAGGCTCCGTAAAAAGTACTGAATCAAGACCCTACAGCCAGGGGACACATCTGCAGAGTGGAAGAGGCATTCCTAGATAATGGTCTGCTGCTCTACCTTGTTCCTCCTTGACAACTCTTTGTAATGCAGTTCAGTTCAAATTTGTGAGTGTGAGGAGAGCATCTGTTTTGTTTTAGATTAAGTTGTGTAGACGTGTCAAGGAAACGTGAATCCTGATCACTTACTACTTGGAGATCGTAACACTTTAGAAACAACCCAGGAATAATATGGTAGAGTGCTTAAAAATCAAGCAAGGAATCCTTTTGTTTAGCATGAAAAAGGCATGTGTTTAGTAATGATGAAATACTACCAATTCTCCAGATATAAACATATATAATTGTCATTTTTATAATCTATGTTCATACAGGCAAATAGTCTTCCACATCTTTTTAAATAACACCTTTTTTAATGTTTCACTTCTGTATAGCTCTACATATCTTATACACATATGCCTTATGATTGCCACTGTTTGAAAGGATACAGTACTCTTTGTGGGAGGAATCTGTTCTGTTTTTCAGTGAAATAAACCTACATTCTTGAAAACTGTGTCATAAACTAGATAAGTTGAATGAAATATCTCTTTCGTTATCTCTCACTCTCTTTCAAACTCAAACTCCTTGAGGCCAAGGAGGGTTTTTCACATACTTAACATTTGTTTTGAAGATGTTGCATTAGTATGTGAGAGCAGTTATAGGTTGCATTGTATCATCAAAAAAAGATATATTCAAGTCCTAAACCCTTCAGTTCAATTCAGTCACTCAGTCATGTCTGACTCTTTGTGACCCCATGGACTGTAGCACGCCAGGCTTCCCTGTCCAGAGCTTACTCAAACTATGTCCATCCAGTTGGTGATGCCATCCAACCATCTTCATGCTCTATCATCCTCTTCTTCTCCTGCCCTCAATCTTTCCCAGCATCAGGGTCTTTTCAAATGAGTCAGTTCTTCACATCAGGGGGCCAAAGTATTGGAGTTTCAGCTTCAGCATCAGTCCTTCCAATGAATATTCAGGACTGATCTCCCTTCGGATGGACTGGTTGAATCTCCTTGAAGTCCAAGGGACTCCCAAGAGTCTTCTCCAACACCACAGTTCAAAAGCATCAGTTCTTTGGACTCAGCTTTCTTTATAGTCCAACTCTCACATCCATACATGGATGTTTGTTGGCAAAGTAATATCTCTGCTTTTTAATATGCTTTCTGGATTGGTCATAACTTTTCTTCCAAGGAGCAAGTGTTTTTTAATTTCAAGGCCACAGTCACCATCTGCAGTGATTTTGGAGCCCAGAAAAATAAAGTCTGTCACTGTTTTCATTGTTTATACATCTATTTGCCATGGAGTGATGGGACCAGATGCCATGATCTTAGTTTTCTGAATGTTGAGTTTTAAGCCAAATTTTCACTCTCCTCTTTCACTTTCATCAGGAGGTTCTTTAGTTCTTCTTCGCTTTCTGCCATAAGGGTGGTGTCATCTGCATATCTGAGGTTATTGATATTTCTTCCGGAAATCTTGATTCCAGCTTGTGCTACATCTAGCCTAGCATTTCTCATGATGTACTCTGCATATAAGTTAAATAAACAGGGTGACAATATACAGCCTTGACGTACTCCTTTCCCTATTTGGAACCAGTCTGTTGTTGTTCCATGTCCAGTTCTAACTGTTGCTTCTTGACCTGCATACAGATTTCCCAGGAGGGCAGGTCAAGTGGTCTTGTATTCGACCTCTTTAAGAATTTTTCAGTTTGTTGTGATTCACACAGTCAAAGGCTTTAGTCAAAGTCAATAAAGCAGAAGTAGATGTTTTTCTGGAACTCTCTTGCTTTATCGATGATCCAACAGACGTTGGCAATTTGATCTCATTTCCTCTGCCTTTTCTAATTCCAGCTTGAACATCTGGAAGTTCACAGTTCATGTATTGCTGAAGCCTGGCTTGGAGAATTTTGAGCATTACTTTGCTAGTGTGTGAGATGAGTGCAATTGTGTGGTAGTTTGGACATTCTTTGGCATTGCCTTTCTTTGAGATTGGAATGAAAACTGACCTTTCCCAGTTCTGTGGTCACTGCTGAATTTTCCAGATTTGTTAGCATATTGAGTGAGGCACTTTCATAGCATCAACTTTTAGGATTTGAAATAGCTCAGCTGGAATTCCATCACCTCCGCTAGCTTTGTTCATAGTGATTCTTCCTAAGGCCCACCTGATTTCACTCCAGGATGTCTGATTCTAGGGGAGTGATCACACCATCATGGTTATCTGGTCATGAAGATCTTTTTTGTATATTTGTTCTGTGTATTCTTGCCACTCTACTTAATGTCTTCTGCTTCGGTTTAAGCCCATACCATTTCTGTCCTTTATTGTGCCCGTCTTTGCATGAAATTTTCCCTTGTTATCTCTAATTTTCTTGGAGAGATCTCTAGTCTTTCCAATTCTATTGTTTTCTTCTATTTCTTTGCTTTGATCACTGAGGAAGGCTTTGTTATCTCTCCTTGCTATTCTTTGAAACTCTGCATTCAAATGGGCATATCTTTCCTTTTCTCAGTTGCCTTTTGCATCTTTTCTTTTCTCAGCTATTTGTAAGGCCTCTTCGGACAACCATTTTGCCTTTCTGCATTTCTTTTTCTGGGGGATGGTCTTGATACCTGCCTCCTGTAATGTCATGAACCTCTGTCCATAGTTCTTCAGGCACTCTGTATATCAGATCTAATCCCTTGTATCTATTTCTCACTTCTTTTCTATAATCGTAAGGGATTTGATTTACATCATATCTGAATGGTCTACTGATTTTCCCTACTTTCTTCAATGTAAGTTTGAATTTGGCAATAAGAAGTTCATGATCTGAACCACAGTCAGCTCCTGGTCTTGTTTTTGCTAACTATACAGAGCTTCTCCATCTTTGGCTGCAAAGAATATAATCAATCTGATTTTGGTATTGACCATCTGGTGTTGTCCATGTGTAGAGTCTTCTCTTGTGTTATTGGAAGAGAGTGTTTGCTATGACCAATGCATTCTCTGGACAAAACTCTGTTAGCCTTTGACCTGCTTCATTTTGTACTCCAAGGCCAAATTCCTGTTACTCCAGGTATCTCCTGACCTCCTACTTTTGCATTCCAGTCCCTCCCCTATAATGAAAAGGACATCTTTTTTTTGATATTAGTTCTAGAAGATCTTGTAGGTCTTCATGGAACCATCCAACTTCAGATTCTTCAGCATTCCTGGTCGGGGCATAGACTTGGATCACTGTGATATTGAATGGTTTGCCTTGGAAATGAACAGAGATCATTCTGTCATTTTTGAGATTGCATCCAAGTATTGCATTTCAGACTTTTTTTCTTGACTATGATGGCTACTCCATTTCTTCTAAGGGATTCTTGCCCACAGTAGTAGATATAAAGGTCATCTGAGTTAAATTCACCCATTCCAGTCCATTTTAGTTGGCTGATTCCTAAAATGTTGATGTTAACTCTTGCCATCTCCTGTTTGACCACTTCCAATTTGCCTTGATTCATGGACCTATCATTCCAGGTTCCTATGACATATTGCTCTTTACAGCATTGGACTTTACTTCCATCACCAGTCACATCCACAACTGGGTGTTGTTTTTGTTTTGGCTCCATCTTGTCATTCTTACTGGAGATATTTCTCCACTGTTCTCCAGTAGCATATTGGGCACCTGCCAACCTGGGGAGTTCATCTTTCATTGTCCCATCTTTTTGCCTTTTCATACTGTTTGTGGGGTTCTCAAGGCAAGAAACTGAAGTGGTTTGCCATTCCCTTCTCCAGTGGACCACGTTTTGTCAGAACTCTCCACCATGACTGATCCGCCTTGTATGGCTCTCCATGGCATGGCTCGTAGTTTCATTGAGTTAGACAAGGCTGTGGTCCATGTGATCAAATAGGTTAGTTTTCTGTGATTGTGGTTTTCATTCTGTCTGCCCTCTGATAGAGAAGGATAAGAGGCTTATGGAAGCTTCCTAATGAGAGAGACTGACTGAGGGAGAAACTGGGTTTTCTTCTGATGGGCAGGGCCATGCTCAGTAGATCTTTAATCCAATTTTCTGTTGATGGGGCTGTGTTCCCTTGCTGTTGTTTGACCTGAGCACAAACTATGATGGAGGTAGTGAAGATAATGGTGAAAGTGAAAATAAAAGTGAAGACGCTTAGTCGTACCCAACTCTTTGGACCCCATGGATAGTAGCCTGCTCCAAGCTCCTCTGCCATGGGATTTTCAAGGCAAGAGTACTGGAGTCGGTTGCCATTTCCTTCTCCAAGGAATCTTCCCAACCCAGGGATCGAACCCAGGTCTTTCACGTTGTAGACAGACACTTTACTGTCTGAGCCACCAGGGAAGGTCCCATGCAGGCACTGATCCATTCAGTGCCCCCAACCCTGCAGCAGGCCACTGCCGACCCACACCTCTGCCAAAGACTCCTGGACACTCACAGGCAAGTTTGGGTCAGTCTCTTGTGGGGTCACTTCTCCTTTCTCCTAACCCCTAGTACCTCACAATTGTGACTTACTTGGACAGAGCATCATAGTATAAAATTGAGGTCATCTTGGAGTAAAGTGAAACCTTAATCCAATATGACTGGTGTCCTTGTAAGAAGAGATACAGAGAAAGACAGCCATGCAACAATTGAAACTGAGTTTCCAGTGATTTATCTACAAGCCAAGGAAGTGTAAAGATTGGTGATACAAACCAAAAGCTACAAGAAGTAACGAAGAATTCTCCCCTCTAGTTTTTTAGAGCATGATTTCAGACTTTTAGCTTCCAGAATTGTAGAACAATATTTTTGCTGTTGTTTTAAGATACATAGTTTTTAGTACTCCATCACAACCACCCTAGGAAACTAATTTCGGTGCATTAAAGTATAGGAGTAATAGGCTTTATTTTGGAGTCCCATAAATCTGGATTAAAATCTCAACTCCATCATGTCCTCTCATAACATTTCTTTCCTTATCTGTATAATGAGAACTCCTCTCAACTGGAACCTTCCTCAGACATTCACCAAAAGATAGCACCAACACACAGCCAATGCTAACATGCTCACCACATGTCCTGGTGTCTTGACTAGCCCTAGATTGGCAACCAAAGCTTATGGTGGTGGCTTAACAGAATTCTAGCCTCCTTTAAAGTGTGTTCATGAGTATCTGAAAAAAAAATAGTAGCTGAAGTGAAAGTGGAGATAAGTATGTTTTCCATTTGCTTATGATTTTCCAAGACAGTGAGGTATGACATTATTCTGCCTAGGAATCTTATTCTTTAAGGATTGTGAGTTTGGAATCACTTACCTTGTGACTGTATCAGTTCAGTTTAGTCGCGCAGTTGTGTCCAACTCTTTGCAACACCATGGACTGCACGCCAGGCTTCCCTGTCTGTCACCAACCCCCGGAGCCTACTCAAACTCATGTCCAAAGTATCTCAAATCCAAACCAAGACACTTGTTTGTGATGTGTATCGTGAACCTGGGGAGACAGTGGGGCTGAATATTTGGAATCAGTTCTGCTAGGTAATTTTAAAGTGCGTGGCATTTTGTACATAGATGACCTGTGACCCAGACATCAGTAACCACCCAGAAACTCAAGTAAAACATTTCTTCTCTCTATAGACTTTAAATGCTGAAATACCAAAGAGCCCACTTTACATCGGCTGAGTGGGTGTTTACTCCAGGAAATCAATGAGGTTACCTTTCCATAGGTCAACTTCATATACGGGAGAATAACTACAATATTCATATTTTATTTTGTCTATGTGTTTTATTTTTCTTCCACTCTCAAGTTAGTATAAAATGTGCTAAATAGAAAATCACTTATTTTCAAAGTTTTTTATTATCTTACTGTGTCTACTTGAGGCAAAGCTCTACAATAGACAATAGGTCTATAAGGAGAATTAAATATCTTTTGTATAACAGACTTAGAAGATATTTTAGGAACACAGAATATTTTTTATATAGGTAAAGTCAAACTGTAGGGGGAATAGCAGAAATGAGGCCAGTTTACACAAAGTAAGACCCTGACCTGTGTCCCAAAAATCATAGAAAAACCATCTGATTCCATAAAATAATCTATTATTAGTGCAAAGGAGAAAAATACTTACCCCTCCCAAAGGCCAAAAAGTGGATAGAAAACAAAGTTATGTTAAAAGGATCTACAGAAGACAAAATTGCATTTAGATTTTATGTTAGTAATGAACACTGATAGGTATTTTTATAACCTATGATTATTTGATAATTAAAAGTATTGCTGAATGTAAGATAATAGTGAGATGCATGGTTTGCAAAGAGAATGGAAGAACCAAATTAATAAGGTGACAGTGAAGGTTAATAAATTATTATTCAGGATTTTAGATAATTGGCATCATTTGGGAGCAGGAAAAAAGAGAATGAAGCTGGAGAGATGAACTAGTATAGTAAAACACCTTAACAAATGATCTGTTTAACACCAATTATCATGCTATTTTGCCATCACTACTAGCTTTTGTGAAGTATCTTGATATCCTTTGGGAAAATGTGTCATACAAATGACAAAATGAGATTAATTATAATAAATTCAAAACAAAACACTTTGGAAACGGAGCCTCCATTTCTAAAGCTTATTTTAAATAAACCTAGTGATTTGTGGTTCGTGGTTAGACAAACTTTGGCAAAGCATCACATTTCTGTAAAAGCCTGCTTCTTCTTTGCTCTTTTAATATCACTTGACCAACATTTACATGTTTACTTATTTTTAACATGCAACCCTCAACCCTCCCCAAAATATTTGATTTTAGAATGCTACTGGCAGTGATCCCTTAACCATGAATACTGATAACATAAATTATGTTCCAATATTTTGCTCATAGCTACATACACATTTAAATGCATAGTGAAAATCCTAGCTCTTGAGTTATCCCCACTCTCTGCAAAGACAAGAGAATTTAAAATATAGGACACCATTATTGAATCTTTCCTTTTACGATCACCAAAATTAAGCTTAAATTTGTATTTATTAAATTTATTAAGTTTAAGCTTAAATTCAGTATTTTCAACTGAATTCACCTACATTTTTCAGTGAATTGGACCTCAGCTTTCCACCCTGGTAGAGAACAATTGGAAAGTTTATAATACACTCTTATCAGCAGGCACAAGGCCATAGGAATTGGGCACAGGCCAACAATCTGTTTCTCCACTTCAAGTAAGAGTTGAGACAGCAAATCATTTTTATTTTTATAATAACAACGGAAGTTCTAAATTGTCAGTTTATCCCTTGAACATACAACTCCTGCTTTTAAGACTTGGAGGAGCTGCTTTTCAAGAGACAACAGGAAAGGAAACTGGAAATCTCATCAAAGAAAGAGGTTTGTAAAAATTGCATTCTTTCCCTACTCTTTTTTTTTAATTTACTTATTTTAATTGGAGGTTAATTACTTTACAATACTGCGGTGGTTTTTGCCATACATTGACATGGATCAACCATGGGTGTACATGTGTACCTACTCTTACTAAATTCTAGGCTTATGGATGGGAGTATCTGCTGAAATGAAGGAGGAAGTTTTTATTTGAGGTGAACTGTTCTTGGAGCTTTGGATTTCATGGAAAATGAGAGTCCTTGACAGCCCCTATAAGCCACTTCCCCACCCCACTCATTGTATAACTATAACTTGGAGTTGCCTCTTCATTATGGAGTGTGAACTATGTTAATTTTCAGTTCATTAGTTGAATTCAACCTGCCCAAGGCTCTGAACGACTCCATACCCAGGAAAGTTTCCATCAGAGGTGGAAAGGACTCGAACTCTGCACAGTCTGGCATATGGTAGATATTAAATTCATATTTATGAATCATGAAGAGAATGAGAGACCCCAAAACAAAATCTTCAAAGTCCATTACATTGAGTTGCTAGAGGAGGTTCCTGTTCTATGAAGATGTTTATTGTTTGAAGGGCCTGTAGGCAGCTTGGGTGTTGTCAGTATTGATTTGTTTGATCCGATTCCTTACTTTAAGTTAGAATCAGGAATTCATTAAAGATAGAAATTATCATATACACTTCTATATGATCCCCTGGATTTATAACAATGCTTCATAAATAGTAGTATCTGAATAAAACTTCGAGGATGATTGCTATGGCTGAATGGTTTTGTCCCCCAAAAGTCATATGTTGAAATTCTACTGCCCCATGCGATGTTTTTAGAAAGCGAGGTTTGGGGAAGGTACTTGGGTTATGAGGATGACGCTCGTGAATGGGATTAGTGGTCTGATGGAAAAGAATCCCACAGAGCTCCCCCACCCCTTCTGCCACGTGAGTGTGTACAAGAGAAAACTGTGAACCTGAAAAGGGCCTTAAATGACCGTGAAGGCCCTTTGATCTTGGACTTTCAGCCTCCAAATCTGTGGGAAATAAACCTCTGCTGTTTATAACCTACCCAGCCTGTGATAATTTGTCCAAGCAGCCAAACAGTCTAAGACAGTGATCACAAGAGCTAAAGCTTGAGTGCCTTCTGTTTATCCCAGGCTGATGCTGATGATGCTAATGACCAGGATGACAGTAACTTGGACAAACTGCATAAATAACTGTGATAACAATTCATTATTTTACCATATATATTATAGTTAGTACACGCATATTATAGTTAGTATAGATATATGTATAGTTACTATATATAATACATATTTTACCTTATAATTATAGTTAGTATATATAGTTTTATATATATGTATATGAACAGTTAAGTGTTTCAAAACTAACCCTTCATCCTGTGAGAAATGTTTAAGATGAGAATAATTTGGATAGAAATTGTATCTCATCCACCCAAGCCAGTACCATATGAACTAACTACTAATAAAATGACTATGAGTTTTTTTTTAATTCCCTTTCAGGACGATATAGGTAAATTCAGAAGGTCTCAATACTTTCTTCAAACATCCAAATTCTC
The DNA here is from genome assembly GCF_002263795.3 of Bos taurus. Taxonomy (NCBI): domain Eukaryota; kingdom Metazoa; phylum Chordata; class Mammalia; order Artiodactyla; family Bovidae; genus Bos; species Bos taurus. The sequence continues at coordinate 22,704,205 of NC_037350.1, read as the reverse complement.
TCCTTTCAAGCTACATTGCTATAGTGTTTCAGTGACTTCCCAGTGGTAACAGCATCATTATTCTGCCTCTGCACATCTTAGCTTTCTCTCTAGAAATTTTATTAAAAAACATAATTGACATAAGAGTTCTAAGAAGGAATAAAAACTAATAAAAAGAACAAAGGGATAAACTAATTAAAATGATGCATATATGTAGCCAAGGGTAATCTCCCTTTAAAAGAATTCTTCCGAATTAAGTTTATCAAAACTAGCTTCTTCACCTTTAACATGAAGCTTTGGGTATAACACATGTCAGTCTGGCCATTCCATTACAGGAATGACTTTCAAATATGCAGCAGATGGTAATCAAAATTGACTGGAGGCTCTTGAAGATATATGTTATGATTAACCAGACGTGGACTGCACAACTCAGAAATGAAGGAATGTTGGGAACTCTTGAAGAAGAATTATATGATAATTTGGAGTGTTATGATCAGGTGGCAACATAAGCCACTGCCAGAACAGCATGGAAAGTGACAAGATGTGTGGTTGGGATGATAGAAATTGTTACCAAAGTCAAGAATGAATGACGCTTGCTGACTTCTTACATTAACCCTGTGACATATTATCATAAGTGTAAAATACTGTAGTATCTCAGTGCGTACTTCTGACAGCTCCCAGACATTCACATGCGGGATGGGCATTTGTAGCTTCTGAGTGTGTGTGTGTGTGTGTGTGTGTTGGTCAGGGACAGACAGGATACATTGAACTCCACCCCCATGCCATATGGTTGCCAAAATGTCCTCGTGGGGATCAGGATGTGAATTAATGACAGGTGTCAATCACTCAGTCTTACAGAGCCTAGAAACAATGATCCTTTGATAGTTTTCTATGTAATTATTCTCCCTACACTAAATGTCCTGCAGGACACTGGAGAAAAGAAAATAAGGGAAACATCTTCATTAACATCAGTCATGACTCCAAATCCTGAAATTTCAACATAGGACTTATGAAACATAAATATATTTAATATTAATTTTTAAATTTATTTATTGGTAATTACTCTCAATCTCGCTGCAGCTCAAGGAGAAAATATTTGGCAATTTGCTTCCATGCCGTTTTTTGAGATGTCAAAACTTTCTCAATTCTAATCCCTCCATTAGTTGATTTATTTCTTTTTTCCAAAATGGACTGTTATGAAAACATTGCTGGAGTCTAACATTCAGTTAGTTCAGTTCAGTTGCTCAGTCGTGTCTGACTCTTTGTGACCCCATAGACTGCAGCACACCAGGCTTCCCTGTCCATCACCAACTCCTGGAGTTCACTCAAACTCATATCCATTGAGTTGGTGATGCCATCCAACCATCTCATCCTCTGTGGTCCCCCTCTCCTCCTGCCTGCAATCTTTCCCAGAATCAGGGTCTTTTCCAATGAATCAGTTCTTCCCATCAGGTGATCAAAGTAATTGGTGCTCAGCTGTCTTTATAGTCCACCTCTCACATCCATACCTGACAACTAGAAAAACCATAGCTTTGACTAGATGGACCTTTGTTGGCAAAGTAATGTCTCTGCTTTTTAATATGCTGTCTAGGTTGGCCATTACTTTTCTTCCAAGGAGCATGTGTCTTTTAATTTCATGGTTGCAGGCACCATCTGCAGTGATGTTGGAGCCCAAGAAAACCAGATCTGACACTTTTTCCATTGTTTCTCCATCTATTTACCATGGAGTATGGGACCAGATGACATGAACTTAGTTTTTTGAATGTTGAGTTTTAAGCCAGTTTTTTCACTCTCCTCTTTCACTTTCATCAAGAAGTTCCTCTTCACTTTCTGCCATAAGGGTGGTGTCATCTGCATATCTGAGGTCATCGATATTTCTCTCGACAATCTTGATTCCAGCTTGTGCTTCATCCAGAACAGGATTTCGCATAATGTACTCTGCATATAATTTAAATAAGCAGTGACAACATACAGCCTTGATGTACTCCTTTCTCTATTAGGAACCAGTCTGTTGTTCCATGTCTGGTTCTATATGTTGCTTCTTGACCTGCATAAACAGATTTCTCAGCAGGCAGGTCAGGTGATTTGGTATTCCCACCTCTTGAAGAATTTTCCACAGTTTGTTGTGATCCACACAGTCAAAGGCTTTAGTGTAGTCAAGAAAGCAGAAGCAGATGTTTCTCTGTAACTCTCTTGCTTTTTTGATGATCCAACAGATGTTGGCAATTTGATCTCTGCTTCCTCTGCCTTTTCTAAAACCAGCTTGAACATCTATCTGGAAGTTCACAGTTCACGTGCTGTTGAAGCCTGGCTTGGAGACTTTTGAGCATTACTTTGCTAGTGTGTGAGATGAGTGCAATTGTGCGGTAGTTTGAACATTCTTTGGCATTGCCCTTCTTTGGGATTGGAATGAAAACTGACCTTTTCCAGTCCTGTGGTCACTGTTGAGTTTTCCAGATTTGCTGGTATATTGAGTGCAGCACTTTTATAGCATCATCTTTTAGGATTTGAAATTGCTCAACTGGAATTCCATCACCTTCATTAGCTTTGTTCATAGTGATGCTTCCTATGGCCCACTTAACTTCACATTATAGGATGTCTGGCTCTAGGTGGGTGATCACACCATCGTGGTTATCTGGGTCATGAAGATCTTTTTTGTAAGGTCCTCCTGTGTATTCTTGCCACCTCTACTTAATATCTTCTTCTTCTGTTAGGTCCATACCATTTCTGTCCTTTATTGTGCCTATCTTTGCATGCAATGTTCCCTTGTTATCTCTAATTTTCTTAAAGAGATCTCTAGTCTTCTTCATTCTATTGTTTTCCTGTATTTCTTTGCACTGATCTCTGAGGAAGGCTTCTTACCTCTCCTTGCTATTCATTGGATCTCTGCATTCAAATGGGTATCTTTCCTTTTCTCCTTTGCCTTTAGCTTCTCTTCTTTTCTCAGCTATTTGTAATTTAGGGTCTAACCTTGAGCTTCATGAATATACATAGGACTAAAAATCGATGACACATCCAGGTATACTGAGAATCATGCACTGTTCTAAATGCTTTGCAGTTCTTAACTCATTTAATTCTCACACTGGGATTCCCTGGTGGCTCAGTTGGTAAAGAATCCGACTGTGGCACCTGTAGTGCAGGAGACCTGAGTTTGATCCCTGGGTTGGGAAGATCCCCTGGAGGAGGGCATAGCATCCCACTCCAGTATTCTTGCCTGGAGAATCCCCATGGACAGAGGAGCCTTGCAGGCTGCAGTCCATGGGATCGCAAAGAGTCTGACACAACTGAGTGGCTAAGCACGTCACAGCACAATCCTCACACCAGTCCTATGAAAGAAGTATTGATGTTTTTATCCCCATTTCACAGATTCTGAAACTCGAGGCAGAAAGAAGCTTCTAAGTTGCAGAGTTGGATTTAACCAGGTCAAAATGTCTCCTATACTTAAGGATTTTAACTACTATGCTTGCCTTCAACTCGCCTATCAGCAGCCACAAAGTCCCTGAAATCAATGTTTCTTACTGTTGTGGTTGGATTTATAGAACTTATAGTGGGCAACAAAGCTTTTTGCAGGATTGTGTTTAAGAATAAGGGGAAAGAGGGCACAACGGTATAAAGACACATCCTGAACGAGGCTGGTCCCAAGTCATTCTCAACTACTGAGGAAGTTTTTTCAGCTATAAGTTTAAATGAGCAAATTATTTCTTCTGTTATATGTTTTTCATCTAAAAGGACCTGATTAGATAATTTCTATGACCATCTATAACTCTAGTATTCAAAGGAACACAGTATTTTAAAGTGGAATTGATTATAATACTATTAATCTTTATCTAAGCCTTGGCTACCATGTGATTTCCTCAGAGATGGTATCTGGAATACTTTATATAAAGCAGGTATCATTCCCTTACTTTCCTTTTCTACACCAAAACCTCATTGCTTTCATCATACCAGTCTTCACTGATAGTAGATATGTGTTTATTTCTTTAGTTTATTATCTGTTTCACCCACTGGACTGTATGTCCTTGAGGATAGAGACTTGGAATATTTATATTTACCATTTTAGACTTGACATCTGTCACAAAATATTGTATATGCTGGACATTAACAAATTATTTCCCTCATTTTTCAGTATGGCCATGGAAGGAATTGTACCACTCTACTGGAGTTTTTTTAGGTGATAAAATTCAGTTTATTATTAGGGAATACTACTTTACTTATTAAGAATTTTTATAGGCAATATCTTCATAATAGCCATAGTAATAGCTAAGCTATTCTTTAGCCTTCAAATTATCTGCTATTATAAATCTTAAAAGAGATTGTAAGTAAGTTTGTTTTTTTGCTTTATCTTTTTGACTCTGAGATACTGTTTCAAACATCTATTATTTTACTCTTGCCTATGTGGTAGATTGCAAAGAAATGGCTTTCACAGTCCTTTACACCTCTTCCCCAAAGAGGGAGAATCTGCTTCCTCACTCCTTGTATATAGGGAGGGCTTCTGATCGTTTTAACCAACAGAAACTGGCAATAGTGAGATTGTGCCATTTCTACACTCAGACCTAAGTTTTGCAGTTTCCTTTCTTGTTGCTCTTGGAAAAAATGCCACGATGTGAATAAACTGATTCATTGAACTGATTCAAATGATGGCCAGACATCTAACAGACATGTGAGTGTGTCCCAAGACTCACCATCTACAGACAGGTACATGAACTAACCTAGTCAAGACCAGGAACTTTTGACTAGACCAGAAGAACCACCCACTAGAATTTTGAGCTAAATAAGTAATGGGGTGGTATTTTAAATGAATACTTTAGGATGTTTGGAGGCTAATAAATAAACTCAAATCCAACAATATTCTGAAAGCTCGCGCTGATATTTTGGGCATTCATTTATTTCCGTTGAAATGGGGCAAGAACTCTACACTATTTTTAATTCTTGGAACTATGCTCTGTAGATTTTCTTTCCTTTGTCTTTATCAGATTTGACGTGAGGTCAGAGGACTTTCTCTAGAAGCCAGATCTTTCCCACACTTCTAAAATACATTTTAAATGTATAACAGAATCCAACTTTGTGGTAATCATGTATTTTATTTAAAAAAATCTTTTAAGAGTCTTTGAAAAAATCCCTCAAGTTTCAATTTACATAGATAACTTTTGTGGCATCCATTTTGTATAATTATAGCTGTTTTAGTTTTTCACTTGTATTTGCTAAATTTGTTTAGATTTAGTATGCTTGAAACCTACTCCAGTGTTTTTGCCTGGAGAATCTCAGGGATGGAGGAGCCTGGTAGGCTGTCATCTATGGGGTCGCAACAGAGTCCGACACGACTGAAGCGACTTACCAGCAGCAGTATGCTTGAAGTCACATGAAATGACACCTAAGTAAAAGACTTATTACATTGATTGGTGTCAGATTCTCTGAACCCAAATATCAGCAAGCTATTTCCTTTTATATCATTCACTTCAACCTCCCATGAATAAAAGTGCACCATAAACTTAATTTTGTTTACCGTTTGGACAGAGAGCCTTCCTAAGTGAAGTACTAAGTCTAAGACCCTAGTAGTTAAAAGAAAAAGATGAGAACTTGAAAAACAATAACCAAAATAAATAAATTAGGGGACAAACTGAGAGAGTGGCACTGATATATATAGACTGCTGCTGCTGCTGCTGCTAAGTCGCTTCAGTCGTGTCTGACTCTGTGCGACCCCATAGACGGCAGCCCACCGGGCTCTCCCGTCCCTGGGATTCTCCAGGCAAGAACACTGGAGTGGGTTGCCATTTCCTTCTCCAATATATAGACTACCATGTGACAAATGGATAGCTAATGGGAACCTGCTGTATATCATAGGAAACTCAGCTCAGTGCTTTGATGACCTAGAGGGGTGGGATGGGGCAGGGATAGGAAGGAGACTCAAGAGGGAAAGGATGTATGTATACATACAGCTGATTCACTTTGTTGTAGAGCAGAAACTATCACAACACTGTAAAGCAATTATATTCCAATTAAAAACATAAATTTTTTAAAAACCCATAGAATATATAACAAAAAATTGAATGAATAAATGAATGGTTCTGCAAGAATAGGTAAGACTAACTCTGAAGCCTTTCTCCTCTAGTCCATGGCACTTCTCCGAAAGTGGGCATTTTGTCCACATTATCACCTGAGTTGGGCACTCAGGTGCACCCATAATGTCACCTGCATTACATAACATTTTAAATGCAGGTCTCAGCAGGCTCACAGCTTTTCACATTCTCTGACAGATACTCACGTTGACACTAACCGCATGATAAACCCCAAGAAAGTGACAGGAATTCTATAAATACCTGGATACAGAATTCATAAGGGAACACAGTAGGTCAAGAAGAGATTCCTAAAGTAAGAAACTTTGCCCAAGAATAGACTCCATCAGTTTGATTTGGTCAAATCAGAGGGAAGAGTTTGAAAGAAGCAGCAAAAAGGTTGAATAAGAAAGACTAGCACAGGCATTTTTGAGAATTTGGCTGAAGAAGGAATAAACTTAAAGAGGTAAATCATGTTTCTATCTAAGTCTTAAGAGGAATATCGTTAAGGGAGGAGAAAGGAGAAGATAGATGAAGCCAGAGACCATGATAGGAGGGGCTGACAAGAGAAAAATAAATAATTGTTGGCTGAATATGATTTGGCTGGAAATGTGTTTAAAACCTGAAAGTTTTCCACTTCCTGCTAATGATACACAATATTTATTTATTTTTCTCTCAATTTGGATGTGTTCTTTTGCAGTCAGTATAGTGGATCATCATAAGGCTGTCATGGCATAAGGTAATAAATATAATTGAATATGGAAAATATGAACTGCTAAAGGAATATTATAATAATCACAGCAAAAGTAAGTGTATATATGAATCCTTCAACTCTAAAAATTAAGAGCCAGAGCAGATGGATTCCATGAATGAAAGGGGAAAGAAACCAACAAAAAAAAATAATCCAGCACAGTGACCACTGTCTAAGTGACCTGTGACCAGATTTCTGAGTAGGATTCTCAGGGCTCAGTGAGGAAGGCCCTGCCAAGGCCATGGGTGGTGTGCTTGTGTCCCGACTATGATGTTTTTATGTTGCTGGGTTTCATGAGGTCTTCTCTGTAGACATCTATCACAAACAGATTTTAAAAGAATTAAAATCTGCTTATTGCTCTAGGCATCTTTGACTTTGTTGTTGTGCTTCTCTCATTTTGGTGATTCATATTTAGTCATTGAAAATAATGATGAATCTGGAAAAAGGAAAAGCTGTCCACCTATGGCTGTAGTTAATGTTCTTGATGCTATTATCTGATGACAACTTATTTTTTATTGTAAACTCTTGGGAGTGGAGAAGCATATAATAGGACTTGGTGATAACTATAGCCTTTCTTACTGTCTCTGACATTGCTTTCAAGTTTGTTGTATTATTCTGATTTTAAACAAACGTATATTAGACCAAGACAAGCTTAGTGAAGGCCACTCAATAGGCAAATTGAGATAGACGCATGACCTACACTATAATTTCAATATTATGTCTGGGTCCTAAGTTGTTAGATGGGACCTTTACACCCTAAAAAGTCTTTAGTATGAAGTCATTAAGTAGTGACATGGCCAGATTTTAGGGTGTGGTATCCATACTTTCTTAAAGATTTCTCCCTAAGTCCAGGAATTTCTCACATTTTAAGTTAACTCATTGTTGACCTTGAAGTTTACTGATGAGTATTATGGGAGAACCAGTAATGATCTAAAAATCGAATGGAGATGTAATCACATCTGGCTGTGCTGTGCTCAGTCACTTCAGTCATGTTTGACTCTTTGCAACCTATGGACTGTAGCCTGCCAGGCTCCTCTGTCCATGGGATTCTCTAGGCAAGAATATTAGAGTGGGTTGCTGTGCTTTGCACCAGGGAAGCTCCCCAACCCTGGAATTGAACCCGTATCTTCTGCATCTCCTACAATGCAGGCAGGTTTTTTATCCACTGAGCCACCTGGGAAGCCAATCACATCTAGACCCAAATGCAATTCAAATAAACATATATTTGATATCATTTATATAAAATTTAGCCTTCCCTGATGGCTTACACAGTAAAGAATCTGCCTACAATGCAGGGGACCAAGGTTTACTACCTGGATCGGGAAGATCCCCTCGAGAACGGAATGGCAACCCACTCCAGTCTTTTTGCCTGGAGGATCCCATGGACAGTGGAGTCTGTAGGGCTACAGTCCATGGGGGTCAAAAAGAGTCGGACATGACTGAGCAACTAACACTTTCATTTTCTTTCATACAAAATTTTAAAAATTATAATTGTGTTCTTCATCTCCATATGGTACAGAAACGGGTATACTACTTTTGAATACTACTATCTGTTTGTCTTCGTGTTGTAAATATGCTTCAAATTACTTATTTTTTCCAACATTCTCCACCATTCCCATAGCACATACTTCCAATCAACATATACTATCATAGGTATTGTATTTTTTTCCCTTCAAATACATACAAACTTTTTTTGGGGTTCCACAGGTAAGTGAAATAATACACTATTTTTCTGTGTATGACTTCATACCACTAAAGAGCAGAATAATGTTTGCCAGGGGCTTAGAATTGGGGAAAAGTGAGATGTTGGTTAAAGCATACAAACTTCCAGTTAGAAGATGTTTCTTGTAAGTTCTGCAGATCAGCGTGGTGATTATAATTACAAATTCTATACTGTGTACTTGAAATTTGCTAAGGAAGTGCATCTGAAGTGTTCTTACACCACTGGGTGGGGAAAATGGTAACTACTGAGGTGATGAATGTGTTAATTAGCTTGATTGCGGTAGTCATTTCACAAGGTATACATGTATTAAATCACCATGTACTCCTTAAGAATTAAGGCTGTACCACATAAATATATATAATTTGTGTCAATCATTCCTCCATGAAGTTGGGAAATTTTTAAAAAATAAAAAACTCCGCAAATAGGTACAGAATTTCATTTCTTCAAAGAAAACTTAAATACGTTCCACCTACCTTTAGTCTTCTTGTCCCTGAGTGCTACGTGTACGGTTTCTACAAGGTTTCCCTTGTTTTACCCATATTATACTTTTTTTTCATGCACAGTAGAGTAAGTAGCAAGTTTGTACAGTAAGGAAATTGTGCCTACTAAGCACTTGCCACCCTTTTCCTTTGCTCCTTTCCAACACTTCCTTCTTTCCCTATGCCCTTTCATTCTTTCTAGGCTTCTTAAAGTAGTAAGAAAACTATTCAGTTTAGCAAATATCATTTAAAGCCCATCATATCTTCAAATAAACCACAAATACTTCAAGGTCAATTAATCTAATTCATTGCTTCCAGTAAGATGGAAAATTTAAAAGAGGGTGAAATGACTCTATAATCCAGAATTTCACATTAAAACAAACAGAAAAGCAACCGTTTTATTCAGACAGTCTTCTTAACCTCACAAGACTATCATTCTTAAACATCTCAGGTGCCATTCTCAAGTCTCCTAGTATTTTCTCATGTGATTTTCTCTTCTTAGAATAACCTTACCTTTCATTCTTATTTATTGAAAGCCCAATAAAACTTTACTTAAAAAAATAGATGACCAGCCTATGGACCATAATTTGCAACATTTGTCTTGACTACGGTATTATTTGACTTTCCTTAAATTTTACGCTCAAGAAGAATACCTGCATCATTTCATCCTAGTCCTTGCCTTGTGATTTATCCTTTAAAATCTCCTATATTAAATCTTACCTAATACCTCAGGTAGAATCAGTTCTTTTTATCCTAAAATTGCAAATGTTTGGCCATACTTTTATAACCATGTTTATCACATTACAGAATAATTATACAAAAAGAAAAAAAAAAAACAAAACCTTGTCTTCCTATATTTCTGTGACCCCAAATAAAGCACATCCTTTAGACCACATTTTGAGCTAAACATATTTGCTGGATGAATAAATTAATGAAAGATAAAATCAAAATGAAAAAAAATCTCTAAGGTGGGGCATTTTTCCTGCTGCCCTTAACACAGTTATGGTAATGCCTTAATTTACTTTCCAATGATGCTTTCCTTGGAGACTTTCATCCAAAGTTAAAGATATTTTAAGCAACTTGGAGGCAAGAATCGTGTTTTCTATTATTTTAAAAAATATTTTTATTTATTCAACTGTATCAGGTCTTAGGTGTGTCGCTTGGGATCTCTTGTTGCAGAGCAGCAAGCTGTGGCTCCTGGGCGTCGTTGCTCTGTGCCACGTGGGATCTTAATGCCTGGACCGCAGATTGAACCGAGTCCCTTGCATTGCAAGGCAGATTCTGAATCACTAGACCACCAGGGAAGTTCCAATATCTGTTTTGTTTTAACACAATATACACCAAAGAAACTGGGGATTGAATTAGGCTTAAAGCTGTGAAACAGTGACCCCCGATGGGACAGAGATCAACCATTTTGAATCCTAATTACTTCAGGAAATTTGGTGGCGAGAGTAAGGTGTTCCTTCATGACAGGACCCATATTCACCTTCACCTCTCTTGTACCAAAAGTATGGTATATATGCAACCAAGTTTTGATAAATAAATAAATGCATAATCTACACAAATGAACTACAAAAAAGAAATTAAGCATTCTGAATAATAGGAACTTCTTATGAATATTGCTTTTCTGGTAAGTTATTTTTTTCTTAAATCATTTTTAAAGATGGAAATATAAATACATAAAAGAACAAAAATTGAAGTTATAATTAATTTCTAATGACTGGACACCTACTTTATGCCAAATACATTATTTTTCCTAGTCTTTACATATATACATGCATGCATACATGCTAAGTCACTCCAGTTTTGCCCAACTCTTCACAACCCCATGGACTGTAGCACACCAGACTCCTCTGTCCATGGGATTCTCTAGGTAAGAATACTGAAGTGGGTTATCATGCCTTCCTCCAGGGGATCTTCCCAACACAGGGATTGAACCCAAGTCTCTTATATCTCCTGCACTGGCAGGCAGGTTCTTTACCTCTAGTGCCACCTGGGAAGCCCAGCATATACACAAGTTAGGTATTATTTTTCTTGCTCCAGTTTTTTTTTTTTTTGTATATGTGCTGCAAAAAAAGTACACATCTTTCTTCAAATAAAGAAACTGAGGCCAAAGAGGTAAATACAGTACCCTAATTTAGTAAAGAATTTTGCAAGAACTCAAATTCAACTCCAATTCTAAGGTCTTTATGTTTCAACATCTTCATCCATGATAATTATATATTCATTCCATTTTGCATAACAGGAAACTTAGAGAAAATAAGTTTTGCAACTAAAAATTGTTTTGCAAAAAAAAGGCAGAGTTTGGGTTAAGGACCACTAAGTTTCACTCTGTTGTCCACACATAGAACCATTGTTGCTTCTGCCCCAGTTGTGCCTCAACTCATAACTTGCTTATATTTTAAAATCTGTTTCCACCTTATACATATTACCTATTTTAATTTTCCATAGAATTGTGCTGTGAATGGAGTACTGAGAGGCAGACCTTGACTCCATGCACACGTTTCTATAAAAACTTGCTCCACCTGTAGCAGGTGTCCACAGCTGTCAAAGCAAAAAACATCAGGGTCTTCCTTGACCCATCTTTCTCTCACATTCCTTCCTGCTGCTGCTGCTAAGTCACTTCAGTCGTGTCTGACTCTGGGTGACCACCATAGATGGCAGCCCACCAGGCTCCCCCGTCCCTGGGATTCTCCAGGCGAGAATACTGGAGAGGGTTGCCATTGCCTCCTCCAACATTCGTTCCTAGTCCTGGCAATAAATCCTGTTGGCTCTAAAATACATATTACAATTCAGCTACTTCTACTCTCACTCTGGCCTGAGTCAAAATCGTTTCTTACCCAAATTATATTAATAGCCTCCTAACTGGTCCCCGAGGACTTCCCTGGTGGCTCAGCGGTAAAGAATCCGCCTGCAGTGCAGGAGACACGGGTTCAGTCCCTGGGTTGGGAAGATCCCCTGGAGAAGGAAATGACAACCCACTCCAGTATTCTCTTCTGGGAAATCCCATGGACAGAGAAGCCTGGCAGGCTATAGTCCATGGCGTTGCAAGAGTTGGACACAAAGCAGTGACTAAACCACCACCAACTGGTCTCAGCTTCCATCCTTACCCTCCTACAGTCTATTCTCAAGGCAGCAGCTAAAGGAATCTTTTTAAAAGACAAATCATATCATCTCATTCCTTTGTTCAAACTCCCTCCTTGTTCCCTACTTCACTCAGTGATTTCTCACCATGATCTGTAAGGTTTGTCATAATCTGTCTCCCTTTTCCCCTATGATTTAATCTCCTCCTGCTCCTCCTCCCTTGACTCATGTCCCTCTTTCACACTTGCTTCCTTGCTGTTTCTCAGGCACTCCAGCAGGTACCCTGCTTCCTTAGGATTCTTGTGCTGGCTGCTCCTTCTACCTGCGTCGGTCTTCCTTAGGTTCTGCTGGGTTAACAATTTCATCTGCCTTGTTTCAGTTTCCCCTTCTCAGTGAGATCTATCCTAACCATTCTGTTTTTAATTGCACTTCTGCTCCCACCCCCTGCACCCTAATCCTTCTTCCTCTTCCTACTCTTTTTTCCCCATATGGCTCACTGGAATCTAACATCATATTTGTTTTACTCACATGTTATATCAGCTGTGCATGTTCTGTCTTCCCTAAATAGAATGAAAGCCCAATGATACTAGGCAGTGTTCTCTGTTTTGTCCACTGATATATGCTAAGTGCTTTTAACGATGTCTGACACACAGAACATTCTTGTGACAAGTGGTCTTACTCTGTTTATGAATGTTGCACTACCGTCAGCTTACAAACCTCACCCTCCTCCCTTCCCCTTGTGCCTCATTTTTGGGAAAGCTGAAAAAACCCCAGGTGTTCCCTCTTGGTCACTTGTTAAAGACTGAAATCATGCAAGCCCCTTTGTAAGTAAAACCTCACCCCAGCACCACCCCCTAATTGCACATAAAATCCTGAACCTCTCCTTTCCTTGGTCTCATCAGCTATTTTGTGTTTTTTTTTTGGACCTGCTTGAGAGATAGGCCTTGCCCCAACCAGAGACCCCAGTCCTCTAATAAACCTCTGAATATTATTTTAAGGAGAAGGGGAATTGTGACATCAGTCTAGACACCCGAACCAGATTTTGGATAGTGGTCCTTTCTGCCTTCCCAGAGTAGCAGCAACAGTGCTATAAAAATATAAGTGTTAAAGATTTTTAAAAATGCAAATGAAAACTGACACACAGAATATCAATTGACAATTACCAAGGGAAGGTTCAAGCAAATAGAAAGACTTTGGTGTTCCTGCACATGAGATGAGGGAGATCAGCAAAAAATTTCATACCAGAGGGGGCAAAAGCATTGAGCCTCCTGGATCATAACCAGAAGAACATGCAGATGACAAGAGAGGTCCATCTGCTCCCAGCCCCACCTTATATGGAAAAAGCTGGAGCAATGCTGTCCAAAGACCTCCTTGAGGTTACATGTGCGATGCCAGCTCTTCCAGGTCAGGAAAAACTCATGAACTTCAAACTAGACAAGGAGACCTCAGACAATACATGGTACCATACTCTCAGACACAAACATGATATTAATCCATCACCTCCATCCCCTCAGAAGAGGATTGGTTGAGGGCTCAGGAACTAGAGCCCCTGGTTAGGAGTGTCGTACCAATGGCGGTAAGGGCGTTCCCCTGGGGCTCAGTGGTAAAGAATTCGTCTGTAATGCAGGAAATGTGGCAAGAGCTGTGGGTTCGATCCCTGGGTCAGGAAGATCCTCTGGAGAAGAGGAAATGACAACCCTCTCCTGTATTCTTACCTGGAAAATTCCATGGACAGAGGAGCCTGGTGGGCAACAGTTCACGTATCACAAAGAACTGGACACAGCTTAGTGACTAAACAACATCCAGTGGTAGTAGGGGAGAATACAGTGATGTTTATTGTTTATTTGTTAATTGTTAATTTGTTATTGTTTATTTGTTAATAAACTAGTATAAAAACATTCAGTTGTTTCTTTAGGAGCAGGGGTTTACTACTATGGTAACATTACATGTAAAGACCTAGGAATCCAAGACCTAAAGATATTTTGACTGATTTAATGCTTGTATTTGCGTGGACGTAAAGAAGCTAAGTTTTGGCTGCTAAACTAGCAGATAAGCTTTATTTGACAGTCGTTTTTCTACACATGCCATGTTGTTGAGTTAACATATGTAGAGCAAGGTCTAACATATTCCTGTTGGTAAAAAAAAAAATATATTATAGGAGATCAATATAAAGTTAATCCATGCTATCTGACCCATGGGAATGTTGCCATCATTGTATTTCTTTGATAAATTCTTGAGCCATACCTGGTATGGGCATTCTGGTGTCTAGATCAGTTATAACCTGATTATGTGTCAAAGAGGCAGTGCAGTTTATCCAGGAGCAAACTCTAACTATTATATTTGTAGGAGTTGTACCACTGAGAATACAAAACTTTCTTCTGATAATGACCTCAAAATATGGGTTAGAGGTTGGTATGTAGCTATTTTTAGTTCTTAAGTGGTTTGATTAAGCTAAGGTAAAGTTTATTTCCCCTCAAGGCTTTTATGACTTACTATATACCCTCAAATTTGTCTTTTATTATCTTTCTTTCACAGTCTGGCTAAACTAGTCATTTCTATTTTAATGTAAAATTCTTTCTCCTTTTTCAATCTTAAAAGTCAATTTTTTTTTACTTTTCAGATAATAAATTTTTTTCTCTCAAGTATCTGGTATTCTATAGTAGTGGGATTAGATGTGTATATAGGAATATTCATAAAAATAAGAAAGCTATGCTACTCATCTGTAATTATAAACAATTCTATTAGATTAGAGGAAAGACAGAGAATTTTGGAGTGCTAATACTCCTTTGAAGCAGAATCACTGGAAAGATTTTTAATAGTTATCCTTATTAATTTTGCCAGTGTGAAATATTGGTTCTTTTAAAGGCTTTTTACTTGCAACACAATATATTTTCTTATCTCTAAACTCTTAAATTGTACAGATCATTGATCCTTTTGGTTGTTTTATTTAAAGAGCCATAAACTATATTAATTTCTACCCTATTTACTTTCTTAGGCTATTTGGAAATGTCTAAGCACACATTATTGAATATTTTCTAAATGACAATTTCACATTTTAACTTCTTTCTGGTTAAATGGGCTTGAATTTACTTTTAAAAATACAGGATAGGTTTCTCCTTATGTCAGTGGTTGAGTCTACTCCAGAATCCTACTGGAATGTTCCCTGCAGTCTATATTTTATCTTAAATTAATTTACAAACTGAAACTGTGTTCAATCTTCTCTTCAGGAGAGGCTTTTGAAGTTGCCTTATGTAGTGTACTTTCAATATTGTATTTAAAATTTTTTATAACTGTGCTACTTAAATTTTCTCTTTTCTACTCTGCTAATTTTGAATATCCTCTCCATCAATGGGCTAATGATTAATTGTGCTACTTGGTGCAGATCTATAGTCCAATATAATAAGTATTTCACAAAATTCTTAGAGTGACTTGCTGTTTTGATTTCCAAGTACAGGGTTCAAAGAAAGTGAGTATTTGTTGCTTTGTATTTTAATTTTCCTCAAACTAAAGCATATTAACATATTGATTTTGACATGTCAGAAATCCCACTTAATGACCATTTTTATACTAAGTAAAAACTATCTTTTTTTGTCCCTATTCAAGTAAAATCCAGGAATTTGGAAAAAAAGTGCAGCTTGATTCAGAAAGTCAAAGTGCTTCCTAGGAGAAGTTTGAGATTTTGACATAGACAAATTCATGACAAACAAAAATCAGAGGCAGTTAGACACAAAGTGTGTTTATAAACAGTGTCTTGAATTTCCCAGCCAAACAGAAGTCTAGGAACAGTGTTTTCTTAAGTTTGTGGAAATTATTTTTCATATTTTAAGTACCAAAAAAAAATTCACATACATTGAGCAAAAATGACATACATGATCTTTGTGGCAGCACTATTTATAACAGCCATACACTAGAAGCAACTCAATCTTTTAACTAGAAAATGGATAAATAAATGGTGGTCTAGTCATACATATGAGAAAGGGAATGAATGACCTATTTTACTATTCACACCAACATGGTTGAATCTCACAAACAGGATGGAAGATGCTGAACTCCAAAAATTATAGATTGTCTGATTTTCTCAATATAATGTACAAACACAAAGAGAATCCTGGGGAATTGAAGTCAGCTGGCGATTACCTTTTTGTAGGGGAGAAAGGGGAATGGCTGAGATGCTGACAATTTTCTCATTTTGATTTCAGTGCTAGTTATACGCATTTATCATGTGTACATTTAAGTTTTTTTTAACTTGTTCTATATTTAACACTTCAAAAAGATTAATAACAACAAAACCTAGAAATTCAATTCTGATAAATTAGCTATAAAATAAAGTAATCTTTCAAATACCTCCCACATACACACATACCTTCCTTGGACCCCTCTACCTCTTATATATTTTTTTCTATGTAGATAGGCACAAGCTCACACTGCGTTTCTCAAAGAAGACAATCCTGTCTCACAGCAAATTTTTGCCATTATTACAAATACATAAGTCTGAACGGCTACCCACTAATGATTCTTTCTCACTCTGCTTTCTTTCCTCTCTCTCTTTCTATCTCCCTCCACCCACAAACTGAACATAACATTGTAAAATACTTATATATTTGCATTTTTAAAAAAGAAAATTGTTTTCTTAATTCCCCTTACCATTTTAACCATTATACATACATACATATATATATATATATATATATATACACATATATGTCAGCATGAACTACTTAATACATCATCTCTGAAGAATTAAAATTTCTAACCAACTTCAGAACAATATTTTTGCTCATACTATGAAATAACTTTAATGTCAATCCAGTACATTCTTTCTTAGACTCCCAAGTAAAGCCAGAAGGGGCAGAGGCAAGTTCTGTGTTAAAAATATTGTAGCAGGAGGAGAAGCAGGAAAAGGGTGGAAGGAGGGTTTAGAATTGACAGAACATTTTGTGCCTCCAAAATTATTCTAATGCCATTCAATTTTAATTCAGGGTGAAGATTCGGGTCAGTTGCTCATTAATCCAATCTGGCTTTCGCTTCTAGGCTACTATTATTAACTCCCTTATTCAGATGTTATTCAAATGAGTCTCTCTATTAAAAGAAGCGAACTGATGCAGGCAAAACATATTGTTAGTAAATCTTCCCCAGTTTGGCAACACATTAATGATAGATCTGGCATTCTCAGTGTCAAAAACTCCATCGGCATCTGTTACAACAGAATCAAGATAAAATGAGCGAGATGAAAACAAATGGAGGCAGGGAGGGGAAAGTGCTATCAAATATTTGAAATGCTCTACAGATTCTTTGTCTCCAAAGACTCTCTCACTTTTCAACAAATTGATCAAGAACTTGGTACCACATTACCCAAGTAACTTATCTGCGGAAATACAAACAGGTAAACATGTATCGATAACCATGGAAATACTCGGGGCAGATAGATACTGTCAGAAGAAAGTGTCTGAACATGTCTTTGATAGATTCCTCCTCCTTTGTAACTCTTTTGTCCCTATTTATATCCATTCCACCAGGCACATCCTCTTTTACACCCAAATGTCCAGGAGTTTAAACATGGTGCCTAACCGAGCATTAAACACTATAGCATCGTTACCTCTCACTACAGTTCATCAGCCCTGAATCTCATTCTGGAAAAACCTTATCCTATAAGTTGATTGCACTTATCAGGCATTCAGATCTGACTAATGTAATTCTTCATTAACAATTTATCCTACTAAAGACACTGCTGCTGCTGCTGCTAAGTCACTTCAGTCGTGTCCGACTCTGTGCGATTCCATAGACGGCAGCCCATCAGGCTCCCCCGACCTTGGGATTCTCCAGGCAAGAACACTGGAGTGGGTTGCCATTTTCTTCTCCAATGCATGAAAGTGAAAAGTGAAAGTGAAGTCGCTCAGTCGTGTTCGACTCTTCATGACCCGCTGGACTGCAGCCTACCAGGCTCCTCCCTCCATGGGATTTTCCAGACAAGAGTACTGGAGTGGGGTGCCATTGCCTTCTCCGACTAAAGACACTAATAGTAGTATAAGTCATCAAAGCACAGACTCTGGAGCTAGGCTGTGAGGATCCAAATCCTACCACTAGCTGTGAGACCTGGATCAAGTTTTTTGACTTTTCTTTCCCAAGTTTTTTTTTTTTTTCATCTCTAAAATGGATAATAAAAATAGTACCTACCTACTGGGCTTTTATGGAGAAGGCAGTGGCACCCAACTCCGGTACTCTTGCCTGGAAAATCCCATGGATGGAGGAACCTGGTGGGCTGCAGTCCATGGGGTCGCTAAGAGTGAGACATGACTGAGCAACTTCCCTTTCACTTTTCACTTTCATGCATTGGAGAAGGAAATGGCAATCCACTCCAGTGTTCTTGCCTGGAGAATCCCAGGGATGGGGGAGCCTGGTTGGCTGCCATCTATGGGGTCGCACAGAGTCAGACACGACTGAAGTGGCAGCACTGGGCTTTTAAGAAATCGAATGAATTAAAATATGCAAGTTATTTAGGGCAGTGTCTGATATAGTAAGCACTGTTTTATAACTGTTATTCTTATATGTCAAGGAAATTTTATTTTAAATAGGAGTTCTTGGAGATACCAGTAATCTAAATCCAAAGAAAGACTTTCTAATTCGAAAAATACTATAACAGCTTATGAAGCAGCTAGGGAAAAATATATACAAATATTTTAAGAACTCTCAAAATAGGCCCTCTCTCTAATGTATGATTACTGCTAGGTTACAGATAATTGAGGTCCAATGAGATGACATTGCCTGGCTAAGGACATAGAGTTAGTGAAGGATGGTGACCAAGTTTGTCTTGGTAGAGCTAAGAGGTGCAACCCTAGGGATCTGGGTCTTTCAATAAAAGTGATGAGACCCCAAGAGCTTCAATATGCCAAAATCTCTCTTTCCCAGTTCTCAAATCTACATCTTTTTCTAGTCTGTCTTTAGCTGTGGGTAATACATCCAGGTGCCTCCAAGACACTTCTGTTTCTGTAACCCAGTGTATTCCTCTGTCTATACACAGGAATATTTTGTACCCCACTGGTGTTGGAGATAATGATTATGTTTGAAATCAAAAGGGTTTTGCTTAGGGTGACAAATTAATGAAGTAACAAAGTTTGCTTATAAAACTTTCTCGGGCTCATATTCCATATCTCCTGTGATAAGGATGACCTCCATCCTTATGCGTAGGGAGGATGCATTCCCATAGGAGCTTTTTTCCCCTGATTTCAGGGGAAGAAAGTGGGTCAGAGTGTTCTTCTTATACAGACTGTTTTTCAAGTAAACTGTAATTCAAAATAATCCATATGGTATCTTGGCACATTTGGGGCTCCCCTACCCAAGCCCAGTCACTCCTATAGCTGCTGCTGCTGCTGCTGCTAAGCCACTTCAGTCGTGTTCGATTCTGTGTGACCCCATAGACGGCAGCCCACCAGGCTCCCCCATCCCTGGGATTCTCCAGGCAAGAACACTGGAGTGGGTTGCCATTTCCTTCTCCACTCCTATAGCTAACTCCTACCAATTCTCCTATCACTACCACTTCTTCTAGAATTTCTCACTAGACTAGACTCCTTGATTTATGCTGAATTAGAGGCTTGATGTTATAAACTCTTGAAGCTTCCAGGTATGTGCTGTGTTTACATTACAGATGACCTTGCCCCCTTTTGATGGTCAATTTGCTAGTGCATCTTTTTCATTAGAGTATACACAGTACAGAAAGAGTGACTACGCAGTTTCAAGAGTAGTCAGTCACTACAGATATCCTGGTTACTGCTCCGTCAAAGAAAATAACCCAAATCCTAATAAGTGTGGACTGATTTGCTGGTTTCATTCCAACACAGTATCAGGATCTACCTTTTAAACTGTATTTACAAAGTCTAGTGAGGTCTTATTATGCCTACCTTTTGTGATTGGTCCATCCAACATGAGGATGATTCATTGTGAGTAAATACCAGCCACATTCATATGTGTTCACCTGACACCCAGCCCAGCATGCTACAGAGAGAGATACTCGGGGATGTGATGGGGCTGGCGGTGGGTGTGGTGGAGGGAACAAGGGGTGGGGAGTGTGGGGGAGCAGGCTAACAAAAAGCATTTGCTCATGTTCTCCACTCAGTCAGTAACACGTTGTGCCTCTCTTTAACTGATGAAAAATCGCTCTCACTAAAACCTTCGGGTATACAATCTCCTTCAGAAAATATTTTAGACTTCCTCTCAATACTCTCTGTCCCTCTAAGGTATTCTCAAAGTATTATTGGCCCATATTCTGTGAAAGCCCTTATTGTATTTTATTAAAATCTTCAGAGTTAGTCCGTTTCTCCCACTAAACCATAATCTCTTTGAGAACATGGGTCTATTTTTAATTTGTGTTTGAATTCCAATCACCTAATTTAGCGTACATTGAACATGTGCCTGTTGAATTTTATAATGCAGAACTAAGAGTATGCCACCTAGATGTTCACTGAAGTGAACTACACAGGTGAACACTGGACTATTAGGTGGCTCATCCTCAAACCATCCCCTTCAGACTCTCATCGTTCTTCACACCCCCATCTTTCTCAGTATCTCTTCTTGTTTATATAATCTTTTTCCATGTATCTCTATCCCATAACAGGTGGAATATGAAAATTTGTCTCTGAGGACTTAAGTCCTAGGCAGATTATCCTTCCAAGTGAGAGAAAGCAAAATCCCAGAAGGAATAAGCCACTTTCCAGATAATATCTCTATTTATTGTACCCCTTCCCTGAATTTAGGATCAATATTCTTAACTCAGGGAAGACAATGTATTCTAATTTTCTAGCATATATCCTGTAGAATGGCAGCTTTCCTATAGTGTCTCGTTTTCTTTCTAACAACTGTCTCACACAGACAGTTCACTCTGAACTTACCCCTCGCATAACTAGATCACTAGGAAAAAGTCCACCTTTCTACAGATTCTATAGCAAATAATTCTCTTCTCAGTGTGAAAGGACTCAGGAAGTTGAGATATCTTTGAAAAGTAGGAAAAAATGTTGGCCTCCTGTCCATTTTGGAGGTTATAAGTTATTTGGTTCTAATTTTCCCTCCCCCAGCAAATAAAAATCATTTCTCACTCACTGACTATCATGGATGGGATTATGTAACTGCCATGGACACGTCCTAATGAGATGGACTTCTTAGATGTTTCAGCTCTAGAATGTTCCAGTTACTACACTACATACTTTATGAACATTCCTCTGCATGCTGTAGATAAGGAAATTGAGGCACAGGAGTTTTCTAAAGTTTACACAGCAATTGAACTGAAACCCAGTTCTTGCAGTGCTCACCTTCTCTGCCTCCAACTCTAAAGTGCCTGAGTATTGTGTCTGTATACCAGGTGAGTGTACATTTCTGCATAGTGAAGACCACATCTTTACTCTGTTCAGTGCTGAGCCCAGGGCCTTAATGATTCTTAATTACATTTTTATATCATAAGTGAAAGAATCATAAGTGTGCTGAAGGTTAAGAACTGACTTATATTTTATACCTTAAATAGTAAAAAAAACATTCACTTGGGTTTTTTTTCCCCCAATTTCAATTTCTTTAAGCTTGTTTAAACAAAGTATTCAAAGAAAACACTTTAAAGAAAACACTCCTTATGAATGACAGTTTTGGAAAGAATATTATACTCACAATGAAACAGCAGAATGTACAACATAAGGATAGCTAACATTTGTCTAGTACTTAATAGGAGTGAAGGTTTTCATGGACATCACTGAAATGTCCATGATTACAGGGAATATCCTATATTCATTAGGATAACCTTCAGATGTGATTGTTACTATTACCCTCAATTTCACAGATGGGAAATTAGGTCTCCTGACTTACTAGATATTTTGCTAATGTATAAAGCAGACAAGCAGTAGAGTCAGGATTGACCCTAAGCAGTCTGTCATCATAGCCTTCATTCTTCAACATTTGCATTAATACAACACTGAGAAATGCCTTCCCTTTTTCGTACTGAATATTTTAGACTCTTAAGGACTTATGATTTGTTTTATGTACTCTATAAATTATAAACAATAAATCCCCATTAATCTGTCATGATTCTGGCCTTTCCATGGTACACCATGTGCACATTCCCTGATGACCACTAGAGGGCAGCAGTCATGTTTTTAGGGTGGGTTAATTCTAACTAGAAAATGCATTGGAGAAGGAAATGGCAACCCACTCCAGTGTTCTTGCCTGGAGAATCCCAGAGACGAGGGAGCCTGGTGGGCTGCCGTCTATGCGGTCGCACAGAGTCGGACATGACTGAAGCGACTTAGTAGCAGCAGCAATTCTAACTAGAAACCATGATTGTATGCAAAATATAGTCAGGCAACCACTCTTCAGTTGTGAAAGGATAGTGTAAAACCAGTTTAATTTGCCATGAATTCAGCAAATAATTTTATGTGTCACTTTGGAGACAAAGAGAGACATTCTCTACTCCATGAGTTTGCAATATATCTGGGGGAGAGCTATGCACATGTTATAAATTTTAAAAAGTAGTGTGGACCCTAAGACTTGGAAGTTTAGAAGAACGAGCTATTGTCAGCCAAAGAAATAATATTACGTGCTTATAAACTGCTTTTACAATGTCAAAGATTTTGTTTCTATTGGATTCTCACACCTTTATAGGAGAAGTATAATTCTGTCCTCCTCCTAGATGAGGAATCTGATCTTCAGAGATGGTTTGCCCCAATTCTTGGTTTGCTACTAGCATTGGTGAGATTTTCATTTGCATCTTCAAACCATTCAGACCATTGTTCTTCCTACCCTGGCAGGAACTTAACATGTAACTAACTGATAGAAATTGACCATTTCTACATCTTGGTGTTTTGACTAATTGTTCTTTTCCCCACTGCTTTCCATCTGTCTAGATATAGTTGGTATATTTTTGTTGTTTGCAGACTTAATGCCTAAAATGGCTGAATAGACCAAACAAGTGTGTATGTTTTTTTTTGTTTTTAATTTAAAAAAAAAAAAACTGAGTTCTATGCCTCAGACCTTGTTTGCCAAGTTTCAACAAGGAGAGAATTTTATGGTCAAATTATAAAACCCTGAAAATAGGACTTTATAATGGAAATGCTGATACAACCGTAACTATAGCATAGCAATTGCAGCGCTATAAGAAAATTGGTTTAGATAATATACCCTTCTGGAATGAATGCCATTCTAAATGATTGTGCATCTCCATAAATCTAAGCTAACTCAGTAATTCAAAATTACAAAGATTTAAGTTTAGTACCAATAAGCAATAAACTTATGGCTACTGCTATAATAACTGCTGGTCGCTACACCCTTATTTCACAGCAGGTGGTCTGCTCCATGCTGGTTGCAGACTGAATGAAAGCAGGCAACACTTGGAAACTAATTCCTGAAGTTGATGGAAGACTCCAGAGCCATTTCAACTGGTGAAATAGTGCTGTGCTTTGTGCACTTTTCTTTTTCTTTTTAAATTAAATGCTCTGAGACATTTGACCTTTCCGACAAAGGAAGGGCAAACACAGCTTTACTCTCATTTCATGTCACAAATAGACGTCTCTAGATATTTCAAACTATCTTCGGCAGATTGTTTCTTGTTCATAAGTCATTATTAATACAATATCCCTGTTAAAAAGGGAAAATAACTTATTGTCATTGAGTCAAAAAAAAATTGAAAAAGGGCTTTAGTTAGTCCATCAATGTTTGACTCGGGACAACCAATCCAAGAAATCTTGCTCCCTTTTTCCTAATCTTTTCATAAGACCATCACCTATTTTGTTTGAAACGTATGTTCAGGTTTCACAATTTAAAATGCTCATTTTTAAACGATGAGGTAGACATAAGGAAAAGCCTTCCTTCACAGGAAGAAACAGTTTCAGGCAATCATTGATGAGATTCAGTCCTCCTGGTTTTAGAATTCTGACATTTTTCTTGAATATTGATGAAGTGTTTTCCTGAACTATTATAAAATATATTAACAAATCTTTATTAATATCAGTGGTTTAGGTGACTTAAAGTTTGGCCTAGGTTTGTATGAACCCTACCTTTTCTATTCTTATTTTTTTAATACTTCCTTATCTAGAGCACTGGTAGCTCAGTGGTAAAGAGTCTGTCTGCAATGTGGGAGACCCGGATTCCATCCCTGGATTGGGAAGATTGTTGGTGGCTCAGATGGTAAAAAGTCTGCCTGCAGTGTGGCAGACTGGGTTCCATCCCTGAGTTGAGAAGATTCCCTGGAAAAGGGAATGGCAACACACTCCAGTATTCTCGCCTGGTGAGAATTCCTTGGACAGAGGAGCCTGGCGAGCTACAGTCCACAAGGTCACAAAGAGTCAGATATGACTAACACACACACACACACACACACACATCTAGAACCAAACCTTACACAGAAGAAACACTGAATAAATTATTTTCTCTTTTTTCTTACTTTGAAGAAAATGGGGTTCATTTAAAGGAGAAAGTGGTATTCAAGATAAAAGAAAGAGAGAGGAGATGATTGTTAAAGCCAAACTCTGATGAAAATTATTGAAAATAGTAAAGAATATAGCTAAAAACACTAAATGAACATAATATCGAATTTGAAATTAAATGATTTTAAGCATAATGGATTCTCATGAAACAATAAGTATAGTATGAGGTGGTCTTACAGAAACCTCTGTTAAAAAAAAGATGTTTCTTTAGGCTAGGGTTTTTTTACTTAAAAAGAAAAAAACTGTTAAGTATGTTAATCAATTTGAGAATAAAAATATCAAATAAAATATATAACTTTATTCTTGTGTGTGCATGCTGAGTCACTCCAGTCATGTCCGACTCTTTGTGACAATCCCATGGACTGTAGCCCAGCTCCTCTGTCCATGGGATTCTCCTGGCAACAATACTGGAGTGGGTTGCCATGCCTTCCTCCAGGGGATCTTCCCAATCCAGGATCGAACCCACGTCTCTATGTCTCCTGCATTGGCGGGTTGTTTACTACTAATGCCATCTGGGAAACCCGTGGCATTTATTTAAGGAAGCATATTTTATTTTGTTTTATTTATTGAAATATAACTGTCTTACTTTTTTTCTTTTTTATTTATTTAAATATGGTTGACTTGGTATATTTTTTAAAAATTTGTTACCAGTACTTTGAATACAATAATCATAGTAAAGCCTAACAAGTGGAAATTCACAAACTTTGGGGCCACATATGGTTAAAAAACATTCTTCAGGAAGTTTCCAAACCGCTGAGCTTTGACAGTTCATTGACTTACTTGTTACTGTTTTACAAAGTGACACATTTACTCATGTAACACTGAGATGTACAAAAAGAATATATTTTCTTTTTAATTCACATAAGTCTCATGATTGCCATTTCCGTTGATAATGGGGAACTCCATTCCCTGTCAATCCCTTTGGGCCATTCAGCCCTAGATAATTTATCCGTTTAAAACTGCCTTTCTTCTTTGGTTACTCCAAAATCTTCACTTCAATGTAAGTAGTGTTTAGGTATAGTAGTTTAGTGAAGATTTAAGAGTCACTGGGAGGATTCACACTGTGGCATGAGCAGTCTGTTGTCTCTGCCTGGCTTTCAGTATCTCAGTTTCCTGGGGCAACAAATTATTTTTGCTTTCTTGTGCAGGTGCTTTCATTTACTTGCACTTAGAGAATACATTCCTACCCAAAGTAAACTTTTCAAAGAAGGTGCTCAATATAGCAAGGGTGTTTCTCTAGAAAGGATGTATACCACCTGCCAGTGCAATATTAGCATAGTTTACACAGCATATTGTAACACAAATGTTAGACTTGTATACAGGTCATGTATATTAGATTTCTATAATTCATCTATATTTTTGGATGTCACTGGAGTTCTTTGCACTAACTGGCCATTTTGAACAGACCACAGGTTATTCATTCTCCTCCACGAAATTTGTTTCCAATGATACACTACTACGAATGATATTGTTTTGATTATTCTTGTATCTATCTCTTGGAAAATAACTTATATTTTAACATTATATCTAGATCTGAGAAAAAGGATTGCACAGTACTAGAAGATGCTGTATTCTTCAACAGCTGTTTGGTTGAAATGAGAGTTTGAGCTGTCTCCTTTGGGAAGGCGGCAAGGCTGTTTTACATATGGGACAAAAATGTTAATGGATACTTGCTGACCAGAAAAGTTAACTGGGCTTAAGACTGGTTCGCCGTTCCCAAATTCATTTTCTCTTCCTTCTGATATCACAATAGGCATATTTCAGCCTATTTTAGAATTAAAAATGCCCACCTGACTGAGTTCTGGTTAAAGGAAGTAGTATGTAATATTTTTAGGACTGTTCCATAAAATAGCCCATATAAGAGTCTGTTTCTCTTCCACTTTGCTCAGTCACCTTGAAACCCACATGTTGGAAAGTAATAGAATCCTAAGATGGAAGAGGAAAGTGAAAGTGTTAGTCATTCAGTCGTGTCTGACTCTTTGTGACCCCACAAAGTATAACCCACCAGGCTCCTCTGTCCACAGAATTCTCCAGGCAAGCATACTGGAGCGGGTTGCCATTTCCTACTCCAAAGAATCTTCCCAACCCAGAGAACAGGACTTGGGTCTTAAAATCTACAGCTTGGACTATACACCCCCTACAGATCAATGTTACCCATTTTGACATTACATGGGAAAGAAAGAAACTTCTATCATGTTTAAGGCATTGTACACATCTGGGTTTCTCTGTTATAGCATTTTGCATAACCTAAACTATATACTATTTATGAATCTGTTTCCCTTCTCTTTAAATGAAGATGGCAATAACCACCCAGTAAAGTTATGTCAGATCACATGGGAAGTGTCTAGTATAATACTCAGCGTGAAGAAGTGAAATGAAAGTTGCATCCAACTTTGTGACCCCATGGACTGTAGCCCACCTGACTGTAGCCTGCATTATAGACAGATTCTTTACTGTCTGAGCACTGAGAAGACCCAATATTCAACATAGTGATGCACAGTATTTTTTTTTTAATTTTAAGAGTTTTTGAGCAAGGAAGAGGCATTAGACTTCTTTCTAGCTAATTCTTCACATTCAAGGAGAATACTGAGATGTATAAAAGACAATTATATATTATGTAGGGGAGGGGCTTCCCAGGTGGCACTCATGGTAAAGAATCTGCTTGCCAATACAGCAGACACAAGGGACGCGGGTTCAACCCCTTGGTCGGGAAGATCCCCTGGAGTAGGAATTCTTGCCATTCTTTCCATTCTTGCCTGGAAAATTCCATGGGCAGAGGAGCCTGGTGGGCAACAGTCCTTGAAGTCACAAAGAGTTGAATACAACTGAGCATACACAGAAACTTTTTTTTTTTTTTTTACATTTTTATATTCTGGGACTGTGAGCATAAAATTGTGCTATAACTAAAAAGAAAATGTAATTTTCACCAAAGCTTTCCATTCTCCCTCTGAAAGCACTCAATATTAAATGAAAAAATAAAGGTTTTGACGAGTAGCTTCCTTATGCAACAAGTATAGTCAAGTCGTTCCCTTAACTCCCAGTGACATAGTTAAGGGAAAGAAAAAAAGATAATCATGTCTGATTCTTCTTCTTCTAACCTGAACATTCTGGGGCCGTACACTGGTGAACAGCTCCACTCCACATGCTTCTGTGACCTTGAACCAAGAGGAGTTACATCAGCGATCAAAGAAGCAAGGAGGATTCTCAGATAAATATTAGCTTCACACAAAAAATGTTCCAATGTTGCCCTAATCAACAGGCAACATTTTTTCACATCTGACATAAATATTAATGAATTTTGTAAGTCAGGAAATGTTTAATGAGCAAGGGTTTCAAGCCAAACCATAGTTCTGTCTTCCTCTGTGTTTTTGTGCCCTGATTGCTTTGATTGTCTTTCCCCCCACTTTTGTCTCACACAAAGACATAACTTTTATTATTTGCACTATGTAATAAAATTCTATCACTAATGACTATCAGTACTTAGAGTATCAGTGGAGCATAGATTCGATCAAAGGGCATGTGGCATTTTAGTGAACAGTTTATCCTGTAATAGCCTTGTGGTTGGTTGACATGTTACAGGTTGTTCAGTAAGAACTTTCCCTCTTTAATTAGTTGTGTTATCTGTGCTTGATATTACAGAGTGTTCTTGGGGGTTCAGCCTTGAAGATTTCACTTTATGAGCACAGTTTCCAGTTTGAAGATCACAGAAAAGCATTATCACTTCAAGGTCACGTAAATTATATTTGTTCTGCTGTATCAAATCTAAGCAATTTCCTTTACCTTGAATTTATTTCTCATGGGGTTACTTTCCTTTGATTTATCTTACCATTTGCAAAATTGCCCTTTCTTCTCTCCAAATGACACTGTATCTGTTCAAGCATCTATCCAAAAAGTGTTCTCCCCTCTCCCCTGCCATTAGCACATCCCATGAAGTTACAGAGAAGTCATGAGTATCTTCTTATCATTTGGAATATGTTCTCACCATCACTTAATACACACATTGCATTCTTTATTGTCTGTTTCCTTGAAAACACTCTAAAATTCATCCAAATCTCAAAATCTGAGTGCATATTCATTTTTCTACTTTTTTCTACCACCAGCCTAACAGGTTACCAAACCTTGGCTATCATCTATTTCTTGAAAAGGTCCTTGAGAAAGACATTCTTGGGTTCTAAAACTAGAATGAGACTGGGAGACTATCTACATCTCAAAGAAAAAGAGTTTATATTGCACGTTTTCTCAAGTAAATGCTTTAAGAAAAGGGAAACTGGGGGCCTATTGCCAGGAAAAAACTTATTTACAGTTTAGCCAAGGTGAGGAGAACACTGAGATTATCTTAATCAAGAGCCTTTGTACAGGAATAACATGTCCTCTCTGTTTGCTATGCCAAAAGTAAATCTCATGTCAAACGCTTTCTGTCTCTTGAAAGTGAAAGTGAAAGTGAAGCCGCTTAGTCTGTTTGAATCTTTGTGACCCCATGGACTGTAGCCTACGAGGCTCCTCCATCCATGGAATTTTCCAGGCGAGAGTACTGGAGTGGGTTGCCATTGCCTTCTCCAGGGGATCTTCCCGACCCAGGGATTAAGCTCGGGTCTCCGCCATTGCAAGCAGACACTTTTACCATCTGAGCCACCACAGCACCTGTCTCTTGGTGGGCTCTAAATAATGTCCTCAGATGAGGAGTGTTTGCAGTCTCTGAACAGTTTGGTGCATTACTGGAAGGAAAAGGACACTTACCCCACTATTTTTCTCTCAGCGGCCTAGTAGTGCTCATATATGAAATTATCCCCTAGGAAATCATTTACTAAATTCATAAATGCCTTTGGTAAAGATAGGATGCAAGAGATTTCTGTGTATTAATTTTTTATCCTGCAACTTTACCAAATTTATTGATGAGCTCTAGTAGTTTTCTGGTAACATCTTTAGGATTTCCTATGTATAGTATTGTGTCATCTGCATAAAATAAGTTTTACTTCTTTTCCATCTTGGATTCCTTTTCTTTTTCTTTTTTTCTCTGATTGCTATGGCTAGGGTTTCCAAAACTATGTTGAATAAGTGTGGCAAGAGTAGACATCCTTGTCTTGTTCTTGATCTTTGAGGCAATGCTCTAAGTTTTTCACTGTTGAGAATGTGTCTGCTGTGGGTTGGTCATATATGGCCTTTATCGTGTTGATGTAGGCTCCTTCTATGTCCACTTTCTGGGGAGTTGTTTTTTGTTTTTTTAAAATCATAAATGGGTATTGCATTTGTCAAAACCTTTTTCTGCATCTGTTGAGATGATGATATGGTTTTTATTTTTCAGTTTGTTAATGTGATTTGTGGAAGGGATTTAGATGGTCCTCCAAGGGTCCTGTAGTCTAGTAGTTATCAAAATGACAGACTCTTGAATTCTTTTCTATGAGAAGCCTGGGATTCTCATTTTCCTACAATGGAAAAAATTGGACATGAGAGAATGGTCATGTCCCAGGTCTCAAGTGAGCCCCTGGGACAGGCTGCCAAGTGAGGGTCCTCAGCCAGAAATTTTTTCATAGATTTTTTGGTTTTGGACAGAGGTAGTGGAATAGTTTGGGCCCCACAGTTCAAAAAGAAGCAGTTTGTTAAAATTTGAAAATTTCCATGTCTTTTTTTATAGCTGTCCTTTTACAGTTGATTTCTTAGTTTGGATTTGCTATTTTCCTCTTACTTTTTTCCCATAAGGTATTTGGAAAAATTGAAAATTCATTTTTATGATGATTAAAAAAAATAAAAATCATTTAAAAATAAGGGAATTAGGGAGATTTTACTCCCATAAAGGTTAGTCTCAGGATCCAAAGGAAGTAATTCCCCTTATTTCTCAATCAGTAGAGAGCAAATCGGAGAAGGCAATGGCACCCCACTCCAGTACTCTTGCCTGGAAAATCCCATGGATGGAGGAGCCTGGTAGGCTGCAGTCCATGGGGTTGCTAAGAGTCGGACACAACTGAGCGACTTCACTTTCACTTTTCACTTTCATTCATTGGAGAAGGCAAAGGCAACCCACTCCAGTGTTCTTTCCTGGAGAATCCCAGGGACGGGGAAGCCTGGTGGGCTGCTGTCTATGGGGTCACACAGAGTCGGACACGACTGAAGTGACTTAGCATAGCATAGCATAGAGAGCAAATACATCTTGTGCATTTTAATATCCAAGCAATGGTTTTTAATAAACCTAAATGTTGTGGACCCCAAATCACTAACTCCAGTAATAATTTACTTCTCTATAATTTAAAAAGGAGAATTAGGAAGTTAAGAGACAAATGAAGCATAATAAAATAAGCTTATTAATGCACTCAGTATACTAGTTTTTGCCTTAATTCCTGCCATCTAGGCTTTTCTTACTAGATTCGCAAAATCCATAGGCTAGAAATGTTGTGATATACAGTCTTTAATGTTGAACTTTGTGCTACAGGGAAAATATACTCAGAAGACAAAGAAGAACTATTTTCATATAACTGTAATGGCATTTTTCCTATTGATTTGTCATGTATTTTTTTCATGTATTTTGAAAAATAATCTGAAGTTCTCAAAGCAGTAAGAAGATCTTCTTATTTATTTTCCTAAATATCTAAAATTTCTACAAGATGGTCATAGATTCCCAGTCAATGAACCAAATATACCTAAATTATCCAGTTGTCTATGATTTTAAATTCTTCACACTTTTGTAAAACAAAAGCAATTTAAATATTATGTATTCTCATATCCAAATAATAAGTGTTGAAAGGAGTCCTCTAATTCTACCTTGTGATATAGATTCTATAGAATGTGTTTAACATATTGGACTTTCAGATTGAGAGAATGAAATGATGCTTTCCTGGTCAAAAAGAAAAGTAGTTTCCATATTCTCCATGGGACTAGACTTTGGGTTACAAAGTATCCTAAGTGAATCAGCAGTTCTGTTATAATTTTTCTGTTTTTTTCCTCCAGATTTAATAGAAATATCCGAGATAAATTTCTAATTGGTTGCGATCCTTGAAGGAAGGTAATGATATTACACATTTGTAACATCTTTGGAAAGGAATAAAATAGAAAATCAATGAGAGACCTTTCTTCTCTGCTCTTATGTTTATTTACAGGAGTTCTGATAACAGAGAAAGTACCAAAAAGTTATTTTAATAGAGTTTGAATTTGAATTTAAGTGACTCAGCTAGTATTTATCCTTACGCACAGCAATCAAACACTCTTATCTTCCCGCATATACGTTACAGCAACTAGAGCAGGATAGGCACATGGTAGGAGTTGGATTAATTTTTGTTGAATCAGTCATTCTTACATAGACTTATGCCTAAGTGATCTTAATCTATGTCAGATGTTAATTCTCAATCATGTGCTTCCAAGCAAGTCCTTAGCTTCCAAAAATAGTTCTTCATTTTTATTTCATGTTTTATAGAGTGAAGAAATTGGTTGCAGAAGGAAACAATTCTTAGATATAACTCATTATTACTTTTTCAGGAAGCTTTGCTGAGATGCTAAATATCTACACGTATTTTAATAGCAAAAGCCTCTGTTGCTATAAAACAAGGGTGACTAATGCTAGCCAGAACTCTTTTCTACACTGATTCTTAGTGCCCTTCTCGGGTGTGGTAAGACAGAATCAATAGACCATTGCTCCTAACCTTTACTTATGGGAGCTAGGGAACAATTTCAGCTGCTCTTCTTCAATATCTACTATAATAAACCATGGAAAACTTGTGGATGAGTTCAGAAATAACTCCAAGCTATATAGAAAAAAAGAGAGAAATGCAATCTCACTTTTTAACCTTGGTTGTTTATGCATTGAAATTTATAAATCCTGCTTGAGGAGACTGGCTTTCCTTCAGGGTACAAATAATTTCCAAACGCATTATTATGCTGTCATTATTTATGTTCACATATACTTTAAATAAAATGATATGTATCATGAAGTCACCTGACCACTCTGGTATCCAGTACATTTATGTATAAAAAATTAAATTTTCTCAGTGGTAATTTCAGTCTAAAATTCTGTTCTCAATTTCCCATTATATTGAAACTCATTTTTTACCTTTCTGACATTAAAATAGTATATGTGATTTACAAAACATACTTTGGAATGTCACATGATTACTGCAGTTTTATTTCCAACCTTGGTCACATAGCAATTTATGCCCATAATCTTGTAACTGTTAAAAGTTTCTTAAAGAAAGTGATCTCAAAAGGAATCAGCATAATAGATTGCATTTTTGTGTGGCAAAACATCAGCTTTTTTCTACCAACAGTACCTTTGAACATCGTACTATTCAACCAAGCATAGAAATGTTCTTACCCTCAATAAGCCTCAGTAATCAAAGATTCTTTTCTTTCTTCTTTCAACAACACCTGAGTTAAGACAGAAGATCTGTGGACGGTTTTCTCCTAAGAAATTATTTGCAATGAAGATCCTTCTCTTTTTCTCTATTTCATTCTTCTTTGATGTCTTCATTCTACCAGGTAAAATGAATATTATTGCCAGGAGGAGTCAGCTTTAAATAAGGGGGATATCAAGATTTTTTAAGTAAATATCATTAATGTTATAGAATCATATTAACACCATAGCAGGACAACATTATATTTATTTGCAGCCCCTAATGAGAAAATAATTTGGATAATTTTAAGGACATGAACTAATAAAGACTGTAGTTCGCTAAGTTTGTAAATCGTTGGAAGAAAATACTTACTGTGATTTCATCAGTCCCTGAAGAGTGTATCTATTCAATATTTAAATTCTACTAAATTTAATATACACTAATATACTTTTAAAAATTGAAATGGAATGAATTTAGGTTTGGAAATTATTCATCCCACATTTTTAGAGTATTGATAACAGAGGTTATGTGAAGTTTAATGACAAAGGTGTGTATAGACAAAGTTATGGTTTTTCCAGTAGTCAGGAACAGATATGAAAGTTGGACCTTAGAGGAGGCTGCGTGCCAAAGAATTGATGCTTTCAAATTGTGGTGCTGGAGAAGACTCTTGAGAGTCCCTTGGACTACAAGGAGATCAAACCAATCAATCCAAAAGGAAATCAACCCTGAATATTCGTTGGAAGGACTCATGCTGAAGCCGAAGTGCCAATACCTTGGCCACCTGATACGAAGAGCCAATTCACTGGATAAGCCCCTGATGCTGGAAAAGAGTGAAGGCAAAAGGACACAGGGGCAGCAGAGGATGATATGGTTAGATAGAATCACTGACTCAATGGACATGAATTTTAGCAAACTACAGAGCAACTTAATGTGCAGCAGTCCATGGGATCACAGAGTCAGACATGACTTGGTGACTGAACAACAACAAATAGCATTTATTATATCCATAAATGAGATTAGCTGCATGTCTACTCTCTTCCAATTGAATTCTTCCTTATCTTGCTGCTTTCCCTGAAACACCAAGATATCTGTCGCTATTGATATCAGAGATGATCACCAACAAATATCTCTGAAATATCCTATTCTCTCATTGCTACTCTGCTCTAATGCTCAAAAATAAATGTTAGCTTACAATTTCTTCACAAAAGTGGAAAAGTAAACAAGCTTGAAAATATAACCCATATAACTCAAAGATTGCAATTAATTTAAATGACTAATTTTTTCCTTCATCATCTTCATACAAACTTATTAGAATATGCTCACTAAAATTCCCTCTATTTCCATACATGTATATTATATAAATTTCAAAATGCACTGATGCTTTTTCTTGTTAATAATAATGATTGTAATAGCTACCACCTGTTCTACCTTTTGCCTACATTAATTTATCTGTTCTGCCTTTCGTCTACATTTATTTATTTTTCCTTATGATAGCTATGTAAGGTATCTTAGGAATAACCAAATCTTCCATTTACTGATTCAACCCAATTTTAAAGAAGTGTGTGCTACTTATTTATCATTTTCTAAAGCCTCTTGTAGTATATAGGACCATGAAATAAAGATAAGTACATGAATGTCTTCACTTTGGAAACTTATTTTTTAACTTCTAAAGTTATTTTTTCTTTTACAGTGGGCTCTAGGTCTGTTGGAAATACTTTGTCACCGTCAAAAGTCACATGTCTACAGAAGCTTGAGAAACTACACTCAGAGACACGTAATTCCTCTACAATATTTGAAAATGCACAATATGGTACAGAGGAAAAACAGAAAGGTAATAAAAAACAAATAGAATTATATCTTGCATATTTTAATTACTATCTGTCAAACAGAATGAAGGAAATATCCTAAGGATGCTTTTAGCCCAGTTACTTAACTCTTCTTGTCTTTTATCTTCTAGGCTTATGAGGGCTGAATTTCTTGGTTGGTTTTTTTTTTTTTTGGTCATGCCACGCAGCATGTGGGATCTAAGTTCCCTGACCAGGGATTGAATCTGCGCCCCCTACCTTGGAAGTGCAGAGTCTTAACCACTAGACAACCAGGGAAGTCCCTGAATTTCATGTTTAAAGTAGAAAAGAAGCTCCTATTTTACGTCATAGGGTCTTATTTTTGATGAAACTCTTTCTAGACAAATGTCCTCAGTATTTCCAGGCGGGAAAATTTTCCATCCATTGCTTCCAAATTTCTACTTTTTTACGTGTGGTTAGTACCATGAAGCTTAAGAGTAAGACTTGTCTCAGTTTTTCTTTTATCTGACAACTGGCAGATTTTATTTTTGTTAATCACTGCTGCCCACTGTTTGTAACTCTGATAACCTTGGCTATCATACATAAAAGATATATATAGAAAGAGTAATTAAGGTGTTCTAATGAATGCCATGAAA
Source organism: Bos taurus (assembly GCF_002263795.3). NCBI lineage: Eukaryota > Metazoa > Chordata > Mammalia > Artiodactyla > Bovidae > Bos > Bos taurus. Next base: position 22,668,929 of record NC_037350.1, on the reverse strand, counting down.
GGTATAATTAAGATAATTTGAAGAGGCAGCTGAACAACAAAAGTCCAGACTGGGTGCTGAAGAATTGTTTAAAAATGTTTTTTCTGTTTTAATCTTTATCTCAATCATGATTTAGGTTATTATTCAGCAAAATACCTTCTAAAGCGAGAATGATATGAACACCATGCGAGTGATACAGATAAATTTCTGTGGGAGGGTAAACAAGGAGAGTTACTTTGTGACATTATTCAGAAAAAGACTTAGTGATAAGGTCTTTGGTCGAGTTTAATCAATCATGGGTCTCTTTTTTTTTTTTTGCCAGAGTGTCATTGCTAAAGCTTACCACAGTGCTCAATATATGCTAAGTCTCTTCAGTCGTGTCCGACCCTGTGCGACCCCATAGACGGCACCCCACCAGGCTCTCCTGTCCCTGGGATTCTCCAGGCAAGAACACTGGAGTGGGCTGCCATTTCCTTCTCCAAAGCATGAAAGTGAAAAGTGAAAGTCGTGTCCGACTCTTAGCGACCCCATGGATTGCAGCCTAACAGGCTCCTCCATCCATGGGATTTTTCCAAGCAAGAGTACTGGAGTGGGGTGCCATTGCCTTCTCTGGCTCAATATATAGTAGGAGCTCAATAAAGATTGATTGAATCAATCAATAAATGAATAGATAGATAAGTGGATAGAGGGAGAGAGAAGAACCAAAGAAATAGTCTTCAGAAATTCAGGGATCAAGATAGCAGAGTAGGAGGTAGGGGAACTTATGTCCCCCCTTGAACACACAAAAATGCCATCTATATGTGGGACAGCCCTCACTGAAAAATAACTGGAGACTGGCAGAAGGACTCCTGTATCAGCAAGGCTGTGAGAAGGATATACGTGGACTAGGATAGGAAAGGCCAAGTGATGAGTGCCCCTGGGAGGGGTTTCCAAAGAAAAGGGAGATTACACAGGAGGAGATTTACCCTGGGGAGGAAGCATTTCAAACCCCTTATTGGGTACTCCAGCCTGAAGTTTCTACAGAAGAAAAACAAGCCTCCTTAGCTGTTTGGGGGCTGCTAGGACTAACAGAAAGACCATGGGAAGGCTGGACTTCACTCATGAGAATCCCTTGCACATACTGACTTGTCTGGGAGCCAGGGTGGAGAGGGTGGATTGAGAACTATTCCAGTGGCTGCCTGGCTTCTCATGACCACTCTGGCATATGCCCCAGCCTGAGATGAGTGAACACCCCAGTGCCACTTACTCCACGTTACAGCATTGCACTAGTCCTAGAGCTGCCACAACTGGGGAGAGAGCTGGGCCATGGGATAAGAGGTGACTTGCACCCTTAGCAGCTGGGTGGGGTGAGGGCAGCCATTCTTGGTGTGTACTCTGGCAGTGCATTAGAGGCAGCTTGGAACTTGGACAGCAGCCAGTCTACCGCAACCTGTGTACTGATACGTGCTGAGAACAGATACAAGCCTCACCTGCCCTGTGGGTTCACAGCAGGGTGGGGCTAGGGGAGTTTGGGGGAGTGATTGTCTGTGAGGGACAAAGAGGACTTGGACCCAAGGCTGCATCTGAGCAAGGCAAGGGCAATAGTTTCTGGCACGTGCATGGGTGGTGGCTTGGAGGCAGCTTGGATACCCTTCTGTAGCGGCTGCTGCAGCCTGGGTCCCGTCATGAGCCAAGAGCAAGCATGAGTCCCTCTTGCTTAGCACTCCCTCCTCTAGGGCAAGAATCTCGGTGCTGGGAGAGCAGAGAGCACATATTTAAAGGAAATGGAGCCAGCTCAGACCTGACCCTCAGCAACTAGAGATCCAACCTTACCCCTGATTGTGCAACAAATACCACTCAGTAGAGGAAAAGCCCTCTGTTTTCCTCTACTTTTCCTCAGTAGAGGAAAAGCCTCACACCTGCCTTCAGCTCTGTTCCTTCCATCTCCAGCCCCACTACCTGCCAAGGTGATAGCTACCATCACACACTGAGAAAACATTTGATTTGTACCTATATCAAATCTACCTCTTCAAACAAAGCACTGGGCACATGTAAACTGAATAGGGATCCTCCCATATAAGGACACCCCTTCAGGATCACTGCAGGTAACTCTTTCACCTAAATTCACAGAGAAAGCGAAGCAAAATGAGAAAGCAGAGGAACTGGTCTCAGTTGAAAGAGCAAGAGAAGAATAAATCATAAAATGGAGATAAATAATTTACCAGGTAAAGGGTTGAAAACATTAGTAGTAAGAATGCTAACTGAATTAAGAAAAAGAATAGATGGTGAAAGAACATAGTGAAAAATTTAACAAGGGACTAGAAAATATACAAAAGACCTGATTGTGAATGAATAATTTAATAATTGAAATTTAAAAACACACTAGAAGGAATAAATAGCTGATTAAATGATACAGAAGAATGCGTAAGTGATCTGAAAGGTAGAATAATGGAAATCACTCAATCAGATACTTTTGCTAAAAGAAAAGCATATTTTAAAAATATGAAAACTGTTCAAGATATCTTTGGTATAACTTCAAGCATACCAACATTCACATTATAGGGATCCCGGAAGGAAAAGAGAGAGAAAAAGAGATTTTGATTTGATGCAATTATATTTAAAAACCTCCAAACCTAAAGAAGAAAACAGATAATCAGGTAGAGAAAGCACAGAGAGTCCCAAACAAGATGATCCCAAATAGACTCATTCTAAGACATATCATAAGATTCATTTTGATATTTGGCAAAACTAATACAATTATGTAAAGTTTAAAAATAAAATAAAATTAGAGGAAAAAAAAAAAAAAAGGCAAAAATTAAAGAGAGAAATCAAGTTCCTCCTCCTTGTGAAGATGCAGCAAGAAAATGGCCATTTATGAACCAGGAAGTGAATTCCTCGCCAGACACCAAATCTACTGGTGCCTTCACCTTAAACTTATAGCCTCCAAATCAGGGAGAAATAAATGTCTATTGTTTATAAACAAACAAAAAAATTCTAAAGGCAGCAAGAAAAAGAAAGAGTCATTCGTAAAGGAACTCTCATAAGGCTTTCAGCTTATTTTTCTGCAGAAACTTTGCAGATGGAAGGGAGTAGCATGATATATTTAAAGAGCTGAAAGGGAAAAACTTGCTATCTATAATACTCTATCCAGCAAGATTGTTATTTAGAATTGAATAAGAGAGAACTTCTCAGAAAAGACAATATTAAAAAAGTTCAACAACACTAAAACTACCCTAAATTTCTTCTCTAAGTAGAAAGAAGTAAGAATCTATAGGAAAAGGAAAATACCACTAGGAAAGGCAAATGTATAGTAAGAGCTGAGGATCAACCACTTCATACGCTAGTGTGAAGATTAAAAGACATAAAAATTGCAAAAGCCATCATAATTGAAATGAACAGCTATCGGACAAACATGAAGATGTAAAATGACACTGAAAATATAAAATATGGGAAAGGAGCATGATAACTCATAATCATGTATGTACCCAGCATCAGCTCAGTTCAGTCGCTCAGTCATGTCTGACTCTTTGCGACCCGCTAAATGTACAAAGCAAATATGAACTGATGTAAAGGGAGAAATTGGCAATAACACAATAATAGTAGGGGCCATTACATCCCACTTACATCAATAGATAGATCATCCACACAGAAAATTAATAAGGCAGGAGTGGTCTTAAATGACACAGTAGAATAGTTGGACTTAATAGATACCTATAGGACGTTCCATCCCCATCAGCAGATATACATTCTTTGTAAGTGCACATGGAACATTCTCCAAGATAAACTGTACACCAAGCCACAAAACTCGTCTCAACAAATTTAAAAGGATAGAAATTATATCAAGCATTTTTTATATCACATAACATGAGACTAGAAATCAATTACAGAAAGAAAACTAGGAAAAACTGAAACATGTGGATACTAAAAAATATAGTACTAAAAAAACCAATGGGTCAATGAAAAAAAATTTTTTTTTAATTTTTTATTCCTTTATTTGAAAAAATTTTTTAAATCAGAAAATACTTTGAGATAAATGAAAATGCCAACACAATTTTTAAAAATCTATGGGATGCAGCAAACGCATTTCTAAGAGAGAAAGTCATAGCAATGTAGGCCTTTCTCAGAAAACAAGAAAAATCTCAAATAAACAACCTAACATACCATTTAAGAGAATTTAAAAAAGAAAAACAAACTAAGCTCTAAGTCAGCAGAAAGGACATAATAAAGATCAGAGAAGAAATGACTAACACAGACACACACACAAAAATAGAAAAGCTTAATGAAACAGAGCTGTTTTTTGGAAAAGATAAATCTTTAGTCAGGCTCACCAAGAAGAGAAAGGACCTAAACAGACAAAATAAGAACTAAAAGAAGCAACAGTATCAATCAATTGTTGTTAATGTTGTTCTGTCACTCAGTCCTGACCCACTCTCTGGCACCCCATGGACTGTAACACGCCAGACTTCCCTGTCCTTCACTATCTCCCAGAGCTTGCTCAAACTCATGTCCATTGAGTCAGTGATATTAATCAATACCACAGAGATACAAAAAAGTCATAAGGCCATATTCTGAGCAGTTATATTTCAACAAATTAGACTACCTGGAAGAAATGGACAGATTTCTAGACAACGTGCCAATGTGTAAATCAAGAAGAAACAATTTGAACAGGCTGATCACTAATATCACATCAAAAATAATAAAAATACCTAGGAATAAAATTAATCAAAGCAGTCATAGATCTATAATCTGAAAATCATAAAACATTGATGAAGGAAATTGAAATGATACAAAATAATAGAAAGATAACCCGTGTTATTGAATTGGAAGAAATAATATTGCAAAAATGGTGACAGTATCTAAGGCAATCTAGAGGTTGGTTGGACCACTCATATTTAGTGGCTCTAGAGGACAAAGGTATTAATCAATTGCAGGCTTTCCATGTATCCTTATTGAGTCAATACCTAATCAATCAAAATTTGTAGAGATGTGATATCTATATTAGGAATAAGATATTTTCTGATTTACTTGACTTGCTCTGATACAGAGAAGAAAAATTCCAATGAAAAAATGAGAGAATTTCTTTTTCTCCCCTCTGTGGCCTGTGCTTCTTTTTTTAAATACATGTATTTCTTACCTGGATTATTAATTCCATTCACCCTTTTTTTTTTTTTTTTTTCAGCTGGAAGTAAAAAGCACTACGCTCTCTTTAATCTGACACATGCATGTATAATGTTTGGTGGTCAGTGTAAAAATAAATGTGGTGAAAACGAATTTAGGATGGTATATTGTGTTGTTTCTACATCGCTTTGCTGCATTAGACAATGTAAGCCTAAGACGTATAAATAACTGAAGAGACCGATTCACAGAAAGAGGATCAACATGAACTGTCTTCTCACTACTTCATTACATCCATTACTTCATTCACAGCTTCGTGTTTCTGTTCATAAATCTCTAATAAATAAAGGACTAAATAACATACATTTCAACCTGAACCATTCATGAACATTGTGCCTACTTGGAGGAAAGAGTCAAGAGTGCAGACTAGAGCTTTGAACTTGGGAATCACAATAGAATGAGAAAATTCCATCATCGGACCATGGTGTTAAATGAAGTTCTGGGGACAATTCTGTGTTTAATGTGAAAAGCATGCTGTCAATGATTGGTTATGAATATCAATCATTCTTTCAGAAGAGACAAGAGTGGAGAGAGAGTTTATGAGAGATGGAAGGTATGTGTTATCCCTGGAACTAGTGAAAATGGTTGCAAGAGCTTTGAAATGTGGAGTCATTGTAACTTTCTTAGTTACGCTTTTCCTCTGTTTATTGATAGAATTCTAAAAATAAAAATAATTCAAGAAACAGCCTGTCTTTTGAGAAAAAATAACTCCAAATGGTAGTATAGAAGGGAATTATTTGAGTGAAGAAAGAGAAGATAAATCTCTGCAGCTTATGGTAATAATAATAATAAATTTGAAGTGTTATAATTGCAACTTTTTGTTTTGTGTTGTGTTTTTAATATTTTCTCATATCACATCATTCTATCAGCTTGTCATCAGCATCTCTAATCTTGATATTTTCCTTGTATGTACATAATTCTGGGAAAAAACAATAGAATATATATATATATATGCATACCTATATGATAAGGTAAAGCTAAATGCAAGAATGTGTTGCCTGAAGGATGGCTTTAAAGGGAAAAGGTTAGTAGCAGTCTTACTGCATAATCTAGCTTAAGGGGTTTACCCTTATTGAAGCTTCTAGCGAAATCTAAGAATACTATCATGGCTGTGTGCTTGGCTGGCAGTCCTGATTATAACACAACTTCTAATGTATCAACTAAAGCTTTCTATGAACCAGAAAGCAGGCTCTCAGCAGATACCACATCTGCCAGCATCTTGATCTCGGACTTCCCAGACTCCAGAACTGTGGGAAATAAATTTCTGTTGTTTATAAGGCAAAAAGTATTAATCAATTAATATTAATTAAAATACTCTGGCCGTCAAAGGAGAAGATAATCCCTTTTTACAACATTTTTATTGGGGTATAGTTGATTTATAATGTGTTAGTTTCAGATGTACAGTAAAGTGAATCTGTGATATATACACATATATATATACACATATATCCACTCTTTTTAGAGTCTTTTCTTGTATAGGCCATTACAGAGAATTGAATACAGTTCCCTATGCTATACAGGAGGTCCTTATTAGTCATCTATTTCATATATAGTGGTGTGTGTATGTAATCACTTTTTAAAAAAGTATTCAAGGAAGGTATTACATAGGATGAATGAGATTTGGTACTGAACAAATTCCATGAAGGCAGAAAGCATCTATTTTGTTCCCGGGTCTCTCTAGAGGCCAGCAGAGTATGCGACATATAGTAAGTGGTCAATTAAATATTAACTAAATGAGTGAATGTATAGGTGGCTAGAACAAAAGATCAAAACTAAATATTTAGGAATTCCTAGTTTATGGAGCAGGAAAAGGAAAAGGTATAAGGTAAGGAATCTTCAGAGAATTCATACAGGTACAGACATGGATTCACACAAAGTATAAGATAATTTCCAGGAGGATTTTGGGGCAATGGTGTCAAATGGTAAGAATTGACAGAAGATGAGGCCTTCTTTGATAAGGTAAGCATAGCTCAAGTTTCTCATTTTGAGAAGATTCCAAGTGTGTCTGATTGTATGATCTCCTGAGAATTACCTTATAGGATAAATAATAATATTTAAGAGTCAAATAAGAATGTGAGGGCAACTATTTATCTATGCTTTTGTTTCTTTACATTCTGTTATATCTGCCTCATTTGAGGTTTAGTGAAGAAAAGTTAACAAAATCTCAATATTAACAATAGAGATAGGACATATCTCAAGTCTCCATGTCTAATGGCAGTTTCAGTTTTGAGGTTACATAGGAATCATTATTCGGAGAAGGCAATGGCACCCCACTCCAGTACTCTTGCCTGGAAAATCCCATGGATGGAGGAGCCTGGTAGGCTGTAGTCCATGGGGTCGCGAAGAGTTGGACATGACTGAGCGACTTCACTTTCACTGTTCACTTTCATGCATTGGAGAAGGAAATGGCAACCCACTCTAGTGTTCTTGCCTGGAGAATCCCAGGGACGGGGGAGCCTGGTGGGCTGCCGTCTATGGGGTCGCACAGAGTCGGACACAACTGAAGCGACTTAGCAGCAGCAGCAGGAATCATTATTATTAATAACTCTCTCTTACTAATTAGAAATGGTGGCAAAACAAGGGTGGACAGGCCTGGTTTAACAAGAATCAGAATATTCAAGCACATATGATAATGATAAAATTCACTTATTTAGCATAATTCATATGAAAAGGTTTGAATCCACCTTTGGTTAGTGGCCTGAAAATCTTGGAATTCCTATGAAACCACCTTCCTCAATGTCACTATTGAAATCATTTACTAGGCATGCATGCCATTATATGGACTATTAATAAAGTTGTAGTCGTGGTTTTTGATTTTTGATTTTTGATTCCTGATTGATGTGGAAATGCAAATTCATATTATTATATCACTCAGAATTTACTATAATTCTTTGTGCTACAACTAGTATTAAATCTTTTATAAGATTACTAGTTGTAAGGCTGCAGAGACAAATGCAATCTTTTGAAAAATTCCTCTCTTTGTAGTCTGTGCCTATCGTTGTAAAGCTACTTGTCTCTTTGTTGTTTTTTTTTTTTTTTTAATAAATGTCTTTAATAATAGTCTTCAATTTACTTAAACCTTTAAAGCTTTATGTCCTAACTGTGTTTTCATTCATTTTCTATTACTGATTTTTTTTAATGTGCCCATTCATTTGGATTTTATATATCCAAGCATTTCTTTAAACCTCTAGATAATGACACTTCTCTCCATAAGACAAGAAAACTCTTTTTTAAAATTTACTTTATTTTTTAATAGACTGCCTTTCAGGGCAGTATTAAGTTCACAGCAAAATTGAGAGAAAGGTACAGAGACTTCCCCCATAGTACCTCCTCCCACATATGCTGGCAACCCCCATTGTTAACTTCCCCTAGGAGAGTGATGCATTTATTACAACTGTTGAAACTACAATGACATGTCATTTTCACCCTAATTCCATACTTTACCTTAGGGTCCACTCTTGGAATTGTACACTCTATGGGTTTTGACAAGTGTATAATGACATCTACCGTTAGAGTGTCATAAAGAGTAGTTTCACTGCACTAAAAACTCTTTGTATGCCTATTCATCCCTCTCCTCTTCCATAACCACTCAGTTTAGTTCAGCTCAGTCACTCATGACTTTGCGACCCCATGGACTGCAGCACACCAGGTTTCCCTGTCCATCATCAATGCCTGGAGCCTGCTCAAACTCATGTCCATTGAGACAGTGATGCCATCCAACCATTTCATCCTCTGTCATCCCCTTCTCCTCTTGCCTTCAATCTTTCCCAGCATCAAGGCCTTTTCCAATGAGTCAGTTCTTCGCATCAGGTGGCCAAAGTATGGGAGTTTCAGCTTCAGCACCAGTCCTTCCAATGAATATTCAGGACTGATTTCCTTTAGGATTGACTAGTTTGATCTCCTTGCAGTCCAAGGGACTCTCAAGAGTCTTCTCCAACACCACAGTTCAAAAGCATCAATTCTTTGGCACACAGCTTTCTTTACAGTCCAACTCTCACATCCATTCAGGACTACTGGAAAAACCATAGCCTTGACTAGATGGACCTTTGTTGGCAAAGTAATGTCTCTGCTTTTTAATATGCTGTCTGCTGCTGCTGCTAAGTCGCTTTAGTCATGTCCGACTATGTGCGACCCCATAGACGGCAGCCCACCAGGCTCCTCTGTCCCTGCAATTCTCCAGTCAAGCATACTGGAGTGGGTTGCCATTTCCTTCTCCAAAGCATGAAAGTGAAAAGTGAAAGTGAATTGCTCAGTCGTGTCCGACTCTTAGTGACTCCATGGTCTGTAGCCTACGAGGCTCCTCCATCCATGGGATTTTCCAGGCAAGAGTACTGGAGTGGGTATGCTGTCTAAGTTGGTCATAACTTTTCTTCCAAGGTGCAAGCGTCTTTTAATTTCATGGCTTCAATCACCATCTACAGTAATTTTGGAGCCCCAAAAATAGTCTGTCACCGTTTCCATTGTTTCCCCATCTATTTGTCATGAAGTGACAGAACTGGATGCCATGATCTTGGTTTTTGAATGCTGAGTTTTAACACAGCTTTTTCACTCTCCTCTTTCACTTTCATCACTTTCCTCTTCGCTTTCTGCCATAATGGTGGTGTCATCTGCATATCTGAGGTTATTGATATTTCTCTTGATTCCAGCTTGTGCTTCATCCAGCCTGGCATTTTGTATGATGTACTCTGCATGTAAGTTAAATAAGCAGGGTGATAATATACAGCCTTGACGACTAGCAACTATTTATATTTTTAGTTTCCATAGTTTTGCTTTTCCCAGAATGTCATACGATTGGGTTGGCACCATTAAGTGCATAACTTTTCAGACTAGTATCTTTCACTTAGTAATACATGTTTAATTCCCCTATATCTTTTCATGGCTTGATTGTTAATTTAGTTTTAAGCACTGAACATAATTCCATTATCTGAATATATCAGAGTTTATCCATTTACCTACTGAAGGCCATCTTGGTTGCTTCTAAATGTTGGCAATGATGAATAAGCTACTGCAGACATTTGTGTGAAGGTTTTCACATAGACATAAATGTTCTGCTTCTGTTACTAAATATCAAGGAGCATGTCCACTGGATGGTACGGTAAGAGTATGTTTATTTTTGTAAGAAACCACCAATTTGTCTCGCAAAGTGGCTGTTTCCATTTTGCACTCCCACCAGAAATGAACAAGAGTTCTCATGGCTTCACATCCTCCCAGACGTTGTCAGTGATCTGAATGTTGGCCAGTCTACTGGGTGTTTAGTGATAGAAAATTTATTTTCATTAAAGTTGTATTCTACACTCACCCTGCGTTGGTCTTTTTGCTGGGCTCAATTAATCCATGCTATTCCATATCTCACTCCACAAATAAAAATTACCTCATAATATGCCAAAAATCTAAATATAAAAAGCTAAAACACTAAAATTGCCAGAAGAAAATATAGGTTAAAAGTCTGCTTTGTAAATTGTATCCTTGCTCAATGAAATTGCATGGAAAAAATCTGATTACTATTCTGCACACCAAACCTTCTTTAAGAAGAAGATTGTCCCCATGGGCTACCTGTAGCTGTCCCAGTTATGCATACTCTGCTCTTCACCTTCTATAAACTGACAACCAGGAGCCATGTAACTGAGTGCTACAGAAAGGCAAATGTGAAGTGGTACATTTTATCACTTAATTTAATGGATAGTGGTTTTCAGAGCAAGAGTGTTTAGGATTTCTTTGACATGTCTGAGGAGTGAATAGGATAAGGAGGACCCTTGATATACAGTATCCTTCCCCACTGCCTATCATTCATCTATGGAATCTTGTATGTCTTTCACATCTTGTAATAATTTATTCATCTCATCCCTACTATCAGCAGATTGACAGGACAGTGGTTAGAAAAGTTTAAATAACTTAAGAGTTATTGTAGAAAATAGGTCAGGCTTTTGAAAGTGTCTCTGATGGAAACTTTCACATTTGGTCTCTCTTGTTGTTTTTGAATTTCCTAGAGATTCATTTTTAAATATTCTAAACCTTGCCATTCCTTTATCTATAATCATTTATTATGATTCAGGGGCCAGTTAATGTGGTGGTGAGGTTAGTGGGAGGGGACACATGCTTTAAATCTGTGATTTTTTTTTTTAACTGCAACATGAGAGGATTTGATTAGACTCTCTAAGCAGCCTCACATTCTTTACCAAACTATGACACAGATTCTGACTCTCTGGTTTGTTTTTCTGATGTTTTGTAGAGTGTATGGATCCAGTTTCCTAGAGTAATATGTGGAGGCTTTTAGCAGTATTAGCATACCAGGATCTTGTTAGAAATGCATTTGTCAGTCTCCATTTTAGACCTACTAAATCAGAGATGCTGAGGTGGGGTCTTGCAATCTGTTTTTAATAAGCCCTCTAGGGGATTGAGATGTAGCTAAAGTTTAAGAACAAGTATCCTAGAAACTCTCTTGACTGTGATAGGATAGAATCAGTTAATTGCTCTGGATGCTGTGTAATACCTGCTGCTCTTTCTCACATATATGAAGTAATAGACCTGGGCAGTGTGCAAATTGGATCAGAAATCACCTCTAGTTCCATAAACAGAATTAAAACCATTGAACCTAAAATTGTGAAATCGGATGATTTATTATATGAAATTCATTTCATACTCAAAAACCTATTGTGTAATTTCCCATACTCATTAGCGACTCCAGAATGATCATGTTAATTTAAATAATTACACGTTATGTGAATCGAAATGTCATTCAACCTCTATCCCTAGTTCTCATTGATTTCATCTGTTAATAGAAAAGATATCAATAGAAACTTTTAACTGTAATTCCTTTAGACTTTTAGCTAAAATCCTGTAATTCAGACATTGAGACATAATTTAATACTAAGAGTATTAGAACATTTAGCTTTATATGTAACATGTAATAGAGGATTTGTATTACTATAATGTTTTTACTTTGGATTGTTTTAGCAATCCAAACACATATCCTTTGAAGTTCCTTAAAGATTGTATTTTCATGAGAGTCTATTTAGGGTAACACAAGTAGGTTTTACTTTTATGAAAAAATTTAATAATGATTTTTGTGACCCTGTTCTTTGAACATAGCACTAGTCAATCAAGCATACAAATGTTCTTGCTATTGGGAAGCCTCAGTAGTTAAAACCACTTCCCAGGAGAATCTATAAATAAAAGATTTCTCTGTTTCCTTATTTGAAAACATTTGACTTGAAAAAGAAGACCTGTTGGCCCTTTTTTTCCCTAAGAAACTTTCTACCATGAAGATTCATCTCTTTTTCTTTATTCTACTCTTTGGGGTCACAATTCTACCAGGTAACATAGAAATGGTTATGGGCATACATGTGCTAATGAATTTGAGGAAGCATCAGTTTTTCCTTGTTAAACGTTTAGTAATAATATAAGGATTAAAAGATCTTTAGGATAATGCAATGTCGTACTCTGGATTGAACTCTGGAACATAAAAAAGGCAATAGTGGGAAAACTGGTGAAATATGAATACAATGTGTAGTTTAATTAATAGTATAATAGCAATATTAATTTTTTAATTTAGATAAACGTACCATGGGTAAGTGAGACATTACCCTGAGGGAAGTTGGTCTCTCTTATCTTTGCAACTCTTCCATAAATCTAAAATGATTTCAAAATAAAAAGTGTAAAATGCCTGAAAGATCAATTCATTAGTCTCATCACCTTCATCCTGAAACAGAGTTGATTCTTGCGGGAAAACATATTCTTTGACATAATCAACTGGTAAGTGGTAGTTGCTGCGGTATAAGGGAGAGAACTATTTACCTCTTTCTTCTTTTTAAGCTATTTCAGTCTATTTCCAGTCTAGGAAGACTTTCTTAATATTCTGTCCTTGATACTACAGGCAAATCATGTCCCTTGTTGGCCTTTCTTAAGATCACATGAATGTTGAGTGTAATAACTTGTATATGAGCTATATTTTTCATGAGATCTTCCCCCTCAAGGATTATCTCATCACATCAGGTACCTAACAAGATTCTCTTCTCCTGAATTAATGTGTAAGTATGAACTGTACAGAAATAAAATAGTAAGTTTTGGAGATGGAGAGATCACTGAGTTTTCCCTTCTCCTTAAAGAGTTTAAAGTGAAAGAGTAAGCTCAAATCTGTCCAGTTTATACTACTGGCACTGAAATTAGGCTCAATTCACTCGCTCAGGAAAATATTCTTTTGTAGTAAGAAGCTGACATTTTTAGGACGAGTGGAAAATGTAATAGATACGTTCGAAAATGAATTAACTTATTCTTTCTTTATGAATATTATAAAGTCCATCGTGACAATTTTCATTTTTGTCATTTCATAAAAAAATTTCACATGATAAACTGATAAATTATCTTTTAAAGGTTGTGAGAAAATTCTACATAGGAGCAAAACATCAGGAAAGTAACAAAATAATACAATCAGTTGTTAATTTAACTAGGAAATAACTCCCTCTACCTCCATTCAAAACTTGTTAGAAAAAGGATCTCTGAATTTTTTTCATATCTAGAAAGGACCAAAAGGAAATTCTACACAGATTCATATAGCTTTTAACATGGGATAAATCTTTTTAAATTTCTTCTTTTAATTTCAACATTAGCTAAAATTAGTAGACCACTGTGGCAAGTATTTTTATGTTTTATTGGCATAATTTTTCCTTATAACAACTATATCAGGTGCTTCTAATAATGGCTAATATTATTCATTAATTTATCAGTGAATTTTAAATTATGTGTTCTGTAGACTTAGAAATTATATACCACTTGAGACACAGTGGCATAGATTACAACATCAGTGATATTAACTTTTTGTATATTTTTTTCTTGTAGTTTCAAAGTGAGGCCATTATTATTGTTAATCACACATGTACCAAACTTTTAGAGAAATTCTATTGTTAGTGATAAAAATATAAAAGTAACAGAAATATATCAAGATACATATTTTCTTCATAAAATTATAAAGTGTATATGTGAAAATTGGATACTTTTAGACAATAATAAAGCAATAAGAATGTTATCTTTCACCTTGTAGTTAACCAACATATGGTGGCTGAACTAAACTGGATAAAATTAAATGTCTTATATATGACTCTAGAGTTCCTCAGTTGTTTTTTTTGTATATCACCTTCAGATGGTGGAAGTTCTCACTCAAAATTTAGATAAAAAACTCATTCATTTCCACTCCAACAGTTACAGATGAAAAAGTGTTTAGAAAAAAATCCTTACATTTTCCATGCAGAGAAATTTCCACTGAAGTCACTTAGCCTTCCTCTTCATTTTCTAGAGGTTATAAAGGCTCAAGTTCAAAAGTCTGTTATTGCTAACAATCACTTTTCTTTGTCTGCTGTGTACTTTGGACATAGGGTGGTATAGCTTTGTACAAAAAATGGTAATCATGATTTTCCCCCTGTTTTCAAAAAGGTTAATTATAGTCTAAGAAATAAGATAGCAAGTCAGTGAAAACAAAAACAAATTATGGGTTGAATAGATACTTTAGGAGATGTCATGCATGTTTTTAGCTTAAAATATTAAGTAGAGTTTTATATATTGTTTAAAGAAATTCCCTAACATGTGAAAATGCTCTAGATGCCAGATGAGTGATGCTATGAAGTAATTTGTGAGAGCAATAGAGAGATGACTTTTTTGAAAGTGATCTACAGAAATTTCAGAGAGAAGATAGTATTTGAATAGTGTATCTGAGGACAGAGACACTATACGTTTGGCTTCTCACCACATTGCTAGAACAGTGGAAGGAAAAAAGGAAAAAAATTCCTTTTTTTCCCCAAGGACTTACGGATTTATTACTTATTTATTGTTGGAATTTAGTTGCTTTACAATGCTGTGTTAGTTTCTGCTCTACAGCAAAGTGAATCCTGATGCATATACATATACCCCGCCTTGCCACTGCAGAGCACTGATCCCTGTGACATACAGCAGGTTCTCATTAGTTATCTATTTTATACAAAGTAGTGTATACGTGTCAATCCCCATCTCCCGATTCATCCTCTCCCCTTTCCCTGCTTGGTGTTCACAGGTTTGTTCTCTATGTAGAACAGTGGTTTTCAAGGAGGGGCAGCTTTGCGGCCAAGGAGACATTAGGCAGTGTCTGGAGATCTTTTAGTTTGTACTACTGGTACTACTGGCATCTAATGGGTAGAAGCCAAGGATACTGCTAAATATCCTTCACTGAAGAGGATCACATCCCACAGCAAAGAAGTGTCCAAAGGGTCCATAGTTCTTAGGATGAGAAACTCTGCCTTGGGAGGTGTCACAGAGCCAGACAGGAAGTGAACTTAACAGTTGAATGAATAGATGGATGTTTGCAAAGATGAGTATTAGTGATCCAGGGACACAAGCTTGGGGAATACTCATATTTAGAGGTGAGAATCAGGAAAAAGAAAACAACAGTATTTTTAGAAAAGTTAAAACAAGGGGAAAAAAGGGATGTGGTCAGTTTAGGATGGCATATTGGACAACGGGGTTAAATGTGACAAATCTTGTCAAAATGAGCGTAATTCAAGTTTCTATCACTGGCAAATTATTTATGGGCTTGGTAATAATAACTCCCCTAAAATTATTGAGTGAATAATGATATTTAGAAGTTAGTCTTTAAACTGTGCAGAGTAACTTTTTTGACTATAAATTGTGTCATAGTCTGCATTGCCTAAGTAATAGTTAGAAGACAGCTAATTTTTAATGGAAGAGGTAGGTTTTATACCAGCTATTTATACCAAGAATATGAATAAAGAATCTGAGTCTATGGTCCCACTAATAAGTATCACGACTCACCACCAACTGTTAGAAATATAGACAGAATATCTGGACAGGAAGACCTGGGCTTTAAAGGAATTATTGGACACCAAACCTTAATGAATGACAGAAACTAGTGGCAAGATTTATTTGCTTTTATACCATGAATATACAGTAAATATTTA
Organism: Bos taurus; assembly: GCF_002263795.3. Lineage (NCBI taxonomy): Eukaryota > Metazoa > Chordata > Mammalia > Artiodactyla > Bovidae > Bos > Bos taurus. The sequence continues at coordinate 22,652,856 of NC_037350.1, read as the reverse complement.
AGCCTGACCTTAAAATTTAGGATTCTCCCATGCTATTTCTCCTTACTCTCATTGTATTTTAAGACGCATACCTATCAAAAGTGATGTTAATGTTTTAAAAGTCTTCAAAATAAAGGGCTTCTGAAAGTATGTGGGTTAGCAAATGAAGTAAAATATGAAATTAAAATAGACTGAGTTAGAATGGATATTAGAGGCTATCAGTCCAACATCTCTCAATTCCCTGAGTACTCCCAACTATCCTAAATAATCAACTTCTAGTGAGAATCAACCTCCAAACTACAAGATAAACCATGGAGCTTGGAGCATAATTTTTAAAATCATATTATGGCCAAAAATGGACCCATCTTTTAGTCACTCTTCTTTTTAAAAAAATAAATGCTGACATTAAACATATATATAAGTTCATTTCTTTGGGGGGGAAGTAAGTCTCAAGATATACAAGAGAGTTGTAGAAATTCAGACAAACTGTCTAACATTGCATCTCCTTCCATTAAAAAAAAAAAAGTGAAATCAAGCTGCAATAGAAATCTCTAAAAGGAGAATTCACAAAGCACAATTACTGGGCTTTGCTCCATTGTGTTCAGTCTAAATGTGTATGAGAGTAAGAGATAAATCATGTGGACTTTTATGGTTACTTGGAACTATCCTACTGTTGCTATTCAGTCACTTGTAAAAAGGAAGTTGGCACACCTAACTGCAGTCCAAGACACTTTCTGATATCCAGGATTTACCTTGCATTAAAGGACAGTGCATTCACTTAAACTTTCTCAGTAAGATTTTCATAGTCATAAATTAGAAGGAGGCTTCTTTTGCCCTATTCTATGCTCTTTTGCAGGCTTTCCTGGTGGCTCAGATGGTAAAGAGTCTGCCTGCAATGCAGGAGAGCCAGGTTCCATCCCTGGGTAGGGAATATACCCTAGAGAAGGGAATGGCAACTCCAGTATTCTTCCCTGGGGAATTCCATGGACAGAGGAACCTGGCAAGAAACAGTCTACGGGGTCATGACACAATCCCATGTTGGACACAACTGAGTGAATCCCACATCACATGCTCTTTTGCTTCTCAGATATTCTCCTTTTAAAATATGAGTGTCATAGTTAGACTGCTAATTTCAGTCATTGTTTCCTTCTTACAGCAAGAAAAAGATTTCCACACTATGGTAGTGTGGATATGAGGAGAGAGTGCGCAAAAGGTAACGGTCGATGTAAAACTGAGTGCCATATATCTGAAGTTAGGATTGCTTACTGCATAAGACCTGGATCTCTTTGCTGCTTGCAGAAGTACAGATGACAGAAGACAAGAAAGAGACACACGCTCCAAGAAGAAGGGACCAGTGTTACTGTCTTCCTTCACAGCCTTTCTGTACATCCTTCTAGGCCTGTGTATCACTATCGTGTGCAAAGAATTAAATAAAATTTAATAGTGAACCATTCAGAAGTGGTTCTATGTCACACACGCATCTGGTGCCTTTTATTTTCTCTTGATCTCTCGGTACCAGAAACAAGCATGATTTCTTTTATGCAAGTTCTTCAAGAACTATTCACATTTCTATATGCCCTGTGCTAGTTGGCATAAACAATGCTGGAAGAAACCCTAGGTCAGAGGTAGTGACCCATCTTATTTCTGAGATACATGCCTCCATGGAGATGTGCTGCTATTTTGTTATTAAATGCTGTTTATAGACTATCCCATGGAAAGAAGTATAAATCCACTGAATGTGTGAGGTAAGACACTGAGATACAGATCTCTCAAGTGTCCCCTGAGAGAGACAGAGGTGGAGTGAGAGAATGGGAGAGTGTAAACAGAAGAGCAGAGGAAGGTCACAGTCACTCCAGTTCCTACCCAGCTGTTTACATAGTGAAGAAAAAATCTGTATCTGGAGAACGAAGAGGGAGTGTGAGGGGAAGAAAATAATTTCATAAAAGAGAATTCTGACCTAGGAAGTCAGAAACTATGACTAACAGCTGAATTCAGCTCCTCCATCCTGAGAGGTGAGCCTGTCTGAGGAGACACAGGCAGTAGATGGTAGGAGGGGGGATCTTCTACCTTTAGCTCCGCTCTGCCAGACTCCTCTCACTACCTCCTCTGAAGGTCCAACGGTAGGTTTCCCCACGGTCCTCTCAACAATGCATACATATCATACATTTTCTACTCAAAACATGCAAATTCTTCTTCTTTTATGATTTTAGGAATACAATTTAGTAAATTGTATCAATTCAGAATTCTTTTTAAAAGAAATCATCAATACCACAACAGAATAATAAAACAGAAATTTCCCTTCCTCCTAAAATAAATAATCCTTTGGTCATTCAACTAAAGAAAAAAGAAATCTATTGAGTGGAGACTTATGTACCAGACTTGGACTCAGAAGGATGCAAGTATTTGCTGCTACTGCTGCTTCTAAGTCGCTTCGTCCGACTCTGTGTGACCCCATAGACGGCAGCCCATCAGGCTCCCCCGTCCCTGGGATTCTCCAGGCAAGAACACTGGAGTGGGTTGCCATTTCTTTCTCCAATTCATGAAAGTGAAAAGTGAAAGTGAAGTCACTCAGTCGTGTCCGACTCTTAGCGACCCCATGGACTGCAGCCTACCAGGCTCCAGGCCCCAGCTACTCTCTTGATATGTTTACCATTGTGTCTCCTCCCATATTCTAAATGCAAATATGAAATCTAAGGGTCTATGTGCATACTGAACATTATCTATTACTGAAAAATGCATGGAAAAATCATTTTCCCCTATTTAGATAACATTTCTAGATATATTTCTTCCACAAGAGACTGTTTAATTTTCAATTTTAATTTTATTTTAAAGTTGAATTTATTTTTTTTAAATAATTATTTTAATAAACATGAGCTCCCATTGAAAGTGAAAGCTCCTTAGTCGTGTCTGACTCTTTGTGACCCCATAGACTATACAGTCCATGGAATTCTCCAGGCCAGAATACTGGAGTGGGTAGCCTTCCCTTCTCCAGGGGATCTTCCCAACCCAGGGATCAAACCCAGGTCTCCCACATTGCAAGTGGATTCTTTACCAGCTGAGCCACAAGGGAAGCCCAGCCACAAAGGAATACTGGAGTGGGTAGCCTATCCCTTCTCCAGTGGATCTTTCCGGACCAGGAATTGAACCGCAGGCTCCTGCATTGCAGGTAAGCTCCCATTAAGAAATAGTTATTTGCTAGGCATACATTAGAGGCTTACCTGCACTCTTTCACATTTTAACAACTTAAAATAGACTTTGTTTAATGTGTTGCCTTGTAGTGTAAATATCTTCAAAAGTATTTTTACAACATCCATTTCAAAAAGACTTTCTCAACCTTAGCACTTATTGATATTTTAGTCCAGACAATTCTTTGTTGTGGCAGCTGTCCTGCACTCTGTCTTTAGCAGCAAGATTTTTCTCCCCACTTCAAGTCTCTATCCATCAAATGCCAATAGCACCCTTTCCCCTTAATTGTGACAACCAATAATGTCTAACTACATTGTTAAATATCTCCTTTAGGGGGCAAAATCACTCATGGTTTAGAGTCGTTCATTTATAATTAAGCACTCTTTCTCACAGATATGTAAAGATACAAATGGAAACCAAAAAAATCAGCAGTGTTTTCAGACAACCAATAAACGTCCCGTTTTACGAGATGAAATATCTCTGTTTATAAAAACCTGTAGCTATTTTCTTTTATGAGAACAAATTAGATATTTATGAGAACAAGTATCTATTAATGACTTCTTTTAAAAAGAATGCTATTACAAATGACCTAGAGATGATGATACATTGATGACTCCAGAAAAAAAAATTAGCCTAACTTTTGAACAGTAAATATACCAGTCACATGAAGAAGGATATTAGTAATTTAAGTGCTTGAGGTGAAAGTTTGAGTATTATCTACCACCAGATACTGGGTCATCATTACCTCAAGACCTGTAAAATAGAATCGAGAAGCCTAACATACTATTAATATGGAACAAATAAGAATTGAAGTTTTTAGTGACCAGCAAGAAATGGTAGATGGTGAGAGGTTTCTTAGAAGACATTTGAGGCATTTCTGAACATGCACTATAAAGAAAACCAAAACCATACAAAGTTTTCATTTGGTCTCTCCTTGTTTAATTCAGTGTATATTCAAGCTGCCAGTCTCTGCCTTCAGAACAAGGAACAAATATGATAATCTTGAAGAAGGTAAACCCATGACTATCAAGTATGAAATTAATATTCTTCCCTGCAGAAATCTTTTAATTGCATATGATATAAACTGAAAATTGTCTAGAATTTAATGAAGTCCTGCAGCCAGAAAAGAAAGAGATGTCACAGATTATTCATATTGTCTTCAGAATTTATTAGCCAAAAAGGAAAAAATGCTTATAAATGGGAAGATTTCTGGTAACTTTCTTGCTCATGCACTGTAACTTTCATTACATTTATTGACCAAACAGCTAAATAATCTTAAATTAGTTAGCTCTCAAGAGCTGAAAGTTTACATTTTCCCCTCCTTTGGCCCAGAATCTAAATTTCCATGACATTATGTATTTCCCTTTATTTTTAGTGTCCTGTCTCAATTGGTCTTGATGAAATAGACACCATAGGGTATCGGATATTTTTGCTATTATTCAGTAGCTCAACAACACTTAATCAATTAAAAGCATCATGTTGAAAACATCGAATTCAAGGGCAGGACTAGGAAAAGAAGAATTACCATACAGTCCTGATATCATGCTTTCAAACCCGATCTATCTCAGAATTTATTTGACCTCAGTGTCCTTGGGCAAGAACAAAATCTAATTTATTTAGACAGCATCTGATTAATGACTTGTTTCTTCCCAGGTATGATGTCATGGGTTTTAGATTTGAAGATTTAAAAAATTACAGCTTCTGTTTTAAGGCACTCATTTATTGTTTACAAACTTGAGTTTTAATACTATTCAATTTGATAGAGTTAAAAAATAAATAGCGCAGGGGATCTGCCCCCAAGATCAACATCAACTCATAATACTGACTATAAGTGAGTTAGATTCTGCCTTCCTCACCCCTTCATTTTTTTACCAATTCAATAAATACTAGTTGAGAACCTACTGTGGACTGTAGCCTACCAGGCTTCTCCGTCCATGGGATTCTCCAGGCAAGAATATTGGAGTGGGTTACCATTTCCTTCTCCAGGGGATCTTCCAGACCCAGGGATCGAACCCAGGTCTCCCGCATTGGAGGCAGATGCTTTAACCTCTGAGCCACCAGGGAAACCGAAAGCAGTGGAAATGAGATCCTTAACGTGAGAGTCGTGTCTGACTCTTTGCGACCCCATAGACTGTAGCCTACCAGGCTCCTCTGTCCATGGGATTTTCCAGGCAATAGTACTGGAGTGGATTGCCATTTCCTTCTCCAGGGGATCTTCCCAACCCAGGGCTCGAACCTGGGTCTCCTGCATTGTAGACAGACGCTTTACCGTCTGAGCCACCAGGGTCCATGTGATAAGATTGGAACACATCAATAAACAACACAAAAATTCCTAGATTTGTGAAGGCATATTTTAAAGTTAGAGAAAAATACAAACAGTACACATAATATATAAGCAAATTATATTAGAAGGTAATAAATTAAACAGAGGTAGGGACCCCAAAATGCTGTTGGGCTGTAGTAATTTAAAAAGATCTTTTAGGGATCTCTTATGTATACCTGTGGCAGATTCATTTCGATATTTGACAAAACCAATACAATATTGTAAAGTTTAAAAATAAAATAAAATTAAAAAATAATAAAATAAAACGAAATTACCATTATTGTACTGATGCAAAAAAAAAAAAGTTGCAATTAGAGCAAAAAAATGAAAAAGGCAAAGATGTGATACCTGAGATTTGTGAGAAATGCCAGTGAGGCAAGGGTGGCTGGGCAAGAGTGACTTAGGAGGAGAGTCCTGGGTGAGCTGGTCAGAAAGAAAGTGCACATACAGATTAGTCGGAGCCTTGCAGGAACTAGGAAGGATCTTGCCTTCTATTCTGAGAGAAAGCCAAGGGATTTTAGCCAGAGGAAAAACATTCTTTGAATTTTGTTTTAAAAAGACACCTCTGAAGTGCTTTCATGATTAGGAGATATTTAAATAATATGGTAATATATAATGATAGCTTGTTCCAGGGTGGTAACCAAATAAAAAAGACAGTGAAGAATGGTGGGATTATGGATATGTTAAAAGTAGAGTTAGTCAAATTTTAAGAGATCTTTTTTTTCCTTTAAGCTATTTTCTAATCTCTTTCTATTCTTGATCAAAATTCTTAAAAAACAGCCCAGACTCATAGCCTCCACTCTGTCAAATCTTGTCTACTCTTCTCTACAATACATTTACCTGTATCAATTAACTGAAAATCTTCTTGCTAATATTATAAATGTCTTCTTAAAAGCAAATCCAAAGGCCTATTCTAATTCTTCATCTTGCTGGAATTCTACATGTGGCTGGAACTGGTCACTATATTGACAATCATTAACTGACTTCCCCATTTTTATAGTCTCTTGGATGCTGTGGCCTCTAGCATTTCATCCCTGAATATCCTTTCTTCTTGTTTTCCCAAGATTATCTTGTTTATTACAATGACTTCTTCTATCCAAAAGTATTTTTCTCAATATCTTTCTCAAACCACAGAGCTGTATTTATTACTAGTTTAGAACTTATATATTTTGCTGGTTTCCAAAGTTTTTAATCTTGATATATCCAAACAAAAAGCCATCTTAAAGACATTAACTTTCTTCTAAAAATTCCTTTAAAATACTATACTTAATGGTTAGAATATATAACTGACAGACCAAGACTGGTCAAGTGGATTTCCAGCTCATAAGAAGGAACACTGCTCAAACTTTCCAGGTTCCTTAAGGTCTGGTCTATGTTTAAAGATCACCTCTAAAACTGAACAGGATATCACAAGAAACTCAATTACCCTAAATCCAAAGCCTGGCAAAATAATTCACTATTTCTAGGTTGACCTTGAGTCATCTATTTAACTACTCTGTTTTCATTTTCCTCATCTACAAAATGAGCATGACAACAATATATTCTTTGTGAGGTTGTTACGAGGACTAGAAAATGAATTTAATGTATTTTAACAAACATGGATTTGATGGATTGACAAGATATTGAGGTCTCAGGAATATTGATTAGTTTAAAAAGTACTACCCTGGCAAAAGATTTTCAAAAAGGTAGGAGTATCAACATGCACACACTGTCGGGGTAAGATGGATAGCTGGTGAGAAGTTGTGGTGGTACAGGGAGCCCAGTCTGGAGCTCTGTGATGACCTGGAGGGGTGGGAGATTTTTAATGAGTTACTCTACTGTATGTTTTCTGGCACACACATATGCAGTATTTAATGTTCAAAATGTATGTGTTGTAGCTATGTTTAATTATTACATTCTGTAGAGCAGATGAGTGGATGCTTTATCCAAGATAAATAAGTACCATGATAAAATTGAAGGAAAAGAAATAAGCTTGACCATCAAAGTATCTTCTAAAGCATTCACTGCTTTACAACTGGCTTTTTAAATTGAATTTTTAAGAAAAATAAAATCTAAAAGTACCAAAACTATTTGCTTCTGTTTAATATAATTTAATGTATGAATACAAAGCTGTGAATCTGGAATCTCAAAACTTCTTTCTTTGCGTTGTCCCAAATGAATCACAACAAACTAAGAGGCTATGGGGGGCTCCATTTTCTACTAAATAATGTGCAACAAAACTGTTTTTCTATGTGCATCTATACATGTTTTAGTTTTTAATAAATTACTGTATGAGTAAGTATTTTCATGCCTACTGTGTTACAGTCATCCAGAATATATATATATATCAAGTAAGAGATAACAAAGAATCAGAAGAAACCATAACTCTCATATAAGGGTTTATATTTTGGCTGCAAGAATAAAGTATTGCAACAAATGTTCAAGAAAAATACGTACAGTGAAGTACAAAATTGTGTTATGTAGACTGTTAATAAGAACATATCCATTTGCTCTGTATAATGAAAACAATTTCAATTAAGAGTAAGATCTGGAATTGACAAAGTATTGAACAAATGATACTGTAAAGAAATAAGGATAGGTTTTTTAAAGTGAGAAAACATGAAAATGAAAACTATGGGCTTTTTAAGAACTATAAACACCATCTTAACGGAAGTCTGGGAAAGTCAATCTGCTCTTAATAATAAAGTAAGGAAAAAAGATAGGCGAGCAAGAGCCCCTAGGAGCCACTTGAAGTTTAATACTGATGTGAGCTGTAAGATAAGGTAAAAAGTGTATATAAGTAAAATGTTTTTATCTTGTTTATTGTCAGAAACAACTGGTAAATTGTGTTATAAAACAATTTTACTTCTCAAATGCTCCATCTCCTATGCACATGATCTCATGACTAGTAAGGTTTTCTTTTACCCTGAGTAAAAAGTCCCCCCTATGAAAAATTAGATTGATGTCTAAGATGTCTTTCTTGATTGCAGCCAAAAGTGAACTTGAACCAAAGTATAGATTTGAGAGATGCCAAGACGTGAAAGGAATATGTAAACCATTTTGTGACGATACTGAGTATGATTACGGATATTGCATTAAGTGGAGAAATCAGTGCTGCATATAAATGCTGGAAATCAGAGTATGATTGAACATCAGAGTCTGGAACAGAGTTGCATCGTATTGACCCAAGAGTGGGTAAAAAGAAAATGTTTTCCGTATTGAATGGAAATATGTACTTTTGAATCTTCAATACCATTATTTACACAAATAAAAATACTCTGCAGTCTCTAACCTGTTTATTCTTTGCACACTTTCTTCATGTTTCAGATGGAGGAACATATTAATTCAGCAAGGGAACTCTCTAATTGTGCTTATCATCTCATTTTGACCACTTTTGCTACTATAGGAACTAGGAAAGAAAAGATATCATTTAGTTTAACAAGAGATTATTAATGTCACATACTCCTGTGTGCTTAAAATTATTTAGGCTACTTTGTCTGAAATACTTAAATTATACTGTTTACATGGATGTCGATATATCTTGTGATCCCATTTAATCAAGACAAGTACTAATTTCTGGACTAGCCACTTCAAAGGTGAGCATATTAGCTGTCCAGCAGAAAACAGAAGACACGCCAGGGCCTACAAGGAACAAAGAGAGACCTGTAGGCTGCAAGTTTGAAAGTAGAATGTCTGTGGCTCAGAGACACATTGTTCAAGGACTTTCACCCACATAGTTTTTATTATGCTTCCACAGATAGCTATGAAAGCTGGAAAGTTAGGTTTTTTGGTTTGTTTGTTGGTTGGCCAGGCTCCACAACCTGTGGGATCTTAGTTCCTGGATCAGGGTTCAGACCTGTGCCCCCCTGCATTAGAAGTGTGGAGTCTTAACCACTGGACTGCCATGAAAGTCCCTGGGGAATTTGTTCAAAAACAAGAGTAACAAAGTTTTCTAAATTAAAACTGGAGATTCAAAGATTAAAAAAACTCAAAACCATTACACAGCAGACGACTCAGGAATCACTAACAAACTTAACACTCTTGAAGACTGTTAGGCCTTGGATGACTTAGTGAAGTTCTTCAGCTATCATCCTGTTAATAAACCAAAGATTCAATGATTTTCTAAGATTTAGAACTAAACTATGAACCAAACAGGTAAACTATAAATACAGATATGTATGTCCCTTATCCCAAACTCTAGTGAGCTTCAGGTATATACTATCATTGTTTCTTGCTTTAAGAAATCTCACCAGCCACAGGACTTTGAAATTTGTAATGTTTTCCTTCTTTTTTAGCACATCTTTCTTTAATAAAAGGAGCATATTTATTGGAATTTTTGTTGAAACCTATTGGAAAGGTGAGACTGGAAATGGAAACACTCTTTGCCCAAGGCTCACACAGCCAGAAAGTAGTAAAGGGACATTCCAACTCATTCAGTCTGTCCACACATCCTATGCACTAACCTAACAGACAGCTTAGATATACCCATCCAGTTCTCCTGGGCTTGGTGGGGAGAAAAATGTGCTTTGTTCTGCATTTCAAGCATCACTTAATCAGAGCCAGAGAAGTGATGAGACATTGTCCAAGTGGAAGAAATGGTGTAGACAAGTTTGTGCCTGACGAAAATGGAGAGTGTGACTAAATCAGTGGCATCAGACGAGGATAAGCATCAGAAAAATTCAGGGGTATGTATTTAAAAGTGCAATATTCTGAACCATACCGGCGAGTCACAGAATGAGACAGTTCACTGGTGGTTCCAAAGACAGTGTGTTCTTTAAGTCATCCCATTTGATTCTAAACATTTTGAAGTTCAGAGAATCACCGATTCACATAATCCATCTGTTGCTTCTGAGCATGAATTCACCTTTTAATTTTAGATTCAGTCATCTACCATTTACTAAAGCTTAAATAGCTTTAGTGCTGTTATATGCAGAAAGAAATTAGAGGAACTCATTATTGCCTTTCAGAAATTTGTTCATTCACAAGTTCATTGATTCTAGTGTAGTGAATAAGAACATGGGTTCAAGAATCATTCTGCTTTGGTGCCTAATGTCAGCAATGGCAGTTACTAGTACAGTGACTTTGAACAAGTTATTAAGTGAATGCCTCCAATGTTCATTTACCTTCATGTGAAATGATAACAGTAAAACATGGCACAGTGATGACAGCAGTATCTACCTCATAAGCTTGCTGTTGTGTTTAATTGAGACAATATAAAGTGCTCAGGTGGTAACAAATATGTAGCAAATATTCAATAAATACTGTTACAGGGCATCTAGTAAGAACCAAGTCTTTGGCTAAATATAAAAAATAAAAATAGAGGGACTTCCCTGGCTGTCTAGTGGTTAAGATCATTCATTCTGAATGCAAGGAGCATGGATTCGATCCCTGATCAGGAAACTAGATTCCACATGCCATGCACAGCCTGACCTAAAACATAAAATAACTATATTAAGATTAAAGTTTCTAAAAAATTGATTAGTTATGAAATAAAAATAGTGGAGTTGTAAAGAATATGTATACAATCTATATACTTTTCAGGACATTTCTTTCACCATTGCCCCTTATTCAAGCCATATTTAGTGTGGTAAGTCATAATTGGGCTTTCCTGGTGACTCAGAAAGTAGAGTCTGCCTGCAATGCAGGAGACCCAGGTTAGATCCCTGAATTGGGAAGACCCCCTGGAAAAGGGGATGGCTATCCACTCCAGTATTCTTGCCTGGAGAATTCCATGGACAGAGGAGCCTGATGGGCTATAGTCCATGGGATCACAAAGAGTCTGTCAGAGCAACTAACACTCAACAAATCATAATTACTTATTTAAACTTAAGAAGACAAAGCATTCATTCCCCTCAATCATTTTCCATAAGCAAAGAAAGGGAGAAAAGTGGGTAATAACCCTTTATGAATTGGTCTCTGATGCCTTAAGATTAGAATTCTGACATTCACTTTCTCAGAAGTACCATTTTCTAAAATTTTCTGGGTAGATAAACAATAAATACTGTATTTGCTGTTATAACTTTATTTCAATCCTCATTCAATAGGTCTGTGTTAAATATGTATTCTCCCCTATGCAACACTTTAAAATTGTCAAAATCCCTCACTCATGGAATTTATATTTGAATGAGATGTGGCAGTTAATAATGACAGTGTTAATAATTATACCAAACCATAAGAATAAATAACTTAAAAAAACAAAAGCTGACAATGAATCTAGCTAATTTCAGATAATGACAAATAAAGAACACCAAAAATACATTTCAGTGTTGCTTCACTATATTCACAAGGCTCACTATAATTATTAGTCACAAAAAAAAAAAACCTTTAAAATATTCTCTGATAAGATGACATGTGAGTAGCAGAGACCAAATTTTTTAAAAAATAAATTGTGATTCTGGGTAAAAGAGTGAGAGGATTACAACTTGAAAGAATGCTTGATAATGAGGCTGAAATATCACATATCACACCCATACACACACAGTCAAAATCCTTCTGAAGAAAAGGGAAGATTGCTGTTGGGTGAAGGGTAAAGAAACGTGTTCAGTGAGAAAATAAACTTCATCTGAGTAAAATTTGAAATAACACACAGAAATGGATCACATGAAAAATATGTATGAATGATTAATAACTATTGTGACTTTATAATCTATAAGTTAAAATTCACTTAGACATAAGTAGAGGAAGCAAGTTAAAACATGTAACACATAATCAATACTCTGTTTCCAAAATTAAAATGTAATGTTTTGATTATCGCATTAATTTCCTTAGCTTAAGATAACTCATAGATACATTAATACCAAAAGTAATCAATATATTTGAATAGTTATAGAATTCTTTCTTTCCTCAAACCACTAACTTAAGTGACGGTGTTACGAACAAAGATATTAGGGGGAAGCATCAGTAAGGACATATATTTTCATTAAGTACTGGAGAAGCAATGGCAACCCACTCCAGTATTCTTGCCTTGAAAATTCCATGGATGGAGGAACCTGGTGGGCCGCAGTCCATGGGGTCGCTAGGAGTCGGACACGACTGAGTGACTTCACTTTCACTTTTCACTTTCATGCATTGGAGAAGGAAATGGCAACCCACTCCAGTGTTCTTACCTGGAGAATCCCAGGGACAGGGGAGCCTGGTGGGCTGCCGTCTATGGGGTCGCACAGAGTCGGACATGACTGAAGTGACTTAGCAGCAAGCAACCACTAAACTATGGTCACTGGAGATAGTTACAGATTGATATTTTTATGTCACTGTATAAAAAGGTAAAATAGTAATGGGCTTTGCCTACTTAGCTGTGGCTTTCTTTTATATTTCCCTTGATGGTTCAGTGGATAAAGAATCCACGGGCAATGTAGGAGACACAGCAGATGGAAGTTCAATTGTTGGGTCGGGAAGATCCCCTGGAGGAGGAAATGGCAACCCAGAACTCCAGTATTCTTGCCTAAAAAAGTCCCATGGACAGAGGAGCCTGGTGGGCTACAGTCCATGGGTCACAAAAGAGTCAGACACTACTGAGTGACTGAGTACACACTATTCCTTAATCAATAAATTTAAATGCCCTTTCCCCTTACATTTCCACCCTTTTTCCTACCACTCACCTTTTGTTTATAACACAAAACTGTTGCCCTGGGCTCAAGGATACTTCTGGAAGTGTGAGGGTAGACATCTGCCCACACACTGAAAGAGGTCATTGTTAACCGAATCATTAAGATAAATACACCCATTGTACTAAGATTTACTACTACTCCTAGTAGTAGTAGTAGTATTGATTAGGCAGACTTTCACACTACAAAAAAGTGTTGTATAACTGCGAGCAAATTCTCAACATAAATTCTTTCATGTGTAATTTTTTTTTAATGATTCACAAGTAATAAGATAGCACAAAATATACATTCGTCGCTTCAGTTGTCCGACTCTGTGTGACCCTATGGACTGTAGCCCGCCAGGCTCCTTTGTCCATGGGATTCTCCAGGCAAGAATACTGGAGATGATTGCCATGCCCTGCTCCAGGGGATCTTCCTGACCCAGGGATCGAAACCGTGACTCGAGTCTCCTGAATTGGCAGGCAAGTTCCTTACCACTAGTGCCCCCTGGGAATACATTCGTTAGACTATAAAATTTGTCACCAAAATCAAGACAAAACTCAGGAGCCAATGGACATTGAATAATATTTTCTCACCAGACTATACTTCTAACAGCTATCTTTAAGGTTGGTTTACTTTTCAAAGTTTATATCATTGTCTTTAACACCCAATTAAGGCTTACTATAAAATAAAAGCAACTAGTTGCCCCAGAGTTCTGTGCGACATACTATTTTTGACTCATCTCATTGACAATATACAATAGTTTCCTCTACTCTTTTGAACAGCAAGGAAGATTCAGGTTAGATTAGAAAAGATATTTGTTGGGATGACAGGAAAGAACAGTTTACACTATTTACCAGTGTCTAGATTCTCCTAAAAGTAGAATTCCCGGGGAGTGTTTTTATTTTTTTCAAAGTTTCTGCTTCCAGAAGGAGTCTTCAGCTGTAAAAATAAAGGGTGAGAACAAATGAATTGTATCATTTCTTTTATCTTGGTAACCACAGGTTTTCATTATTATGTAGTTTCCTTTGAATTATAAAACAACCATTGTAGGTGATTTGGGTATTCAGTAATAATAATGGTTAAGATTATTGATTCACAATGTGCATGCATACTCAGTCACTCACCCTTGTCCAACTCTTTGCGACCCTTTGGACCCACCAGGCTCCTCTGTCCATAGGATTTTTCAGTCAAGAAAAATGGATTGCAATTTCCTCTTCCAGGGATGTTTAATTCCAGTTCCACTCCTAACCAGCTAGCTGGTTGACTTTGGGGGAGTTACTTCAACCTCTGTGTTTGTATTCTTGTGCATAAAAATGGAGCTAAGTATTATACCTACTTCAGGGGACTTTGATAAGGCTTAATATTAGTTTATGCAAGTTACACGGAATAATGTTGTTCAGTGGCTCAGTCATGTCCGACTCTGCGACCCCATGGACTGCAGCATGCCAGGCTTCCTTGTCCTTCACCATATCCCGGAGCTTGCTCAAGCTCATGCTCATTGAGCTGGTGATGCCATACAAGCACCTCATCCTCTGTCATCCCCTTCTCCTCCAGCCTTCAATCTTTCCCAGCATCAGGGTCTTTTCCAGTGAGTTTGTCTTCACATCAGGTGGCCAAAGCATTGGAGCTTCAGCTTCAGCATCAGCCCTTCCAATGAATATTCAGGGTTGATTTCCTTTAGGAAACAGAATAATGCCTTGCACATAGTCTGTATTTAATGGGTGTTTTTAAAGTACAGTAAGATTACAAATTTCAGAGCAGCTGAGCCTCTTGGATTTGTGGATTCTAAAGATAGGAACCATAAGTAATGATTAGAGCTTGCATAAGATATTTTTGTAGTGGAAAGAAGTAGAAATCATAGCAGAAGATCCAGCCACTGATATATATGCATGCTTTGGTTTTCTTAACAATTTAATACTCAATGTCCTCATCTATAAAAAGTTTTATGATCCTTTCCAACTTGAAACTTGCTAAAAGTGTCCATTAACCTGTACTGATACATAAAATTAATCCCATATGAATTCTTCATTTTTAATTTTAAAGCTTTACATTGGTACATTTAATTGTACAAAGTTTTAAGGGGACTGTTGAAATAGTGCATTGCTTCTAATAGTGAAGAGGAATGAAAATGGCATCATGATTTTGTAGTAAAAGTAGATCATTATGTTATTTTGGTTTTCTTAATTCTAAAACGTGAAACCTAAAACCCAGTGCCAGACCAATGAAGACTTTATGCAGAAAGTAGAAAGTGTCAAGATTTTAACTGGAGACTTGTAAGAGAATAGCATTACACTTGGTATTTTCTTTTGATATTCTTTCTCAGCATTATACTTTTCCAGCATTCCCAACATCTGTGTCTTTCTGGGAAAGCTCCCTAGGTAGACATATCTCAGTCCAACATCACTAAAGTCTTACCACCTTCTCTGAACCAGAACTTATAACTCCAAGAGTCCTTACCTGTATTTCTGAATGATATAATTATTAGCTGTGACCATCTAACTTCATAGGAAGAAAGTTAAAACATTTTCTAAAAATCCAAAATCCTGACTCAAGTAAATGGAAGTATGAAGCCTTACGCATCAATTGGTTCATATACTTCAGGTCAGTTCTCCACTATTTTAAAAAGTTCCTCCCTGCCGTCTCTCTCTCTCTCTTTCTTAATCACTACTTGTAATCTCATACTTTTCCATTTTCCACCTTTCATTTTCTTTGCCTTTGCCTCTAAAAAGCTATTTAATAATAGAAATCTAGAATCTGAATTGCTCCCATATGAAACACTATGACATCCATTTTAAGCAATAAATCAATAAATTAACTTGTCTCCTGTGTATCCAGTTTTGTTCTACTATGTCATTTCCTCAGGAGAATTGAGATGAGAATCACTCATATCCTTATGTTTGTTCTGGGTGATTCAGATGTCACTGGTTCTAATGTCACATTTAAGCAAAGCGAGAAAAAGTCATGCAATTTATGAGTTTAACTGATGTTCCAATTTGATCAGTTTAGTTCAGTCAATCAGTCAGGCATATCTGACTCTTTGCGACCCCATGGACTGCAGCACGCCAGGCTTCCCTGTCCATCACCAACCCCCAGAGCTTACTCAAACTCATGTCCATTGAGTCAGTGATGCCATCCAACCATCTCATCCTCCGTCTCCTCATGCCTTCAATCTTTCCCAGCATCAGCCTGATAGAATCCGACTTGACAGGATCAGCTTATTTTGTATGGGTGAGATGGATACAGCTACACTGAAGCAAAGTGGTTTATTTGGTTCTAGGTCATCTTCTTACCCGTACCATTATAACAACACCCGGCTTTACAATCTTTTTTTGTATTTTTCATACTTGTTAATTTGTTCTACTAACATACAATAGGTCTTATTAAATCTCCATCTGTTTAAAGGGTTATTTTTGATGTTTTATAGAGATATTAAGGAAATGATTTTTCATGGCTTGATTATAAGTATATAAGCAACTTTGAGATAAAGAATGGAGCACAAAAGTAATGATACTAGACTACTGTTTTTAAAACTCAGATTATACAATCCCCTAATAACTTGTTTTTCCTCAATGCCCCAGGAAGTTAAACCATAATTCATTCAGTTATAAGAATACATTTTTTTTATTTTCACACCTAGCCAAATTGTTTCTGTTTAAATATATTTAGATAATATTTTTCACATATGTTACCTATTTAATCCTTAGTATAAACCTCTAAGTATGATTGGTCCTACAAATCCAGTCTTCAAAGAGAAAGTCTTGAGGCTCATCTAGTGAATATTTATCCCAATTATACAGTTAGTAAACAGAAGAGCCAGACCTCAAGATTAGTTCTCTGTATCTCTTTCCATTTTTAATGCACTACTTTCCCCTATGGGTGAGCTATTCCTATGGATGAGTCATTATATGGTATATAAAGAATCACACTGACTATTCTTATAGTATAGCTATGATAATTTTTAATGTAACAGTACTAGAACTGTGTTCTAGAAATATTTTCTAGAACTTTTTTTTCTAGAACTTTTCTATCACTTTTTTTAACAAGTGATACTTTTTAATGTAACAGTACTAGAACTGTGTTCTAGAAATATTTTCTAGAACTTTTTTTTCTAGAACTTTTCTATCACTTTTTTTAACAAGTGATACTTTTTAATGTAACAGTACTAGAACTGTGTTCTAGAAATATTTTCTGCTTATAGAAAAATCCATAAATAGCATCTATCTCAGGCCATATGACTTTACATGGTGCATACTCATTACTCAGTTATGAGAGTGAAGAAGCTCAGGATTTGGTGGTGTGGACCCTGGCCCCACACTACTTAAGACTCCATTTCTACTCTACCAATCATCACATGTATGATTTGAGGAAATTACACAATCCCTCTGTGCCACAGTTTCCTCAGCTGCAAAATGAGAAGTTTCTATGTCATGGAAATTGTCATGAGGATTCAACTCATTAATCCCTATAAAGTGCTTAGAACACTGCCTAGCATGTAAGTACTCAAAAGAGCATGTGGCTGAAAATGTTGATATGTGCTTTCAATTAAAGAATAAAGAAGGCTTTAACCTCATTTTTGGCTTGTATAGCTGAAAATGAGTTCACATTTGGTTCTTTGAGGTCATAAGAGAAGTCCTCTATTTTCCTTTTGCTGTTTCACAATACTTAATGAATATCTGCTCAATCTTGAATGGCAGAATTAATCAGCATAGTAATCACTCTGAGAAAGCTATAAAAACAAGAGTTCATCTTTCTTTTATCAAAGAATAGCACACCTCTGTCATTTGAGCTCTGCCTCAACTTCACTCAAGGAACAATATCAACAATGAAGATACTTTGTATTTTCCTGACCTTTATCTTGACCGTATCCTGTGGTCCAGCAGGTAATTTTCCTTAACATGGGAAAAGAGGGAAGGACAACTGTTGTGTTGTTTTTTTTTAACAAGTGCTTTACTCTGGAAAATAAACCAAATTATAGTTAGGAGATCCTATATGAATTCACAATGTGATTCACTAATTATTTTGTGTGGAAGAAGAAATTAGTGGAGCTGAGAGTTGAGAATATAAAAGAAACCAGTTACCAACATGGTACAATTAAATCTGTTCATTGCTGTTTTTGATGAGACTATGACTCCTTATATACTTCATAATACTCTGTCTTTTTAAATTCAGTCTAAGGAACTGATATTATAGTTTTTGTCAAAATTAAGCTTTCTACTTCTATTGTTGTTGTTTACTTTTTTGTAGGCCCATGGACTGTAGCCCATTTGGCTCCTCTGTCCATGGGATTTCCCAGGCAAGAATACTGGAGTGGGTTGCATTTCCTTCTCCAGGGAATCTTCCCAACCCAGTCATAGAATCCACTACTTCTGGATTGCAGGTGGACTCTTTACCACTGAGCCACCTGGGAAGCCCAAGCTTTCTACTACTGGTCCAGTAACTTGTGGTAAGGGAGAGAGGTGTTGGAGTGGACAACTATTTAGAACACAAAATATGTAGACTATTTTATCCACATCATTTTGTCTTTACTCTTGAGAAAATGTGCACAGATTATTTATGAATATTCTATTTACAATAACAAAAAAGCTAATGGCAAAGGAAATATTGTTTGGTAAATAAGTACTTATGTTGTTTGTTGTTCAGTCACTAAGTCATATCCAACTCTTTGCAACCCCATGGACTGAAGCACATCAGCCTTCCCTGTCCTTCACTATCTCCTGGAGTTTGCTGAAACTCACATCCATTCATTCAATGATGCCATCCAACCATCTCATTCTCTGTTGCCCTCTTCTGTTCCTGTCCTCAATCTTATAAGCAATAAAATCCATATTTTTTAATATAGTTGCCTGGACATGATTTCAGGATCAAAATTATTTAACTCTATAAACAACTTTATTATTATCTATCTACCTAGTTATCCATCTACCTACACAAGATGGTTAAACCTTGATTCATGATCAAAGACACTTTTTCCTAGTTTTACAGAGGAAAACAAGAGAAAAAACAAAACAAATTGAAGAAAGAAAAAGACAGTGTTATCTTGTTCGTGGTGCTTGCAAGACGTCATGCGGCCAATGGGAATACAAATATACTGACTGCGATTTGGAGCCCTGCTGTGTTGCACGGGAATACGTACCACCAGTTCAACCCATTGCTATCACTAAATCTTATAAAACTGTAACTTACACTTCTACTATACTGTATAATACTGCCAATGCAAGTTATAATTCTAGTACATTACATAATACTACATATGTAAATTATACTTCTACTACACTACCTAATACTACAGATGTAAATTATACTTCTGCTACACTACATACTACCAATGCAAGTTATAATGACTTGCATCATAGTACGTAATAGTACAGATGTAAATCATAATTTTACTACACTGTCTAGTACTGCAGTGTAAATTATAATTCCACTATATAACACTATATTATAACAATATTATTAATAAAAATGAACTTTCTACCTTCTATAAATCTATTTTCACATGTTTTCTAGACTTCTGGAATATACAACTATATAATGACAGCTAGTGAGTTCAATGTTAGGTTAGTACCAGAGAAATAAAGAAGAGTGGCACCCTCTCCATTAAACCTGCAATAAGTTCTTCTCCACCCACATGGCAAACACCCTCCACACTTAATACTTCTCTTTACCTCTGGCCTGTGCAATAGCCTAGTTATTTTCACAAGATCTTTTAAGTATCAGCTATCAATCATGGTTTATGCTACCTTTCCACAGTTTCAGCAAAAATGCACTTGGGCCTTGGACATAAAGTCTTACACATTTTAGTCATGTAATAAGATCATATGATAATATAATTGTGAGAAAGAGCAACGAACAAAACTCACAAGGAGTAAAATGTGATGAGAATAAGAGCAAGTTAAAAATATTAGAAGATATACTTTTTCTTCTGATAGTAACAACATTTGGAAAATCACAGAAATGCTTAACGATAAAAATCATTTCTAATTCTGCCATCCTGTGCCACTATTTCTCATAATCAGTAACATAGGGAGCCAATACATGAGTCTTCTCTCCTGGTTCATAAGAGTTTATTTAATTCCTTCACCTTATAATTCTGTATTTAATATGTTTGTCCTCATCTTTGTCTTCAATAAATCTATTGTGTTTCCAGTTTTCCACATTCCACATTAATTTTATCACATTGTAAAGCTGTTAACATACACTGTTTTATGAATTATGAATCTTTCCATCAGTAAATGCTTGATATTCAGAATCTCAAGTCTCCACTGAGTGTATTTTTTACATGTAGCTAAAGCACTCCAGTGTTCTTGCCTGGAGAATCCCGGTGATGGGGGAGCCTGGTGGGCTGCTGTCTATGGGGTTACACAGAGTTGGACATGACTGAAGTGACTTAGCAGCAGCAGCAGAGCATACATCTGGAAGAAAAAGGTCAGAGCAAATGAAAACAGATTAGTCAATTTGAGATTTAAGAAGAAATGGTAAGTCTCAACTTTCTGTTTGCTATTGTTCAGTCACTCAGTTGTGTCCAACTCTTTGCAATTGCATGGACTGCAGCACTCCAGGCTTCCCTGTCCTTCACTATCTCCCTAAGTTTACTCAAACTCATGTCCATTGAATTAGTGGTGTCATCCAACCATCTCATCCTCTGTTGTCCCCTTCTCCTCCTGCTTTCTACCTTTCCCAGTATCAGGGTCTTTTCTAATGAGTCAGCTCTTCGCATCAGGTGGCCACAGTATTGGAGCTTCAGCATCAGTCTTTCCAAGGAATATTCAGGTTGATTTCCTGTAGGATTAACTGGTTTGATCTCCTTGCTGTCCAAGGGATTCTCAGAAGTCTTCTCAGCACCACAGTTCGAAAGCATCAATTCTTTGGTCCTCAGTCTTCTTTGGGGTCCAACTCACACATTGTTATATAGACACTGGAAAAACCATAGCTTTATCTATTTGGACCTTTGTCAGCAAAGTGGTGTCTTAGCTTTTTAATACGCTGTCTAGGTTTGTCATAGCTTTTCTTCATAGAGCAAGCATCTTTTAATTTCATGGCTGCAGTCATGGTCCACAGTGATTTTGGAACCCAAGAAAATAAAATCTGCCACTGTTTCCATTTTTTCCCCATCTATTTGCTATGAAGTGATGGGACCAGATGCCCTGATTTTAGTTTTTCGGATGTTGAGTTTTAAGCCAACTTTTTCACTCTCCTTTTTCACCTTCATCAAGAGGCTCTTTAGCTCTTCCACTCTTTCTGCCATTAGGGTGGTTTCATCTGCATAACTGAGGTTACTGATCTCAGCTTTCTTACTTGAAGAAATTGATGAACAACACATTCATTAGGAAATACAGTAAAATTTACAGATTTAAAGGAAACTTTGACATTTTGAGTTTAGATTTTCCTACTGTAAACATGTATGAAATGCAGGAAAGAAAAAATGTACTTCAAATATAGATTTGAGATATTTCAAATATATATTGAAAGCAATGAGAACATCACTTAAGGGAATCACTTAAAGAAAAATTAAGAAGGAAAAAGTCTGAAATTTCAAGCAATAACATTTAGGTATGTTAAGAAAAAGTTGGAAACTACAAGGGGGAGTAAGAAGAAGCTAGTCAGTGAGAACTCTCTCCCAGGCTTCATGCCTTCCCAAATAATAATATCTCAGACAAAGAAGAAAAGAGGCAATCCATTCCTACTCTGTGTGTGTGTGTTAGTCACTCAGTCATGTCCAACTCTGTGACCCCATGGACTGTAGCCCACCAGGTTCCTCTGTCCATGGAATTCTCTAGGCAAGATTATTGGCGATTCCTATTATGCCCTGTGTTAATTTTTGATCCACAGAATTGATGAACATAGTAAAATGGTTTTTGTTTTAAGTCATCAAGTTTCAGAGTAATTTGTTGTACACCAATATTAACCAGTGTATAACTTCCAAACAAAACACAAGTGTAAAAAAAAAAGAAAAAGAAATAATACATAATGAATCACAGCCAGGAATTCTGAAATGATGAAACTGAGTTCAGTTCAGTCACTCAGTCATGTCTAACTCTTTGCAACCTCATGAACTGCAGTACACGAGGCTTCCCAGCCCATCACCAACTCCTAGAGCTCCATAAAGTCAGTGATGCCATCCAACCATCTCATCCTCCATCGTCCCCTTTTCCTCCTGCCTTCAATCTTTCCCAGCATCAGGATCCTTTCCAATGAGTCAGCTCTTCCCATCAGGTGGCCAAAGTATTGGAGCTTTAGCTATAGCATCAGTCCTTCCAATGAATATTCAAGATTGATTTCCTTTATGATTGACTGGTTTGATCTCTTTGCAGTCCAAGGGACTCTTAAGAGTCCTTTCCAAGGAAAAACAAGATGGTGGAAGAGTAGGTGGATGTGGAATACATCTCTCTCCACGCATACATCAGGAATACACCTTCAGATACAGACGTGCATGGGGAACACCAGCTGAGAGCGAATCAGAGTACCTGACCAGCAGAAAAGAAAATATAGACCCACACAAAACTCAGTAGGATGAAGGAATTAGGGGGGGAAACGGGAGTGTTAGTAGGACTGGATCTGCCCTCAGTGGGTGGGGGAACTGAAGCAAGGGTCCAATCCCCACATCGGGGCAATTGTTTGAGTCAAAAGAGAAACATTTAAGGCTGAGTGTGAAACAGCTGGTCTGTGGCAGCCTAAATGGAATGAGAATCAGACAGTCCTTGCCGCAGGCATACATACCCTAGATGGCGCAGTGGCTGGGAGCTGGATTTTAGGGATTGTGGAGCAATTCAAGGGCGAGGGCTGCTGTTGACTGTGGAGAGATGGATCGAGGGGATGTGAGGAAGGAGATTGTGGTGGGAAATGCTTGTAGAGGAAAGCCGGGCAGCCATGGAAGCAAGGCGATACTGCTGAGTCACGCTAGGTGGTGGAGCCATCACCATAGCCTCTCTCCCTCCACATGCCAGCACTGGCTGCTGAACAATAAAGAGGCTGGCCCATCAAATGCCTGATGCACTGAAGTACAAAGTAGGACCCCACCCAGGGTGCTCCTTTAAGTGCCTGACATGCTGATCAACAGAGTAGGACCCCAGGCAAGGGGGCCTTCTAAGTGCCTGAACAGGGAAAGTTATGGAGAAGACTGGTCAAAGAGGTCTTCTGGTCACCAGCTACAAGAGGCTTGAAAAAAGACTCTGATAGGGCCATAACTCCTTCCGCAGAGGCAGTCTGTGTCCCTGCATGCTTGGCACTTCCAGGGTCCCTGCAAGCCAAGCAGCTGCACTAGCTTCATGGTCAACTCTCACTGGGACAGAGCTGCAACAGGCAAAAAAGTCTTGTGCCTATGAACAGAGGATCGCTTTGGTAGTGTCTGACTCTTTGCGACCCTGTGGACTGTGGGCTTCCAGGCTTCTCTGTCAGGGAGAGGGTTCTCCAGGCAAGAGTCCTGGAGTGTATTGGCCAATAATGGTTGCCATACCCTTCTAGAGCACTATATTTCCTGCTGCCCTAGCTGCCAACTCCCCTGAATACCTGGTGCTGCCAGAACCCTTGTGACTTAAGCAGCTGGACCACCTCCACACCTGGCCTTCACAGGGGCAAACCTAAGTCCTCCAGGGCAGCCTCAGGAGCAAACCCCAGTGGACAACAACCCATATCCAGAGGTGGAAATAAAACCACAATTGAAACCCAGGGGTGTGTGACTAAGGAAGAAAACCCAAAACCTTCCCACCAGCTCATGATCAACTAAGCAGATCTGTGTCTGAGTTATATATAAAAGGTTATTGAGAGCTCCCACAAAAGAAAACACGCTAGGTCTGATAGCCGTTGACACTGGAGACGAGAACACAGAGGAGTAGGAGCAGATCAGAATCAGCTGCTCTCACAGCAGGTCCAGAGATCAGCACAGTGTAAGAGGGCATTCTATGGAAGTGAAGTGGACTATGACTCCCAGTGAGGGAAAGGACTCTGACAGCAGTGACTCAAGAAAAACATTTATTAAAAAGTTTTTTTTAAAAGTACTCATAAAAAAGAAAAACATTTATTATTCTTATGTTTTGACTTGTTCTGTATATTCTTTTGGATTTTTTCTTTTTTTTTTTTTTTCTTTTTCTTCCCCTCTCTGTTGTAGTTGTCGATTTTATTGGCACTATGAATTTTAACTAAGCTTTTGAGCTTTTTTCTTTTTCTTTTTTTCTCAATCACGTCTTTTATTGTTGTTATAAACCTCTGCCTCTATGTTGGGCTTTTACAGTTCTAAGGAGTGTTTTTTTGTTTCTCTCTCTCTCTCTTTGTTTAATTTTAATTTTTTAAACCTATCATTTTTGTACATTTATTCCTTTGTTTGCTTTTCCTACAGTTTTTTCCCCTTGCAGTTAATCTTTAATATACATAAATCTTCTTCATCTACTTCTGTTTAACTTTGCATATCTATTCTTTCTTTCTTTTCTGTCTTTCCTTTCCTCTCACATATTTGTTAGTTTTGTTTTCATTGCTTTATTCCCCAGTTGGCACCTTGCTTTAGTTTTGTTTTCCAGTTTGTGCTTTTAGTTAGTTTTGTTCTTAACTGGTAAATATAATTCTTGATTTCCTTTGTTCACAGGGTCAATCTATTGTACTTTATTTTTGTTGTAACGTTTTCACTTTGCTCATGGATGTACATGTGTATTTGTATATTCCATTATTTTAGTTATTATTTGCCTGATTTTGTAACTGCCATTTGTCTGGGGTTCATCTTTGGTTTCACATTTTTGGATATTTGTTTTACTCTCACTTAATGCCTAGAGAATCCCAGGGATGCAGGAGCCTGGTGGCCTGCCGTCTATGGGGTTGCACAGAGTCAGACACGACTGAAGCGACTTAGCATCAGCAATGCCATAACAAACCATTTGTGGAATCTTCGCTCCTGAGCAGAGATCAAGCCCTGAGCCTTTAGAGTAGCAGCACTGACTCAAAGACCCTAGACTACCAGAGAACCAACCCTCAGTTCAGTTCAGTTCAGTTGCTTAGTTGTGTCCGACTCTTTGCAACCCCATGAATCACAGCATGCCAGGCTTCCCTGTCCATCACCAACTCCCGGAGTTCACTCAAACTCATGTCCATGGAGTCGGTGATGCCCTCTAACCATCTCATCCTCTGTCGTCCCCTTCTCCTCCTGCCCCTAATCCCTCCCAGCATCAGGGTCTTTTCCAATGAGTCAACTATTCACATGAGGTGGCCAAAGTATTGGAGTTTCAGCTTTAGCAACCAACCCTAGAAGGTATCAAATAGTGAGAACTCACACAAAGGAAACCACTGTAATACCAGACCAGGCATCACCCAACTACCAATAGCACCCTGTGCACAGGTCTAAACAACAAACAAACCACAAATACAAACCCAGTCATCAGCAGACAGGATGACCAACTCACTCAGCCTTGCGCATCAGAGGAAAAACAAACAACAAACAAACAAACAAAAACTCAGCACAAATCTCACCCTATAAAAAGCTTACATAAACCACTGGGCAAACCTTAGAGGGCAGAAATCAAAAGGAAGAAAGAATTCAACCTTGAAGCCTGGAAAAAGGAGACCCCAAACACAGTAAGTTTAAAAAAAAAATAATGAAAGGGCAGAGAAATATGACACAAATGAAGGAAAAAACGAGAAACACAGAAGTCCAAATAAATGAAGAGGAAATAGGCAAACTACTGAAAAATAATTCAGAATAATGATAGTAAAGATGATTAAAAAAAAAAAACAAACCGAAAGCATAATGGAAAAAATGCAAGAATCAATTAATAAAGACCTAGAAAGATTAAAGAATAAACATGCAGAGACAAACAATACAATTACTGAAATTAAAAATACTCTAGAAGGAATCAACAGCAGAATATCTGAATCAGAAGAACAAATTAGTGAGCTGGAAGATAAAATGGTGGAAATAACTTCTGAAGAGCAGAATAAAGTAAAAAGAATGACAAGAACTGAGGATAGTCTCAGAGACTTCTGGGACAATTTCAAACGCACTGACATTCAAATAATAGGTGTTCCAGGAAAAGAGAAAGAGAAAGAGTATGAGAAAATTTTTGAAGAGATTATAGTTGAAAATTTCCCCAACATGGGAAAGGAAATAGTCAATCAAGTCCAAAAGGCACAAAGAGTCCCATACAGGATAAACCCAAGGAGAAACACACCAATACACATACTAATCAAACTAACTAACAGAGACTAAACACAAAGAAAGAATATTAAAAGCAGCAAGGGAGAAGCAACAAGTAACATACAAGAGAAACCCCATACGCTTAACAGCTGATCTTTCAGCAGGAACTCTGCAGGCCAAAAGGGAATGACAGGATATATTTAAAGTACAGAAAGGGGAAAATCTACAACCAATATTACTGTATCTAGTAAGGATCTCATTGAAAATCGATGGAGAAATCCAAAGCTTCTCAGACAAGCAAAAGTTAAGAGAATTCAGTACCACCAAACCAGTTTTACCACAAATGATAAATGGACTTATATAGTCAAGAAATACAAGAGAAGCAAAATGATCTACAAATTAACCCTAAACAATTAAGAAAATGGCGGTAGGAACATGTATATCAATAATTACTTTAAATGTAAATGGATTAAATGCTCCAACCAAAAGACACAGACAGGCTGAATGGATATAAAAACAAGACCCATATATATTCTGTCTACAAGAAAACCAGTTTAGACCTCAAGACTCATACAGACTGAAAGTGGGAGGATGAAAAAATATATTCCATGCAAATAGGAAGCAAAAGAAAGCTGGAGTAGCAATTCTCATATTAGACAAAATAGATCTTAAAAAAGATTACAAAAGATAAGGAAGGACACTACAGAATGATCAAGGAATCAACCCAAGAGGAAGACATAACAATTGTAAATATCTATGCACCCAACATAGAAGCACCTCAATACATAAGACAAACACTAACAGACATAAAGGAGAAATTGACAGTAACACAATAATAGTAGATTTTAACACCCAACTCACACCAGTGGAAAGATCATCAAAACAGAAAGTTAATAAGGAAACACACTTTAAATGATACATTAGATGAGATGGATCTCATTTATCTCTTCATGACATTCCATTCAAATGAAGAAGAATACACCTTCTCAAGTGCACATGGAACATTCTCCAGGATAGACCACATCTTGGGTCACAAATCAAACCTCAGCAAATTTAAGAAAATTGAAATCATATCAAGCAGCTTCTCTGACCACAAGGCTATAAGACTAGATATCATTTACAAGAAGAAAAAAAAAAATGTAAGAAACACAAACACATGGAGGTTAAACACCACATTTCCAAATAACCAACAGGTTGCTGAAGAAATCAAAAGGGAAATCAAAATATTTCTAGGAACAAAAGACAATGAAAATATGACAACTCAAAACCTATAGGATTCAGCAAAAGCAGTCCTAAGAGGGAGGTGTATAGGAATACAATCTTACCTCAAGAAACAAGAAAAAGATTGAATAGACAACCTAACTTTACACCTACAACAATTGGACAAAGAAGAACAGAAAAAAAAAAACACCCAAAATTAGTAGAAGGAAAGAAATCATAATAATCCAAGTAGAAATAAATGAAAATTAACTGAAAGAAACAATAGTGAAGATTAATAAAACTAAAAGCTGATTCTTTGAGAAGATAAAATTGACAAACCTTTTGCCAGATTCATCAAGAAAAAAAGAGAGAAGGATCAAATCAACAAAATTAGAAATGAAAAAGGAAAGCTTACAACAGACAATCCAAGAATTCAAAGGATTATAAGAGACTATTATGAACAACGATATGGCAATAAAATGGATAACCTGGAAGAAACAGGCAGATTCTTAGAAAAGTTCAATCTTCCAATACTGAACCAGGAAGAAACAGAAATTATGAACAACCCAATTACAAGCACTGAAATTGAAGCTTTGATCAAAAATCTCCCAAAAAACAAAAGCCCAGGACCAGATGGCTTCACAGGAGAATTCTATCAAACATTTAGAGAAGATCTAATGCCTATCCTTCTAAAACTTTTTCAAAAATTGCAGAGGAAGGAACACTTCCAAACTCATTCTTCAAGGCCACCATCATCCTGATACCAAAACCAGACAAAGACAACACAAAAAAACAAAACTACAGGCCAATGCCACTGATAAACATAGATGTAAAAATCCTCAAAAAAATTTTAGCAAACAGAATTCAGCAACACATCAAAAAGCTCATATATCATGATCAAGTTGGGTTTATTCCAGGAATGCAAGGATACTTCAGTATATGCAAATCAATCAATGTGATACCCCATAATAACAAATTGAAAGATAAAACCATATGATAATCTCAATGGATGCAGAAAAAGTCTTTGACAAAATTCAACATGCATTTATGATTAAAACTCTTCAAAAAATGGACATAGAAGGAGCCTACCTTAACATAGTAAAGGCCTTATATGATAACCTTACAGCAAACATTATTCTCAATGGTGAAAAACTGAAAGCATTCCCTCTAAGATCAGGAACAAGACAAGGGTGTCCACTTTCACCACTTTTATTCAACATAGTTCTGGAAGTCCTAGATACAGCAATTAGAGAAGAAAAAGAAATAAAAGGAATCCAGATTGGAAAAGAAGAAGTAAAGCTCTCACTGTCTGCAGATGACATAATACTGTACATAGAAAACCCTAAAGATAATATCAGAAAATTACTAGAGCTAATCAATGAATTTAGCAAAGTTGCAGGATACAAAATCAATACACAGAAATCACTTTCATTTCTACATACTAGCAATGAAAAATCAGAAAGATAAATTAGGGAATCAATCCCATTCACCATTGCAACAAAAAGAAGTAAAATCTAGGAATAAACTTACCTAAGGAGACAAAAGAACTGTACACAGAAAATTATAAGGCACTGATGAAAGAAATCAAAGATGACATAAACAGATGGAGAGATATTCCATATTCCTGGGTAGGAAGAACCAATATTGTGAAAATGACTATGCTGCCAAACACAATCTACAGATTCAATGCAATCCCTTTCAAATGACCAATGGCATTTTTCACAGACTAGAACAAAAAATTTCACAACTCATGTGGAAACACAAAAGACCCCAAATAGCCAAAACAGTCTTGAGAAAAGAATGGAGCTGGAAGAATCAATCTTCCTGGCTTCAGATTATACTACAAAGCTACAGTCATCAAGACAGTATGGTACTGGCACAAAAAACAAAAATATAGTCCAGTGGAACAAGATAGAAAGCCCAGAAATTAACCCATGCACCTACGGGTACCTTATTTTTGACAAAGGAGGCAAAAATATACAATGGGGTTAAAGACAGCCTCTTCAATAAATGGTGCTGGGGAAACTGGACAGCTACATGTAAAAGAATGAAATTAGAACATTTCCTAACACCATGCTGCTAAGTTGCTGCTAAGTGGCTTCAGTCATGTCCAACTCTGTGTGACCGCATAGATGGCAACCCACCAGGATCCCCCATCCCTGAGATTCTCCAGGCAAGAACACTGGAGTGGGTTGCTATTTCCTTCTCCAATGCATGAAAGTGAAAAGTGAAAGTGAAGTCACTCAGTCATGTCCGATTCTTTGCAACCTCGTGGACTGCAGCTTACCAGGCTCCTATGCCCATGGAATTTTCCAGGCAAGAGTACTGGAGTGGGTTGCCATTGCCTACTCCATCCTAACACCATACACAAAGATAAACTCAAAATGGATTAAAGACCTAAATGTAAGACCAGAATCTATAAAACTCTTAGAGGAAAACATAGGCAGAACACTCAGTGACATAAATTAAAGCAAGATCTTCTATGACCCAGCACCTAGAGTAATAGAAATAAAAGCAAAAGTAAACAAGTGGGACCTGATTAAACTTAAAAGCTTTTGCATGGCAAAGGAAACTATAAGCAAGGTGAAAAGACAACCCTCAGAATGGGAGAAAATAATAGCAAATGAAACAACTGACAAAGGATTAATTTCAAAAATATACAAGCAGCTCATACAACTCAATACCAGAAAACAAACAACCCAAACAAAAGTGGGAAAAAGACTTGAACAGACATTTCTCCAAAGAAGACATACAGATGGCTAACAAACACATGCACATGAAAAGCTGCTCAACATCGCTCATTATTAGAGAAATGCAAATCGAAACTACAGTGAGATATCACTTCACACGGGTCAGAATAACCATCATCAAAAAGTCTACAGACAATAAATGCTGGAGAGGGTGTGGAGAAAAGGGAATGCTCTTGCATTGTTGGTGGGAATGTAAATTGATACAGCCACTATGGAAGACGGTATGGAGATTCTGTAAAAAACTAGGAATAAAACCACCATACGACCCATCAATCCCACTCCTAGGCATATACCCTGAGGAAACCAGGGTTGAAAAAGACACATGTATCCCATTGTTCATTGCAGCACTATTTGCAATAGCTAGAACATGGAAGCAACTTAGATGCCCATCAGCAGATGGATGGATAAAGAAGTTGCAGTACATATACACAATGAAATATTACTCAGCCATAAAGAGGAATACATTTGAGTCAGTTCTGATGAGGTGGATGAACCTAGAACCTATTGTACAGAGTGAAGTGAGTCAGAAAGAGAAAGTTAAATGTTGTATTCTAATGCACATATATGGAATCTAGAAAAATGGTTCTGAAGAATTTATTTACAGGGCAGCACTGGAGAAAAAGACATAGAGAATAGACTTATGGACATGGGGAGAGGGGAGGAGAGGGTGAGATGTATGGAAAGAGTAACATGGAAACTTACATTACCATATGTAAAATAGATAGCCAAGTGGGAATTTGCTGTATTTACTCAGGAAACTCAAACAGGGGCTCTGTATCAACCTAGAGGGGTGAGATGGGAAGGGAGATGGAAAGGAGATTCAAAGGGAGAGGATATATGTATACCTATGGGCAATTCATGTTGAAGTTTGACAGAAAACAACAAACTTCTGTAAAGCAATTATCCTTCAATAAAATAATAAATTAAATTTTAAAAAAAAGTCTTCTCCAACACCACAGTTCAAAAGCATCAATTCTTTGGCGCTCAGCTTTCCTTATGGTCCAACTCTCACATCCATGCATGACTACTGGAAAAAGCGTAGCTTTGACTACACAGACCTTTGCTGGCAAAGTAATGCCTCTGTTTTTTAATATGCTATCTAAGTTGATCATAACTTTTCTTCCAAGGAGCAATCATCTTTTAATTTCATTTCTGGAGTCACCATCTGCAATGATTTTTGAGCCAAAAAAATAAAATAAAATTGGTCACTGTTTTCACTGTTTCTCCATCTATTTGCCATGAAGTGATAGGACCAGATGCCATGATCTTAGTTATTGAATATTGAGTTTTAAGCCAGCTTTTTTACTCTCCTCTCTCATTTTCAATAAGCTCTTTAGTTCCTCTTCACTTTCTGCCATAAGGGTGGTATCATTTGCGTATCTGAGGTTATTGATATTTCTCCTAGAAATCTTGATTACAGCTTGTGCTTCATCCAGCCTGGCATTTCTCATGATGTTCTCTGCATATAAGTTAAATAAGCAGTGTGACAGTATACAGCCTTGACACACTCCCTTCCCAATTTGGGACCAGCCTGTTGTTCCGTGTCCAGTTCTAACTGTTGCTTCTTGACCTGCATACAGATTTCTCAGGAGATAGGTCAGGTGGTCTGGTATTCCCACTACTTGAAGAATTTTCCACAGTTTGTTGTGATCCACACAGTCAAAGGCTTTAGCATAGTTAATAAGGTGGAAGTAGATGTTTTTCTGGAACTCTATTGCCTTTTCTATGATCCAACGGAGGTTGGCAATTTGATCTCTGCTTCCTCTGCCTTTTCTAAATCCAGCTTAAACATCTGGAAGTTCATGGTTCACATACTGTTGAAGCCTGGCTTGGAGAACTTTGAGAATTACTTTGACAGTGTGTGAGATGAGTGCAATCTTGCAGTAGTTTGAACATCCATTGGCATTGCCCTTTTTTAGGATTAGAATGAAAGCTGACACTTTCTAGTCCTGTGACCACTGCTGAGCTTTCCAGATTTGCTGGCATATTGAGTGCAGCACTTCTAGCATCTTTTAGGATTTGAAATAGCTCAACTGGAATTCCATCACTTCCACTAGCTTTGCTTGTAGTGATTCTTCCTAAAGCCCATTTGACTTGGCATTCCATGATGTCTGGCTCGAGGTGAGTGATCACACCATCGTGGTTATCTAGGTCATGAAGAACTTGCTTGAATAGTTCTTCTGTGTATTCTTGCCACCTCTTGTTAATCTCTTCTGCTTCTGTTAGGTCCATACCATTTCTGTACTTTATTGTGCCCATCTTTGCTTAAAATGTTCCCTTGGTATATCTAATTTTCTTGAAAGATCTCTGGTCTTTCCCATTCTGTTGTTCTAATGGGAAAACAATAAAATGGGAAATTACTAAATAACTGCAAAAATTTCCCCTTTGATAAAAGTAACAAAACACTGGCATAAAACCATCAACATAAACTTTTTTAAGACCTCTGAAAATTAACCACAGACTTGAAAAAATCCAAAGAGCATATATTCAAGAAAAAGTGCTAAATCTCTAAATATCTTTGTGGCATTTTAACTGGCCTATTACCTTCCAACTCATCCCAGCCCATTCCAGTAGCCTTGCAAACCAGCCATCTCCCAACCGTAATAGTAAAGAACATACAAAGAGTATCTTAGTTCAGTTCAGTCGCTCAATCGTGTCCAACTCTTTGCAACCCCATGAATAGCAGCACGCCAGGCCTCCCTGTCCATCACCAACTCCCAGAGTTCACTCAAACTCATGTCCATCGAGTCGGTGATGCCATCCAGCCATCTCATCCTCTGTCGTCCCCTTCTCCTCCTGCCCCCAATCCCTCCCAGCATCAGAGTCTTTTCTAATGAGTCAACTCTTCGCATGAGGTGGCCAAATCACTGGAGTTTCAGCTTCAGCATCAGTCCTTCCAATGAACACCCAGGACTGATCTCCTTTAGGATGGACTGATTGGATCTCCTTGCAGTTCAAGGGACTCTCAAGAGTCTTCTCCAACACCACAGTTCAAAAGCTTTAATTCTTCAGTGCTCAGCTTTCTTTATAGTCCAACTCTCACATCCATGCCTGACAAGTGGAAAAACCATAGCCTTGACTAGACGGACCTTTATTGGCAAAGTAATGTCTCTGCTTTTCAATGTGCTGTCTAGGTTGGTCATAAGTTTCCTTCCAAGGAGTAAGCGTCTTTTAATTTCATGGCTGCAATCACCATCTGCAGTGATTTTGGAGCCCCCAAAAATAAAGTCTGACACTGTTTCCACTGTTTCCCCATCTATTTCCCATGAACTGATGGGACTGGATGCCATGATCTTCGTTTTCTGAATGTTGAGCTTTAAGCCAACTTTTTCACTCTCCTCTTTCACTTTCATCAAGAGGCTTTTTAGTTCCTCTTCACTTTCTGCCATAAGGGTGGTGTCATCTGCATATCTGAGGTTATTGATATTTCTCCCAGCAATCTCGATTCCAGCTTGTGCTTCTTCCAGCCCAGCATTTCTCATGATGTACTCTGCATGTAAGTTAAATAAGCAGGGTGACAATATACAACCTTGACACACTCCTTTTGCTATTTGGAACCAGTCTGTTGTTCTATTTCCACTTCTAACCGTTGCTTCCTGATCTGCATATAGGTTTCTCAAGAGGCAGGTCAGGTGGTCTGGTATTCCCATCTTTTTCAGGATTTTCCACAGTTTATTGTGATCCACACAGTCAAAGGCTTTGGCATAGTCAATAATGCAGAAATAGATGTTTTTCTGGAACTCTCTTGCTTTTTCCATGACCCAGCGGATGTTGGCAATTTGACCTCTGATTCCTCTGCCTTTCTAAAACCAGTTTGAACATCTGGAAGTTCACATTTCATGTATTGCTGAAGCCTGGCTTGGAGAATTTTGAGCATTACTTTACTAGCGTGTGAGATGAGTGCAGTTGTGCGGTAGTTTGAGCATTCTTTGGCATTACCTTTCTTTGGGATTGGAATGAAAACTGACCTTTTCTAGTCCTGTGGCCACTGCTGAGTTTTCCAAATTTGCTGGCATATTGAGTGCAGCACTTTCACAGCATCATCTTTCAGGATTTGGAATAGCTCAACTGGAATTTCATCACCTCCACTAGCTTTGTTCGTAGTGATGCTTTCTAAGGCCCACTTGACTTAACATTCCAGGATATCTGGCTCTAGGTGAGTGATCACACCATCGTGATTCTCTGGGTCATGAAGATCTTTTTTGTACAGTTCTTCTGTGTATTCTTGCCACTTCTTCTTAATATCTTCTGCTTCTGTTAGGTCCATACAATTTCTGTCCTTTATCGAGCCCATCTTTGCATGAAATGTTCCCTTGGTGTCTCTAATTTTCTTGAAGATATCTCTAGTCTTTCCCATTCTGTTGTTTTCCTCTATTTCTTTGCATTGATGGCTGAGGAAGGCTTTTTTTATCTCTCCTTGCTATCCTTTGGAACTCAGCATTCATATGCTTATGTCTTTCCTCTTCTCCTTTGCTTTTTGCTTCTCTTCTTTTCACAGCTATTTGTAAGGCCTCCCCAGACAGCCATTTTGCTTTTTTGCATTTCTTTTCCATGGGGATGGTCTTGATCCCTATCTCCTGTACAATGTCACGAACCTCCGTCCATAGTTCATCAGGCACTCTATCTATCAGATCTAGTCCCTTAAATCTATTTCTCACTTCCACTGTATAATCATAAGGGACTTGATTTAGGTCATACCTGAATGGGCTAGTGGTTTTCCCTACTTTCTTCAATTTAAGTCTGAATTTGGCAATAAGGAGTTCATGATCTGAGCCACAGTCAGCTCCTGGTCTTGTTTTTGTTGACGGTATAGAGCTTCTCCATCTTTGGCTGCAAAGAATATAATCAATCTGATTTTGGTGTTGACCATCTGGTGATGTCCATGTGTAGAGTCTTCTCTTGTGTTGTTGGAAGAGGGTGTTTGCTATGAGTAGTACGTTCCTTTGCCAAAACTCTATTAGCCTTTGCCCTACTTCATTCCATATTCCAAGGCCAAATTTGCCTGTTACTCCAGGTGTTTCTTGACTTCCTACTTTTGCATTCCAGTCCCCTATAAATGAAAAGGACATATTTTTTGGGTGTTAGTTCTAAAAGGTCTTGTAGGTCTTCATAGAACCGTTCAGTTTCAGCTTCTTCAGTGTTACTGGTTGGGGCATAGGCTTGAATCACCGTGATATTGAATGGTTTGCCTTGGAAATGAACAGAGATCATTCTGTTGTTTTTGAGACTGCATCCAAGTACTGCATTTTGGACTCTTTTGTTGACTTTGATGGCTACCCCATTTCTTCTAAGGCATTCATACCCACTGTAGTAGATACAATGGTCATCTGAGTTAAATTCACCCATTCCAGTCCATTTTAGTTCACTGATTCCTAGAATGTCAACGTTCATTCTTTGCCATCTCCTGTTTTACCTCTTACAATTTGCCTTGATTCATGGACCTAACATTCCAGATTCCTATGTAATAGTGTTCTTTACAGCATCAGACCTTGCTTCTATCACCAGTCACATCCACAATTTGGTATTGTTTTTGCTTTGTTTTTGCTTTGGCTCCATCCCTTCATTCTTTCTGGAGTTATTTCTCCACTAATCTCCAGTGGCATATTGGGCACCTACTGACCTGGGGAGTTCCTCTTTCAGTATCCTATCATTTTGCCTTTTCATACTGTTCATGGGTTTCTTAAGGCAAGAATACTGAAGTGGTTTGCCATTCCTGTCTCCAGCGGACCACATTCTGTCTAGACCTCTCCACCATGACATGTCCATCTTAGGTGGCCCCACACAGCATGGCTTAGTTTCATTGAGTTAGACAAGGCTGTGGTCCATGTGATCAGATTGGCTAGTTTTCTGTGATTATGGTTTCAGTGTGTCTGCCCTCTGATGCCTTCTTGCAATACCTACCGTCTTATTTGGGCTTATCTTACCTTGGATGTGGGATATCTCTTCACAGCTGCTCCAGCAAAGTGCAGCAGCTGCTCCTTACCCTGGACGAGGTCTCCCCTCCTGACCTTGGACGTGGGGTAGCTCCTCTCGGTTGCCGCCCCTGACAGACAAAAAGAAACACAAAGCACGATTATAAAATGGACTAGGAGTTGGATAGACATTTCTCCAAAGACAATATAAAAATGCTCAAAAAGCACGTGGAAATATGTTTAACTTCAATAGCCATCTTGGGCATGCAAATCAATACCATGATGAGTTATCACTTCCCACCCACTAAACGGGATATAACCAAACAACATTAACAAATATTGGAGAGGATATGAAGATATTATAACTTCCACACAGTACTGATGAGTAAATTTGTGCAAACACTTTGAAAAACAGTTGAACATTTCCTAAAATGGTTAAACATGGAGTAATCATTTGATTCTGCAATCCTATTCTCAGATATATATGCAAGAAAAAGTAAAACCATATGACAACACAGCTACTTTAAATACAGAAAAATTAATGTTGTGACTAAAGTTGGTGGGGAAAAGATAAAGTATTTAAATGCTTAAAGATTCCTATAGATTATTTACCAAAAAAAATAATATAACTTTCAAATATTTGAGGAGAAGGCCATCACAGAAGAAGGTGTAAGTTGTCTAAATTCTTTTTTTTTTTTTTTAAACTGGAGACAAAAGATACACTCTGTGGTTGCAAAGCAAGGAGAAATTCTTATGTATATTATAGTAACCAGAACACACAAAACTTAGAAAATTGAGGTAGGAAATTATATTCATTGCAAGTTATTTTTCAATATTTCTTATTTTACTGTGCCAAAAACTTTAAAATAAGTGGAAACTAATTGAGCCTTTCTAGAAAGAAACAGCACTTCATAAATATTCAAGTCACACCTGAAAAAAAAAAGGTAATAAAAATTAGTGACAAAAGTGAGATGTAATATCTAGACTTTGGTAAATGAGTAATTTGGGGAAGCTAATGAGATGGCTGGATATAAGGTAGAATTTTGGATATATGAACATATTGATGAATTTTCATACCAGGTTAGTAATTGGAATATATTTTGAAAAATAATCAGAAGTTTAACTGACAGTAGTGCTCATTTGTTTTACATCTAAAGTGGTAAATATTTATCTCAAGCCCACTCCATGCATGATCCTTTGTGTTGATATTTAATTGATCGCCATCGGTTACAAGAATGTCATGTTACAACTATCTTCTACATACAGATTCTTCCCTAAAGACTGATTAATATCAAATGTTTTCAATTCTGCCCACAACTCTAGTCAGTGGAGCAGAGATAAGAACACAAAATTAAAACAATTTCCGGAAGAAGAGAGCCTTTCTTCCACTAGAAAACTATAAATAGTAAATGTCTCTTGGCTTTCTAGAAAGTGTTTTAGTTGTTAGCAAATCTTTCAGTAGCTTCTTTCTACAAAATGAAGATCTTTTATTATCTTTTTCATTTTCTGTGTTATGCGACCTTCGTTCTACCAGGTAATAGATGCTTCTGGTGTGATTGTATGTATCATATGGTTGTTGTTATTGCGCCAGGCTAAAAATAGAAGTATTCAATTATAAATTAGAAAGTGTAGGTTTCTAATAAAATCTTTCGATTAAAAAATCTCTTGAAAAAAAAGTCTCTTGATATTGAAACTCAGTTTCCTATTTTAGAATAGTGCTATACCAATACTTTATTTCAATTTGAAAATCAAAATGCAAATAAAATAAGCTGATTAAGGTGAGATTTTTTTCTTCTTGGAGTGTTTATTTGTTTTGATATTCAAGTTATTAAGAATATAATAATTTATTTAATCTTCTATCAATGAAGACTTCACAATAAATTGAACCCCAGGGAAGATGAATAGACTAAGAATAGGTGTATATCTCTTGGGATACCAATAACAAACTCTATAAAATGATCCAGGATATAGTCTCAAAGTATGCTGGGCAATGAGGTGCAATGAGAATAAAAAGGCAGGTAAAGAAATAGGACCTTA
The DNA here is from genome assembly GCF_002263795.3 of Bos taurus. Taxonomy (NCBI): domain Eukaryota; kingdom Metazoa; phylum Chordata; class Mammalia; order Artiodactyla; family Bovidae; genus Bos; species Bos taurus. The sequence continues at coordinate 22,614,790 of NC_037350.1, read as the reverse complement.
AAAATCTTAGTTGAATTAGTTAATGCATTAGTAAAGGAATACAACAGTGGTTTTAGAATCAGTTAAAAGTGAATCATCAAAATATGTAGCTCCAGGGATGATTACATGCTCTTTTTAATATGTGTTGCCACTGAGGTAATCCAGACTCTAACAAGGGAGATACAAATATGTGCCCCAAAGTGTGTTAATTTGGCACTAGAGAGCTGGAATTTCAAAAGGTGCAGCATGTATTTAGAAATAGAACTGAATTCAAACTTAGAAAATCTGGATTTTATTACTAACTCCCTACTCAATAGCTTGTGCACATTGCCACTTAGAGAATTTAAGTGGGTTTTTAATGTCCTTAACAAAAAGCAAAGGAAATACAGCAGAATCAATAGCAATTGTAGAAAAGGTAAAATACCTGACATAAAACTTTGTTCTTGTTATGAAATGCCAGCTGAAATGGACAGAATGCTCTATGTTTGGCCTTTCATAGATCAATCAATAAATAAAAACAAATAAAAAAAAACAGGAAAGGCAATTCAAGATATCAAAGTGAGTGGCTTGGAAAGAGTTCATCAAGTAGTACATATCACTTGCAGAATGGTGTGGTTTGACTATTGATAAAACCTTAAAGTAAAAAAAGAAGCAATAAAAAGTGTCTAATCTAAGTGAATACTTTGTGAGGATGTCAGATGAGTGTTTGCTCCAGAGTGATACCATGCTGGAGAGATGAGTTGTGAAATGATGAAATCAATACTGATGTTGATTAAAACATGAAGGAATGGCCAGTATTTTAGGGGAAGTGCAAGCATAAAATAATCTATAGGGATAGTGAACATGGCATACTATAATAGTTTGTATAGTGAGCTTGCCATTAAATGGGCCAGGTTTTCCATTAAGGACCTGGAGCTCCTTTGTAGCTGTGGTAAAAGCTTTAGTTTTCTTAACTGTAAAATGGATGGTAATTTAATTTCATAAAGTTTTGAAAAGATTAAAAGAAACAGTGTAAGCAAGGTATTTATCACACTGAAGACTGCATTGCAATATTTCAAGAAATGAAAGAAGAGGAATAGAAGTAGAAAGAAAAAAGACGAGGAAGCAGTAGAGGATAAGGAGTACAAGAACGTACTCAAGTGCAGCCAGCTCTTCTTTCATTAACAATAAAAATTATACCAATAATATAATAAGCAAAGTATATAAGCAGTAAAATAAAGAAAAAGCAAGAAAAATTGTACAAAACAAATAACCAAAGGCATATAAATTAAAGTTGCAGTGGATGCCATTTTGGGGGGATGTAAAATTTACATACACTGTTGGTGGCAATATATAAACTAAAAACTCTAGAATCAAACTCTTTCACCATTATCCTAAACATATATTATGCAAAGATTAAGATATGTAATATGAATTTGTTTATAATAACCTGACAAGGTTGTATGGCAGAAGTCAGCAAATATTGTAAAACAACTATCTTCCAATTAAAAATAAATTTAAAAAATAACCTCGTAAAGTTCTAAATGTTATGTAGCTGAAAAATTGATAAATTATCTTATATATAATTTCAAGGGAATATTATGTAGCTCTAAAACTTTTGAATCTTGTTGAAGACCAATATATGTCATGCAATCTAATCATGTATTAATTCAGAATATTTCAATTTTACATGTATAATGGAGATATATAATATTTTAGTGTCTTTTTATTTTTTGGCATTTTGTAAATTTGTTACAGTGTACACATAGGACTTTTTATATTCACAAATAGTACATCCTTAAATTAAAAAATCGGTAATTTCAATTACTCTTCTTTTATTCTAGCCTTGGTGGATCCTGAACGATGCTCAAAATTGTATGGTCAATGTAAGAAACGCTGTGCTAGGTATGAAAAGCAAATTGAGCTATGTTTGTCACCAAGTAAGATTTGCTGCATTGAGAGGGCATTCGAGGACGATTGATCTTGAAAAGGAAGATTTACCTCTGACCAAAGGAGTCGGACACGACTGAGCGACTGAACTGAACTGAACTCAAAGGAATCATGTGTGCCCCCAGTGCAGAGAGATGTCGGAATGCAATTAGAAGCTCTGTAATAAATAACTAAACCAATATTGTTATCTTCCTTCATAGATGTTAATTAGGTGTTCAATGGAATGAGGTAGGATCTATCTTATTTTCTCTAAAAGGTTTGATAGAGGCATGCTGTGCTGTGCTGTGCTTAGTCACTCAGTCATGTCCGACTCTTTGCAACTCTATGGACTTTAGCTTGCCAGGCCTCCCTGTCCATGGGCATTCTCTAGGCAAGAATACTTGAGTGGGTTGCCATGCCCACCTTCAGGGGATCTTCCCAACCCAGGGATCGAACCCACGTATCCCATATTGCAGGCAGATTTTTTACTGTCTGAACCACCAAGGAAGCCCAAGAATACTGGAATGGGTACCCTATCACTTTTCCAGGGGATCTTCCCAATTCAGGGATTGAACCCAGGTCTCCTGCATTGCAGGTAGATTCTTTACCATCTGAACCAAGAGGAAAGCCCTGATAGAGGCATATCTTTTGCTAATTTCTTATCATGGGTACTATATTTGCATCAGTGACGGACCACTTTTGTGTCTGGTGGTTCACCTAAACTTATACCACTGAGCACTTTCCAATGTAACTATGATCTCTATAGAAACTTGGTTCATGAAAATTAATACTTATAAGTTTGTCAATTGTCTAAATATCCTCATCACATTATTGACATTAACAGACAGGAAACCTAAGTAAGAGATGAATGCATGAGCTACAGTAGAGCATGGAGATATTTATTGGCTTTTTCTCTCTTCTACCAAGGTTTTTCTCTTTCAAAAAGACATTTTATTTTATATTATCTGATGCTTATGCACTTGACCCTTGAATACCTCAAATTTGAACTGCAAGGTCCACTTACATGTCAACTTTCTTCAATAGTAAATACTACAGTGCTATACCATCCTGCTTGGTTGGACTTGGGGAGGCAGAACTACCAATAACAAGGAACCAAGATACAGAAGAACAGTGGATATAAAGGACAGGTTATAATTATATATAGATTTTTGGCTGTGTGGAGGGTGAGAACACCTAGCCCCCATGGACAGTGGGGCCTGGCAAGCTATAGTCCATGGGATTGCAAAGAAGTACTAAACATGAATAGTCTTTTAATGTTAAAAGTTGGGGGAGAAACATGAAGACTAGAATTTGTTTTTCAGCTAAAATCAAGGAATAAATCTACCCTTTATCAATATTCTATAATGTCCCCAAACATATTTTTAATCATCATATTCTTTAGAACTAATTTAACTACATGCCCAAGATTATTGCCTTTTTTTTTTTTAATTGAAAATCTGGTGAACCTAGGGAATGTCTACGTTAAAGAATTTGTACCAAGATGGACTTCATATAGCCACCAGGGGTTTAAGTGTTGTGTACCTCAGAGGAAAATGTTGAATTCAAGTAGAATGTATCCATTAGAGGCAAGAAGATTAACCAGAATCTGTACTTCTATAGGCTCAAGAACCAGATAACAGTATCCAATTCAAAGATTTGAGAACAGAAGAGAGACATATATAAAGAAATTCAAGGATAAGTAACAAGTTGACAACACTGAATGCAATAAGAAATAAGGCAAAATAACTCAAGATTTACTTTAAAACTTTGAGGAGAGGGATTCTGGAAGATGGTACCAGCAACACAGTTTTTTTAAATAGAACAAATAATAGTAAAACCAAAATGCGTGAAAAAATTATAACAAACTAGGTGACAAGATATCTCCACATACTTTATCATAAAAATGGGTGGAGGGGGGAAAAAACACCAATAGCTTAAAGTCTATTGTGAAATCTGTATCTAATGGGAGAAATCAGATGGAAGAAATGCAGCCTTTCTTTGGATGTGCAGAAAAGTGGAGTCCCATACAATGACTGCTGTTGGAAGAAGAGCATACCGATTTGTTTATATCAGCTATATCTAGGAGGGATTTTTCACTTTAACAGTGGGCAAGTGAAGTGATTAGCAATATATGAAGGGGTTGAGAAAATCTACTCCTATGAAATCCTGAAATTGAGCAGATGGGGATCATTTCCAAGAAACACCTCCATATTAAGAAAAACACTACTGGGAGTGGAAAGGAAACTTGGCCACGACTGGGAAAATTGAGGAAAGGGAAAATGAGTTTTAACTCATGCCTGCAGTCAGTGGCAGATCTGTATCCAGAATTCCCATTTCCCAATAGCCTGATTCGGTGTTTTAATTAAGAACAAAGATCCATGTACATTATCCCCAATTCTAGAGCTCCAGCCAAGGTATTGTCAGCACTGTGTATTGACTTGCTTTTCATATTTCACTGTACTCTGACTCTGAGAGATACCACTCTCTTGGAGCCTCAGCTGGATTTCAAGTAAATTATGAAGTCTTAGAAAGGGTTTGTATCTATTACTTTGTCTCTCCTCAAACTTATAACAGGCTTGTAACCATAGTAGATATCAATCAATAAATGTTGGAAAATAATAAGAACATTTATCCTAGACATTTCAGTTTTCCACCTGTTCTTTTTTCCATTTCAAAGATATTTATTAGATGCCCATTTTCATTGAAATATAGTGGATGTACAATATTATATTAGTTTCAGGTGGACTATATAAAGACTTGACATTTACATATGTTATGAAATTATCACCATGATGTCTAGTAACCTTATATCTCCATACAAAGTTATTACAGTAGTATTGACTATTCCCTGTGCTATTCATTACATCCCTGTGATTTATTTGTTGCATAACTAACTCGAGATTTGTACCTCTTTTTCTTTTCTGGTAACCACCCATTTGTTCTCTGTATCTGTAAATCTGTTTTCATTTTGTTTTATTTAATTGTTTTGCTTTTGAGATTCTGCATATAGGTGACATCATGAAGTATTGGCATACTGTCAGTAGGAGGAACATAAATTTTTGAAACTCCTGGATCAAAGTACATTTTTAATGTTTATACACAGGATGTCATGCCTGTTTTTCCACAATAAGCCCACAGGTCTTGATTGCTCTTTAAAGAACAAAAAATGAACAGATGATTATGAAACATGTCACAAATGCATTTATTTATATTTTTCTAATTCCAAGTGAGTTAAATATTTTAGGTCAGTTTACTGGCTATTTTCATTTATTCTCCTATGACTTGCTTTTTTTCATAAATAGCTCTTAATTTTCTTTAGAATGATTTGTAGTTTTAAAATAATTTGCACTCACTTTTTATGTACAATAACCCTTTGGCTATTACATTTTGTAAGTATTTTTATTTAAGCTTTTCTGGATTTTCATTCATAAATAAATTATAAATGTGTATACATTAAATAATATTATATTTTGTATAACTATTAAGGCCTTTCTTCTTGATTAGAAAGTCCCTCCCTGTGACAAGATTATAAATATGTCCATATTTATTTTTTATATATTCTATATGCATGCATGTATAAATATACATACAGATATACATATACTTCATTTTAAAGAATATAATTATATATAATTTTATTAATATTCAGCATATGTTAGCAGACATGGGTTTTTGCACATTTTTTCTGATAGTTTGCTGATCCCAACATCATTTGTGCCACATTTTCCACACAGATTTGACATGCTATATTCATGAGAAACTAAATTTATGAATATACATGTGGACCTGCAGATCAGTTGACCAATTTTTTAAAAATATCATCTTATTTTGAATACTGTGACTTTGTAGTATGCTGATACCTAGTAAAGTACATCTTTCTTTGTGCTGTTTTTTAGGTTACTTTGTCTTTAGATCTTGCCCTTGATCCTATCTGCTCAACCATCAGAAATCAATGTTACAACTCTGATACCACAGACAGTCTCACTTTCTTGGGTTCCTATAGAAGTTTCTTCTTTTGAAGAACAAAGAGACTTTGCTATTGTACTTTTATTCAGTACATGTGATAGACTGTTAATTAAATTATTAGATGGGTGCTGTGCTTTGTCTTATGAATACCAGTTGAAATGATGTGCAATATGATTACTTAAAATATTTAACAAGTTCAACCAAGGTATTCCAGAAATAGCAAAATTATTTTTTAAAAGCCATACTAACAGGATTAGATATCTCAATGATTTCATAATAATAATATCATATAATTTTCTAGTATTTTACATTTACAAACATTTTTATCTTTGCTATGTCATAATCTATGAAAGAAATCAGAGCAATATCACATTTTCACTGGTGAGATTTAAATAATTTAATCACACCTTTCATTACACAGTGTAGAAGGCAGTCAAGGGGTGTGACTCTGGTATCTAACATCTTGGGTTCAATTGCAATCATTACTATTTATTAACTGTACCAAGATGGGCAAATTATTTCATCTCCTTATGTCTCAGTTTCCACATTTATAAGCAAGAAATAATAATTTTACCTACCTTGTAAGGATAAAATGAGTTAACATATAGAAATAGTTCAAAACAGTGCCAAATGTTAGCTTTTATTGCTCAACAATCAAAACATAGTCAAAGCTATATAGTCATTCTATTAGTCTTATACAGATGTGAGAGTTGGACCATAAAGAAGGTTGAGTGCCAAAGAATTGCTTTTGAATTATGGCACTGGAGAAGACTCTTGAGAGTCTCTTGTATTGAAAGGAGATCAAACTAGTCAGTCCTAAAGGAAATCAACTCTGAATATTCATTGGAAGGACTGATGTTGATGCTGAAGCTCCAATACTTTGGCCACCTGATGCAAAGAGCCAATTCACTGGAAAAGACCCTAATGTTGGGAAAGAGTGAAGGCGAAAAGATAAGGGATTGACTGAGGTTAAGATGGTTAGACAGCATCACTGACTCAATGGACAGGAGTTTGAGCAAACTCTAGGATATAGTGGAGGTCAGGGGAGCATGACCTGCTGCAGTCCATGGGGTCACAAAGAGTTGGACATGAGTTAATGACTGAACAACAACAATGAAAAGGATGAGAAGCCTAGTTAGATAAATTGACCAAAATGTTTCTTAACAAATCAGTAACTTAAGAAAGGGGCTTCCTTGGTGGCTCAGAATCTGTCTGCTATGCAGGAGATGCAGGAGATATGGGTTCGATCCCTAGGTTGGGAAGATCCCCTGGAGGAGGGCATGGCAACCCATCCCAGTATCCTTGTCTGGAGAATTCCATAGACAGAGGAGCCTGGAGGACTATGGTCCATGGGGTTGCAAAGAGTCAGACATGACTGAAGTGGCAGAGAACACACACACACACAGAACATAAGGAAAAGAAATCAGGTACCATAACTTCTAGACAATTACTCTTCCCAGATTAAAAAGAGGTCCACCAAAGGAACCCACAGTATATGGAGAAGATGTTCTTTTGCTATTCTCATACTAATTTCTCCTTTAATGAGTTTTTGTGATTTCTGTAGCAGCAAAGGTAGCCTTTGCAATGACTCAGTCAGTCAGTCATGTCCAACTCTTCGAGACTCCATCAACTGCAGAAATCACAAAAACTCATTAAAGGAGAAGTTTGAGTAAGCTCAAACTTACTTGAGTAAGTTGAGTAAGTTGGAGCTTACTCAAACTTCTCCTTTAATGAGTTTTTGTGATTTCTCCAACTCCTGGAGCTTACTCAAACTCATGTCCATTGAGTCAGTTATGCCATCCAACCTTCTCATCCTCTGTCTTCCCCTTTTCCTCCTGCCTTCAATCTTTCCCAGCATCAGGGTCTTTTCCAATGAGTCAGTTCTTCACATCAGGTGGCCAAAGTATTGGAGTTTCAGCTTCAGTACCAGTCCTTCCAATGAATATTCAAGACTGATTTCCTTTGAGATGGACTGGTTGGATCGCCTTGTTGTCCAACCGACTCTCAAGAGTTTTCTCAATTCTTCAGTGCTCAGTTTTCTTTATAGTCCAACTCTCACATTCATACATGACTACTGGAAAAACCATAGCTTTGACTAGAGGGATCTTTGTTGGCAAAGTAATGTCTCTGCTTTTTAACATGGTGTCTAAGTTGGTCTTCACTTTTCTTCCAAGGAGCAAGCATCTTTTAACTAATTAATTAATTAATTAAAAGACACTTAAAAGATGCCTGCAATGACTAGTGTGCTGAAAACGAAAATATGTCCTAAAAACATCGGTCTTAGATAAGCACCAGAGGTTTGATAGCATTCTTTGGACTGAAGGTCATATCAAATCTGAAACTATCAAGACTCACTTAGAATAATTATCAAGGTTTTGAACATACCCTAAGAATAAGTATCCTTTGGAAGACCTATACTATTTTTGCAAATTTGCTTCATGATTGGTCCTAGGAATTCAACAATTTCCTGTATAACACCTATTGGATAATCTGGAAATCTGTTTCAGGTTTCTTGGTTCAGAAATTACGCATAAGGAGGTTTATTGAATTTTTTTATCTTTAATAGAGAAACTTTCCTTGCTTTCTAAGAATAGAGAAATGGAATGCCTTTAAATTGGGCATTTCAGTAACACAGCTCTTCAATCAGTTCAGTTCAGTTCAGTCACTCAGTCGTGTCTGACTCTTTGCCACCATTGGTTGGCACCATGAATCGCAGCACGCCAGGCCTCCCTGTCCATCACCAACTCCTGGAGTTCATTCATACTCACGTCCATTGAGTTGGTGATGCCATCCAGACATCTCATCCTCTGTCGTTCCCTTCTCCTCCTGTCCCCAATCCCTCCCAGCATCAGAGTCTTTTCCAATGAGTCAACTCTTCACATGAGGTGGCCAAAGTATTGGAGTTTCAGCTTTAGTATCATTCCTTCCAAAGAACACCCAGGACTAATCTCCTTTAGAATGGACTGGTTGGATCTCCTTGCAGTCCAAGGGACTCTCAAGAGTCTTCTCCAACACCACAGTTGAAAAGTATCAATTCTTTGGCGCTCAGCTTTCTTCCCAGTCCAACTCTCACATCCATGCATGACTCCTGGAAAAACCATAGCCTTGACTAGACGGACCTTTGTTGGCAAAGTAATGTCTCTACTTTTGAATATGCTATCTAGGTTGGTCATAACTTTCCTTCCAAGGAGCAAGTGTCTTTTTAATTTCATGGTAAATACATTTTCCAATAATCCTATTACTTCTAGATCTTAAAAAAAGAACTGCCAAGCAAAACTTGACTTGGATCTTTAGCTAAATATCTCCTTTATATGACCATATATAAAATAACTACTTATGTACACCATTCAAATAATTCTCCTAGTAAGTATTTATTGAAGATGTCATCATTTGGCATTTTACAAATATGACATTACACACATTATTATTTGTCTGTGTACATATGTGTGTGAATGGGAGTTCATGGTGGCTCAGAGGTTAAAGTGTCTGCCTACAATGCGGAAGACCCAGATTTGATCCCTGGGTCATAAAGATCCCCTGGAGAAGGAAATGGTAACCCACTCCACTATTCTTGCCTGGAGAATCCCATGGACAGAGAAGCCTGGTAGGCTATAGTCCACGGGGTCGCAAAGAGTCTGACAAGACTGAGCAACTTCAAAGAAGAAAGAAGAAAAGATGTGTGTGAATGCAAGTATTCATTGTGAAATTCTCTTATACCTATTGTGTTTTAAAATCCACATTGCATGTGAGAGACAGCAAAGAATTATTTATTTCTGTAATGATGAAGAGGGTTTTAACAATAACTATAGATCACAGGGGGAAAGATTCTAACAGCAAAAGTAATAAATTAGCAGAAAAAAATTTCTGCTACTTTTAAAATTCAGTGGTTTATTTTTGCATAGTTTCTTAAGCAATAAAAAAAAGAAAAGAAAAGATCACACTGTCATATTTATACTCCTCAGACCTCCTGTAAGAAATTCCAGTGATATGGGATTATTTAGACAACTAGCTACTAAAAATCATGATAATCTGCTGGCAACATCTTAAGCCCTTTATGTTATCAAGATAAAGGAGAAGTGTTGGGATATTTAGTTAATAAAATATTAACCATTAAAAATGATGTAACAGAGTCTATGTAGCAAAATGGAAAAATACTGCCAAATGCAAACATTGAGGACAGAATAACTGGAATAAAGATGTAAAAATGCAAAAAAAAAAAAAAAAAGATAAAGGAGAAGCAATGTCCAATACTTTTGCCCCAGGCACTGCTAAACAGGAGTGTTAACTTTGATAAACATGAATGACTAAATTCATATCACTGTAGGAAGAGAAATATAAAAAGATACACTCTCCACCTTCTTACTGAAAGACTTCAGAGCTGCTGACTTAACTGACTTTGTTCAGTCGTGAAGATTCCTGTCCTTCTCTTCGTTGTATTTTTCTTCCTGGCCCCACTGTCACCAGGAAAATTGGAAAAGTTAATTGAGTGGTTGAAATCTTTATAGAGGGATAAGTTTTGGTTGATGTCAGCTGGAGATAGAGTGACTGAATTGCCAAGAGAGTGGTTTGTGATAGCCCCAGAAGTAAGTCTTACAGAAAGGACTTGTGATCTTACTAAAAAGGTTTCTGGTGAGTTATATTATTATGGGAGAGAGTTTAAGGACTTGAGCAAATGCTTTGTTCTCAGTCTAGGCTGGCCATCCAGAAAGACCAAGTAGATAGGATATTAAAGTATAATCGTCTGGATCCTTGAGAAACAGTGAGGTACTGTGCGTTGTGCAGTAACAGTGTATTTTTCACTAACATACACTGAATGATAGAGTTGGCCACAATACCATGAATTAAGTGTAGTAAGTACATCTATTTAATAATATTATCATGAGGATTACAGATATGTAAATATGCAAAGTGCCTAATATCGACTATGATGATGTCCTTCTGAAATATTTTGATTACTTTTACATTGTTTTGAAATGTCTGAGAAAGAAAGTAACTTCTTGGTGCCTCATTTTGGAGGAAGAAACTCTACTTTGACCTCCATTGGAGAATAAAACACAAAGTTTCTCTGTTGGATTTCATGTGCTTGAGTTGTGTACCCTATGTGTCTTGATAGAGATCATTGGATGGGTTGTTCTGATGTATTTTGGGCTACTTAGGATAGAAAAAGAAGTTTGTTTGTTTGTTGTATATATAAGAACACTGTAAAAACACATACCCCAAAAAACAATTCCATTCACCTTAAAACCAAACAAAACAAACAAGCAAACAAATAAAACTATGGGGAATTTTTATTTAGAAGTGGCTAGAATTTCAGTAATTTACTAATTGAACTTACACTCCATTCCTTAATAGTATAAATGAAACCAAATTCTCTAACAGTTAAGTCTACCTTTGGGTAAATTTAAAACTCAAAAACCTAAATATCTTGGAGAAAAGAGTCAAATGACTTCAACTATTTTGCAATTAAAATAAAATTTCTCAGATGAAAATTATGAGAATTGTTATTGTATGACATCTTTCTAAACTCAGAACAAACAGAATTAAAATCATGTTTTGCTTTATACCAACCCCAAACAAAGGTTTCCTTAAAATAGAAAAGACTAGTATACAGAGCAACCACATTTGGGTAATAAAATATTACTTTCAATCATGTGATCATGATTTACATGTGTCCCTCATGTCATCTGCTTTTGAAAAACTTATGTGAAAACCTTCATGACATTTTCAGTATCTTCAGAAACCTAAGAGACATGTTTATGTGCATGGTTTAATCTAAAAGTTGAAAAATTTGCAATTCCTTCTCGTGCATAAATATGAATTTTTATATGATGCAATAGCTGTTATCTAGAGAAAAGATATTTGTTGTTTTTGTTACTAGTGGAAATATGCTAATTTAGAATTGCCACTTAAATAATGCTATTCTTTTCCTCATACTGGTGCTTGACAGCTGTCATCTTCTGTTATTTGTAAATTCCAATTAAGTCGACATACATGCTTCACACCCCTCATGTAGGATGGTATAATTTGAGGATGCATTTTTAAGCTGGTGAGATAATGTCTTTTCCCTCCAGCATCAAAAGCAATAAATAACATCTCCCTAGATATTATAAATAAAGAGACATCATTAATTTATACAGTGGAACAGTGATATCACATGGACTAAAATATATGAAAAAAAAAAGTCAATGTAATATGGGTTTGACTTTTTCCCTATACGGCCTAGTTATCCAAAGTAACAGAGATCTTATGCTAGCTTAAGTTTGCTGAAATCTGAGGGCATCAATATGTATCAGGTTACCAGTACCATCAACTCCACCACAACTGGATCCTATAAAGTAAGATTCTAGGTGAAGAGCGAAGACCACTGTCTGTATACCTTCTTTGCGGATACCTGATAATTCACCATTACATTTAATGTTTTTACTTTGTGAGTTTCCCTCTGTTGGTGACTCATTTAAAAATGCAAGCATTTCTTGAAGAGGTGAAACAGCAAGTCTTCCATCCATGATATGGATGATTCTGTTCATTGGTATATGTTGTGATCAAGGAGAATTTGAGTACTTTATAAAGGAGGGCATTCTGAAAAAAAAAAAAAAAAGGAAATGCTAAGTGATTTTACACTTCTTCACTGTGTATCTAAGGCTGCTCATGCATGGAATCACTAGTACAGTGTTTCCTTCTTCCCTGAAAGCCTCAGATCTGTGTGTGTTCAAGAATCCCTCTTAACCCAGTGCCTGCTAGGGTTCTATTCATTCTTCCTATCAGAGAGAGTTCTAAAGATAAAAGCAAGAGAGCTATTTAAACAACATGAATTGACTTTCCCATTCTTGACTTGTAAAGTCAAAAAATTTAAATATTTAATTTCTTTTGAATTAGAGGAAAAAGTAATCAGGTGGGTAGGTTACACTTAGGAATATACATTGTCTGCTGCAAAGCTATTCTGGATTTAACAACAACTATTTATAAATTTTCATGGAGAAGTAAGCTGTAGCCGGTAGCAGGCCCGGCCAAAAGTTGCAGAGAGAGCAGACAACAAATTACAAAACTGTCATGGTTGGATAAACAGTGAAATAAATGACTTCTTAAAACTCTATTGTAAAGGGAGTGAGGGGAGGAATCTTAGCATGTGCAGATGTTATAATAAATTTCATATCAACAACTGATTTATTCCATGTTCGGGGCCCTATGTCACATATAATAACTAAGTGGTTTATGTGCTTTTTTGTTCCTTTTAACAGTGAAATGTGCCATGAAGGACACCTATAGTTGTTTTCTCAAGAGAGGCAAATGTAGGCTTGCATGCCACAATTTTGAAACACCAGTTCGTTTCTGCACAAAACTAAATGCCAACTGTGGTATATAGAAGTCTGAAATAAAAATCAACATCCCTGAAAAATAAAATACAGTGAGTATCAGGATTAGTAATAAATGAGCCTGAATTACTAACCACTCCTGCACAGTATGTGTTGTTTTCTTGGTCACATGGCATCATTTGAGGAACTAATTTCTCTTTTAAGGATCTGATATCTTTTAAAAAAATATGTTGGGTGGTTCTGTGAAAACCATTTCATTATTTTGGATATAAATTCTCTATTAACTGGCTGGAGAATGCTGTTGCTGCTAAGTCACTTCAGTCGTGTCCGACTCTGTGTGACCCCATAGATGGTGGCCCACCAGGCTCCCCCTGTCCCTGGGATTCTCCAGGCAAGAACAATGGAGTGGGTTGCCATTTCCTTCTCCAATGCATGAAAGGGAAAAGTGAAAGTGAAGTCGCTCAGTCATGTCCAACTCTTCGTGACCCCATGGTCTGTAGCCTACCAGGCTCCTCCGTCCATGGGATTTTCCAGGCAAGAGTACTGGAGTGGGGTGCCATTGCCTTCTCCAGGCAGAAGAATGCTAAATGACACCAAAATATTTATTATTATTAGGAGCCTTCAATTCAAAGGTATCCAAACTGCTAGGAGCACTTCTCCAAATGAATGAGAAGTTGAAAGAGACCAAAGAAATGGAACAAATAGGATCTTCATCAGACTATAGATCAAGGGACATGACTTGATTCACTACAATCAGGAAGTCCAGGAGTCAGTCCAACCCTTCAGTTTCATGCATTTGTTCTCTTCAGTTCAGTTGCTCAGTCGTGTCCAACTGTTTGCGACCCCATGGACTGCAGCATGCCAGGCTTCCCTGTCCATCACCAACTCTTGGAGCTTGCTCAAACTCATGTCCGTTGAGTCGATGATGCCATCCAACCATCTCATCCTCTGTCATCCCTTTCTCTTCCTGCCTTCAATCTTTCCCAGCATCAGGGTCTTTTCCAATGAGTCAGTTCTTCGCATCAGGTGGCCAAAGTATTGGAGCTTTAGCTTCACCATCAGTCCTACCAATGAATATTCAGGACTGATTTCCTTTAGGATTGACTGGTTTGATCTCCTTGCAGTCCAAGGGACTCTCAAGAGTCTTCTCCAACACCACAGTTCAAAAGCATCAGTTCTTTGGTGCTCGGCTTTATGGTCCAACTCTCACATCCATAGATGACTACTGGAAAAACCATAGCTTTGACTAGATGAAATTTTGTCAGCAAAATAATGTCTCTGCTTTTTAATCTGCTGCCTAGGTTTGTCATAGCTTTTCTTCCAAGGAGCAAGCATCTTTTAATTTCATGGCTGTTGTCACCATCTGCAATGATTTTGGAGCCCCCAAAAATAAAGTCTCACTGTTCCATTTTTTCTCTTACACAAGGAATTATATTTATTTATTATTTTTATTGGAGTATAATTGCTTTACAATGTTGTGTTATTTTCTACTATACAGAAAAAGGAAGAAGCTATATGTATACATACATCCCCCATTTTTTGGATTTCCTTCCCATTTAGGTCACCACAGAGTATTGAGTTCCCCATGCTATGTAGTTAGTTCACATTAGTTATCTAGTATATATACATAGTATCAATTGTGCATCAATAGTGAATTGAGAAACTGAGATTGACATATACACACATGGAACTTTAAAAAGATGCCACATCTGGAAATAAGACATAGCCACTAATCTTCCTTGGAAGGACTGATGCTGAAGCTGAAGCTCCAATACTTTGGCCATCGTGGAGAGCCAATGTGGAGAGCCGACTCATTGTAAAAGACCCTGATGCTGGGAAAGATTTTATAAAGTTGAAATGTTGAGTAACCACTACTATAATATATAGCACCGTGTAAAATTCTGTTTGTGAGTTGTGTGCAATGACAAATCAGGGAGTTTTTCAAGGTATAAAGCCAGATCTCTTTCCACCAACTATAGGAACAAAGAACAAGATGAGGCTTTGGGTCCCATTCAGAGGTTTTCCCACCTCTCCTTCAGCCGGATTTCTGTCTGACAATACATAAAGAGCTGTATTTTGAATGTTTTTCTTCTTGGCTCCTTTGTATATGAGAAGCAGAAAGGACAAAGCTAGAAAGGGAATTCTGCCGGGCATTAAATACTGCACTTGGAAAGGAGGAGTCCAGCTCTCAGAACTAGAACTTGAAGTACACACTGACAACTGGGACATCTTTCTTGATAATTCCTAGATTTAATTTCAACAGCCTAGTCTTCAGTTCAGTTCAGTTGCTCAGTCATGTCCGACTCTTTGCCAACCCATGAATTGCAGCATGCCAGGCCTCCCTGTCCATCACCAACTCCCAGAGTTCACCCAAACTCTTGTCTGAGTCAGTGATGCAATCCAGCCATCTCATCCTCTGTCGTCCCCTTCTCCTCCTGCCCCCAATCCCTCCCAGCATCAGCATCTTTTCCAATGAGTCAACTCTTCGCATGAGGTGGCCAAAGTATTGGAGTTTCAGCTTTAGCATCATTCCTTCCAAAGAACACCCAGAACTAATCTCCTTTAGAATGGACTGGTTGGATCTCCTTGCAGTCCAAGGGACTCTCAAGAGTCTTCTCCAACACTACAGTTCAAAAGCATCAATTCTTCAGTGCTCAGCTTTCTTCACAGTCCAACTGTCACATCCTTACATGACCACAGGAAAAATCATAGCCTTGACTAGACAGACCTTTGTTGGCAAAATAACATCTCTGTTTTTGAATATGCTATCTAGGTTGGTCATAACTTTCCTTCCAAGGAGTAAGCGTCTTTTAGTTTCATGGCTGCAATCACCATCTGCAGTGATTTTGGAGACCCCAAAAATAAAGTCTGACACTGTTTCCACTGTTTCCCCATCTATTTCCCATGAAGTGATGGGACCAGATGCCATGATCTTCGTTTTCTGAATGTTGAGCTTTAAGGCAACTTTTTCACTCTTCACTTTCACTTTCATCAAGAGGCTTTTTAGTTCCTCTTCACTTTCTGCCACAAGGGTGGTGTCATCTGCCCAATCTTAGCTGTTATTAAATCTGGGAATCATTTTTTGTCAAATAATAAATATAATGAGTCTCTCAGCTAGTGAAAGAAACTGAGAAAGCACATTTCACTGGTTCCCTATTGCCCACAGGATAAGAAAGCATATAGTAAATCTATACTGTGCCCCGGCATAGGGTAGCAAGCATACCTAGAACACATGGGTACAGGGAGAACTGATGGGAGTTGATTGAAATAATCCAGGTGTACAGAGATAAAGGCTGACCTAAAGACAAAGGCTGACCAATTTGAGACATTCTTGCAAATGTTTTATTCCCAAATTATGCTCCACATATTGAATAAAACAAATACTAGTAAGACTTCAAGATAAACTCCCATGTTATAATATTATATTGTGTTTGTACTTTTCAGTGTTAACTCAGAAGGATATCAAAAGAGACAGAAAAGAGCTTATTGTGCTGCTGCTTCTTATCAATCATTTCCTAGGTTACAAGAGTCCAGCCACAACCTATTCGCTTTTATTTTGACATGGACTTGGCCAATTTGAGAACTGACAGGACAGGAGACCGCCTGCAATGTAGGAGACCCAGTTTCAATCCCTGGGTTGAGAAGAGTCCCTGGAGAAGGAAGTAGCAACTCACTCCAGTATCCTTAGCATCTTAACAAATAAAATTAAACCCATGCGTGAAAGATATGCACTGTCCCTGTGCATATCTGTTGATGGCTAAAGGTTTGATTGAGGAACCAATAATTTTATTTTGTTTCCAAAATAGGGATTAAGAAGCTAGAGGTTTCTCTAGGAGTAAGACACTTGAGTCAGGAAGGTGGGGGAAGAGTATTACCATAGTGATTAAGTATTCATGTTCTGAAGTTAGATTTGTTGAGTTTGATTCTCAACTTAACTATGTTCTGAGCCATGTGATTTGAACAAAAATTATTAGCAGCTCTCTATGCCTGAATGTCTTTATTTATAAGAAAAAAATAATAATACACTCACTGAATAACTTTGACAAAATTAAATGAGCTAATCCAAGTAAAACACTATCTGGTATATAGTGAAAGTGAAAGTCACTCAGTTGTGTCGGACTCCTTGCAACCCCATGAACTATACAGTCCATGGAATTCTCCAGGCCAGAATACTGGAGTGGGTAGCTTTTCCCTTCTCCAGGCAATTGAACCCAGGTCTCCCACATTGCAGGCAAATTCTTTACCAGCTGAGCCACAAGGGGAGCCCAGGAATACTAGAGTGTAGCTTAACCCTTCTCCAGAGGATCTTCCAGACCCAGGAATTGAGACTATTCTTTACCAACTGAGCTCTCAGGGAAGCAGGCTAGGATAACTTAGTGATAAAGCTCAAAGACAAGAAACTTAAAGCTTTACTCTAAGGTACTACATATTAATATTTCCCAAGTCATAAGTCTCTTGGAGAATAAAGAATAGCAAGCCAAAAGATGAACAATAATAGTAGCTATGTTTATGTTTTAAAATCTCCAAATTCAAACTGCTTTTGCTAAGCTAAAGATTTAGGGGCAGATAATAATAATATTGAAAAATGTAAGAGTTTCTAATCATTTTATTCTCAAGCATAATTAAATTCTGTGGGCTTCTTGTGTCACAATAGAACAAACACTGTCAACATCCCAGGAGCACACCTTCAGCCTACTTCTTAAGAATAAAGTCCTGAACAAACGTATTTATAAGCACTGTTTCAATCACTTGAAATGAATCCCAACTCTGTGTCTCTAATCTTCATTTATTTCTTTGGCTCAAGATGCAACTCTGCCTATTGGATATCTTATGAAAACTCTGTGCTGCTGCTGCTAAGTCGCTTCAGTCGTGTCCAACTCTATGTGACCTCATAGACTGCAGCCCACCAGGCTCCCCTGTCCCTGGGATTCTCCAGGCAAGAACACTGGAGTAGGGTGCCATTTCCTTCTCTAATGTGTGAAAGTGAAAAGTGAAAGTGAAGTCACTCAGTCATGTCCGACTCTTAGCGACCCCACGGACTGCAGCCCACCAGGCTCCTCCGTCCGTGGGATTTTCCAGGCAAGAGTACTGGAGTGGGGTGCCATTGCTTTCTCCCATGAAAACTCTGTAGACTTCTTAAATTCAACACTATCAGCATAATTCTGTCTTCTCTTGTTCTCATCCTCATATCCTGACTTCCCCTATATTGTTTGTGATCATCGTTAGCATCACCTAAAGGACAAGACTACTTCCTTATCATCTCCATCTATAAGTACATTTATTCCAGTCCATAAATACTATTTGAAACTGCTCTTTCAATTCTTGCCAATACAGACTTGCTCCAGCCCTATAGTCAGCCCTGCTTCCCCATGTCCATGGCACATACCTAATGTGATGTTTGTCTTTCAGGTTAGTCCCTACTTAAGTTACAGAAAGAGTCGATAGGAATCAAATCAATCACTATTAGAATACTTTGGCAGTCCAGTGGCTGGGGCTCTGCACTTTCGATGCTGGTTCCTAGGTTTGATCCCTGATTGGGGAACCAAGATCCCACATGCAGTGTGGTGAAGACACCAGTAAATATATGGATACATTTTTTAAACTAAAAAATAAATCAGTCAACATGGGTTAGGCACTTGGGGTGTAACACTGAATGGAAAAGAATATAGTTTCCATGAAAGCTGTAACTATTAAATATATATTTATTAGTATGACATGTGCTAAAATAGAAGAAATCTAAGTTCTAAATTTACCTTGAAGTAAGGGGCTCTGGAAAGATTGTATTGAGAAAATAGCATTTAAACTAGGATCTGAAGAACATGAAAAAGATAAGCTGGATGTTACCATAGAGTTGAGAAGGGGCACATGTTGAGAAGAATAATTACAGATATTTCTGGTAAATGCAGTAGGTAAATGTATAAAGTCCTGAGGTAGAAAAGGGCAAACACATAGTACAAGTAACAGAAAAATTCAATGTGGTTGCTGAATAAAGGAAGAGTAGTATTAGAAAAATATATGAAGGTGAACGCTTGGGTGAGCCAAGGTTGTGAATGGTCAAGGGAAGTATATGAGAGCTTAAGGGGGAAGAGTACAGAAAGCGAAACAAAAGAGAGCTCTGTGACTGTTGTGTAGGGAATGGAAGACCAAGGGTGTGTACATCTAGATAAATTCAGAGGCTGTTGGAGAATTACAAATGAGAGATGGTGTTAGAGTGCATTCCTACAATGGAGATGAGCAGAACTAGATGAAGCTTGCTGCACATGGGTGGCAGAATCTTAATTAGGACAAAATAGTCCAGAAGTCCTCATGGGTAGTGCAGTAATTCCTCCTTCTCTCCACCAGGTAAAAGACGAGCTTGCTCACACTAGGTTTCTAGTGTTCCTCGGTGACATACTTAAGATTCTAGAAAGTTATTTAAGTATCAGACTGGAGGTTGACTGTCAAACTCAGCTTTGTGTGGAAAGTTCATTTAAGTGACTTTATAATGAAGCCACAAATACTAATCTCAACCCCCATCCCAAAGGAGGATCCCTAGTCACAGCCTCAGCCAACTTCTCTCAATAGTTCCTGCCAGAGCTGTAGTTCAGGTCCGGCCTTTCTTTTTTGCTGTTTCTAAAATCATCTTTACGTGAGCTTTGGTAATCAACCCTTACCTGTTTCCTTAAATTACTACTGAACTGTATTTTTGTGTCCTTGAAACTTTAGAACAATTTTTCTCCTTTTCATGACAATTTTAGTTTCTAATTTCAGAATCCAGTCAGACTCTGGATTTATCATGCTCCTTGTAGTTTTCAAGTTTGGATTATGGATGTTCCTCTGTTCTAATTGCCAGTGTGGATTGTCTGGAGCCCCTCTTCTCTTTGGCCAGTAGTGTAGAAGTTGCGGCACAACTTCCCCAGGCATATCTTTAGAAAAGAAAATTTCTAAAGCCACTCTCAATCCTAAGCATGCTGATTTCTCATTTGTATAGAATATTTATTCTGTCAGTTTCACAGTGGCCTATTCTTCCTAATATTTTCAGCGCCTCACATCTGGTGACACACAGAGCTGCAAGACTACTTGTTGAGCTATATTTTTTAAAATGTTCTTTCTTATTTTTAGCCTGTGAAATTCCTCATTCTTCAGACTGCATGATGATAGTTATATTTTTATGAAGAGTTTTCTATTTCTCCACCTTTGGCTTTAACAGCACCCATAATATAAAATAAAACCCCTTAAAACCAGTTTTTAAAAATTTCCTGGATGAAATAATACTTGGATTATAGTCTCTGTAGTTATAACATGAAAAAACCTTCTGATTATGTCTTGCATCCTAAAATTGAAATTTTCTCATTGTGGCATCAAAAAGAGTAAATCCACATGAAAGTGAAAGTGAAGTCGCTCAGTCGTATCTGACTCTTTGCAACCCCGTGGACTGTAGCCCACCAAGCTCCTCCGTCCGTGGGATTCTCCAGGCAAAAATACTGGAGTGGGTTGCCATTTCCTTCTCCAGGGGATCTTCCAACCCAAGGATCGAACTCAGGTCTCCCGCATTGCAGGCAGATGCTTTAACCTCTGAGCCACCAGGGAAGCCCTAAATCCATGAGAAACCCTAAAAAAAACTGATGATTAAAAATTCATTATGTTAATGTGATCTTCAGAAAATCTTGAATAGCTAGAACTCCAATATACAAAACCTTAGTAAATTTATATAATGTATATATTTATTTTGGAGTGTAGTTATACACTGACACCTATGTTCTATCCTAGCAACATATCCATATACTAAATTTGACCAGAAAAGAAAAATAGCTTTCAGAATTATTTCCCAGGTGTTTTTCTCTGACACGAAACCACAAACCTCTTTGTGATAGAAAAAATGTTTAAATAATTTTACTATTCCTCCATTTTTTTCTATTAAGTGGTCACTGAATAATAAACTCCCTGAAATATTCATCATAAGGTTATAATCATAATAAAAGAAGTATTATTTATGCATATATCTTTGCTTTATAAAATGTCTCTATTTGGGAAATTCTTAATAAGTATGTTAGGCTATACATTTATACTAAATTTTGAAAAATTGATTCTGCAAGGATCTGGTACAGATATTTGTGAGATACATCACACTTTCTATATTTGGGTTGAGACAAGGAGAATTGTAGAAGGAAGAGTGACATCTCTAGAATATATCTTTTATTCAACCAAAAAATTTCATCCATTTTGATAGAAAAAGCACTATTTTTAACCTATTGTTTCAGAATCTCTTCTAAAGTAATTCTATGCCTCAACACTAGGTTCCAATACTACCAGCATGAGATCATTAGAAAGAAGTCTTATATCCCAGTACCACTTGCAAACTGTGGCTAAATCTACAAAAAGATATTAGAATTTCCTCTCTAGACAAAAGTTGTGAAATCATCATGACACAATCAAAACATTATTATTTTTTCTTATTATTACGTGCATTCTTGTTGGGATTCCAAGAACTGCCATACCATACTTCTTTGGATTTCCAACTTTTTCGTAGACTCAGTTTCATTATAAGTGAAGTATGGATTCAATAGAAATCATTAGTACTTTTCCAGATTATGGGTATATTTGTGGACATAGTACCATTAATTCCCGAATATCACTAGCTCATAGTCACAGCCAAGACTCCACAGAAGTACGTAGGACTCTTGGAATGATATGAGACTTACCCATGAAACCAGAATCCTCCTATTTTCCTTCCAGGTAAGGCTGTCGGTTTTCCTCTTCACATCTCTGCTGCTTGTACTTGCTCAGAAAGTACACCACCAGGCATAGCCATCACCTGCAAGTCTTCCTTGATCTCCAGGGGCCTGAACCTGCCATTTGTCCTGTAGGGAAATAATTAGAATTTCTCCCTCTCTCACTCCCTCTTGTGCTTTCTTCCCTACACGCTTTCTTGTACATTGGTCTGAAGCAGTGCTGATTCAGGCCCCAGGTAATACAGTTGAACAAAAGTCTGTAATCAATATATTTCCACAGCTACTTGCCCTAGCCTTACCATAAATTATTAAAAGCAGCCCATCATACTGGTTGGCAGATTAAAATCACCAAGCCATTCCTCCTTAGTGACACAGTTGCTGCTATTAGTTGCTAAATCATGTCTGATCCATTTGGAAGCCCATGGACTGTAGCCCACCAGGCTCCTCTGTACACGGGATTTCCTGGACAAGAATACTAGAATGGGTTGTTATTTCCTTCTCCAGGGAATCTTCCCGACCCAGGAATCAAACCCGTGTCTCCTGCATAAGCATGTGAATTCTTTACCACTGAGCAATGAAGGAAACCCCAGTGACATGGGTACATTCTAACTTAAACCTAAATATAAAGCACCTAGATATAAAATTCATCTAAATAGATATAGCCACAAAAATTATAGCCTATTCATCCTTCACTTGGCCAAAGTCAAAATTACCTTTTCTCTTAGATGTCATTCCCTCTTTAACACTTCTTTAATACTTCTTAGGAAATAGAGCTGCATCTCTGATTTGCTGTTGTTGTTGTTTTTTAAGATACGTTTTCCCAGTCCATTTGAGTAATAATACACCTTGAATTCTGTTGACTTTTCTGGACCCAGGATTATAAACTTCTTACATAATGTCTCTGAAGAGGTGACATACCATACTCATCAAGGCCTCCGAGAGAAATCGCCTTTATCCCAAAGAATACGAAGAGTTCAGGGGCTACATTAAATTCAAGCTGTCCAAGGGAGTAGTGAGAAAAATGGGAAAGAGATCAATAGAAGTAGGTGTAGCCAGTCTCCATTTGTGAAATAACTTGAGGCTGTCAACAGTGGAATGATTAATGAATGGAATTACATTCACACAATAGAATCCTATACAGCAATAAAAATGAATGGCCTTCAACTACACATAGCATTATTGATTGTTGTTGTCTATTTTGAGAAGTTTGATGATGTCTTTTGCTTGCTTTTTGTCTTTTTGTTTTTTTTTGACTGCACCACATGGTTTGTAAAATCTCAGTTCCCCAACCAGGGATCGGTCCTAAGCCTGGGGCAATGAATGCTTCCAGTCCTAATCACTGGACAGCCAGGGAATTCTTGGTATGTTTAATGATGAATTTCACAAAAATGTTATAGAAAAGAATTTAGATACAAAATAATTTAACATAAATAAAAAGTTTATTTTGTCATTATCAATAATGATCCTTTATTATCATTAATTAAAATTAATGTTTATGTCATTGAATATTTGAGTTAAGTAACTAGCAAAATTTATGTTATACCAGGAAATGGCAACCCACTCCAGTATTCTTACCTGGAGAATCCTATGGACAGAGGAGCCTGGTGGGCTGCTGTCCACAGGGTCGCACAGAGTCGGACACAACTAAAGCAACTTAGCAGCAGCAGCAGCAGCATTTATGCAAATTACAAAAGCAGACAAAGTTATCTATTATGTTAGAAACCAGAATAATGGTTACTCCTGGGATGTTGAGGACTAAATGACTGGCAGAGATATGAATAGTGTTGATAATGTTGTTTCTGGATCTGGATAAGTGGCTATTTAGAAGTGTTCAGTTTATGAAAACTGAACTATAAATTTATTGTACATGTACTTTTTATGTATACATGCTAATAAAATGTTTTTAGAAAGATTCAAAAATATACAGAATAAAGTGAGAAAGTTGTCTTTTGTCAGACCTATCTTAAACCCACTCTTCTTTCCAGAGCAAACTGATAAAATAATTTTTGCATATCTTCCCAGACCTTTTTTCTCTATGCATACACATAAAATATTCAGGTACCTATATTAAATATCCATATATCCATGTCATATGCACCTAAGGACTTGCACTGGGTTCACCAAAGATAATGTGTATATCTCTTTCAACTCTGCAGTCAGCAAATTCATGCTGGTACCTTGAAACAGGTAATGTAGGAGTATTTATAACACAGAAACTAACCAATACCACAAACCAGAGAATTGTGGGGTTTTTTTCCAAAAGTTGAATGATGATTTGTAAATGTTTCTCTTTGAAAGGATAGTGCATTAAGCAGAAATAACATACAGACTGAATATGCCACTCCAATGTTTCCTGTTATCTGAAGTTACCAGTGAAAAATCTAAGATTCCAACAATTCTTAATATTCATAGAAAAAATTATTTTGCCCACACTCTTTCCCTCTCTGGTATTAAATAATTCTCTGTGTTCCTGGAACTTGAGGAATTTTGCCCCATCTCTCTTAGTGAGATCCAACTTCTTGTAGAATAAAGTTAGGGGTAAGTACCCTGATGAGTTGTTTAAATTACACTTCCTAGTGCCCAGGAAACCACACAGAATGACAGCCTACCTAGTTAATTTCTATACCTATCTCTTCTCCCGAAGACAAATACACTGTAAGTGTCTTGGACATCCCTAGGAGAAGTGGACTTATTTGCCTTAGAGGACTAGGATTATATAATAGCCAAGATTGGGAAGAGTGAGCATTGGTATAAAAGCAGCCAAAGAGCACAAATTTTACATTCATAAAAACATAGGTTAAAATTGTAGCACTACTATTTATTAGTGTATTTAAATTAGCCAAATATAATTTTTTGAGCTTTATTGACTCAGTTAAGAAATGAAGAGAAAGTTTGTTTCTATGTTTTGGTTTTGTTGTAGAGGATTAAATAATGCACTATATATAAAGAAACTATTTTAGTGCTCAGGACAGAATAACATATAAAAATATGTTATTTTATTTCTTAATTTATTTCTTTTTTCATACTCAAAACATTGGCCTATATGCTACCGAGTACTATAGATCAAATTCTGACCTTCTTCTTTTTTTCTCCCTAGTCTCAATTCACTCACAACTGTTTGGATCAAAGCAGAGGAGCACTTTACTCGGTTAATAACTTGCTCCTATTAACTAATTGCTCTGTTATCTGAAAAATGTCAGACCTGTCTTTGTTATTCCAAGTTCAGTTCAGTTCAGTCACTCAGTCATGTTCGACTCTTTGTGACCCCATGAATCGCAGCATGCCAGGCCTCCCGGTCAAACACCAACTCCCGGAGTTATCCCAGGTTACTCATCTCTAAAATGAGCTGGTTGACTAAATAAGTTAGTTTTACCAACCTCCTTGATGGCTCAGATGGTAAAGAATCTGCCTGCAATGCAGGAAACCCAGGTCCAATCCCTGAGTAGAGAAGATCCCCTGGAGAAGGGAAGGGCTACCCACTCCAGTATTCTCGCCTGGAGAAATCCACGGGCAGAGGAACCTGGCTGGCTACTGTCCCTGGGGTCACAAAGAGTCGCACATGACTGAGCTACTAACACACCTAGAACTCTATGACATTATCAAATAGATTTGTCCATCTCCCCATGTAAAGCAAGAGTTGAGAGTAGAGGTATGACTGTGTAGAGGTTTAAACTGAAGTGGAAAGCTCATCTTTTTCCATAACAAGATAGAATAACCATGGAAGAGAGTGGGTGATGACAATGAGGTGAACAGTAGTGTTTGTTGGAGACACTAATGAACCCAGAATAAGAAGGGTTTAATAAAAGATTATAAGAGTAGATGTGACACTGAGTTTGAACAATACTACAATAGCTATCAATAGCAATGACTGGATGAACACTAATTATATGCTAAGAAATATGTCCATATCTCACTGAGCTACCACTGTGAAGTTGGTTCTATTATCATCCTTCACAAAAATGGACTAAAACTTAAAGACATTAGGGATTTTACCAAGATTATTCAGCTGATAAATGACAAAACTTGGGCTAAAATCTATATGTAGTGTGAAGTTAAAAATCAAGATGTTTGGAGTGTCTAAATATGCAAAGAAAGGAAAATAAAAAAGAAAAGAGAAATAAGGTAAACAGGTTAAAAACTCTCTACATTCTTGGTATACCCCTAATACTCAGTAAAGCCTGTTGTAAATCAGGCACTCCAAAATCATTATTAATTAGCTGTTTCTCACACGCACACACATATGAGCTCAGAAAGAAGAGCAAGTAGGGAGCTCAGCTCAGTGCTCTGTGATGACCTAAGTAGGCTGGGTGGGGAGGAGGTGTGGGAAGGAAGTCCAAGAGGAAAGGGATATATGTATAAATACAGCTGATTCATTTCATTATACAACAGAAAATAATCCAATGTTGTAAAACAGCATACTCTAATAAAAAAGAAGAGTAAATAATATTTAAATTTACTCACAACTAAATGCTTTAATACTAACCATACAATTCATTTTAGAGATCCAAGTGTTCCAGTAGGATTAGTTCAATGGTTGCACAAAATGTATCCTTCATGTTCTTTGGCATACAAATTGACTAATCAGACACAAATAGTTTTTTGTGGGAGTAATAGTCAGGTTTCATGCTCATTTATTTGTAACCAGTATTTAAGATTAAAAGATATCAGTCTCTGTTTTGAGTCCATCCTGCTTTTGATGCTTGAATTCTTTCAAACATGTTCCCACCAAATAGTTACCCTTGTAACTGTTCAACTTGTTCTTGAATAACCTCAATAACAGTGAAATTTCAACTTCCAGGATTGACTGGTTCCACTTTTAGATAGCTGATCTGAGAGATCTAAAAATCATCTTCCCTGTGATCAGTCTTCACTTCCCCTGAAGTATTCACATCTCGGCGCTATAATTTGAGATTTTATTTAACAAGTTTAATCACCTTCTCAAGTCCAACTTTTAAATATCTGAAGACATCTCCAAAGTCTCTTATATTTTACATTTCTTTTGCTAAACCCTCCATTTTCTTTTTCATACAATATGGTTTCACATCCTCATACCATTCATTTACTGCTGCCTAGAAACTGCCTGGGGATTTCCATAGTACTCCATTGTCTTTTCTAGAATCAAATGCAAGATTCCAGGCAGTGTGTGACTAGTGATGAAACACCTCCCCTGTTTGGATTCATTTTTATCTACTCATACAGTCTAATGTAATTATCACAACGAAAAGTATGTCTCTATCTAGGGATAATTAACCCTCATTAAGTTAGCAAAGCTAATTTTCCCTTCTCAAGTTTCTTCCAGACATGATTTGACATACAGAGCAAAATTAAGGAAAACTGTCTAGAAAATATATCCATCTCAGAAACAGATTTTGCTTATCTGTATATTGCCAATTATTTCCCTGAAATTACATATATGTATTATGTATAATATATATGTATGTTTTTATGTTAATGCTGTGTATTACTGTATTAGAGATATTTTGGAACTATGCATGTTACCTAATGTCCTGTTGATCTGTATGTTCAGTAAAGGGTATTAACTCAGATCCTCGCTGCCTGCCACTAACTCTCCATTGCAACATTTTAAGAAGTTCAAAGTGTTTCCACTGATGTGAATCCTCTAACTACTAATAACTGATTTGGTCAAGGTTACATTATGAGAATTTCTTTCTTCTACTAGTTTAAGCTTCCTTCATTTATCACTTCCTACCCTCCCTCTTCCTTCTGTATTGTTGATAGCTATCAATATTACTCAAGACAGAAAGAAGAGAAGCTGCCATGGAGCAGTGGGGCTTTGTATACATAACTGATTTACTTCAGGGAAGGCTGGAGGGCAACTCACCTCCCTTGGGTTGGACTTGGTAAAGAACTAGAATGAGTGCCGTGGGAGCAGTCATCCACAATCTCCATCAGAGGCTTCACTGTGCTCGTATATCACATTGTACTACAGTAGACATAAGTCATCCACAATCTCCATCAGAGGCTTCACTGTGCTCATATATCACATTGTACTACAGTAGACATAAGGTTATACATTTTAGCAATTTTAAAAGTCTTTCCATTTAAAAAAATGTTCTATTTCAGGAAAATTTAGGGATGCAACCATTATAGAAGTTTTCATTGTCTTTTACCTTGTGTATTATTCTCCGTACAAGTCAGTAACGTCTTTGTTAGCTCTCTGAAGAGGCAGACTTACCATAACTTCAAAATCACATTGACACTTAATCAGACTGAAGTATAAACTCAGAGAAATAAAACAGCCTCTAGTGTACGAAGTCACAGAAAATATAAAAGGGAGAACTAGAAAGTTCAGGAGCTGATTGTATGGTCTCATACATTTATAAGAAAAAAGATGGCAAAAGATTTAGGGTTTCTTTAAATTAATTTTCTCCAGTCTCTCAACTCTTCTACACAGAAGGAATACGAAGCAGAAAAGAAAGAAAAAATAAACTTGGTTAAGTTTGGAACTGAACTGTAAGAAATTCTCCTTTCTCAAAACTGTGTTGTAGCCATTGGCAGGGGTATTTCATTTAGCTGTTCTTGTTCTCAGTCTTCCTATCCACAAAACAGAGTCAAACTGAATGACTTTTGGTAGTTCTTTCGATTCTAAGCTGTATATAATTTTAAGCAAGACATTACTGAGCATAAGTCTGAAATAACTCTGACATAAAGCATTTTAATCTCTGAAAATCCTGAGATATGAGTTTCCATGGACACCTGGATTGAGTTAGCTTTAGATACTGGTCCCTGTGCTGAATGTGACTTTGCTTCTAGCAAACTGCTGCAAGGACTTTTTTTCCTAGAGAAGAAAAAAATAATATTATGAAAGGTAAACTGAATTTTCCTTGCCTTTGACCTCTCTCTCATGTCAGTTACAACCATTAGAAGTAGACCAGTGAAGGGGGTGCAGGGAGACCTGGGTTTCAGCAGTGTTTCGGAGCATCCTGGATATGTGTGTACTCTGTCACAGACTAGCACACTTTTCAGGGGCATTCTTGTAACTTTGTGTATCTTGGGAAAGGGACAATATTGCAGATTATTTTGCTGAACCCCAAACTACTAACAGTACCCAACTGTACTCTTGTGAAGTCATGATTTTAGGCATTCCTTAGAGCTCGAATAAATCTTGTCCAAGCCTACCAAGAGGATGATCACTAGCCGAGGATATCATTGTTGTTATTGATCAGTCACTCAGTCATCTCCAACTCATTGTGACGCCATGGACTGCAGCACGCCAGGCTTCCCTAACTTTTCATCATCTCTCAGAGCTTGCTCAAACACATGTCCATTGGTGACGCCATCCTTCCTGTCCTCTGTGATCCCCTTCTTGTCCTGCCTTCAATCTTCCCCAGCATCAGCATCTTTTCCAATGAGTCAGTTCTTCACATCAAGTGGCCAAAGTATTGGAGCTTCAGCTTCACCATCAGTCCTTCCAATGAATATTCAGGGTTGATTACCTTTAGGATTGGCTGGTTTGATCTCCTTGTAGTCCAAGGGACTCTCAAGAGTCTTTTCCAACACTACAGTTTGAAGGCATCAATTCTTCAGTATAACAGCAATTATTAAAAACATCACAGCTATGTAGCGGTATTGTCTTCCAGTATTACCAGTGTAGACTTAATTTTTACTTCTTTACATTGGTAAACATAGGCCACAAAAGCAGCTTCAAGATATCTCAATGAATTACCCACCTTACCTCTATCTAGATCAATGAAAAACTTGGCTAAGTTCTATGAAAACTTCAAGCAAATGTTTTATACAAATATTAAAGAAAATTAAAAGAAATGAAAGTTGTGTTAGTCGTTCATGTTCAACTCTTTGCAACCCCATGGACTGTAACATGCCAGGCTCCTCCATCCATGGGGTTATCCAAGCAAGAATACTGGTGTGGGTTGCCATACCTTTCTTCAAGGGATCTGCCCAATCTGATCAAACCCTGGCCTCCTGCATTGCAGGCAGATTCTTTACCATCTGAACCACCAGGGAAGGTATAAGAGAAGGGTGTTAGAAAAGGGTAAGAGGGCCAAATATTACAAAGAGATTTAGATGCCATGTAGTTAAGAAAACAGTGATTTAATAAATCTAGAAATGTAAAGATGTTGTAACATTGGAAAACCTTCTACTACAATTTGCATCAACAAAATAAAAGTGCAAAACCATTCTATTCATTGTCTTTCTAAACACACACCTGACCACTGCAAACTCCCCTTTCTTCAATCTTTTCTACAAAATAGATATACTGATCTTGGAAAATTCCAAATTTTGTTTAGTTTCTTGTCTAAACCTGCATGACATTACATTACCCCAATTCCTTACTTTTGTCTTTACTCTTCTTCACCGACTAGGTCCCATGGTCCCCTGACCTCTTCCAAGGACATTCTGTGATCTTAGAATGCTATGAGCTGAACACCCAGTTATTTCTCTTTATTTTCCTCTTAAAGTATGGACTTGTAACCATTCTTTTCAAGTTCCAGGTCTGTTTTCCCTGGGATACTGTGAAGAAAAATATGTCATGATTTGAGATCAGACTAGATAAAAAGAGTTGAAAGAAAAGAAAGAACCAAAGTTAGCTCCATGTTTCTCAGCACGAGAGACTGAATAAGTGTTGAGCTGAAGTACATCACTGTAGAAAATCTGAAGGAGAACCTTCTTGGGAGCGAATGTGATGATACCATCTTTAAATAAATTATTCAAATTCATATACCCTCACATTGAAAATGTGAGCTAGTCAAGTCCCTGAATAGTTTTGTAATAGGGTGTAAATATCAGTCATGAAGTTGCAGATGGAAATAAAATTTGGAAGTCATCTATAAAAGAGCTAATGAAGATATGAAAAAAGGCATTAGAAATAAAAATGAAATATTCAGGATTAAGAAAGCAAACCATTCTTATTGAAACAAGACTTTCTTAGATATATGTGCCTTATTCCAGAAATTAGGAAATATAACCACTGCAGTCAGTGACAGAATTAGTAATTGTGTAATCAAAACTGCATCTCTTTTTAAAGTTTTAATTAACTTATATTGACTGCATGCATGTTGATTTAAGCTACTCTTTGAAAAAAAGAAGTGTTGCATTAAAGAATACAAGTAACCTCACTGCAATCTTCGTGGTTGGAGAATGAAAAAACTAAGAAAGTGATTGGTATCGATTCTCTTTATTTCTCTCAGTCCAACCCGGCTTTTGTCTTCTAATTACTCTAGGAAAAGAAATCAATTTTTTTTCTTTCTAATATCCACTCTAGTGAGCAGAGAATAAAAAGATGTAAGAGTGAATGAACAATTCACTGGTGCTTCTGGCTCGTTTTAGAATATTTAGGAAACTACTGAAATCTTAAAAATCTAAATCACCTATTTCCTTCCACCTTGAGAAACCAATTAATTTCTTGTATTCTGTTATTTTCCACTGGCAAATCTTCTATGTCTTAAAATATTATCCTAAAGCGTTATTCTTAACAGAATGAGGAAAGTAAATACAAAGAAACAAAAGAAGATGCCATAATGAGCTGATCAGCTGTATCCAGGGAAGTGTCATGGGGACACTCAGAAGTAGGGCTGAGGAAGAAATGGGAGTTATTAAAAGGGGGAAAGGACCAGAAAAGAGCAGTAACAGATGCAAATGCCATTAAGTTTCAAAGCAGCACTGTATACAGGAGAAGCAGCCCTGGCAAGGAGTTTCAGGAAGGATGAAATGCACCAAACTTGTAAAAGATGTCATTAAGATGATAACTGAGAAGAGAACTTGAATTTATAGGAAAGTGGTCATTTCCTTTTGCAAGAATGGAACCACTGTATTTTAGGAGAAAGTGCTTTGTCAGTTTTTCAGATGAAGCAACTGAAGTCTGAATGTATTAAATGATATATTCAAGTCAGTGGGACAATTGGAAAGAGAAATCAGAACTGAAACAAAGTTAAGGATTTGTCTCACTCTGTTTGGATTTTATTTGTCTGGGCAAGAAAATCAAGCCATACAGTACATTAAAAATATTCTTCCTAATCTGTTAATTTATTGACAGAAATTCTATACATATAGATATCAAATTCCCTGCAATTTCTTCAATATATTCAATGCAAAGCAGAAATTATTTTGAAGATGAAATGTATAGAATGTAAGAAAAACAGCTTTCTTGCTTGTACAATTTATGAATATTATTTTTATTATTGCAAATAAAGTCTCATAAAACCTAAGCAGTTTTACTAAAAAGAATGTATAAGCTAACAATTATGAGTTTTTATAATTCTTCATCTTGAAAAAAAAGCTGATAAATTTCAACACTATAATTTTGTCCTTTTTAGTCATTTGTGTTTTAGAGAAAGAGATGTTAGTAAATTTTTTCATTATTTCAAAAAGATTAAAACACAGTTTTTCTATAATGCATGTAGTAAAAGTCATTTAAGCCTCTCCTTTTAGATTATATATATGTATACATATATAATTAACAGGAAAAAAATGGATTCAAACAAATTACCAAAGAAGAAATAATTTCATTTTGTTTCCAAAGACAGATGTCCTTTATGTCCAAAACAGCAATTGATTAAGCAGCATGCAAAACTGAATAGACAGCCTTCTAGAGTCCAGTCTGAAAGATTAGAGTCCTTTGGCTGATACTGCAGACAAGATTCCAGCTGTGGAGCATGTTTAATGAGAAACTCCTCTTGTGTCTCAGCCACAATAGGTCAGGCAGAGATGTAAGCACAGTTCCAACTGGTGTCACAGGGAAGGCTGGCAGTGGCACCAAAGTAGAAATCTATGACTCATGCATAAGCCATAACCAGCCTTCAGATCACAATTATGGTACCTGCACATGGATGTGTACGCACACAAGCTACACACACAATCATACTCTCTCACCACAGAAACATCGGAAGGAAAAAAATTATTCATTTATACATGTGAAAATAGTATAAAAAATTTTGCAATAATAAAAAAAAGTCCTACATGATTCTTACTACATCTTGCTTCAAAACTGTTCATATCTGATAGAAAAGGGCAATGGTAAGCACATTTACTCAATAGTTTTAATTTTCACCATATTATCTCTATTTCATGATTACATATAACTTCTGAGCATCATGTCAAACAATGTTGACTATATCTGCATTTATAATAGACCTGGATTGCCTCTTTCAGCAAAGGAAAGCTACACTAAAAACAAAAAAAGTCAATCCTAGTTTATTTCCAGCAAAATCTTATTACTTTTTTTAATATAAATTTATTTATTTTAATTGGATTCTAATTACTTCACAATATTGTATTGGTTTTGCCATACATCGACATGAATCTGCCACAGGTGTACATGTGTTCCCCATCCTAAACCCCCCTCCCACTTCCTTCCCCATCCCATCCCTCTGGGTTATCCCAGTGCACCAGCCCCAAGCATCCTGTATCATGCATCGAACCTGGACTGGCAATTTGTTTCACATATAATAATATACAAGTTTCAATGAAATTCTACCAAATCATCCCACACTTGCCCTTTCCCACAGAGTCCAAAAGACTGTTCTATACATCTGTGTCTCTTTTGCTGTCTCGCATACAGATAACAGACCTTATCGTTACCATCTTTCTAAATTCCAAATATATGCTTTATTATACTGTATTGGTGTTTTTCTTTCTGGCTTACTTCAGTCTGTATAATAGGTTCCAGTTTCATCCACCTCATTAGAACTGATTCAAATGTATTGTTTTTAATGGCTGTGTTTTGGGGCTCCAGAATCACTGCAGATGGTGATTGCAGCCATGAAATTAAAAGATGCTTACTCCTTGGAAGGAAAGTTATGACCAACCTAGATAGCATATTCAAAAGCAGAGACATTACTTTGCCAACAAAGTTCTGTCTAGTCAAGGCTACGGTTTTTCCAGTGGTCATGTACGGATGTGAGAGTTGGACTGTGAAGAAAGCTAAGTGCCGAAGAATTGATGCTTTTGAACTGTGATGTTGGAGAAGACTCTTTAGAGTCCCTTGGACTGCAAGGAGATCCAGCCAGTCCATCCTAAAGGAGATCAGTCCTGGGTGTTCATTGGAAGGACTGATGCTAAAGCTGAAACTCCAGTACTTTGGCCACCTCATGGGAAGAGTTGACTCATTGGAAAAGACTCTGATGCTGGGAGGGATTGGGGGCAGGAGGAGAAGGGGACGACAGAGGATAAGATGGCTGGATGGCATCACCGACTCGATGGACATGAGTTTGGGTAAACTCCGGGAGTTGGTGATGGACAGGGAGGCCTGGTGTGCTGCGATTCATGGGATCACAAAGAGTTGGACACGACTGAGTGACTGAACTGAACTGAACTAAATACTCCATTGTGTATATGTACCACAGCTTTCTTATCCACTTGTCTGCTGATGGACATCTAGGTTGCTTCCATGTCCTGGCTATTGTAAACAGTGCTGCGATGAACATTGGGGTACACATGTCTTTTTCAATTCTGGTTTCCTCGGTGTGCATGCCCAGCAGTGGGATTGCTGGATCATAAGGCAGTTCTATTTCCAGTTTTTTAAGGAATCTCCACACCGTTCTCCATAGTGGCTGTACTAGTTTGCGTTCCCACCAACAGTGTAAGAGCGTTCCCTATTACCTTTGATGATAAATTTCAACCACTTTCCTGCCAGCATCTTCAACTCCTGTGCCCAACCCACCCTGAAATACTCTAACCTTAGATAGATTCAGTCTCTACTCTTCCATACTCTGTTGCTGCATTCTGCTGGAGAAAATGGATATTCCCTGATTATCCTCTGTGCATCAGTGCTCAATCTGGCAAGAACACTGAAGTGGGTTGCCATTTCCTCCTCCAGGGGATCTTCCCCACCCAGAGATGGAAACTCTGTGTCTCCTGTGGCTCCTGCATTGGCAGGTGGATCCTTTAACACGGGGCCACCTGGGGATTACCCTCCAGCCATCTTCAAATCTAGTGCAGCATCCTTCTTCACTAAGCCAAAGAAAAAATAAAATGTCTACCAATCATGGGCTATCCCAACTGTACTTCTTTGTGTCTATCTCTGCCCTCCTGGTACTGTCTTCCAAGGTGTCTCAGGCAGTGAGGGGCTTCCCCTGCCTGAGCTGATCTTTAGGGAAAGTCCATCCCCTAGTATTTCTCTGACATGTCAACAATAGTTTTCCATTTCTCTCTATTCTGATTTCTTCCTTTCATTCCATGAAACCATTTAAATTACTCTTATTTTCTAAAAACTCTCCCTTCATCTTATTTTCATCTACCTCTGATTTGTCTTTCTCATTATGAAGTGAATGTCACTTGGTCATGTCCAGCTTTCTGTGACTCCATGGACTGTAGCCTGCCAGGCTCCTCTGTCCATGGAATTCTCCAGGATAGAGTGCTGGAGTAGGTTGCCATTCCCTTCTCCATGGGATCTTCCCAACCCAGGGATCAAACCCAGGTCTCCTGCATTGCAGGCAGATTCTTTAGTCTGAGCCACCAGGGAAGCCCAAGAATACTGGAGTGGGTAGCCTGTCCCTTCTCTAGGGGATCTTCCCCACCCAGGAATAGAACTGGGGTCTCCTGCATTGCAGGTGGATTCTTTAACAGCTGAGCTACCAGGGAAGCCTCTCATTATGAGTATCTTTAAATTTTATCCAGATGAGGAGCTCACTTCCTGAACTTTCACTTACTTCTATTTTTGGTACAACTGTCACCTGGTTCCCAGTACTAACATCGTTGACTCCTTTACTAAATTTTCTTCCTCCACATATTACTAAAAATTGGTTATTTATAAACTGTTTGTTCTGGATCCTTAAAGGCAATGTAAACAGTCATTACTGGCTGAGACATTGCTATGTAGACACTTCTCTATCTCATGGGGCCAGTCTTTGTGCAGCCATACTAACTACTAACTATGTTTCAGGACTGTGCTTCAAGAAAAGAAAGAGGAATAAATTTATCCATCAATACTCATTTCTTACTGGTCAAAGTTTTCACCTATACTGTGTTCATTCTTCCATATTGCTGGGTAATACAATTATGGACAGTAAGAAGAATTCTGTGGCAACCTGCATCTTTTGTCAGAGAATTCTCTGGGATAGGAAGGAAGGATTCTATTCCACCCAAAAGTAATGTCTAGAGGTGGGATTGTAGTGCTTTCTTCTTAGAACATAGCAAACTGTAACTATATGATGTTTTTAAAATTCATCTAACTCCTCAGTTAGCTAACTGTTCATTAGCTCAGAGCCCAGAACATAGTAAGTGTCCAAGTATATATTTATTAAGTGAATCAATGAGATGGTTAAAACAGCATTTTGTACTTATTAGAAGTTTGTTTGGAAATCTGACAGACACAATTTTGAGTTCTCATTTCAGTCATATTGTATGATCCCGGTGAGTTATTAAGCTATGAGAATTCTCCTTTCTCATAGGAACTATGTAGAGAATATGAAAAGAAAATAAATATTTATACTTTGCTTTGACTTTTGGATGAGACAATACATACAAATTTCCTTTTACTGGGCTTTGTACATAATAACTCCTGAATTCTTTTATATATTTTTGTTTTAACTTTTAGATTTAGTGGGCTTAATTTTAAATTTGTTTTTATGCAAATGATAGATATTATTGTGGTTGTTATTCAGTCGCTAAGTTGTGTCGAACTCTTTGCAACTCTTTGCAATGCCACGGACTGTAGTACACCTTCCTGTCCTTCACCATCTCCTGGAGTTTGCTCAAACTCATGTCCATTGAATTGGTGATGCCATCCAACCACCTCATCCTCGTCCCCTTCTCCTTGTGCCTTCAATCTTTCCCAGCAAGATGTACATGTTCTTAAAAGATCAAATAGTAATTTAGATTTTTGATAAAAATTAGTAGCCTCTGCTCCACCCTTTCCCAGCCCTAAATTCCATTCCTTGGGGCTTTGGACTGTTTGATTTTTTACTACCTTATATTCTATATAATGTATTTATATTACCATTTTTGATTTAGTTTTAGATGTTATTTATTAGTTTCTGTAATGGATGAAGACTTACACTCAAAAAATCATTGCATGATCCAAAACTTATACCTCTTATTATCCTCCCAGAAAAGTCTTATCTTATTTTTAAATCTCATTCTCCAGTGTATATATTATTATGATTAAATAAAATTCTCAGATGTTTAATGGCATACTGTGATTAATATCATATTGAGAAAATACTTTGATTATATGCATTATGTGGGCTTAATTTGAAATAGCAACCATTGATATTTGCTTAGAAATTTCTTTTTTACCTATTACAAAATTTCAGACAGAACACTCCTTAAATGTGTGTATGGTAGTTTGTTAATCCCATACTCCTCATTTGTCTCTTATCACTTCCCTCTTCCCTTTGGTATCACAAGAATGTTCTCTATATCTGTGAATCTGTTTCTATTTTGCATATACATTCGTGTTTTTTTAAAATCCCACATATAAGTGATATTATACAGTACATGTCTTTCTCTGTCTGACTTATTTCAGTAAGCAACATATACTATGAGTGTATCCATATTGCTGCAAATGGCAGAACTTCATTATTTTCTATGGCGAAGTAATATTCCATTATATATTTATGCATATATATATAATATATATATATACGTATAGAGAGTCCAGTTTTAAATCTGATCATCAGTTGACGGGCACTTGGGTTGTTGTTCCATGTTCTTAGGACTTGAAGGGATATTGGAAAAGATTGGAAGTCTTAGTAAGACTTGTCTACCCACCTAAGATGCAAATAGAGAATGATGTTAAAATAAAAGTCATTTGTCAACATGTAAAGTTTCAAAAAATCAACTTGCCATTCATGCTTTTCATAATTTAATTTATTATTGAAGTATGCTGCTGCTGCTAAGTATACTTGACACTAATACTAAAAATATAGTGTTAGTTTCAGGTGTACAGCATAGTGATCCAGTATTTTTGTGGATTATATTTCATTAGAGATTATTACAGGATAATGGCTATAATTTCCTGTGTGTGCTTTTCCTCTCTTTCACTTTCTCTTAATAGACACACAGTGCATAGACATACATGCATTTTATTTATTTATTTGTTTACTAAATCACTTGAGAGTAAGTTTTAGATCTAATGACCATTTACCACTAAATTTTTCACTGTGTATTTTCATAGAACAAAAACATTTCTTACAAAGTCACAGTAAACTTAAAAATTTAAATGTAAGTTGATGCAATACTATTGTCTAATGTAAAATCATATTCAAGGGCTATCAAATTGTCTCAATAAAAAATTCTTTTGCAGTGTGCTCCAACAAGGATCTAATGTACAGATGTGAGAGTTGGACTATGAAGAAAGCTAAGTGCCGAAGAATTGATGCTTTTGAAGTGTGGTGTTGGAGAAGACTCTTGAGAGTCCCTTGGAGTGCAAGGAGATCCAACCAGTCCATTCTAAAGGAGATCAGTCCTGGGTGTTCTTTGGAAAGAATGATGCTAAAGCTGAAACTCCAGTACTTTGGCCACCTCATGCAAAGAGTTGACTCATTGGAAAAGACTCTG
This sequence comes from Bos taurus, assembly GCF_002263795.3. Classification (NCBI taxonomy): domain Eukaryota; kingdom Metazoa; phylum Chordata; class Mammalia; order Artiodactyla; family Bovidae; genus Bos; species Bos taurus. The sequence goes on along the minus strand of NC_037350.1, from coordinate 22,576,434 downwards.
ATGCTGGGAGGGATTGGGGGCAGGAGGAAAAGGGGATCACAGAGGATGAGATGGCTGGATGGCATCACCGACTCAATGGACATGAGTCTGAGTGAACTCCGGGAGATGATGATGGACAGGGAGGCCTGGCATGCTGCGATTCATGGGGTCGCAAAGAGTCGGACATGACTGAGCGACTGAACTGAACTGAACTGAACTGAACAGGAAATCACCCATGTTAGTTTTCATATCTCTCAGTCTCCTTTAATCTGACACCATTCCTAAACCATTCGTTTTCTTTCCAGACATTAATCCTGTTAAAGACTATGTCAAAATTATTTAGGAAAAGTTATTTTGCAGTATATTCCTTGAGTTCTGCTATTTCTTTCCAATGAGGATCTGACATTTGATTCTCTAATCTGGAGCAAGAATACGGCACAAAATGTTCTTCTTAAAGCCTCTCACCAAATGGCACATAATGTCAGTTTCCCCATCATTGACCAGACCACCTTACCTGCCTCCTGATAAATCTGTTTGCAGGTCAAGAAGCAACAGTTAGAACTGGACATGAAGCAACGGACTGGTTCCAAATTTGGAAAGGAGTACGTCAAGGCTATATATTGTCACCCTGCTTACTTAACGTATATGCAGAGTATATCATGTGAAATGCCAGGCTGGATGAAGCACAAGCTGGAATCAAGATTTCCAGGAGAAATATCAATAACCTCCACACTTGCAGATGACACCACACTTATGGCAGAAAGCACAGAGGAACTAAAGAGCCTCTTGATGAAAGTGAAAGTGGAGAGTGAAAAAACTGGCTTAAAATTCAACATTCAAAAAACTAAGGTCATGGCATCTTGTCCCATCACTTCATGGCAAATAGATGGGGAAAACAATGGATACAGTGAGAGACTTTATTTGCTTGGACTCCAAAATCATAGCAGATGGTGACTGCAGTCATGAAACTAAATGACGCTTGCTCTTTGGAAGAAAAGTTATGACAAACCTAGACAGCATATTAAAAAGCAGAGAAATTACTTTGCCAACAAAGGTCTTTCTAGTCTAGGCTGTGATTTTTCCAGTAGTCATGTATGGATGTGAGCGTTGAACCATAAAGAAAGCCGAGCACTGAAGAATTGGTGCTTTTGAACTGTGGTGTTAAAGAAGACTCTTGAGAGTCCCTTGGACAGCAAGGAGATCCAAACAGTCAATCCTAAATGAAATCAATCCTGAATATTCATTAGAAGGACTGATGCTGAAGCTGAAGCTCTGATACTTTGGCTACATGATGCGAAGAAGTGACTCATTGAAAAAAAGACCCTGATGCTGGGAAAGCTTGAAGACAGGAGGAGAATCGGACAACAGAGGCTGAGATAGTTGGATGATATCACCAACTCCATGGAAATGAGTTTGAGCAAGCTCTGGGAGTTGGTGATGGACAGCGAAGCCTGACTTGCTGCAAAGAGGGTCACATGAGGTCTCAAAAAGTCAGACACGACTGAATGACTGAACTGAACTGAACTAAGGTGATGTCCTCCAGATTTCTCCTGGATAAAATAACTTTGTCTAAAAAAAAATTAATATTCTTTTGGAATCTCAGGATCAGTGAGGAGAAACAACAGGAGAAGTTCTGTCAGAAGCCTAGCTTTCAGTATAGTCAAGAAATTTTGAATTCTCAACCATAATATCAAAAGTTTATGCTTTGAGTGGAAACAGGATTAGGGAAACCCATAACAATAAATCTAACAGTATATGTGTCAAATTGCTTAATTGGGGGATTTCTTAAAGGAGTTTGCTCCCTGTGTTGTTAAAAGTTGTATATTACAGCTTGTTTAGGCAAACAGTCTTCATATCAGTATGGTTTCTTCTATTTGTTGCTTAAAAAACAGGTATGACTTTTTCTGCTATAGCCCCTAGTGACAGACACCATGACTGACAGCCGCTCTTAAAAGATAAGTACATATTTCTTTCTTAAGAGTCTCTTTCCAAACAACTGCCACATAATTTTAATACAATTTAATCAGAAAGAGGCTATCTGGGTTGACTTCATTATACATTCACACATTCAATCACACCAACATCACTTTTCAAATACCATCTCTTACAAATGGATGCTGTTAACTTTCTCAACAGTAAAGGCACAGACATGTGATTTCCACCCATCAGTGGAGAATTAATAAATCACCCAACATATTACAGTTTCACGCCAAGTTAGCACCTTCATCGGGGAATGAAATTAGCAGAGCAAATCCTGGCTAATTGTGAAAGATGCTAATTACTCGCTCACCCTGTAAAATAAGGCATGAGTGATGTGTGGTGAGCCCTGCACAGAGTCATGAACGCTTGGAAATGCAACACTTAAATAAAGCCTAAAACTGCTTATGCAGAGAGAAATGGAGACCAGAGAGTATAATCTACAGCCAGTAAAGTGAAAAAGAATCTGCAGGGATTTTTAAGATCTCATTTCAGAATGGCAATAAGACTAGTGGACACTTGGATGACTCCAGGGATTCATTATGGAGTCTTTACTTCTGGGTCTCCCCTTAAATCCCCACCTGAACACCACTGGGAACAAGTCCTCATTGGTTAATAGCTGTTCCCAGTCAGGACATGGGATAGCTGTCAGAGAAATGACCTCAGTTCAGCTACTCCTGGATGAGGTGGTCTCCATTACACACTGGCAGTAATTAGCTCCCCTGCTGGTTGTCTCTGCAGAGAGGCCAGGAGCTGAGAGGGTCTTGGGACGTGGATCCTGAGCAGACATTTCCGAGGCTGTCAGCTCCTGCTTGGCTGAGATGAACTGGTGGAGGTGAGATAGAAAGCTTTAGCCCTGTCACTGTCAATCTGGGACCCCCTTCTCCGGATGGGAGACTTATTTCCCCAAAGTTGTCAATTTTTCACTTTTCACCATCACGAGGCTCACATTAAGAAGAGAAGCATGTTCCTAATAGTGCTGTTTAGGTGTGGGATTTTAAAAAAACAAAACAAAAGCTATGCTACAACATGTACTACCTTTTTCTATACTTTCTAGCTCCTCTGAAGATCTATGACCAATTAAGACCTCAATACAGCTAAACCCAAATAAACAAAACCAATATATCTATTTTTCTGTTTATCTGTTACATCCCACATACTAAATTTGCTTATGAAGGGCAATTATCACTTAATACTTAATTAAAATCTCCCTGACTAATGATCTGTGCAAGCTGCTAAAAACAATTTTACCATTTACAATTGCAAAGGTTACCCAGAGAAAGATGTTGTATTGCGGTTAATTTGTGTAATGATGCAAAGATGATAAATTATTAATTCCTCAAAAAGGATGAAATTCCTCAAAAGATGAGCTTTGTGACACAATTTAAAAGATCAACATGATAAAAAAAATAAAGAAAAAGAAAAAAGGAAGGAAGGAAAAGAGAAAGAGAACAAGTTAAATTCCCCCAAATTTTCTCTTTTAACAAAGAAAAAGTGAATTAGTAATAAAAATGTGTTTGTACTATTGTTATTGGAATTCTGTATAGTATGTATGTGTGTGTGTGTGTTAAGTCGCTTCAGTCATGTCTGACTCTTTGTGACCTTAAGGACCATAGCCTGCCAGGCTTCTCTGTCCATGGGGTTCTCCAGCAAGAATACTGGAGTGGGTGACATGTCTTCCTCCAGGGGATCTTTCCCAGCCATGGATCTAACTTGCCTCTCTTATGTCTCCTTCATTAGCAGGCAGATTCTTTACCATTAGCACCATATATTTAACTCCAAAAAAGTAGAAATCATCTTTCCTTTTAAAGTTTTTCTTTTTACTAATTGTAAATAACAAATCATGATGAGATAAAGGTTGCTCACTTCATTCCATGACTACTATTCCCAGAACAAATTACATGTTCGAATATAGTCAACCTCCAAAACACAGTAAGTTTTCATTATATCATTATTAATATGTGATAAAATTCATTAGAATGGCACAGGGTTAAAAATAATTCCATTCGGAAAATCCCTTCATCTTTTAATTCAAGAGTTTCTCCTTAAAATTAATAAAAGAAAATAAATTGCACTGTGGGCATGACATATTGCCAGTTTTTCCTCTCAGTATGCTAAATACTCCCCTCAGTAATCCAGAATTCATACTTTCTCAGAAGGCAGAGCTTCTATTTAGTGTACATACATATATATTTTATATATAATTATATATGTATTTAAATTTTCCTGGTACATATTAGGAGGTCACAAAGTAATGGTAAAAGCACAGAAATTTCTTTGTTGTTGAAAAATTTCAGAATCTTATCAATATCATGACTGGTGTTCCCTGTAGGTTTTGTTGTTAACATGAAGGTGAAAAAATAATACTATCTGATCTACAATCTTAAGGACTTCCCAGGTGGCACAGTGGTAAGTAATCCGCCTGCCAATACAGGAGATGAGGGTTCCATCCCTGGGTCAGGAAGATCCACTGGAGGAGGAAATGGCAACACACTCCAGTATTCTTGCCTGGAAAATCCCATGGACAGAGGAACCTGGCTGGCTACAGTCCATAAGGTCGCAGAGTTGGACATGACTAAGTGACTGAGCACTACAATCTTAAGAAGAAAGTTGCAAAACATATCCTTGTAATGCTATACAAACTGTATGTATTAAAACTAAGAATATCAATTATACTCAGTGATACATTTTATAACTGACTGGTTACAGAAAAATCATTTATAACATTCTTATTGCTAAATGCCCGCCTTGATAGGATATTGTCAATTCTTATGTAACAGGTTGTCTCAAATTTGACCGGTACCTTAATTATGCTTTGGCCACCTGATGCAAAGAGCTGATTCATTTGAAAAGATCCTGATGCTGGGCAAGATTGAGGGCAGGAGGAGAAGGGGATGACAGAGGATGAGATGGTTGGATGGCATCACCGACTCAGTGGACATGGTTTGGTTTGGGTAGACTCCGGCAGTTGGTGATGGACAGGGAGGCCTGGTGTGCTGCAGTTCATGGGGTCGCAAAGAGTTGGACACGACTGAGTGACTGAATTGACTTAATTATGCTTTACTTTTTTTTCTTTTATTGGCTATAAGTATTGAATACTTGCCTAAACTCTGATTATCTGATCTTTTATTTTCTATGTAAATAATTTAGTAATAGAATTGGAATTATAATTTGGGGAATTAGGTAGAAGGGTGACTCTCTTCTCAAATTCTCATGTATTTATTAGAAAAGAAAGAAGCATAGACGTTAAAGCATTGTGTCTACAGTGCTTAGCTGTGGCCTTCAGCCTATCTCTGATCCCCTAAGAGTGCTTTGTATTTGTTTCCTAGAAGATACTGAGAGACTGTTTCAAGGAAACGTACTTGTGATTCCTTGTTCTGACAAGGACCAGAACAACAGCAGTGGTGTCCTTGTCATCATCAGTATCTCTGTCAGGAATAGTGCCAGCACTGAGCAGTCTGCTCAGGCCTCTCTTGGCACCAGCAATCGTGGTGGTGACAGCTTCTTGGCTCGCTGAACATTGTTAACATACCACACGGTCCAGACCCCGAGGGCCTAAATGGGCTGCACCTATGCTTTTCTTCTTATTTAGTATTAAGTAGAGTCCTGTATGCATAAAATGGTTTAGCAAATGTTCTGAAACCATTTAAGCTATTGCAATCATTACATTTTTTATTGTAAAAATAGTACTTCAATAGCCATCTGACAGATGACTTCCCCAGCCCACCCCCCACCAGAAATAGTGTCTAAATGGAATAGTAGTGGCCCAGTGAGCTTGGAGGACCCTGAAAGTAGCAAATGATGATCAGAGTTCAGCAGAAGCCTAAGATGTGTGGCTTTTCCAAGTAGGTGACTGTAAGATCTTGGGTTTTAGGAAATCTTAATATATGACCAGTTTAGTTAGCTTTAAATAAATACTTTAGATATATACTTCTCTTTTCCCTTCCCAGCTCTGATTTTCACCAGGCAACTCAACTAACATGGGCTTTTCAAAGCATTGTTAGGTTGCTGCTGCTGCTAAGTCACTTCAGTCGTGTACGACTCTGTGCGAACCCATAGACGGCAGCCCACCAGGCTCCGCCGTCCCTGGGATTGTCCAGGCAAGAACACTGGAGTGGGTTGCCATTTCCTTCTCCAATGCATGAAAGTGAAAAGTGAAAGTGAAGTCGCTCGGTTAGGTTAAGGGTTATTAATATGGTTTAGGAGGAAAATACTTCATTGACTCAGGAAAGCTTGATGTCGAATCTTAACTATTTTTTTCTACCAGGCAAAGTTAAAGCTTTATTGGTGGGATCTAATTTTGGGTTGTTTAGTGGATAATAACCCTGTGAAATTCCAGATTTTTTCATGACAAAGTTCACTTCCATCCATTCAATCTCAAAGGAGCAAACTATTTCATCTACAAGCTAGGGATAATACATTTGAGTTTTCTTGTTTATGAGATTACTAATGCTTTCTTTTTCCATATCCAACAGTTCTTGATTCATATCCAACTGTTTTTGTTTCATAGCCTTCTGTTTATTTTTAGAATGCTAGTCATATATTTTTAGAAAAAATATTTCAGTTTATGTTAATTCCTTTCCAGATTATTCTTTTATTTATGTTTCTTCAGAAGTGATCTCTCACTGGGATCCTTCCATTAAATTAATTTTTCTCATGGCAGTCGTATTTTGGGAAGGAATTTCTTGACTGGTTGGATATTTTCCGTCCATGCTTACTCCTCCATATTTGATTTCTCTGTACTTATTTTTCCAGGACCCCAGGGTTCTCAGATGGGAACCAAGTGTTATACCTCTGATTCTGTACTGTTGTCTTGAGGAAACATAACCTATCTGTTTGGAAAATCAGGATGTCATTTGGTCCAGCTTATGGTTGGAGGATTGTAGCTACCCTCGTTGACACTCCAGTGATATTGCTCATATGTTATTGCCAGATCCTAACCAGAGTCCAAGCTATTATATTTCCAGCCTCCAACTGCAGACCTACTTCTCTGTTTCGTCACAGCAAATGGAAAAGCTACATCTCATGAGAGTTGAACACAATGATGTTATGAATCAATTACAGTAGTGGAGCCTTAGACTTGCTTCTTCAAGATATTTTTCTGGCATTTACATTCCATTCTGCTCCCCAGAAGAGTTAATCTTCTTTTGACCATGAATATGTCTTTTAAAATATGTACCAGTAATGTTTCAACTGTCATGTTGTATTTTTGAGTATAAGAATTCAATGTACACTCTTTTTAAGGTATCTGCCAGAAGGCCTCCAAAAAGGATTTTTTAAAATACATGTTTATCTAGCATTGAACAGTTTGATAGTAAGTTATGTTTTCTATAGAAATCAAAGATCAGAAATAATACAGAATATGTTATGTCTCAAACAGCAGGATATTTACCTGAGTATAAAGCATTTAGGTACCAGTGTGGAGTAACCTGGAATATAAATTTTAAGACAGGTACACAGGATATTTTACAGTTTTAATATATTTAATCTATGGACATAAAATTTAAAGTGTCAAATCATACTCACTGGAATCTTTCAATTGATTGATCAATTAATCAATAGATAGATACAATGAACATAGTTTAAGTGAAAGTGAAAGTTTAGTCGCTCAGTTGTGTCCGACTCTTTGCGACCCCATGGACTGTAGCCTACGAGGCTCCTCCATCCATGGAATTTTCCAGGCAAGAGTACTGGAGCAGGTTGCCATTTCCTTCGCCAGAGGATCTTCCCGACCGAGGGATCCAACCTGGGTCTCTCACACTGTCGGCAGACACTTTACCATCTAAACCACCAGGGTTTAAGAGATCCTGAGATTTGAATATGTGATTGCTGGGTGTATAATTCTTCAGCAAAAAACACGCTGAGAAAGCTATAAAGCACAATTGACTTTGTCTTATAAAATACTTTATTCTATAAAATGTTTTATAAAATTGTTTACTCCATGAAATATTATACTGTATAAAAATATTTTAAAATGTTATAATTAATATTTGACACAAAAATTTGAAGTTTTAAAAATCTAGTATCACATTTAAGCACTTTATTTCTCAGTACAAAAATAAGCTTAAAATTTTAATATAAATATTTAGAATAAGTTCAGCTCAGTTCAGTTCAGTCACTCAGTTGTGTCTGACTCTTTGCAACCCTATGGACTGCAGCACGCCAGGCTTCCCTGTCCATCACCAACTCCTGGAGCTTACTCAAACTCATGTGCATTGAGTCAGTGATGCCATCCAACTATCTCATCCTCTGTCGTCCCCTTCTCCTCCAGCCTTCAATCTTTCCCAGCATCAGGGTGTTTTTCAATGAGTCAGTTGTTCACATCAGGTGGCCAAAGTATTGGAGTTTCAGCTTCAACATCAGTCCTTCCAATGAACACCCAGGACTGACCTCCTTTAGGATGGACTGGTTGAATCCTCTTGCAGTCCAAGGGACTCTCAGGAGTCTTCTCCAACACCACAGTTCAAAAGCATCAATTCTGTGCTCAGCTTTCTTTATAGTCCAACTCTCACATCCATACATGATTACTGAAAAAATAGCTTTGACTAGATGGACCTTTGTTGGCAAAGCAATGTCTCTGCTTTTTAATATGCTTTCTAAGTTGGTCATCACTTTTCTTCCAAGGAGCAAGCATCTTTTAATTTTATGGCTGCAGTTACCATCTGCAGTGATTTTGGAGCCCCCAAAAATAAAGTCTGCCACTGCATCCACTGTTTCCCCATCTACTGGCCATGAAGTGATAGGACCAGATGTCATGATCTTAGTTTTCTGAATGTTGAGTTTTAAGCCAACTTTTTCACTCTCCTCTTTCACTTTCATCAAGAGGCTCTTCAGTTCTTCTTTGCTTTCTGCCGTAAGTGTGGTGTCATCTGCGTATCTCAGGTTATTGATATTTCTCCCAGAAATCTTGAGTCTAGCTTGTGCTTCATCCAGCCTGGCATTTCGCATGATGTACTCTGCATATAAGTTAAATAAGCAGGGTGGCAATTTAAAATAAGTAGGGTGAGTCAAATTTATTTCTAGTTTATTTAACTTATAATTGCAGAAACCAAATGAGGAAATATACATGCTCTTCAGGAACAGGTGGAATAATTTTTCCCTCCATTGGAAAAAAATCCATTTATTTTTAACATTTTTATATTGATCTTATTAGTGGTAATAATAGTAATACAATTCAAATGTTCAGTTGAGCCAAAGTCTGAAAATTTTCCATGCTAGTTTTCCAATGACAATGTGGCAATATGTATAACAATAAATTTGAACCATTTGTTTCTTTAGCCAACGAGTATCTAGGGATATTTACTCTGTATGGATGGCTTCCAAGTGGCTCAGTGGTAAAGAATCTGCTTGCCACTGAAAGAGACACAGAAAATGCTGGTTTGATCCTCAGTTGGGAAGATCCCCTAGAGGAGGAAATGGCAACCCCTCCAGTATTCTTGCCTCACAAATCCCATGGACAGAGGAGCCCTGCTGCCTATAGTCCATGGGATCACAAAGAGTCGGACACTACTGAGTGACTGAGCAAGCATGCACACATTCTGTATGGAGCACAGCTAAGTTTTGTGGGAACTTAAAATAAGTCACATTTGTTGCCAATCATCTGCTATTTTTGTCTACACAGCATCCTATCTTTGGGGAATTTTCTATCCCTTAGAGCATCTGAACATGGTATATCAACTTTCTATATGTAGGAGCTCTATCAATATTTGGGCTTCCAAGGTGGCACTATGGGTAAAGAACCCTCTTGCCAACACAGGACACTCAAGAAACGCAGGTTCAATCCTTGGGTCGGGATATCCCGTGGAGGAGAGCATGGCAACCCAATCCAGTATTCTTGCCTGGAGAATCCCATGGACAGAAGAGCCTGGTAGGCTACAGTCCATAGGGTTGCAAAGAGTCAGACACGACTGAGAGACTTAGCATGCTATCAATATTTATTAAATTAAATAATCGAGATGTATTCTTATAATATTCAAATGCAATGACAAATATGAAAGAACAAAGAATTTAAGAAAAAGAATACAAATTTAAACAAATGAGAAACCCATGAAAATGATTACATTATAGCTGATAGTTTTAAAACTAATTTTCTCACTTACAGAGAACACAAGAAACTCCACATGTGTAAAGCAATGTCTTTCCAAGAGTGACTCTAACAGATTATGTCACAGTGATTTTCTGTGTCAATATTTCTCCTGGTTGTTCCTAATTTTACCCTTTCCATTGTTTGCTTATTTTCTAATGAAACATGTTTTTATAAAGGAGATTTGATTTGAGACTTTCAACCATGATCTTTCTTAGAGGTCTGTTCTTTTCTTTAAAATATCAGGGCTTGCATATCCAAAATCAGTTTAACTTCCTTGCTTTCATTATCCCAAACTTTCACATATCGGTAAGCTGATTCTCATTCTGAGTTGAAGGATGTTGGGATGGTAAGAAATAAGAGATTGTTGATGTGACAATAGTTTCTTGTTGACCACTGAAGGTTACACTATGTTGAGATGTTTCAAAGGAGAAAGAGGAGAATTTGAAAGTCACACTGAATTTATTTTCAGTACATTATAAGATTGCATCTTTTAATCATTATTTATCTTTTTTAAAGAACACTCTTTCAAGCATTGGAGAAGGAAATGGCAACCCACTCCAGTGTTCTTGCCTGGAGAATCCCAGGGATGGGGGAGCCTGGTGGGCCGCTGTCTATGGGGTTGCACAGAGTTGGACACGACTGAAGCGACTTAGCAGCAGCAGCAGCATAATAAATATTAATGCTTTCTATTTCCTATCTCTTCTGTTTCATTATTCTACGATTTCTTTCCCTTCTAGTTGCCATGCTGAGGGGAAAGTTCAAATTACACGCAAATGTGTCACTTGTAGTAACCCAATTTCAAACATTCTACTGGGAAAGAATATTACATGAGAAATAGACTGATTTCAAAAAAACCCAAATCAAAGGATAACAAGAGCCTTTTGTAAAATAAGATGCATGAAATATGAAAAGTTGATGCTTACATACTCAACCAACATCACTACTTGAAGATTAAATATTTAAGTATATATTTAAGTATTAAAGTAGGACTTCTCTGGTGGCTCAGATGGTAAAGAATCCACTTGCAGTGTAGGAGATCTGGGTTTCATCCCTGGGTCAGGAAGATCCCCTGGGCAAGAGAATGGCTACCTGCTCCAATATTCTTGCCTGAAGAATTCCATGGACCGAGGAGCCTGGCAGGCTACATTCTATGGGGTCGCAAAGAGTTGGACACAACTGAGTGATTAACACATACACATACACACAAATATTAAGGTACTGTGTAAACTTGCTTTACAGTAAAAGAATAAATCTCATTTGGTGGAAGAAATTCACCATGATTGAAATAAATAGAATTAACCATGTGTGCTTAGTAGCTCAGTCGTGTCTGGCTTTTTGTCACCCCATGGACTGTAGCCCTACAGTCTTTTCTGTCCATGGAATTTTCCAGGCAAGAATAGGAGCAAGTTGCCATTTCCTCCTCCAGGGAATCCTCCCAATCCAGGGATGGAACTTGAGTCTCTTACATCTCCTGCATTGGCAGGCAGATTCTTTACCACTGCACCCCTGAGAAATCTCCAATATTATATATTTTGATTTATATGTCAATCTCTAATTTATTAATTGAAAGCATAGCCCTTTGACTTCCACCAAAGAGCTGGTGTCTAGACTGAAGATCCCCTGGTGAAGAAAATGGCAATCCAATGCAGTATTCTTGCCTGTGAAATGCCATAGACAGAGGAGCCTGGTGGTCTACATTCCAGAGAGTCGCAAAGTGTTGGATATGACCTAGAGACTAAACAACAACCATAAAAATTACTCTAAAAGTGTATGCCTTTTCTCTATCCCTTCAATCAAAATTCAAGAACTGAGTTATTTTGCTCACAAAATATTTTGCAAAGCTGTTACATATTCAAAAGGGAAGAGTAAAAAATCTATACTGCAGGTATACCCACAAAAACAGGTGCCTGCGTGCATGCTTCGTTGTTTCAAGAATACCTGAGTGAGTTGCCTTGCCCTTCCCCATAGGCTGTTCCTGACCCAGGGATCAGACCCGCGTCTCGTGCATGGCAGGCAAATTCTTCACCAACTGAGCCACCCCTTAATACTAAAGGTAAAATAACGAGTCTCCATCTTGCCATCTGGGCTTCCCTGGTGACTCAGACAGTAAAGAATCTGCCCGCAGTGCGGGAAACCTGGGTTCAATCCCTGAGTCAGGAAGATCGCCTGGAGGAGGGCATGGCAACCCACTGTAGTATTCTTGCCTAGGGAACTCCATGGACAGAGGAGCCTGGTGGGCTATATCCATGGAGTCACAAAGAGCCAGACACAACTGAGCGACTAAGCACACAGCACAGCACATCTTGCCATCTAGGTTCATATATGGTAAATATATTCTTTGAGTGATCTATAATAAAGAGTGAAAAGCATGCTAGAACGTTGGTAACTAAGAAAATCCCTCTGGACAGATTTCAGCTTAGTTGATAACAACAACAAAAGTAATATTTTCTTATAGCTTTCTTAAAAATATATTGTCAAATTGAAACTGTCTACTAATAAATATAAACTTTTTAGTTTCAATCCTTTTACTTTATTAAAATCAATAAATCAATATCTACAGAGTAAAGAAAAAATTAATGAGTATTTTTAAATGATGAATTCATTTTGCAAACCTAGAAAAATATCATATTTTAGTAAAGGTGTTTTGGAATTAGTTCCCCTAATATAAATGAACTTCTTAGAATCATGCTAATATATCTATAAGCGTAAAATACGTAGAAACAAGTTTTAGGTTAACTGGCCATGATAATAACACAAATCCTCTAGTACAAAGGGACTTGATAAAATGACAAGTTTCATATCCTTCTGTCTAGAAAAAACTTCACTCATCAAGTCAGCTGGCTACTCTTTGTAAGTAAATCCTCTGAAGATGCAGTTTATACATAACACAGGTGTGAATTATAGTTCATTGCTTTGGTTATTTACCTTTGAGATTAGATATATTTATTGGCTTAAGAAGAGAACAGAAGCCTTGACTGCTTATGTGTTAGTAAGAAGAAATTTTAGGGCATATTCTAACCTAAGTCGAAGTTAACATGTCTTGGCTTTCATTACTCAAAGGAATGCCAAGTCTAGTTGGGAATATGACCTGCCACTGTGTCATCACCTCACATCTGCTAAATGCTGACAGTAACCCATTTTGGAGCTAATACCCTGACAAACAGCAATCTCCCATGAGTTAGTTTTGGCATATTTGCAAGTATTCATGAACACTGACAGAAAAATAAGCTATTCCTAAAGGAATTCTTGGAATAAAAAAAAAATCATTTCCTTAGTTATGGTTTTTATGTACTGACAAAAAGTAACGAAGTAGGAAGATTCTTGGCAAAAGGAGCTCTTAATCATGTTGAGTACATATTTGCAAAACATTAACCATGGTTTCATAATGTGCTCTTGAAATCATAAGCAAAGAAAAGCTCAGAATCACAGCATAAGAGTCAAGGGAAAAAATTCCCATGCATGACGATGTGTTATATAGAATGGTTAAAATTAAAATCAAAAGTGACAGTTTTGCTATTCTTTACTTAGACCCTCTACTTTTAAAAATGGAGTCCGGTGGCATTTTGCTAATTAAGAGACATGAGACACCTATAAAACCTAGTTCTTAAAGAGAAAAAGAGGCAGAAATTTATAGCCTCTAATTTGGTCAGTTCAACTGTTCAGATTTTAAAACCAGAAATATAAAATCTCACTATGTTGTGTGAAAAGCCAAGTAGTTTATAGTTAGCTGTAAAAATAAAAACACACATAAATATCAGAATTGCTTTTTCTGAAAAAAACAAACTGTAATTTGATGACCATTTAGAAAGTAAGAATTCTTATAAAAAATGAAGATATTATAAAGGATGGAATTATATAACAAAGCATCTGAAAATTAGGTTGACCTTTCCTCCTCAACTTAAATACCCTTATAATTGTATTTATATTTGAGGTAAAATTAAGATTTATATCATAACAATCCTTTCTTGAAATCAAAACATAATTTCATTGACTTTCTTTGAATGACAATGGTGTTCATCAAGTAATCCATCACTACTCAGCCCCCCAGAAGATAGTGAGACCATGTTGGTATCTCCAGTCATTAAACTCTGAGCAAACGTGGTAATAGTCACTTCTTGGTCAAAGAATATAAACAAACTAGTAAGTATAAGCAAACTAGTAATTGATATTTACTAGCTTGTTCATATTTCTCCCAAACCCAAAGCAGTGCAGGAGTTTACATGTTGTGCAGGCGTACTCAATCGCTCAGTTTTGTCCAATGCTTATGATCCCATGGACCTTAGCCCACCAGGCTCCTCTGTCCATGGGATTCTCCAGGCAAGAATACTGAAGTGGGTTTCCATGCCCTCCTGCAGGGGATCTTCCCCTCCCAGGGACTGAACCCAAGTATCCTGCTGTCTCCTGCACTGCAAGTGGATTCTTTACCACTGAGCCACCAGGGAAGCCCAGTTTATATGTTACAGAGCCTAAATTATTGCCTTGTCACTTTGTGTGTATTTCATTTAATACTCACAGATATCCTATGGGTGGTGGTGGTTTAGTCGCTAAGTCGTGTCTGACCCTTGGAAACCCCATAGGCTATACAGCCTGCCAGGCTCCTCTGTCCATGGAATTCTCCAGGCAAGAATACTGTAGTGGGTTGCCGTTTCCTTCTCCAGGGGATCTTCCCAACCCAAGAATTGAACTCAGATCTCCTGCATTGCAGGCAGATTCATTACCGACTAAGCTAGTAGTGTTATATCCATTTGATAAATTAGGAAATGGAGGATAAAGTTGGTCATCACTGACATGATGGTCATAATGAGTAAAAAGGTTGAGAATTTAGTGACATGTGCTAAGCTGTTAATATGTTGTAGACCCTCAACAGTGGAGATCTATTTTTCTTATATTGTCACAAAGTCAAAGACTTTTTGACATATTTTAATCTTTAACTTTTTTCTAAGAGTTAGAATAGGATATAGTGAAAAATCAATTTTAAGATGGGACATTTTCATATTACAGAGACTCAGGTCAATCAAGTGTGCTAGCATGGCACAAAGTTATAAATTCCTTATATGAAAAACATTCTTTCTTTGATTCCTTCTTTTATAATGTGACAATACACTTTACTACACTTGTTCAAAAAGTAAATATTGCATAATTATAAATTCTGGGTCCCATAGTAAATTCTTTAAAAATGTTTTTTAACGCTTTGTCAATTTTAAGGATACATTTTGAGGTAGTAAGGTGGGGCTGTAAGAGAAATTCCATTCTCAAGAGTTGTTAAAATTCCATTCTCAATAATTGTTAAAATTCCAGGGAATTTTTGAACAATATTTATAACTAAGCATACAAGGGTGATAAAGATGATATTTCTAAAATGATTACTTGAAGCTGTCAATTGCCTGATTAAATATTTTCATTTTTTTCAAGAATAAAGTTCAGATTTTGTAGCATTCTAGAAGATTGATCTGCTTTCTGTTGATTTTTCACCACCATCTTTTTCTGGTAAGCATTAAGTCAAGCTATATTCAATATCTCAAGTGATTCATATTCATTTGTCCCACCAGTCACTACACTTGCAAACCTATGATAACATTTCCCTGCAGACCTGGGGCTTCTTGCTGTCTAGGATGGAAACATTTGCTAGTTCAGAACAGAGTCATTTTTAAGAGTAAAGAAATTCTTTGGGAGATAAACCCTCCTGAAGAGACAAGCAGACCTGAGAAGCTGAGAAATTTAAGGAGAAAGAACATTTGAGCAACTGGATCTGGCCATACTTAAAGTCAAAACTATACCATCTGACTTCTCACATAAAAATGACATAATTTCTTTTACTTGTGCCTATACTTTTATATACTTACTTATATTTTCATTTTCCTAATTATCCCCTACATTTTCTTAAGATAGGGATTCTAAATTTAGTGTGCATAAGAATCCCTGGAGAAGTTCGTGACAGATTTATGGCTTTTCTTTTAGAATTCCTGTTTTAACAATTTGGGGAAAGAACCCAGGAATTTGCATTTTTTAGCCAATATTTCATGTGTTTCTTATATATCTGAGATTTTCATACTTTAAGGAAAATTGGTTTTAAGGATTAAGAAATTATGTGTTTTGATAGTACTTGAAAAACATCAGCCACAAATATCAATAACATTGTCTGGTACAAATATTAAGTATCCTTCTTATCTCTCCAAGTATATATACAATGAATAGCACTTGCTTTACTCAATCAGATAACTGAAAATAAGAATCAATGACTGTATCCTTAGAGAGGCATCCTTCTGATCAATAACCATTGGCTGTTTTTACCTAACACTCAACACCAGGCACACTAACAAATAATCATTGAAATTAATGACTTTATATTGTCCTAGGTTCAGGACAGCTGTTCCAGAATCTTCTAATATGAACTGATACTTTTCACTGCTGATGGCAACCATGGCCCATGCTATCATGCCATCTGCTCAGCTCTCACTCACCAGCAGCTGCTGCTCTTGCTTTGGCACTGTCTGCCTGGCTATCTCTGCCTCCCATCTGTACTACTCCTTGGCAATGCTAAAATTACAACACATTTCACCCCCACTCCTAAAGAGAGGAATTCCTTAGTCATTTCTCCTTTTAGATATAGGGAAGCCCTTTGTGAAACCTCTATAGGCTCACTCTCCTTTCTTCTCAGACATAACAATTTCATAGTATCAATGATTTCTTAAATTGTGGGAGAAACAGTCTTATTTGTCACAGCAGAAATGCAGATACAAGTATAATAACATTTAGTGTTTAGATAATGTTTGTGCTTAGAAAATACTAATAATAATAAAATAATTTTTAAGAACTAAAATATTTTACTAGTTATAAAGAAGCAAATGAACTCTTAGAGATTTTTGCAATGTATATATATTTGCTATATGTATATATAAACAAATGTGTCGACTATAAGCTTATCATATATTTGATTAACAAACAAATATGAGAACAGTAGTATACTACTATCAGTGAGAAATATGAAATTTTAAAAACATTAACCCAGTTTGGGAAATATGTAGAAATGATTGTAATATAAGATATAGAAAGATCAATTAAGTCTTTGGAAGAGGAATTTATCTGGTTGTCCAGTGTTACAGCTTCACCTTCCAATGCAGGGGATGTGGGTTCAATCCTTGGTCAAGGAGCTGAGATCCCACATACATCACAACCAAAAACCCAAAACATAAAACAGAAGCAATACTGTAATATATTCAATAAAGACTTGGGGGGGGGAAGTATTTAGAAGAGTTAATCTCTGAAACACTTCTCCAGTACCCTCCTTATTTCTAAAGGCAGATGACTCCTTTACAACAGAAAATAGAAGATTTATAAATTAAAGAAATTAAATAAGAAGAACTTTGGATTCAGGGGTATGAAATGAAGCACAAGGCAAAGATGAAATATATGGAAAAATTAAAAGAAGATGTTTCATAATAATATCTATATATGGAATCAGAATTCTAAGTTCTAATCTTCCTCCGAACAGGTAATTCAATAACTATCCATAAACTTTAAATTCAAAGGTTATTTTCCCCTTTGGTGGTGGCAAAGGAAAACCTCCACATTTTTATATTTGAGGTATTTAAAGAAATTTTTAAGAGAGAAAATCATGATAACCTTATTATGTAAAACAGAAAATAAATCCAGAATTAGTAAAGACAGACTTTTGACTGAAAGACTATTGCAAGGGAGGGGGAAAGGCTATTGCCTGGAGAAGAGACCAGAACTAAGTATGAGGGCCGTAGGATTTCTAACGGCTGGGTGAGCTAGACAAAAAGTTGGAGAAGATTGGGAGGCGGTCAAATGCTACCTGTGTTTGTGAACTGGTTTTATCCAAAGGAGAAATAAGCTTCTCGTATCTTTAGGACAGGAGGTAGTTTTATAGCTCAGAGCAAGGCATCCCATCACAATCAGAGTCCCACCTTCCATAGAAACAGAGAGAGAGTAATGCCATTTTTTTAGAAATATTAATAATTGAAAATAATGCTGATAAGACTAGGAATTTTATCTAGGCACATTCTGTAGAAGGTAAAGAATAATCTTTCCTACTGTAGAGGAAGATGTTCATCCTTTAAACATAGAAGCAAGCTGGGACTCAGCAAACTTCGACAAACAGTGATTTCACTGTCTAGAATAAACTGATACCTGAAGATAAAATTATTCTATTTCTCCTTGGGAAAAAAATAACATACAGATGTATTTCTCTGTCACTGTTTTTCCTTGTATAGACTTTACTAGCAATAATAGTTGTAACTTTTTCTTTCATTTTTTTCAGGTTTATTAATTTTTATATATTTAACAAAATACTGATGTTACTATGTTCTGGGACATTGATCTAAATGCTTAACAGATATTAATTCATTCAATCATAACAACCTCCCAAAATAGGTTTTATTAGTACCTACATTTATAAACAAGGAAATTGAGACACAGAAAGGTTTAGTTGTTGTTCAGGATACGTTGATGAATGGCAGGGCACAGACTATGCTATTTTGATGAAACAACTAAAAACTATTTAAGTCACACAACATGGAGCAACAAAACTGAAAATGGAACCCAGATTTCTATGCTTTGTTTCCTATTTGAATAAGTTTTGCCTTTAAAACTACCTTTTGTTGGAAGAAAATCTGACCAACAAACTCAGAAACAAAACATGCCTACCTTTTAGAAATCATAGCACCAGATTAAGGCAGAAAGTTAATTATGAAAGGAAGAATAAATGTGGAAAAACCAGAGTAGCTTTCTTCAAGTAGATTCATCCTTGTCTCTTCTTGGGTGCAGCCCACCCCTCTCCAGCAGAAAAGAAAACAAACAAAAACCAACCTTTAAAGGGATTGTGTCTATGGCTGGATTCACTTAGAAAATTTATTTTCTTATAACTTAAGTGCAATAAAATGTGTTTTTTCAAAAAAAAAAAAAACATAACAGGAAGTTGAGCAACATAGACAAAAGATAAAAACATAAAATCTAAAGGTTTCCCAAGTGGTTCAGTGGTAAAGAATCCACCTGCTAGGGCAGAAGATATAGGTTCGATCCCTGATCCAGGAAGATCCCACATGCCACGGATTAACTAAGGCCATGTACTACAACTACTGAGCCTGTGCTCTAGAGCCTGGGAATCTCAGCTACTGAGATCTGTGTGCTGCAACTGCTGGACCTGTGTGCCCTAGAGCTCACGCTCTGCAACAAGAGAAGGCACCCCAATGAGAAGCCCAGACACTGCAACTAGTGAGTAACTCCTGCTCATGTCAACTAGAGAAAAATCCTAGCACAGCCAAAATTAATAAACAAATAAATGTTTAAAATAAAAATTAAAAAGTAGGATTTCTTCCATCCATAAGGAAGATCTACATCTGTAACTAACCTAATAAGAAACACTGTTTATAAATTGTTTATTTTTTGTGTGTAGAACATTTGTTTATTTTTGTTAATTTTTATTGGAGAATAATAAAAATGGTACTTTACAATTTTATGTTAGTTTCTGCTGTCCAGCAAAGACAGAATCAACTATACATACACATATATCCCATATTTTCCTTGGATTTCCTCCCCAATTAGGTCACTACAGAGCATTGAGTTCTCTGTGCTGTAACTCTTAATCAAAATTACCTAAATCCTTTGTAACAAGAAAAACATGAAAGGTGGAAAGATAAGAATTGACAGTCAAACACAAACGTTTGAAGAAATTAACTGAATGGCAATGTGGAACTGTATCTGAATTCTATGTTCCTAGAAAGTAGCAACTATCAAGAAATCCCCAAGCATGTGTTGATTCCAAGAAAAGACTAGCCACAAAAGACTATCCTACTCTTACATATTCAGAAACACGGCACTTTCCCTCCTTCCTCCTGACTCTCATACACTTGTGTATGATTCCTTTGTTTACTTGACTCTATAAAACTCCAGACTCCTTTTCTTTCAGGTGATCTTCAGGTGATACTGTTTCCCTATCACAGGAGGCTGAATACAGTTATCTCCTTAATTGTCCTATGCCTTTGTCTTTCACACAGCACAACTTTCTATAGCTATGTACATCCCTTTTACAATAATTAGTCATTTCTGGACATAGGAAAACATTTCACACTGACACAAGGAAAGTCAGGTTTTTCTTAACTGTAGACACACTAGCTCCCAGGCAGACAAACGCGTGAGAGCTTATAGCTTCAGTTCTACAACCTCAGCCACAAATTACAAGTAAGCAGACACAGAAGACTTGCACATTCCTTCCCAGCAGGCATAAACTTTATTTCTTTGAGCTGGCAACCAGAAATATCATTGAAAATGACTAACAAACTGCATTCTCCATCATCTCTCATCTAGTGGAGAACAGATTAATACCATTGATCAACCAAGAACACCAAATGGTCAGATGATAAAACTGAATTATCAATGATTGCTTCCACCCACCAATGGGGAATCACTTAGTGGCTGTGATGAATGAGAAATAAAAATGAAAACACAGAATCGAAGAGAGGAGGGGAAAAAGAGTAAACGAGGGTCATAGGCTTTAAAACTTCAATTGTCATTTGGAATTCACTTTAGGGGCAAAGAAAACCATGCCTGTAGTTAAGAATCCCAGTAAGGACTCTTCTGCATCAGTGCACTTTACCAAACTAACAGGTAAATCCATGGGTATCTTGGGGTCGTCTCTAAAAGAAAATCTACATTGATGTTTGATTCCTGTATGGTCAAGTTTACCGCTGCTAAGTCTACCCTCACAGATTGAGCTTCCCAGTGAGCGTCTGTAGTGCTGTTTCACTCTTTTAAATATAAGCTGACAGTCATAGATCAGCAAATATTTTGAGCATAAGAATAAAAGATATCAAAGCCAACAAACAAGGAAAGTCATTATAAAGTCAAAAGAGCCAATTCAGCTTACAGGTTTTTAAAAAGGGAGAAAAAAAATGATTTTGCATATTATACAAATATGTTCATTGTGCTATCTTATCCACCCCTACCAGAAGCAGCTATCAAATGATTTACTCAACAAACAAATGCAGAGATTTCCAAATGAAGACTAAATGGTTAAGAAAGCAAGTGAGAACAAAGAAGTAGGTAGGATCACCTTTTGAGGGAAGTGATTTGTTAACTAATAATATGAAATATATCCCCAAAGCTATATAGAATTGCTGAGGAATTCTGGATTTGATAGTGTATTCAGTACTTTCACAAATATTTGACATTATTGAAATATAGCACATTAGAGATTTACTTCAGGCATTTCTATTGTTCATCCTAACAGAGAATCTAAATACTTAAAATAAGTCACAAATTATTTGCTTCTAGAAGTTAGAGGCCATATTTTCATTCATATTCTAAATTTAAGATCTAGAAGTACTGAATAGTATGCTATATAACCCATGTAGGATAGTTCTCCATTTCCCAGGGTTAGAGGAGGCTGATGAAAGAGAGGCAATTGGGGAAGTAAATAGGAGTGATGTGTTATGCTACCTCCAGTTCGGTGAGTTATCTTCTCTGGCTACACATCTAGAGAGAAAGATTAATCTTCCTACTAACTATTGAGAAGCTGGGGAGCCCACCTCTGCATTCAAATATTTTGTGCACCAATAATATACAAAACTTAGGGATTTACTTATGGAGGCTTAAGGAGTTTTGTTTCTTTTTTGCATTTTTGAATTTAACATTTTCTAATTTCTCTACCTCTCTCTTTCTTTTTTCCTGATTCTCTAAGTGACCTGTATTTTTCTTCTGCTGTCTTGTCTTTAAGTATTTCCTACCCAATATTCCTTGAAAATAATTGTATCCTCTTGTTCTTTTTCCTTTTTTACTCTGCCAGTGCAAGCCTCTTAATGCTGAATATAAAAGAAATCTTTCTCTCCCTGGACTTTTGTCAGGTCTGAAGTTAGGAGGGATAAATTCTGCTCCTGTAGGAAAGTGAAAAAGTGAAAGTGTTAGGTGCTCAGTCCTGTTCAACTCTTAACTCTTTGGGACTGCATGGGCTGTAGCTTGCCAGGCTCCTCTGTCCATGGAATTCTCTAGGCAAGAATACTGGAGTGGGTAGCCATTTCCTTCTCCAGGGGATCTTCCCAACTCAGGGATCGAATCCAGGTCTCCTACATTGAAGGCAGATTCTTTATTGTCTGAGCCACCAGGGAAGCTCCAGGGAAGCACCAAGAAAGCTCCCATAGGAAGATGATGACATTCTCAATGTTAATCTAACCCCATGCATTCTTAGTTCACCTTAATTCAATTCTCTGATGTCTCCTTAAAATGAAGACTTCACAAACTCTCACCTGGAGTATAAAACAATGAAGAAGAACTGATGGAGAATAATAAGAGACATAGTGGAAAAGAAAAATTTCACCTAACATTTGCTAAAAATATCAAGGAAAACTGTATTTAAGACTATTGCAGTAAGGGTCAAGACTATATTGCAAGAGAAAAGAAAGATTGGACTCAATTCTGTTAAAACAAAAGACAGAGGATTTTAAATGCCGGTGTGAACTAATGGAAAAGTACTAGAGGACATGAGGGGGTAGGTCAGTCAATGTGATTAGTAATTTACAACAGTGTGTTTACTAATTGTTGCTTATTGAAATTGGGCATCTATCCTCCCACAGGGACCCATAGGCAGTGGCTCTACTTTCCTTGATGGTTACATTTCAAAGTATGGTTCCAAGGTATTTGAGAAAGAGATTCCTGGGTTCTAAAGGTTTCACAGTGAAAGAGGAGAAAAAGAATTTACAATTGCAAGTTTTCTAAAGTAAATGCTCTAATAAAAGGGAACATGTCTTGCTTTGTGTGAGAGCAGATATAAGCACAGTTATAAGAATATAAAAAAGGAAAAAAAAAGAATATAAAAAAGGAATGGCAACCCATTCAGTACTCTTGCCTGGAGAATTCCACGGACAGAAGAGCTGAGCAGGCTACAGTCCACGGGATCGTGAAGACTTGGACACGACTGTGCAACTAACTTTCCAAAAGGAATGATAAAAGAAAATAAGATGTTATCTACCCAAGAACTGGAACAGAAAAGGAGGCTTCTTGAGCAGAGAACATCAATCATTAACCTAATTCAAACATGGGACACCAAGTCTAATTTTTTTGTTATGTTTTTCTAACCATTACTTTGCTAACAAAGGTCCATCTAGTCAAGGCTATGGTTTTTCCAGCGGTCATGTATGGATGTGAGAGTTGGACTGTGAAAAAGGCTGAGCGCCAAAGAATTGATGCTTTTGAACTGTGGTGTGGAGAAGACTCTTGAGAGTCCCTTGGACTTCAAGGAGATCCAACCAGTCCATTCTGAAGATCAGCCCTGGCATTTCTTTGGAAGGAATGATGCTAAAGCTGAAACCCGAGTACTTTAGCCACCTCATGCGAAGAGCTGACTCATTGGAAAAGACTCTGATGCTGGGAGGGATTAGGGGCAGGAGGAGAAGGGGACGACAGAGGATGAGATGGCTGGATGGCATCACTGACTTGATGGACATGAGTCTGAGTGAACTCCGGGAGATGGTGATGGACAAGGAAGGCCTGGCGTGCTGCGATTCATGGGGTTGCAAAGAGTCAGACACGACTGAGTGACTGAACTGACTGAACCATGAAATATATAGTTTTGTAGTTTATTCATTATATATTTCATGAATGTGGGCACATCTAACAAACTGAGCAGTACTAAATTGAGTTACCAGCACTCCAGATTTTTCAGTCCAGTGTTTCATCACAGATTTATTCCTTTGTGCAAACGGCCTGTCTAGTCTGTTCAAGTTATTATTGAATCCATTGTATGGTATTGATGACCAGTTTATGAATTAGCAAGAAATATCACTCTCACTAAAAATATGTCAGGAAGAAATGGCTTTTTTATTTTTGTTTCATTATATTTAACTGTTTTAAAATTATTGTGCTTTCTGAAATTTTTGATAGCCAATCATTAAGTAAACAATTGATGTTTTTAAATTTTTTAAGATGCATATGTTTTAACAAACGATGTGCTTGCTTATAAACATATTAGTCTTCATCTATCTCCCAAAGATTTTCTGTGATAAATCCAATTCTATTCTGTTCTATCATTTTGCTATATCATATGTTAGACCAATGTGTCTCGATTTTCTGTTTTAGAAAAAAAAAAAACGTCATGGCAGATTATTTCATACTATGTTAAGAAGCTTAAACAGAAAAAGGACAATGTATGAAAATAAGAAAGATATGAATGAAGCAGCCAACTGGCATCCATACATGGGACTCATATGCAAATCAAGTTATTCTGTGCTTTCCAACACGTCCCAAATTCTTTTAAAACCATATTTTAAGCTGGATAGCAACTCTTTATGAAGACATCAGTGACAAAAATACAGACAGCATTGTGTTGGGTAGAGCAATGCCAGGAGTTGACAGGACCAACAGATAAAACCAAAGCAATTAAGTTTCCATAAACACTTGACTTGGTGTTGAATCAACACTCTTCTTTCTAAACAGCAGTGTAGCAAGACATAAATGACAAATCATACATTTCCAATCTATAAACCATGCTGGTTTGATGAAGTCACAGAATTCTTTTTCTGGCTTTTCTTTTTACCATGTGAAAGAAAAAAAAATGCTCAATAATTTGTGAGTTTTACTTCAGAGATGTGAATTTCTCCATCTACAAAATATTAGAAGAATTATAGAAAAGCTTTGGCATGTTTCCAGCTTACTACCATCCATCTCCAGCAACAACAACAAATTCTTATGGCTAGAGGTGAGCAAATTTTGAATGACATTTAGTCATCCTTTCTCACAAACTGTTTTCCAGGTGTTCATTATCAACTCTTTGGCAAAGTCAGAGAACGCTGTCTCTGTTCTTTTTTATTTCATTTCCCCTACCTCAACACATAACACAAAATAATTCAAGACTATACACTATCTACCTTATCTCCCTTACTTTGTTCCCTTGTAGATATTCAACTGAACTTGTTCAGGAAAGAGCTAAGGAATATATATTTATTAAACAATAATGTTTTCTTTCTTCCAAAGAAGAAAGTGATAATAAACTTCCAATATAAATGAAAGTGTATAATATATAGACAGACTTCCATTTACATAATACTATATAGAGACTTCAATATAAGTGGCAAGATGTTCAGGTAAACAAACATTTTCCAAGTTTTCAGAACAATAAAACAAAAGCATCTGATTATACCTAGTTTCAGAGTGATTTTCTACACTCACATATAATTTCTGTCTGTGTAGCAATGTCCTTCTTTGCTTTAAAAGTCTTATGTATTTGTCCTTATCTAGCTCATATGGAGTATTTAATACTTTAGTATTTAATATTTCCAGACATTTCAAGGCAGTTAATCCATGTCATGTCTGATAAATGACATGGACATTTTTTATTAGACAAAATTTTATTAGAACGCTCTCATATTGTAGGTAGCTTTCCTGTTGTACAAGATGTTCCTTAGGAAAATTGATTGCTTCTCTTTTCATTCCCAGAATTTCAAATTGTCTGGCATTTATAGTGTAGTTGCCATGAATGCATTGTATGTACTTTATACCAGGTGATAGATTGCAAACTTCAGGAAATTGTGAGCAGTTTATGTATTTGATTATTCTAGGTTTCTTTATGTCTAGAGGAAGGCATGGCACATATTAACGTCTTAGTAAATATTTAAATAAATATTTATTTACTAAGATGCAAGCATGCAAAGAAAGCCTGTAAGTTGCTTCTCTTTTCTGGGCCGTGAGGTCGTTTTGAGTGTCCTGCTATCTATAGTGGCTCCACTAAATCATGCAGTTAATCTCTGCAGTTTGTTCCAAGTGTGGCAGTTTAAGACTGGTGAGTTTCATAGATGACGTTATCTGGATTACAAACGAGAAACGCATCCACATTTGTGACTTGTAGTCTTCACAGGCTCTAGATTAGTTCTGATTATTATGTGTCCATGCCACTTGTCTACTGTAAATTTCTGACTCTCTTGTAAACATTTTCACTGAGCTGACTTTCTCATAGAGCAAATCTCTCATGTGGAATACTGTGTAAAGGCAAGAATATACTGTGCAGCCAAATATCTGTTTCTCATCATAACACTGACAAACTCTGTGAGCTGGGGTAAGTTATGTATGTCTTTAAGTGTCGGTTTAATTACCTGACAAGTGAGATTAATGATACATGACTACTTAATAGCATTGTCATAATGTTAAATAAGAGATTCTGTACAGCCTTATCTTAACAACATTTATCGTAATATAAATGTTAGTTGGAGAACAGACTTGTGATTGCTAAAGAGGAAGGGGAGTGGGGGAAGTATAGAGACGAAGTTTGGTGTGAAAAGATGCAACTAGTACATATAGAATGAATAAACAACAAGAGCCTATTGTTAGCACTGGGAGCTATATTCAATATCCTGTGATAAATTATCATGGAAAAAAATATAAAAAATAATGTACATATATATATAACTGAATCACTTTGCTGTATAAACAGAAACCAACACATTGTAAATTAGCTATACTTCAATTAAAAAGTTTTAAAAAATATAGTATAACCACTTTGGGGAAAAGAAAATTAAGTATTAGTTATTTCCATGCTTTTAATAAACTTAGACATACTATACAAGTGTAATATTACTTATTCAGATCATTCTCCAGAATTTCTTGTAGCAAGACTAAGAAGAAATCAATTTTCATGTAGGGCCAAATACCACGTGGTTATACACATCTTAAAGCGCCAAGGCAGGCATCTTTTATTTCAGGAACTATGTGACACGGCTTCCAAAGGAACCAGCCCGTCATAAGGCAGTGGCCCTCTGGCTCTTTTATAACTGAAGGCAGGCTAGTTTCAGATTTTACCTGAGGAGTAAACAGGCATGGATTTAAAACAGTTAAACCATAAAACACATTCACAGTTTATGCAATCCTGTTTACATATCCCATTATATTACACTGGTCCATTTATCTAGGGTGGTGCCCTTGGTGGGATTCCTAGTTGTCTCAGTGGTAAAGAATCTGCCTGCCAATGCAGGAGGTAAAAGAGATGCAGGTTCAATCACTGGGTTGGGAAGATCCACTGGAGAAGGAAATGGCAACCCATTTCCCAGACTAAGAGAAAAGATTTACAGTACGTATATTTGACAAATACTTTATATTAAGAATATGTAGAGAATTCTTACAAATCAATAAGAAAAATGCAGTCAACCTAATTATAACAGAGTGAAAAGTCTGACAGACACTTCACAAAAGATAACATGGAAGTGGCTGACAGTTATATAAAAATGTGTTCCATATCATTAGTAAGTAGACAAATACAAATTAAAAACCGTGATGAAACATAAACATAATGAGTATTTTTTTTAAAAAAGAATACCAAGTATGGGTGAGGATATGAAGCTGGTAGAAGCATAAAAGTACATATTTCTACAACCCCTTTGGAAAAATATTTGATAGTACTTGATGAAGGAAAACATATGTATATTGTATAATCCAATAATTCCATTTCTATGTCCCCAAAAAGTAAATAATAATATGTACCAAAAGGCATACAGAAAAGTGTCCATAGAAATTTTATTTGTAATAGCTCTAAACTGAAAACAAACCAAAGGTTAATTAATAATAAATAATTCTAATTCCTGCATACTACCCAGTTATTAGCAAAAATAAACTCCTTTACATGCAACATGGATGAATTTCATAGGCATAATATTAAGTGAAAATGTTTATATGCTAACAATATATATTCTGTCTATGTAAGATTATAAAGTTGATTGAATTATGGAAATCAGAATGATTCTTACTCTTGGGAGTTACTCGAAAGAATTAGGCACTTTCTTGAGTGCTGAAACTATTACATGTATATTACTTTTGGTGGTGGTTATTATTTTTAAATTCACAAATTCACTGAGGTAAAGAAGATAAAAAGGACTGGTGACCTAATTTGGTAGAGTTCATTCTTATGAACTCTTTGATTAAAGGAAGGAAGAGACACTTCTTGTAAGTACTTTCTGAGCAGGACATGGTCTAGCAATTTAATCCATATATGAGAATGAATTCCCAAGGGCATGCCAGAGGGCAGCACTTGGTTCTCCTTAGTGTTTTCCTTCATTTTTGATCTTTCCTCCTACCAAATTAAGTGACAAATAGCCAAGTTCTGTTTATTTGTTAATAAGACCTACAATCTGAAACAGAAATGTAGGGAAAATTAATTTTTTAAAGTGTATCAAGTTTCTAATATCAGAAGAGAGTTTAAAAGTTTGGGTTTAAAATTGTCTATTGCTTATGAAATAATTGTGTTAAGGAGGGACTGAAGCTAAAGTTAGTGAGGTGATATGTCAGCTGCTTCTGTAATACTTCTGTTCAGAAAAAACTGCCTTTACCTAAGTACAGGAAATGGAATTTCATAGTTAAAATGGCCTTGTTATACATAGATTTTCAGACCTCCAGTCAATAGAGAATCATTTAGATCACTCTGGAGGTTTGGCCCTGGTCCTGAAACTTTTCCTGTATTAATTCTCCAGTGGATAAGTCTCAGTGGGTCCTCAGAGTCTCTTACCCTAGGTCCACTTATTTTTTCCACCCCTACAACCTCTACTCAACCTCTGAGTCATGCTCTCCAGTTCTATTTATTTCTGCACATTGATCATTTTGCCAGAATCACTGCTTGCCAAAATCTCCGCCTGATGCCTGTTGCTTTCTAGTACCTTAACCCAAGCATCAGACTCTAAGGGCTACTCCAGAGCCCAAAATCAGTACATTCATAAAGATTTCAGGCCAACAAGGATACATGTATAATTACCTGAATCCAATCCTCATTCTAAAATTCTTACTATACCACTGATGCCCAAGTGTTAACCTTTATCTTTCTGTTTTGACTGTTTCTCCAAATGCATATTTGAATCTTAAGTAAAGGTAGCCTCCCATTTTCCTGGTACCCTTGATCTCTGAAAAGCCTTAAGTTGAATGCACACAGTCTACTTATTCATAGACCCAAGCCAAAACTTAGGCTCAAAATTTGCATATCCCTTTAGCTTAGTTGTCCCTAACATCAACCAAAGTTCTTTGGAGGAGCCCAACACGTTAAGGTAACAATAATCCCAGATGACACTGACTATCCCCTAAACAGTCTCAAGAGGTCATGATAAGCTTCTTTATAAGTTGTTTTCAGTTCTTGTACAGGATATAATATCTAGCATCAAATCATTAATTGTATCAAATTCCTTATGTGTCATTATAAAACAATGATTTTTTACCTACTTATGACAGAAGATACTATATCTGTATATAAAATATCCAGGTCCTATTTATCTACTTTCAATAATATGGGGGATACTGTATGTCTTCAAAAGCTATCTATCAGAATTATAACCCTTTTGTAAATTATGGCATGGCTTTCAAGTTTGGATTATAAAGTCCACCGAACAAATTGCAGCATTCCAAAAATAACAGTAGTAGTTAACGCTCAAGAGTTGGTTGTCTTTTGTACTTCTATGAATTTGAAAGCCATCTATGTCTCCAACATGTTGGATTTCATTCTAAGCAAAAACAAATTGATTTTCAGAGAATTTGTGGATTTATTGGTGTCAGAGCTAATAAGAGAACCAAGGACAAATCATTAGTATTTAAACTCCAGGATCAGTATGACTTTTATTATATCACATTTATTAATTAAAAGATTGTGTGTGTGTGTGTGTGTGTGCGTGTCTGAAATAGGCAATTATTTCAACTGTACAAAATATAATTTATTTAATAAATATTTATTGAGCACTTATTATGTATCAGGTTTACTTAGATTATTAATATTAGTTTTGTATCAGGTCAAAAGAAAAAAGTGCAAGATTTCAATCAATTTCAAATTCTGAAGCTCAAATCCTATGATAATTTATTAAAAATATCCTGAAAATAGCAGGGTATTTGTTTTAAAATATTTATAATAACATAACAGTACTTGTAGAGAAAAATATTAAAGCTTAAAATCAGACTTAGTCAAAATCTTAAGCTAATTACAGGTTATTCACATTATCAAAACAATGATAAGGAATATATAATAATAGAAATTCTGGGGGAAACAGGATACAATTTTTGTATGTATTATGGATATTATGGATAAATCTGAATATTGAATTTATACATAAAAAAAGACTTGAAAGACAAAATCTTAATTATCAATTCCAATTGTTTGGTGTGAAATAATTTTTTTGGTACTTCTTAAACTTTTATGACAGTTTTTTGAGGTACATGCTAGTATATATCTGCAAAATTATCATAACAATTAAGATAATGAACATTCACAACACCCCCCTAAAATTTTCCCCTAGAAAAAGATGTAGAGATATAGTGTAAGGGGCATAAATGCTAACTTGTGTGTATATATCAATGTACTATATAGTTCAGAAGATTTTTATCCTATTTTTTTCTTCAGTTAACTTGGAAAAAAAATTGCTTTATTGGATTGTTGAGAATTAAGTAACAGAAAAAGTTGTATATTTCATCTGTGTTACTGTGTATTTTAGGGTTTGAGGGTTTGTAACATTTTGGAGGCAGAAACAGAGGAAGGGAAAGAAAGATATGAGAAAATGCAGTAAAGGACAGATGGCTTATGTGTGTATGTTCCCTGAAAGAACTGATTTACAAATTCCTCTCATACAAACACGTTTGGCCATGTGTAGGGGAAGTTTAACAGCAATGGCAAACTTCATTGTCTGTATTATTCTGCACAAACCATCTAACGTGCTCTTTGAAAGTCTTCTTTAAAATGAGAACCAAACAGTTAGCCCCTTCTGCTTCCCGCTCAGCAGGATTGATTCAGAACTAAACTTGGAAGACTGTAAAAAGAAGGCATCAACCAAATTTAATAACCTATATTTATTAATATACTAGCATCAGCAAACTATATCAGACAGAAATAAAATAGAGAGTATATTCACTATGATTTGCTCCATTCACAGTGACAACCATTCTTGACAGAGTGATCAGACTTTACAGAATATCTCTAAATCATGTATGTAAATCATTTGCACGAACATCACACCCCCTTGCTATCAGCTCAGTTCAGTTCAGTCGCTCAGTTGTGTCCGACTCTTTGCGACCCCATGAACCGCAGCACACCAGGCCTCCCTGTCCATCACCAACTCCCGGAGTCCACCCAAACCCATGTCCATTGAGTCGGTGACGCCATCCAACCATCTCATCCTTTGTCGTCCCCTTCTCCTCCTGCCCTCAATCTTTCCCAGCATCAGGGTCTTCTCCAATGAGTCAGCTCTGCGCATCAGGTGGCCAAAGTATGCAATAGGCAATAGAAAATTCAAACCTAACCTTGCTGTATTTATATTAGTTTCCTGTTGCTACTGTAACAAATTCCTGTAAGCTCAGAATCTTAAAACAGTACACATTTACTATTTATATAGTCTGGAGCTCAGGAGTCCAAATGGGTCTCATTGAGCTAAAATCAAGATTCAGCAAGAAGAATTCAGGGGAGAATTCATGTCCTTGCCTTTGCCTACTTTGAACAGGTTGTCCATATTCTTTGGCTCATAGTCCTTCCCTCTGTCTTCAAAGTCAGTCGTGGCTAACTGAGCCTTCCTCATCATCCATCACTGATACTGCCTCTCTCTCTCACATATGCTTCCCAGGTGGCACCAGTGGTAAAGAACCCACCTGCTAATGCAGGAGGACATAAGAGACATGGGTTCAATCTCTGAGTGGGGAAGATCCCTGGAGGAGAGCATGGCAACTCACTCCAATATTGTTGCCTGGAGAATCCTATGGACAGAGGAGCCTGCTGCCTATAGTCCATAGGGTCACAGAGTTGGGCACAATTGAAGTGAATTAGCATTCTCCTGATTACATTGAATTCACATGAATAAGCCAGGACACTATCCTAACTCTAAAGTCAACTGATAAGCAATTTGAACTTTATCCGCTACCTTAATTCTCTTTTGTCACACAATGTAACATATTCAGAGACTCCAGGGATTAACATTAACTTCTGTTATTCTCCCAATCATAGTTCTCTCTTCCTCTCTTGGTACCAATGACTAGCATATTAAAACCTTGTTCGGATCCTGCAGGTCTCTTTTTGCAAAAAAATAAAAAATGCAGATGCATGTAGAAGTGTTTCACAAAAAGACTTATGACAAAACATTATCCCCACAAGTCGGCAACAGTCTAAAATTATGTTACTTTTCTTACAGGGATGACAATGAAATGCTTCTTGTTTCTGGCCATTGCTGCTGGCTGCCTGCCTGTTTTGATTATAAAAGTATGTGAGGATTGTATATTTTATGATTACTTTTGAGAGGAGGATAAGAGCTAACTCTGTGCTAGAACTTATTTTGTTGCAGGCACTATTGTGAGGATGCTATGCCCAGTTGGCAGCTAAAGTCCACAGGGTCGCAAAGAGTCAGACATGACTAAAGCAGCTGAGCACACAGAGGCACATGCCCGGTATTCACCTAGTTCTCACCATAGCTCTATTAGGCAAGTACTATTCTTAATCTCGTATTACAGAGAAAGAAACTAAACATAAGAGGTTAAGTCATGTGTCCAAGGTCAGATAACTTGGAAATGGCAGAGCCTGAAGGTAAATCTAAGCAGTTTTACTTCACAAGCCCATGCCTATGTCATTAAACTTCTCTGAATAATTTAAAAAGCTAAAAATGTAGAGTGGGAATTACTTCTTTACAACTGATCTATACATTTTCCATGACAAAGTGGGGAAAATATTGTTTTTTAGTTTTTATCCAGAAAAGGTAAGTATTTCATCAATATCCCAACTGAGCTTTCTGATTTATGACTATAACAAGAATTTAACACATCCAAATTAAATATAAAATGAAAAGTGCCAGGACTTTCATCAAAGTCCAGTGGTTTGGAGTCCACATTTCCACTGCAGGGGGCTTTGGTTCTGTCCCTGTCTGGAAATTAAGATCCCACAAGCCTTGCATCACAACCAAAAATAAAAAAAGAAATATGCCAACAGCAAGGAGAGAAATGTGAGGAGCTGTTAGCAATGGAGTCAATATATGATGCTTGAATCTCACTTAAAAACAAGAGTTTCAACATTCACAGAACAGAAATGAAACATTTAATGGTATATAAGAGGAAATAAATTCTGAGTATTTTACAAGTCATTCAATAATATGTACCTATAAAAAATCTCAGTGATATAAGGAAAATATTACATTGCAATGTACTGAAAATATTTTTTATGATGAACTGGTTAATAGCTTTGGTATAGAACATGAGTGGTTTTTATAATTTCACATGCTAGATAAAGTCAAAAGTGGAAAAAAGTGAAAGCCGCTTAATTCAATAAATGAAAGAAAATCCACATACATGAGATTACTGGGGTGCTGATGTGGATCTTATCACTCACACTTCTTTCCCCATGAGAAGTCAGATGGAGCTCTTGCCTGATACCCAAAAATCCTCTGGTAAGTTAAAAGTATTTCATTTTGAAGTGATCATCAGATACAGGCTGCAACCTTTATGGTAGAAAACTAAAAAGCCTCAGAAGAGAAGTTTAAGAGACTAAAGTTCAAGAGCCCAGGATATGAGATGGTTGAGTCATCCATGTGAATGCTGATGTCACTCCTGTTGACTGCAGAATTTGGGGTAGACAAGATGAATTGTTTCAGGAGACCCAATTTCTATCAATGAGAGGAATTCACAGGAAAATCACTATAGGAAAGTAAATGTTCAGAGGTGAGATAGCTAGAGCTAAATGACATGAATTTCACTGAAGCAGCATATTTTAAGAGGAGCAGGGAGAATTATCATATGGAACTTAAGGAAATTCTTGTGGGTTCCCAGTTCAGTTCAGTCCAGTCACTCAGTCGTGTCCAACTCTTTGTACTGCAGCCCGCCCAGCTTCTGTGTCCATCACCAACTCCAAGAGCTTGCTCAAACTCATGCCCATCAAGTCAATGATGCCATCTGACCAGCTCATCCTCTGTCATCCCCTTCTCCTTCTGCCTTCAATCTTTCCCAGCATCAGGGTCTTTTTGAATGAGTCAGTTCTTCTCATCAGGTGCCCAAAATATTGGAGCTTCAGCTTCAGTTCTTCCAATTGAAAGGTTGTTGCTGAGCCGTGAAAGACACAGGGATTCTTGGCCTCCGGAGGAGAAGAATTCAATCCAGGGCCAGTGACAAGGCTCGATCACTCAGAGCTTTTGTGTAATCAAGTTTTATTAAAGTAAAAAAGAGAAAGAGAAAGCTTCTGACATAGACATCAGAAGGGGGCAGAAAGAGTGCTCCCTTGCTAGTCTTTAGCAGGATGTTATATAGGTACTAGCAGGCTGCTAATTAGAGAAAGGAAATGTCTCAAAACTCAGAGTGGCACCAGGCTCCTCACCCACAACATGAATTTTGAGATAATATTGGCACAAGGTGAGTCACCCCAGGGCCATAAGATGATTGACATGATTCTTGAAGAAAGGCAAGTTTCCAAGCAAATATATGGTTTCATTAACATAGATTAGGAGAACAATTGTATGAGTAAAACATACTGGTTTGTCAAGACAGTTCTGAGTCTTAGGTGGAACCAACTTGAAGACAGAGTCTAGGGTAAATATGTAGTTCATTAACATAGCTTAAGAAAAACATTTCCATAAGAAAAATGCATTGGTTAGCTCAAGGTTTGAGAAAAGTTAAGTTTAGGTGGAACCAGGTGTCATCATGGGATCAGAGAATTTTAAGAGAAACCTCCTTTAAATTTTGTATGCTGCTGCTAAGTTGCTTCAGTCATGTCTGACTCTGTGCGACCCCTGAGACGGCAGCCCACTAGGCTCCCCCATCCCTGGGATTCTCCAGGCAAGAACACTGGAGTGGGTTGCCATTTCCTTCTCCAATGCATGAAGGAAAAGGGAAAGCAACTCTTCGCGACCCCATGGACTGCAGCCCATCAGGATCCTCTGTCCATGGGGTTTTCCAGGCAAGAGTACTGGAGTGGGGTGCCATTGCCCTCTCCGTTAATTTTGTATAGAGAAGGGAAAAAATCTGACACTTGTAGTTTGTTTCCTCCTGCCAGTTCAAGAGAGATAAAAAACATCTGACACTTGAAGCCTATGTCCTCAACTTGGAGACCCCTAGCCTTGGAGATCCAACCAGTCTATCCTAAATGAAATCAGTACTGTGGCATCCGGTCCCATCACTTCATGGCAAATAGACTGGGAAGCAATGGAAACAGTGACAGACTTTATTTGGGGGATCTTCAAAATAACTACAGATGGTGACTGCAGCCATGAAATTAAAAGATGTTTGCTCCTTGGAAGAAAAGCTATGACCAACCTAGACACCATATTAAAAAGCAGAGAAATTACTTTGCCAACAAAGGTCGGTCTAGTCAAAGCTATGGTTTTTCCAATAGTCATGTATGGATGTGAGAGTTGGACTATAAAGAAAGCTGAGGGCCAAAGAATTGATGCTTTTGAACTGTGCTGTTGAAGAAGACTCTTGAGAATCCCTTGGACAGCAAAGAGATCCAACCAGTCCATCCTAAAGGAGATCAATCCTGAGTATTCATTGGAAGGATTGATACTGAAGCTGAAACTCCAATATGTTGGCCACCTGATGCGAAGAACTGACTCACTAGAAAAGACCCTGTTGCTGGGAAAATTTGAAGGTGTGAGGAGTGGGAAAGATTAAGGCGAGAGGAGAAGGAGACGACAGAGGATGAGATGTTTGGATGGCATCACCAACTCAATGGACATGAGTTTGAGTAAGCTCCAGTAGTTGGTGATGGACAGGAAAGCCTGGCGGGCTGCAGTCCATGGGGTCGTAAAGAGTCGGACACGACTGAGCAACTGAACTGAACCGAACTGAACCTTCCTGCCTGTTATTCTCTCACAATGAGTATTTAAGACTGAGTTCCTTTAGGACTGACTAGTTTGATCTCCTTGCTGTCCAACAGACTCTCTAGAGTTTTCACCAACACCACAGTTCAAAAACAACAATTTTTCAGCCCTCAGCTTTCTTTACGGTCCAACTCTCACATCCATACATGACTATTGGAAAAACCATAGCTTTGACTAGACGGACCTTTGTTGGCAAAGTAATGTCTCTGCTTTTTAGTATGCTGTCTAGCTTGGTCATGATTTTTCTTTCAAGGAGCAAATGTCTTTTAATTTCATAGATGCAGTCATCATCTGCAGTGATTTTGGAGCCCAAGAAATAAAGCCTGTCACTGTTTCTATTGTTTCTTAATCTGTTTGCCATGAAGTGATGGGATCAAATCCCATGATCTTAGTTTTTTGAATGTTGAGTTTTAAGCCAGCTTTTTCACTCTCCTCTTTCACCTTCATCATGAGACTCTTTAGTTCCTCTTCGCTTTCTGCCATAAGGGTGGTGTCATCTATATATATGAGGTTACTGATATTTTCCCCAGCAATCTTGATTCCAGCTTGTGCTTTATCCAGCCTGACATTTCACATGATGTACTTTGCAAAAAAGTTAAATAAGCAAGGTGACAATATACAGCCTTGACGTCCTCCTTTCCCAATCTGGAACCAGTTTGTTGTTCCATGCCCGGTTCTAAAATTGTTTCTGGACCTGCATACAGGTTTCTCAGAAGGCAGGTAAGGTGGTCTGGTATTCCCATATCTTTAAGAATTTTCCACAGTTTGTTGTAATCCACATAGTCAAAGGCTTTAGGGTAGTCAATGAAGCAGAAGTAAATGCTTTTCTGGAATTCTCTTGCTTATTCTATCATCCACCGGATATTGGCAGTTTGATCCCTCTAATCTAGCCCAGGATACTTGCAGTATGACAGGAAAATAGCACTTATGAGTGTGTTTTTGAAGAAATGACATCCACAGGGGACAGTTTCTAGAGAAGTGTCATGATTTTATAGTTTTGTCTTCTCCCAATATCCTTAAATTTTTAAACAAAATATAAGACAAGAACTACTATATTTGAGCAAAGTATGGCTGAATCCTATCCATTCAGAAACCGTTGATAGTCCTGTGGTAGCTGAGAAATACATAGATACCACTCAAATTATGCCACATAAGTTTTTCATTAAAAAAAATAGTATAAATACATGTGAATCACACACACACATAAAAGAAGATGTTCTTTACACAAATTAATGCTAACCTAAAATATTAAAGCCATTAATTGTTCTTCTTAGTAAGCTACAGGATAAAAGGTAAACAAATGAAACATTTTAGTTTGTAGTTGACTTGAATTCTATATTGTGTGTACATATGCTGATACAAATATCAATGTTTTCTCATATGACTCAGACAAAGATGCACAGTCTGGGTTGAAGATCCTGAAGGTTTTGTACTCAGTGATGAATATTTAGATTCTCCCAGACACATACCTTTAAACAATATTCAAGTGTGAGTGGTTTATTTGGGATGCAAAGAGAACACTTGCAGGAGGTGGGGTGGAGAATGCACCAAGGAAGGGAAGTCAGGCAGTAAAAGGTATAATAGTATCAAAACATTTTCCACTATGGTTTGTATTGCCCAATAAAAGTGCCTCAATATGGTCCAAAATACCAATTATAAATCTGAAAAACAATCCTATCATAGTGCACTGTTCTGTAGACTTATGTAATGTCAGATTGATATTCAAAAGTCCTCAAAACTAATACTGGAGCAACGGAAACTAGCTTACTGAGATGTCTTAGAGTGAAAAGTGCTGTAGAACATTATTTATTCAACATAAACTATAAATTTATCTCACGAAGTCTACAAGTAATATACTATGTGTTACAAATTCCACTTAAAAGAAGCAAGACTAATTGTAATTTTCTGGTCACAGACAAAACCAGCCAAAGTTCCATATGATACACTCCTTACAGAACTGGAGGCTGTCCAAGAAGAAATTGTTACTGCACATAACATCCTCCGGAGAGGAGTATCTCCACCAGCCAGCAACATGCTGAAAATGGTAAGATTAATTAAACAGCAACCATGATGATGCCAATGATAGTAATGGTGTTTACTGAGATTTTATTAAGTGCTATTTGGTTTCCATATACTAAAAGTCTGGTCTTCACAAATAAACCTATAATGCAGCAGCAGAAGAAACAGAGGCTCAGAGGAGGTAAGTAGCTTTCCCAAACTCACAGAGTTAGTAAGTGACAGAGCCACATCCATCGCAGGAAGTGTAATTTCATTCTTAATGGACCCTAGGACAGTGTTTCTTAAACTCTAGTATGCTTGAGTCAGCTGAAGAATTTAATGAAGCACAGGACCCTGGGCCCCACACTCTGAGGTCTGATTCAGGAGGTCTGAGATGGATACCATTCCAAGCTCCCAGATAATGCTGGTGCTGCTGGTCAGTATTATCAGTATGGCAGATGCTACAGATGCTTTAACAATGCATTTGGAGAGGCATTTAATAGCTGTATTCTTTGGGCAGTAGCCCAGAGGCTAAGATGCTCT
The DNA here is from genome assembly GCF_002263795.3 of Bos taurus. Taxonomy (NCBI): domain Eukaryota; kingdom Metazoa; phylum Chordata; class Mammalia; order Artiodactyla; family Bovidae; genus Bos; species Bos taurus. The sequence goes on along the minus strand of NC_037350.1, from coordinate 22,538,055 downwards.
GAGAATCAAGATGCCCATGGTCTAACCTGGTGGTGCAGCTAGATGAGCAAATATTGGCAAATCTATTTCCTTGTTTCAAACACTAGTGGTAAAGAATTCTCCTGCCAATTCAGGAGACTTAAGAGACCTGAGTTCGATCCCTGGGTTGAAAAGATGCCCTGGAGTAGGAAATGGCAACCCACTCCAATATTCTTGCCCGGAAAATACAATGGACAGAGAAGCTTGGTGGGCTACAGGCCAAAGGGTCACAAAGAGTCAGACATGACTAAAGCAACTTAGCTTATATATAAGAAAAGATAAGGCAAATGTTAAAAAAAAAAAGAAAGGAGGAAAAGAGTAAATGGAAAAATGATCTTGAAATATATCTCTTGGTCACCTTAGAACCCAAAATAATAAAAGCCAGCAGCCAGCATACACATTTTTGCATTGTGAGTATTGTAACTGACAGCATATTATACTTACTATAGTTTGAAAGACACTCTTCTAGAATCTTACTGCATTCAGTTCAGTTCAGTTGCTCAGTCGTGTCCAACTTTTTGCTACCCCATGAAGTGCAGCAAACCAGGCATCCCTGTCCATCACCAACTCCCGGAGTCCACCCAAACCCATGTCCATCAAGTCGGCAATGCCATCCAATCATCTCATCCTCTGTCATCCTCTTCTCCTCCTGCCCTCAATCTTTCCCAGCATCAGGATCTTTTCAAACGAGTCAGCTCTTTGCATCAGGTGGCCAAAGTATTGGAGTTTCAGCTTCAGCATCAGTCCTTCCAATGAACACCCAGGACTGATCTCCTTTAGGATGGACTGGTTGGATCTCCTTGCAGTCCAAGGAACTCTCAAGAGTCTTCTCTAACACCACAGTTCAAAAGCATCAATTCTTTGGCACTCAGCTTTCTTTAGAGTCCAACTCTCACATCCATACATGATCACTGGATAAACCATAGCCTTGACTAGACGGACCTTTGTTGGCAAAGTAATGTCTCTGCTTTTTAATATGCTATCTAGGTAGGTCATAACTTTCCTTCCAAGGAGTAAGCATCCTTTAATTTCATGGCTGCAATCACCATCTGCAGTGATTTTGAAGCCCAGAAAAATAAAGTGAGCCACTGTTTCCACTGTTTCCCCATCTATTTCCCATGAACTGATGGGACTGGATGCCATGATCTTTGTTTTCTGAATGCTGAGCTTTAAGCCAACTTTTTCACTCTCCTCTTTCACTTTCATCAAGAAGCTCTTTAGTTCTTCTTCACTTTCTGCCATAAGGGTGGTGTCATCTGCATATCTGAGGTTTTTGATATTTCTCCCGGCAATCTTGATTCCAGCTTGTGCTTCATCTAGCCCAGTGTTTCTCATGACGTACTCTGCATATAAGTTAAATAAGCAGGATGACAATATACAGCCTTGACGTACTCCTTTTCCTGTTTGGAACCAGTCTGTTCTTCCATGTCCTGTTCTGACTGTTGCTTCCTGGCCTGCATATAGGTTTCTCAAGAGGCAAATCAGGTGGCTTGGTATTCATATCTCTCTCAGAATTTTCCACAGTTTATTGTGATCCACACAGTCAAAGGTTTTGGCATAGTCAGTAAAGCAGAAATAGATGTTTTTCTGGAACTCTCTTGCTTTTTTGATGATCCAGCGGCTGTTGGCAATTTGATCTCTGGTTCCTCTGCCTTTTCTAAAACCAGTTGGAACATCTGGAAGTTCACGGTTCACATATTGCTGAAGCCTTATTGCGTTACTTCATTTAATTCTCTCAATCATCTTGTGATGCAAATGATACTATCATCTCTGTTTTACAGATGGTAAACCTGAACATCAGAGAAATTAGGTATCTCATCCAAAGTCTTAAGTACTGGATAAAAACAGATTCAAATATGAATGGCCAGCTCCAGGGACCAGCTCTTAACATTTTACCTTCCTTAGGACAAACAGGGTTCTAAATCCTCAGTTTCAAGATGAGCAAATAAGTGTAGCTAGGGGGTAGTGAAGGATTTATAGAGTGAACAGAAAATATAGTCTCTGATTTCAGAGACATTATTATTGTGTATTCAAGGTAAATACAAAGGAAATATTAGAACATAGTATTAAATATATGGGCTTCCCTAGTAGCTCAGCTGGTAAAAAATCTACCTGCAATGCAGGAGACCCCAGTTCAACTCCTGGGTCAAGAAGACCCCTGGAGAAGGGATAGGCTACCCACTCCAATATTCTTGGGCTTCCCTGGTGGCTCAGACAGTAAAGAATCTGCTTGTAATGAGGGAGACCTGGGTTCAATCTGTGGGTTGGGAAGATACCCTGGTGGAGGGCATGGCAACCCACTCCAGTATTCTTGCCTGGGGAATCCCCATGTAGACTGCCAGGCTACAGTCCATGGGGTTTCAAGGGGTCTAACGCAACTGAGTGACTAAGCACAGCACAGCATTGAATATATAGAATATATAAAATTAATATATTTAAGTGTTAAGATGCAAAGGTATGAGAGATCAATAATATGATAAAGTGCACCAGTAAAACTGAGTAACATTTTAAAAGACAATATGGGAATTGAGTTTTTCCATAAATAATGCATAGGGCATGGAGAGAAAGGAACTGATAGAATTATGATTTGCTATTATTATTCATAATTTAGATGGAGTTATGTGACACTATATTTGTTTCTAATCACAGCAATACTTATTTATTGAGCATGTAGCATAAGATTTATTATATCATAGTTGTATTGCATGAATTATCCAAATTAAAAACTTAAAATTTTTGAACAAACTATTGTGTATGAATTAGGGGGCATATTTTACAGATGAAGAAACTGTGATTCAAAGAGATTTAATAATGTGTCAAAGGTAAAACTATTAATAAATAATGGGATGGATTTCTAACTTGTCTATTTTAATGGAAGCATTTACTTAAATGCTAATATTTCAGAAAAAGATGCTACATCTGAATATTATTATCAAGTTTTGATCTTGTAACTTCAAGGGTTAAAACAATGGACTGAAAGATTTGTCTTCCTTTTCCAACCAAAATATTTAAGAGAGGTGCTTTCAACCAAAATATTTAAGAGAATTCAATTGTTAGCCTACACAATTGAAAATATTGCTAGCCTTGTATTTTTAGAAAGAATGAACTAGAATCTTATTATAGAAATGTTATTAAGGCCATGTGCTTGTATTTCACTTGTAGAATTGGAGTGAAGAAGCTGCACAAAATGCCAGAATGTTGTCAAAGGATTGTGAATTGGTACAAAGCAATGCACTCAAGAGGCGAATTACGAGTAGGTATACAACTCACCTTTTTGCTCAAAAGTCCTCAGGAATTGTTCAGTAACTTGGTAAGGGTAAGTTAAGTCATCTAGCATGTGTCTACACTTACCCCATAAATGGCAATGAATAGTGACTCATAGCACTGTTTCATTACTGATAATTTTTGAATTTGGATATTCAAATTTTCAAATTCCTGATTCTGATCACCAAAAGAAAAGAGTCAAAGCTCTCAATATCATAGGATAGTTGAATACAATAATAACAGATGAAAAGCTGTATAGCTAGAAGGTTCCCACTCCATGTAGTTATTTTGTGCATGCATGCTAAGTCACTTCAGTCGTGTTCAACTCTGTGTGACCCTATGGACTATAGCCCACCAGGTCCTCTGTCCGTGGGATTCTCCAGGCAAGAATACTGGAGTGGGTTCCTCTCCATCCCCTCCTCCAGGCGATTTTCCCAACCCAGGGATGTAACCCGCAGCTCCTACATCTCCTGCACTGACAGGCAGATTCTTTACCACTAGCGCCACCTGGGAAGCCCATAGTTATTTCAGCTACTCACAATATTACCATGGGACTATGTTTACCTTTGGAACGAGCTATCTTTATTTAAGAAGTGAGTCATATTCAACTCTATGGAGCTGCCCATAAGAACAAGTTTAGATGCTCAAAAATAAACCCATCTCATGGCACATATATTAGGTTGATCACTGCTAGTTTCCTGAAAAGCCATTAGTGTCTCCTACATGAGCAGACATTAATAACACTTTGTATTTAAAGATTTTGGGGCATCTTTACTCAATGCTGTTAAGCTGTGAATTGGCAATATGAGTCTTCCCTGCCCCAGAGGAAGGCAGTTTACTACCAAACATCACGTTTGATTGAGAGCCCACATCACAAGTGAATGGATGGCCAAATGAGCAAATGTTTATTCCAAGGTCTTTGCATGATGAATACTTCGTGTGGTTGCTTTTGAGGCATGGACTTGGTTACAACTCATAGACTGTTCTGATTGGTTTCGTCTTTCTCCATCAGCTTGGACATGGCAGAAACTAAAATGTTGGTTGATCTGATTTCCAAGCTTGCAGATCATTTCCTACCATCAGTTTTCAGCAAACCTGAGCACCACATGTTTATTCATTAATGAGAAAGAAAATTGTTAGCTAAATATAGCTGGGTTGGCCTCCTCTTGTCAAACATTGTTTGGATGACCAGTGAAACATTTCTAAAATAAAAGTGAGGAAGGTATCCTTGTAAAATGTTTCCAAGCTTCGTAAAGTATAACCTAGTCCTTTTTCCTCCTCTTAGATACTTTTTGTGGAGAAAATATGCATCTGACATCTTATCCTATCTCATGGTCAAATGTGATCAGGATCTGGTACAGTGAGTCTAAATATTTCCAGTATGGGGAATGGACATTGACAGATGATGACGTGACAACTGACCATTACACTCAGGTAAACTGTGTGCTGGCCAATATACCTGTTGATTAAGTGACTCTAAGGGTGTGTGGAAAATAGGCAAATAAGAACCATGGGAAATCATTCTACCCATTTTTTGCAAATTTACTGTCTTCAAAGATACTTCTTAACTTTTAGTGGGAAATAATACTTGGAAACCATTATCTGGGATCTGGGTATGTTCAAGGACTTCTTTAGTTTAGAAAAAACTAAAGAAGGGGTTGGAGAAGGAGACTGAACCATGATACCTTCAAGAGCTGAAGGAGATGAACACAGAGGGAAGGGCCTTATCATTGGAGCCATATTAACTATTATAAATGTTATCTTGTATTTTGAATGTAGTAGAAGTCATTAAACAGAAGAATGATTTAACCTGATTCATACTTTTAAAATACCACTGGGCTTCAGTGTAGGTAATAAATTAATTCTACAAAAATGACTTTGAATATCTAAATCAGGTGATTTATTTTCCAACAAGATGTAAATTAACAAAACTCATCCAGAATGGATAGATTTAAATATTTAATATGCAAGAAATACAAATGATAAAACAATGTTATGCCCCAAGCAGAAGACTCAGCTGTGACACAAAATCTGTAATAAAATCTACTCACAATAAAACCTACTTAAGATTAATGTTAAAAGCTTACAAAGATAGCACATTTAAAAAACATAAACTTAATCACTTATTCTAAAGCAAAGCAGACATTTCTAAATAAAGACTAGCAAGTAGAATTCTTCTTCCATATTATTATTATTATTTACCTGGCCACGTGGCATGTGGGATCTTAATTCCCCAACAAGAGATCAAACCCATACCCCGAGCAGTGGAAGTGCAGTCTTAACCACTGCATGACCAGGGACACGCTTATAGCATTCTTATTTTAAGATCGATATCATTGGACACAAGTAGTATGTGCCAGGAATCTGAAAATAGTATAACATTAGACTTCACTGTTCACTTTCATGCATTGGAGAAGGAAATGGCAACCCACTCCAGTGTTCTTGCCTGGAGAATCCCAGGGACGAGGGAGCCTGGTGGGCTGCCGTCTATGGGGTCGCACGGAGACGGACATGACTGAAGTGACTTAGGAGCAGCAGACCATTTATTTATAATTTATGCTATCAGAGGATAAAAATAAAATTATTACCCAGAGAGCTGAAAATATGACAATGTGAGACAACAATTCCTACTTTCCTTTTCTTTTAGGTAAAAGTAGACGAGACCCACTATTTCCATCAAAAGAACATGAGCTCTATTACTCTGAAACAGTAATTTAATATTTCTTCTTCCAAACACGTGAAAGTTTTTTTTATTCAGTCCCCACCATATACCTATGATGTAGAAGCTAGTATTATTATATTTCATTTTACAAAGAATAAAATGAGATTTTGAGACATAAAACAAGCTGGTAAATACCATCCCACCAGGAAGTGGCAGAGATGGATTTTGAACCTGACTTATTTTTTTTCTCAAGGGCCAACTCACTGTTCTCCACCATGACACTTTTTTGATGATTAAGCAAGGTTGCTGCCATGCTCTAATTTTTATGCAATCACCAAACAGTCTTCATCATGTTACTATATTTTCCATACAGATTTGATACGAAGAAGAAGAACATAACTCAGGGTCAGTGATGGCACCCAAGTATGCATATATGTATGCATGATATCTAGACACATGGGAATCTTTCTGTTTCTTTGACCTCCTAACAAGCCATGCTCAAAGCATCCTAAAAGGATGTGTGTTTCTTTTCTTTTCTTTTTTTTTTTACTTTACAATATTGTATTGGTTTTGCCATACATCCACATGCATCCACCACGGGTGTACATGTGTTCCCCATCCTGAACCCCCCTCCCACCTCCCACCCCATACCATCCCTCTGGGTCATCCCAGTGCACCAGCCCCAAGCTTCCTGTATCCTGCATCGAACCTGGACTGGTGATTTGTTTCTTATATGATATTATACATGTTTTAATGCCATTCTCCCAAATCATGCCCCCCTCCCTCTCCCACAGAGTCCAAAAGACTGTTCTATACATCTGTGTCTCTTTTGCTGTCTCACATACAGGGTTGTCATTACCATCTTTCTAAATTCCATATATATGCATTAGTATACTGTATTGGTGTTTTTCTTTCTGGCTTACTTCAATCTGTATAATAGGCTCCAGTTTCATCCACCTCATTAGAACTGATTCAAATGTATTCTTTTTAATGGCTGAGTAATACTCCATTGTGTATATGTACCACAGCTTTCTTATCCATTCATCTGCTGATGGACATCTAGGTTGCTTCCATGTCCTGGCTATTATAAACAGTGCTGTGATGAACATTGGGGTACACGTGTCTCTTTCCCTTCTGGTTTCCTCAGTGTGCATGCCCAGCAGTGGGATTGCTGGATCATAAGGCAGTTCTATTTCCAGTTTTTTAAGGAATCTCCACACTGTTCTCCATAGTGGCTGTACTAGTTTGCATTCACACCAACAGTGTAAGAGGGTTCCCTTTTCTCCACACCCTCTCCAGCATTTATTGCTTGTAGACTTTTGGATCACAGCCATTCTGACTGGTGTGAAATGGTACCTCATAGTGGTTTTGATTTGCATTTCTCTGATAATGAGTGATGTTGAGCATCTTTTCATGTGTTTGTTAGCCATCTGTATGTCTTCTTTGGAGAAATGTCTATTTAGTTCTTTGGCCCATTTTTTGATTGGATCGTTTATTTTTCTGAAATTGAGCTGCAGGAGTTGCTTGTATATTTTTGAGATTAGTTCTTTGTCAGTTGCTTCATTTGCTATTATTTTATCCCATTCTGAAGGCTGTCTTTTCACCTTGCTTATAGTTTCCTTTGTTGTGCAGAAGCTTTTAAGTTTAATTAGATCCCATTTATTTTTGCTTTTATTTCCAATATTCTGGGAGGTGGGTCATAGAGGATCCTGCTGTGATGTATGTCGGAGAGTGTTTTGCCTATGTTCTCCTCTAAGAGTTTTATAGTTTCTGGTCTTATGTTTAGATCTTTAATCCATTTTGAGTTTATTTTTGTATATGGTGTTAGAAAGTGTTCTAGTTTCATTCTTTTACAACTGGTTGACCAGTTTTCCCAGCACCACTTGTTAAAGAGATTGTCTTTTCTCCACTGTATATTCTTGCCTCCTTTGTCAAAGATAAGGTGTCCATAGGTATGTGGGTTTATCTCTAGGCTTTCTATTTTGTTCCATTGATCTATATTTCTGTCTTTGTGCCAGTACCATACTGTCTTGATAACTGTGGCTTTGTAATAGAGCCTAAAGTCAGGCAGGTTGATTCCTCCAGTTCCATTCTTCTTTCTCAAGATTGCTTTGGCTATTCGAGGTTTTTTGTATTTCCATACAAATTGTGAAATTATTTGTTCTAGCTCTGTGAAAAATACCGTTGGTAGTTTGATAGGGATTGCCTTAAATCTATAGATTGCTTTGGGTAGTATACTCATTTTCACTATATTGATTCTTCTGATCCATGAACACAGTATATTTCTCCATCTATTAGTGTCCTCTTTGATTTCTTTCATCAGTGTTTTATAGTTTTCTATATATAGGTCTTTAGTTTCTTTAGGTAGATATATTCCTAAGTATTTTATTCTTTTCATTGCAATGGTGAATGGAATTGTTTCCTTAATTTCTCTATTTTCTCATTATTAGTGTATAGGAATGCAAGGGATTTCTGTGTGTTGATTTTACATCCTGCAACTTTACTATATTCATTGATTAGCTCTAGTAATTTTGTTTATTTTCAATCATGGATAACAATATTCATATTGTAATCATGTAACAAAACACCAAATTATTAATATAATAATCTTATCTTTACAGGTTGTTTGGGCCACTTCTTATCTTATTGGCTGTGGCATGTCATCGTGTCATAAAGGAATTCACTATCTCTACATTTGTCACTATTGTCATGAGTATGTATAATACAGCTTTAGTTTCACATAACTTTTAGAAATACATTTCCCTTACATCATCTAGTTTCTCAAAAATCATTTGTTTTAAATTATTTTAACTGATTTTCAAGAGTGAGGAAAATTTTTTATTTGCATTTTTCAAAAAGGAATTTTATTAGACCACTTTTTCCTTTGTTCTTTTTTAAGGGGAAATGATCCTGACAAGAAGAATGTACCTTATAATAAGGGAAGTCCATGTGGAGACTGTCCAAATAACTGTGAAGATAAACTATGTAGTAAGTTTTACATCTCAGTGTGCTTAATATTGATCATTGATCTAGGAGCCATGGGTCATTAAAATCAAATGTTTAATAATATTACAATTTTCTATAATATTACTTTTTTCTCAGTCATCCCAAAGGAATAATTAACATTATCTGATTTCCCTTCCCCCACTCCCAAAGTGACCCAGAAGACCAATGATTAAATCTATTGGATTGGAAAGTAGAACATCCATGTCTAAACTCAACTTTCCACCTTAAAACTTAAAGTTCTCACCCTATAATAAGGGCATCTTGGATAAGATGTTAATATAATTTTTTTTCTGCTCTTTATATAAAAAGTTTCTTGGCTCTGTTATTGCAGCCCTGAAGTTAGACATCTTGCTTTCAGGTTACCAGGGTTCTCAGGTTGCTCTTTGGCCATAACCCCTCTACCTGCCTGTCCACTTATCAGAACAGGTAGTAATTTTTTACTGAGTGATCCTTATACTTTTAAGTTTCCATGGACACATTGGAAGACATGAGCTGATGATCATACTATTTACCATACATCTTTTTATTTCTTAAGCAAACCCTACCTAAAATGTAATATTAATTAAATGGGTTCCAATTCCATGTTCATTTCCTTAGGTAACAAAAGTGTCTTTTTTTGAAGTTTTCTTCAGGCATAATTTACTAGTCCATGGGGATATGTTTGTAACTTAACTTTCAGAAAGTTTATGGAGAAATAATAAACCTCCCCCCTCCACCACCAAAAAATATCCTTTATCTGCAGATTTGGAAGACTAAAAGGTTTATTTTCCTTCACCTGACCACTCCATTCCATTTGCTTTTAAAGCAAGGAAAAATGCAATCTCTTTTCCTTTATCAATTTCTCTGTCATTCTTCTCCTTCTTTTCCTTTTTCTTCCTGTCACTTTAGTAACTCATTTCTGAAAATAAATGTAGCTGAAGAAAGATAAAATATCTACTAATTATCTTTGCTACAGGGTAATGGAGTAGTTTTGTTTTGTTTTTATCCAAGAGACAAAATCAATGTCTAGAATGGAATGAAAAATGCCATAGAAGTAAAATGAGAGTAGAAAGAAAAAAAGTATTACTTAATAATATTGACTCTATAACACAGAATATACATCTCTTAAGCCTTTTACTCACCTACAAATGCATAAGAAGATGAGAGATGAGCTTTTGAGTCGATATGGTGTAACCTTGCTTTTTCCTTTCAGCGAACCCCTGCATCTACTACGATGAATACAATAACTGTAATACACAAACTCAACGTCTTGGCTGCAACCACCTGTCAGTTCAAAGACTCTGCAAAGCTAGTTGTATGTGTCAAACTGAGATAAAATAGCCTTTTTTATTTGCAACTGTAATGTGCTGTTGGATCATCCTTCCTTTGCTCCAGCAGCTTCTGATGCATTTCAACTGGTTTTAATTACACCTGAGATACTAATTTTCACTAATCATATATAAGTGTAGTCACGCAGTTGTGTCTGACTCTCTGCAATCCCATGGATCATATATGGGCATCAGTATATTTACAACAATGCCCTTCACTCCTGTTCTGATACATTGTGAAGCAACATTGTTTTAAACTTTCTTAAAACTGGAGTGAAATATGATTGATGAAATGTGATAGAACCATGAAATATGGAATGAAATATGATTAAAATATGAAGAGTTCAACACCTGCCTCATATTTAAATCATGTGATGTCTAGTTCTCAGGTTGACATGATTCAATGGATTGGATAACTGATTCAGTAAACTGTGCTAAAGGAGGGTCTTTCCCTGTTTAACTTCTTCTCCTGCTTTCCCAGGTCTCCAATTTCCGTGGTATTTGTCTTCCCTGCACAATTAACATACACTAATAATTCATCTCTTCTTAACTTCACGTCTACCTTAAATCAACCATTAAAATAACCCACAAAGCAAACAAAGAATCCAGTCTCATTACTTGAAAGGTAAATGTTGGTTAATGGGAAGTGATTTAAGGTCTCACTGTTTCTCTGCCATATCTATACACATTTGTAGAGCAGGGCAAGAAAACTGTGTGAGTGCTTAGTTTAACAAAATAAATATTCAGCATGGATTACATGCAAGGGGTAATCCATACATAGAGGATATTCCCTCCTTTATTTCCAACTGAACTGGAATATTAAAGAAACCTAGTGAAGCATATGGCTACACAGAGAGCACAATACGTGGTATTTTGTTTCATTTCAGGTATTTTTTGGTAAATGTGCTGTTTCTTTCTGAAAGCTTATATAAAAGAAAATTCTCTAGGTTTTTATCATTTGTCATACCAAGTAAAAGAAAGAAGCAGTAGAAATGGTTTTACTTCAAGGCTGAAAAATTCTTTGTTACCCCAAACGAGCTTCATACTGCAAAATATCTCCAAGTAGGTGTGACACAAGCATATAGTGTGCTGAATTGAAACAAATACACTGCCAGATATTTCTCCAGCAATGGTGAGTTTATTCAGATTAAGCTGAGAATTGCAATTTGGAGTGGGCAGCTACGGGGAGCCACATGCAAGTCCCCACTTGGCAAGGAAGAAAGATGCCTTTACAGGGAGGAAAGGAACTACAGAGGACCACAGTAAACAGAGTTCATGGCTCTTTATTGGAAAGTCTTTGAAGGAAGGAAGAGGGAGCTTTCTTTTTCTTGATGGGCTCTGCTACCACTGTAGGGCATGAAAGCCCCCGTCGTCATGTCTCCTGATTCTACTTCACTGAGGTTTCTGTTTATGAATCTTTCACAAGATCAACTTTTTGACTACTTCCCAACATCACTCCAATGACCCCAGCTTATCAGGAGTGTTTGTGGACACAGCAGCACTCTTTCCTGTAGACTTGAAATTTCATGGTATACCCAAGGTCTATGTCAGGGGGAGTGTCAAGACTGGACTCAGGAACTGAAATACATTGTTCTGTTAAAAACAAATGTATGTGAAGATAGCCCACACTCTGTTTATGGAATGTGTATTGCTTTAAATATACTTGCTTTCACTTAAAAAAAGAAAACAAGCAGATGTGTGTGTGTGTGCGTGTGCACATATGCTCAAGGATGTCCAGAAACCCTGAAAAGCAAAGGTAGTAAAGAGCATCCTTGATGGCAAAAACCTAGTTAGGTTGTTGGGTTTGTAGTGCAGAGCAAATGGGCACAAAAATGGATTCAGGTCACAAGGAAACTGAAAGTCTTGGCTTAATGCAACAGGCAAATGTAACTCATCTTGATTCTCAATTAAAAGACCTCTATATAAAAACTCATTTCTATGCAGATGTATATGGAGGCATGTGTTTAAAATGCTTCAAGATGTGCAGATAGACAAGTGCTTATTTTGGAAGTCATTGTTCTAAGCATTTGTCAGCCTGGTCATAACAGCAAGATTTCTTCACGGCATTAGTATTCTCTTTGCCAGAAAATCTTATACCCTGTTTGGATATTTTCTGTCAATTCAACTCATGCAGGCACATATAGTTTGATAGAAATATGTATTTTCTAAAGTACACATACTGGGGGAAAAAGAAATATATCTTGTGGTGTGTAATAATTAAAAGCTGTAGAACCATGTTTTTGTCTCTGCACCAGGCTGTATTTATCCCAGTTTAGAAAGTTTATTCACATAAAGACTAACTCCAGGAAATGACCACAAGATGGCAGCATATACATATGATCACTAAACATTTGAAGCCAAGGAAAAACAACTGTTACGCTATTTTTAAATTATTCTTTAAAAAGTAGCTCAATGATTTTCATAAAAAGATTATGATGAGAACAAAATAAAATGGCCTCCACACTTTGTGGGCAATAGGTCACTCTTTTAAGTGGATGTACCAAAAAAAGGATAACTCTAATAGTGTTAGATTATTCATCCCACACCTATTGATAAAGAGGTTCTTCCTTTCATCTTACTTGTAGATTAGCTGTTGCTGACATCAACCTGATAACATATCTGCATCTCAGTTTCCTCATTTGCAAATGGGGATAATAATAGCACCTCCCTTGTAGAGCTGCTGTGAGGATAAAGTATGGGAAAATATATACAGAATTCCTAACAGATCCTGACATGTTGTGCTAGCTATTAACTTTTATTTTTATCATTCACAATTTTTATTCAAGATGGATTTAGAAAAGGCAGAGGAGCCAGAGATCAAATTGCCAACATCCATTGTATCATCAAGAAAGCAAGAGAGTTCCAGAAAAACATCTACATTTACTTTATTGACTACGCCAAAGCCTTTGACTGTGTGGATCACAGCAAACTGTGGAAAATTCTTCAAGAGGTGGGAATACCAGACCACCTGACCTGTCTCCTGAGAAACCTGTATGCAGGTCAAGAAGCAACAATTAGAACCGGACATGAAACAACAAACAAGTTGCAAACCTGGAAAGGAGTACGTCAAGGCTGTATATTGTCACCCTGCATATTTAACTTATATTCAGAGTACATCCTACAAAATGCCAGGCTGGATGAAGCACAAGCTGGAATCAAGATTGCCAGGAGAAATATCAATAACCTTAGATACGCAGATGACACCACCCTTATGGCAGAAAGCGAAGAGGAACTAAAGAGCCTCTTGATGAAAGTGAAAGAGGAGAGTGAAAAAGTTGGCTTAAAACTCAACATTCAGAAAACTAAGATCAAGGTCTCTGGTCCCAGCACTTCATGGCATATAGATGGGGAAACAATGGAAATAGTGACAGACTTTCATTTTGGGCTCCAAGATCACTGCAGATGGTGACTGCAGCCATGAAATTAAAAGATGCTTGCCCCTTGGAAGAAAAGCTATGACCAACCTAGACAGCGTATTAAAAAGCAAAGACATTTCTTTGCCAACAAAAGTTTGTCTAGTCAAAGCTATGGTTTTTCCAGTAGTCATGCATGGATGTGAGAGTTGGACCATAAAGAAAGCTGAGGGCCAAAGAATTGATGCTTTTGAACTGTGGAGTTGGAGAAGACTCTTGAGAGTCCCTTGGACTGCAAGGAGATCCAACCAGTTAATCCTAAAGGAAATCAGTCCTTTAGGATTATTGGAATAATTGAATATTCATTGGAAGGACTGATGCTAAAGCTGAAGCTCCACTATTTCAGCCACCTGATGCAAATAACTGACTCACTGGAAAATACCCTGATGCTGGGCAACATTGAAGGCAGGAGGAGAAGTGGACAACAGAGGATGAGATGGTTGGATAGCATCACCGACTCGACGGACATCAGTTTGAGTGAACTCCAGGAGCTGGTGATGGAGAGGAAGTCCTGGCAGTCCATGGGGTCGCAGAGTCGGACATGACTGAGTGACTTAACTGAACTGAACTGGGGTCTCTCATGGAAATGAAAAGAATACACAGCCATTACTAAGATGAGGTGGTTTCTTTCTATTCTATTTGCTGAGTATTTATATCACAAAAGAGTATTGAATATGTGGTTATCAGCTCTTCTACAACTAGCTCTATAAAAAGAAAAACCACATTGAGACAGGTAAGAGGGGAAGAGACAGAATCTACTTAGGACCCCAATCCCACAAGCAGGAGGGGACATCACAAGGGTAGAGGTCCTCCCCGAGGAGGAAGGGTGTGCACCCCACACTAGGCACCCCTGCAGTGGGAAGGTGAGCCCCCATAACACGGTCTTTGAAAGCCAACAGGGCTTATGTCCAGAAGGGCCTGAGGGCTATAGACAACTGAGCCTCTGCTCAAACTCACTCTTTGCAAGTCCCTGCACAGAGGCAGCAGTTTGAAAAGCACCTCCACCAGACATGAAGGAAATTCATTGATTCATTTTACAGAAAGTGCCAAGGAGTGTGGATCTGTTGGAGCTATCTCCAGGGATCAAAGAGCTGGCAGGCACCATTTATCTTTCATTCTCCTTCAGCCTAACTGGTCGGGCTCTGGGCGTACCTTTCTGACATTTGCCGTCTACCAGGCTACGGTCACCTGCCTTGCCCGGTGTTCCCCTGCACATGTGCCCCTCTCAACCCACCCTCCCTGGCCAGCCCTCTTCCACAGCAGCTTTCACCCTGCCACACCCAGTGGGCAACCTTGGCTGGGACTGGTTTTCCACACTCAGGGGATGGCCTCAGACTGAACCAGAATCCTCCTCAAAGCAGCTCCTACCCCAGAGGGGTCTAGCCCAGCCCACCACAGCACCACCCCCAGCAGTTTGTCGCTGGACCTGGCCACAAGACCTGCAGAGCTCAGGCCTGGCCTCAGAATCAGCCTTGCCGGGGGCTCACCCTGCCTACCAACACATTTGCAGCAGACACAACCAGGCCTAGGAGATGCTACACGCCGGGACAGGCTGGGACCTGGGACGCTTTGCTGTGATGACTGCACCTAGGCACACATCTCCTTGAGCAACAAAATACAAAGAAACTGTGAGAGACTCAAAATAACTTTGTGCATGGACTGTTGGGGAAAATTACAGATAACATGATACAAAAAGAACAAAAAAACCAGCTGCCCCTTCTGAAGAGCCTGGAGCAAAAACAGGGTGTCAGGAGCCAAAGCAGGGTACTGCACATGCCCTCTGCACAGAATACCACCAAAGGGTTGGGCAAGCAGCCTAAGTTGCTCTTCCAGCCTGACCCCTGGACACACCCCTACCTTCACCCCCTATAAGGAATGAAGTTGCCCCACCTCATGGAGCAAGCATGAGAACCTGTTGTCTGTTCTCACGCCTCTGCTGCAACAGGGGGCCCAATAAAGCCATGCCTGAATTTCTTGGGCTTCCCTGGTGGTTCAGAAGGTAAAGAATCTGCCTGCAATGCAAGAGACCTGAGTTCGATCCCTGGGTTGGGAAGATCCCCTGGAGGAGGGCGTGGAAACCCACTGCAGTATTCTTGCCTGGGGAATTGCATGGAGAGAGGAGCCTGGTGGGCAACAACAGTCCATGGGATCACAAAGAGTCAGATACAACTGAGCAACTAACACTTTCACTTTCTTGAATTTCTTATCTGGGCACTTATCAATTTCTACTGGTTGGGGAAAGGCCAAGAACTCTGATCTGTATCATTACTGATATGACTCACTGCAGGCTCGGATGATGGTTAGCATTTTTTAGCAATAAAATGTTTTTTATTAAGGTATGTACATTTTTAATGTATCTCAGTGGTAAAAAATCTGCCTACTAGTACAGGAGATACAAGAGACACAGGAGATGCCAGTTTGATCCCTGGATCAGGAAGATCCCCTACTGTAGTAAATGGTAACCCACGCCAGTATTCTTGCTGGGGAAATCCCATGGACAGAGGAATTTGGTGGGCTAGAGTCACTAAGAGTCAGACATGATTGAACACGCATGCACAAGTACATTGTTTAGACATAAAGCTAATACTACACACTTAATAAGCTACAGCACTATGTAACCATAGCTATTCTATGCACTGAGAAAACAAAAAAATTCCTATGACTCACTATATTGCCATATATGCTTTATTGCAGTGGTCTGGAACCAAACCTGCAGTATCTCCAAGGTATGCCTGTACTAAAGTCTGATCCTCAGGGACCAGTCGATGCTATTTCAGGAGAAACAGAGATCAAGAGGACATAAGTAACTTTTCCCCACTTCATACAGTTAGCAAATAACAGAGCAATAATTCCAACAGACAGTCTAATTTCATTAGACAGTGCTTCTCAAATTTGAATGTATTAAGAATCAACTGAAGAACTCGGTAAAGCACACATCCCTGACCTCCCTTCTCTGGGATCCTCATTTGAGAGATCTAGGGTGAACACCGGAGAAGGCAATGGCACCCCACTCCAGTACTCTTGCCTGGAAAATCCCATGGACGGAGGAGCCTGGTGGGCTGCAGACCATGGGGTTGTGAAGAGTCGGATACGACTGAGTGACTTCACTTTCACTTTTCACTTTCATGCATTGGAGAAGGAAATGGCAACCCACTCCAGTGTTCTTGCCTGGAGAATCCCAGGGACGGGGGAGCCTGGTAGGCTGCCGTCTGTGGGGTCGCACAGAGTTGGACACGACTGAAGCGGCTTAGCAGCAGCAGCAGCAGCAGCAGGGTGAACACAACGCCACACTCCCAGCGAATGTGAGGCTAGTCAGTATCCCCCGTATATCAAACTTTGTTTAACAAGTTATTTTTGGTTAACAAGATTCATTTCATGGCTATCTTCATTGGGCAGTAGCCCAGAGACTAAGATGCTGTGAGAATTAAGACATCCAGATTCTAAGACAGTTGGTGCAACCAGATAAGTAAATGTTGGCAAGTCTATTTCCCAGTTCCCTTGCATCCCATAAAGAAAGAGAGAACTTGTCTTTTCCACTATAAACCTCTTGTGTGAGCCAACTAGGTGCTATGAAACCAAGTGCCAAGGTGCAAAGGTATGTTGTTCAGTTGCTAAGTCACGTCTGGCTCTTTGTGATCCCATGAACTGCAGCACACCAGGCTTCCTTGTCCTTCACCATCTCTCAGAGTTTGCTCAAACTCATTGAGTTGGTGATACCATCTCATCTTCTGTCGTGCCCTTCTCCTCCTGCCTTCAATCTTTCCCAGCATCAGGGTCTTTTCCAATGAGTTGGCTCTTTGCATCAGGTATGAGAGATCAACAAAATGATAAAATTAAAACATTCTTAAAACTACATAACATGTCAAAAGGAATATAGGGGATGAGCTGTCCCATAAAAATGCATAGGGCATATATGAGATGGAATTGATAAAATTAGCAGCAACATATTAAAGGAACAGGAATGGGGGTGAAGAGAAAAACACAAACACCCCCTCCTAAAATAAAAAAAAAAGAAAGAAGAATCAGTTTATAGGATTAGAACCTGATTAAACAGAATCATTTGTTCAAGCCAGAATTCACATCTTTGGAGCAAATACAGTGAACACGTTCTTGTGATTTTAATCAGAGATGTACCACACAAAACAGGAATATCTTTTCAATATTAATCAGAGGTAATGTCCTGGAGAGCTCCCTCAAAGAGGTCTGAACTACAAACTGTATATATCAAGTTGCAAGTAGGTAGGCAGAGTGTGGAATGGAGATTCCTTGGCAGGACACTTACTGGGGGAAAATCTCCAGATTTACACATCCCTGTGGACACAGGGAGAGAAACAGGATTGTACACCTGGAGAAGCTGGGTTGGAAGGCAGTCACAAGAGAGTCTTCGGCTAATCCCACGGTAAATATAAAACTAGGATGGCCCTTCAGAGTTGCCCCAATGTGGAGAGAGGTGCCTGGTAGTTACCATTCCCACAGCTATCAGTTCTTATGTGTGGGCTGTTCATGGGCGAAGTTAATTCTTAGAGAGGGCACAAGGTAGGGCTGTCTGTGGGTGACTCCCAGCGACTGGGGAAGTATGTCCTGCATTGTAGAAAGGAACCTGGGTAGCTCAACACAGCATCCACTCAAGCAGTCATCTGCGAGTTAGGCAGTTAAGTTCCAGTCCTATTCATCTGGTAACCTGCTCACAATAGGCAAGATTTCTCTCCTAATGATTATAATGATATTCCCATAGCTGAGCGATCCTATACCCTAAATGCAGCGTGTACTGTGATATCTATTCATTCAGTCAGATGAAGCCAGGACAAAAATCAGGTATTTTCATATATGATTAGATTAAAACCTGCAAACCACATTCTTACTCTGGGGCCAGGCTAATGAGTTACTTCATTACATAGCTCAGTAAATTCCGTAACATGATGGGTAATTCTAGGAAATAACCAAAAGATGGCAGTGTATACACATGACTGATTGTTAAATTTCTTTGGGTGCCAGGGAAAAAATCTAAGCTAATTTGTCTCCCAAACATTGTTCTAAAGATGAGCTAAATAATTTACACAAAATTCTAAAAAGAAAAATCCACTTTTTGTTGGTGATGTAATTGCACACAGATACAGTGAATGTAAGGAACCAAATGAATTAGCAGGTTACCAAATGAATAGGACTGGAACTTAACTTCCTAACTCGCAGATGATTGCTTGAGTGGATGCTGTGATGTGCTACCCAGGTTCTTTAAGTGGATGTACACAATGAGAAAACAAGTGTTAGGGAGATAAAATACCCCACACCTGCTGATAAAGAGGTTCTCCATCTTGTACAATAGCTGTTCCTGACATCTGCATGATAACATATCTGAGATTCAGTTTCCTCTTTTGAAATGAGGATAATAGCACCCCCCTTGTAGAGTTGCTGCAAAGGAAAAATAAGGGAAATGTTTATATACAGATCCTGGTATTGTATTCACTATTAATGTTTACTTTTCACATGTCAGTGGACATACTAACACTATACTTGCTTCTCATCCAAGTTGTCTTTTATTAATTGTGTGTGTAGTATCACATTTAGCATTTCACAATTGTATTGTATGGGGTATCTTATTAAATCTTTGGAGCAAGCTTTGAGTATGAACAAATGGGTCACATTTACAGATGTAGAAGCTGAAATACAAAGAAATCAAAAATCATGCCGAAGGTAAAACTGCTTATAAATGATTAGAATGAATTCCTAATCCTGGTTGCATTTATGAGAAGGCATATTGCCAGGGACAGGGAAGAAACAATTAAAGCAGGAAACAATACCTCTGACTTTTAACTTCATCTTCTCTCCACAATCCCTCGTGACACACTGTGTTCACCTCAGGCTTCTGAATTACTCACATTCATATTCTCCTGACGTGAGGCAGAAATCAACATGGCCTGGATTGCTGAAGACTTACATTGCTTGACATGGAGAAGCAGCTCTATGACATTAGTTGGCCACTGCAGATGTTTAAACGTATTAAAGCCAAGGGATGTATACACGTTTCTGTGTTCTTCTAAGTTGTATTCATCTTCTTGGTGTGGAGAGTTCAGATAAGAGTTCGAGTATTTTTGAGAGAAGAGACAGACATTGTGAAGATGAAGGCGGGGACAGCTGTTGGGTGGACTCCCCAGATTTGACTGCTACATACCATGAACCAACCTGAACTGGCAGCCATGGCCACTCCATTGAGAACCTGAGATGCAAGAGGGGACTGGGGTTGAAAAGGAGGGAGGAGACTGAAACTGCACAACTGTAGACCAGGGAGACAGTGTGGGACTCAGATCTATAAACTAGCAATGCAGGTCTTCTCATCCCAGGGAAAGGCAGACCACCCTGGAATACCATGCTCACTCAGGAGCCCACATCATGAGTGGATGGCTAAGTGAATAAATGTTTCTATCAAGGGCATGCATGATGAACACCTCTGAGTGGCTGGTTTCAAGGCACCAGCCTTGTTACAACTCATCAGTTCAGTTCAGTTCAGTTCAGTCACTCAGTCGTGTCTGACTCTTTGCGACGCCATGGACTGCCGCACACCAGGCTTCCCTGTCCATCACCAACTCCCGGAGTTTACCCACGCTCATGTCCATTGAGTCCGTGATGCCATCCAACCATCTGATCCTCTGTCATCCCCTTCTCCTCCTGCCTTCAATCTTTCCCAGCATCAGGGTCTTTTCAAATGAGTCAGTTCTTGGCATCAGGTGGCCGAAGTATTGGAGTTTCAGCTTCAACATCAGTCCTTCCAATGAACACTCGGGACTGATCTCCTTTAGGGTGGATTGGTTGGATCTCCTTGCAATCCAAGGGACCCTCAAGAGTCTTCTCCAACACCACAGTTCAAAAGCATCAATTCTTTGGTGCTCAGCTTTCTTCACAGTCCAACTATCACATCCATACATGACTACTGGAAAAACCATAGCCTTGACTAGACGGACGTTTGTTCACAAAGTAATGTCTCTGCTTTTGACTATGCTGTCTAGGTTGGTCATAACTTTCCTTCCAAGGAATAAGCGTCTTTTAATTTCTTGGCTGCAGTCACCATCTGCAGTGATTTTGGAGCCCAAAAAATAAAGTCCGCCACAGTTTCCACTGTTTCCCCATCTACTTGCCATTAAGTGATGGGACTGAAATGCCATAATCTTTGTTTTCTGAATGTTGAGCTTTAAGCCAACTTTTTCACTCTCCTCTTTGACTTTCATCAAGAGGCTCTTTAGTTCTTCTTCACTTTTTACAACTCATAAGCCTCTCTGGTTTGCTTTCAACCTTTTCCATCCAGCTCATCCTGCAATTGGCACAGACTAAAATGACTGATCTGATTGCAAAGTTTGCATGCCAACTCCTCACCAAACATGAGTTCCACAAATTCATTCATGACAGAAGAGAATATTGCCGGGACAGATACAACTGAGTTGGCCTCCTCTTATAGGATGTCATTTACAAGATCAGTGATGTATTTTTTAAATAAAAACAAGAAAATATTCTTGAATAATATGCCCAATTTTTGTAGAATTAGCCCTATTTCCTCTTTTCAGAGTATTTTTGGAAGTCATTAGAAATGGACAGATCGAATTTCATGGTCAAATGCAGTTGAAGTCTGTTGCTATGAATCTATTTTTTGAAGGAGGAACGGACATCGCCAGATGAGAACATAGTCACTAACTATTATAAACAGGCAAACTGTGCGCTGGAAAATGTGCACATTGCTTCAGTGGCTATAAGCATATGTGACAAAAAGGTGGGAACAACTGAAATCATTCTACCATCTTATTGCAAATTACACTTTCTGAATTACTTATAACTAAAATGACTTATAATTTGGAATCCATTGAAATATGGTTCCCTCAATATATGACTTGGGACTTCCCTGGGGGCTCAGTGGTAAAGAATCCACCTGCCAATGCAGAAGATGCAGGTTCGATCCCTGGGTTGGGAATATTCTCTGGAGAGGGAATATTCTCTGGAGAAGGAAATGGCAACCCATTCTAGTATTCTTGGCTGGGAAATCCCCTGGACAGAGGAGCCTGGCGGGCTACAGTTCATGGGGTCACAAAGAGTTGGACACGACTTGGTGACTAAACGAAAGCAACAACCCCTTTAGAGTACAGAGATTCCCATAAAACAAACCATTTTTACCATTATATGGCATTAATGTTCAGTGGCATAAAGTCAGTTCACATCGTTGTACAACTATCACAATCATTCGTCTACAGAACATTTTAATCTTCCTAAACTTAACATCTGTCCCCAGGAAACAATAACTCTTCGTTTTCCCCTTCCCCCAGTTCTTGGAATGTATACTCTACTTTCTGTACTTATCAATCTGATTATCCTAAGTTCCTCATAGAAGTGGAAACATACAGTATTTGTCTTTGTGTGATTAGCTTATTTCATAAAGCAAATACATTCAAATATGTGCCCATTCATTTTGCAGCGTATGTCAGAATATCAATCCTTTTTAATGCAGAATTCCGTATTATGTAATATGCCACCTTTTGTTTATACACTTGTTGTCAATGACCATTTGGGTTGTTTATACCTTTTGGCCTTTGAGATTATGCCACTATGAGCATGTGTGAGCAAATGTCTCTGAGTTCCTGCTTTTTGCTGCATCATTGGTAATTCTTTTTTAAATTTTTGGGGAAACAACTGTACTCTTTTCCACAGCAACTGCATGATTTACGTTACCACCCACAGCAGCAGAGCAACTTCATGTTCACTTTCTTCACTTTTCAATTCATCTATTTTTCCTGTCTTGCCTGTGCTTCAGGTCTCATAGAAGAACTCACTGTTAAATCCACCGCCATGAAGCTTTTCCCTTAAGAGTTTTACAGTCTAGCTCTTATGTTTAGAGTTAATTTTTAGTATGGTGTAAAATGAGGGTAAAGTTTCAGTCCTTACCATATGAATATTCAGTTTGTCCAACAACACTCGTTGAAAAGACTGTCTTTCTCCATAGCATTGAATGATGTAGGATCCTTCTTGAAAATCATTTTGTCATATGTTTTAAGGGTTTATTTCTGGGTTTTCTGTCTTTTCCATTGGACTGTATATCTGTCTTTATGCTAAAACTACATTGCTTTTTAAAATTTTTTGTTTTTTGACAAACTGGTTCCTTTATTTTTAATTTTTATTAATGTTTTATTGAAATACAGTTGATTTGCAATATCCATAATACTTTCAAGTGTACAACATAGTGAATCACAATTAAAAGTTTACATTTCATTTATAGTTATTACAAAATATCAGTAATATTATTACCTGTGCTGTACAATATATCCTTGTAGCTTATTTTATACATAGTAGTTTGTGCCTCTTACACCCTACTCTATCTTGTCCCTCCCCGCATTCTTCTCCTGACTGGTAAACATTAGTTTATTCTCAATATCTGTGAGTCCATCTCTTTTTTGTTATCTTCATTAGTTTGTTGTATTTTTAGACTCCATATATAAGTGACATCATACAGTAGTTGTATTTCTCTGTCTGACTTATTTCACTTAGCATAATACTCTCCAAGTCCATCCATGGTGTTGCAAATGGCAAACTTTTATTCTTTCTATGGTTGAGTAGTATTCCATTGCACATATATACTACATCTTCTTTATCCATTCAACTGTTAATGAACTCTGAGGTTGCTTCCATATCTTGGCTACTGTAAATAATTCTGCTTTGAATATTTGGATACATATATCCTTTGCAATTACTGTTTTTGTGTTTTCTTCAGATATATACCCAGAATTACTGGTTCATGTTGTATTTATATTTTTAGAGGAAATTCCATACTGTTTTCCATGGTGGCTATGCCAATTTATATTATGACAACTAAAAAATGTCACTTGTCATCTGGTTTGGCAAGAATTGAGTGATTAGCCACTGTAGTTGCTGACCTTCCACACTGAAAGGAGTTCAGGGTGGAGATCAGGAATGAGGCACTCTGTGATCTGGGAAAACTGGCAGAACAGGCCTCTAAATAGTGAGATATTGTCAGGAGAAAATTTTATGGACCCAATTTCTTGCATTTTCCCATATTTAGAAAAGCTTTAAAATCATTATCAAAGACTTACATACGCTCCTTGAGACTAGCAGCAATCTTCTACTGAAACATGTGCCAAAATTACATATATATACTAATGTCCCCCCACCATCTCTTTGGAGCAGTTTGTCAGAGCTACCTGAGAGTCTGTCTCCCAGGCTATAGCTCTCAATAAGCCCCAAATAAAACTGAACTCACAGCTCAGTGAGTGCATTCTTTTTTCAGTTGACAATTCTTACTAACAGGATACAAGGGTTCCCTTTTTTCCAGATCCTCAAATGTTATTATATTCTCTTTTGATGATAACCATTCTGACAGGTGTGAGGTGATATATCTTTGTGGTTTTGACTTCTCTGATGATTGGCAATGTTGAGCATTTTTTCCTGTGCCTGTTGGCCGTGTGTACATCTTCTTTGTCAAAATGTCTTTCCGGGTCTTCTGCCCATTTTTAATTGGGTTGTTTGTGTTTTTGATATTCAATTGTATGAGCTATTTGCATATTTTGGCTATTAACCACTAATTGGTCATTTGCAAATATCTACAGATTATGTTTTAGATTATCTTTTGTTGGTGGTTTCCTTTGCTGTGCAAAAGCTTTCAAGGCTAACTAGGTCCTATTTGCTTATTTTTTATTTGATTTCCTTTGTCTGAGGTGGCAGATCCAAAAATTTATTGCTACGATTTATGTCATGGAGTGTTCCATCTGTTTTCTTCTAGTTTTATAGTTTCCAGTCTTCCATTTAATTCTTTAATCAATTTGAATTTACTTTGTATATAGTGTGAGAAAATATTCTCATTTCACTCTTTGACATGTAGCTGTCCCAGAACCACTTACTGAAGAGACCATCTTCTCTCCATTATATATTCTTTCCCCCTTTGTCATAGATTAATTAAACATAATTACTTTCAACTCTCTGTCCAGTTCCACTAATCTGTGTGTCTGTTTTGGTGCCAGTACTATATTCAATTAATATAACTTTGTACACATTGCATTTATACAATATACCATATGCATTTAAAATTACATTTTGTTTATAGTCAACTTTGGGCAAATATTTGTAAATTAATTGCATACAATGTTTTTATTTCTGCTTTTCATGTGTGTATAGAAATTATAATGAATACATGGAATCACTTCCAACTTAGTAATATTTACCTTGCAATTGTAAGGAGATCAAACCAGTCCATCCTAAAGGAAATCAGTCCTGAATATTCATTGGAATGATTGAGGCTGAAACTGAAGCTCCAATACTTTAGGCACCTGATGTGAAAAACTGACTCATTGGAAAAGACCCTGATACTGGGAAGGACTGAAGGCAGAAATGGACAACAGAGGATGAGATGGTTGGATGGCATCACCAACTCGATGAACATGAGTTTGAGCAAGCTCCAGGAGTTGGTGATGGACAGGGAAGCCCGGTGTGCTGCAGACACGACTGAGCGACTAGACTGGCTGACCTGCAATTAATGAGGCTGAACTCTGTGCTTGCTTTGCTATGATATATGAAAGCACATGGGATGTTACAGTGCAAATTTTTTAAGACATTGAATATACTTATTTAACTATAAAATATGAATTATAAAATGTTATATAAACATTCTAAAAATTATATATGATTTTTATTATGCAGACTGTTTTTTACTATATCACAACTGTGATTAAACATCAACCCAAAATCACTGCAGATGATGACTGCAGCCATGAAATTAAAAGACGCTTACTCCTTGGAAGGAAAGTTATGACCAACCTAGACAGCATATTCAAAAGCAAAGACATTACTTTGCCAACAAAGGTTTGTCTAGTCAAGGCTATGGTTTTTCCTGTGGTCATGTATGGATGTGAGAGTTGGACTGTAAAGAAGGCTGAGCACTGAAGAATTTATGCTTTTGAACTGTGATGTTGGAGAAGACTCTTGAGAGTCCCTTGGACTGCAAGGAGATCCAACCAGTCCATTCTGAAGGAGATCAGCCCTGGGAGTTCTTTGGAAGGAATGATGCTAAAGCTGAAACTCCAGTACTTTGGCCACCTCATGCAAAGAGTTGACTCATTGGAAAAGACTCTGATGCTGGGAGAGATTGGGGGCAAGAGGAGAAGGGGACAACAGAGGATGAGATGGCTGGATGGCATCACTGACTCAATGGACGTGAGTCTGAGTGAACTCCGGGAGTTGGTGATGGACAGGGAGGCCTGGCGTGCTGCGATTCATGGGGTCGAAAAGAGTCGGACACGACTGAGCGAATGATCTGATCTGATCTGATCTAGGATGATGAAAAAGTTTGTTTTAGGAACACTCAGTAGTTGGTTGTCCTAGTCACATTCTCGGATTTCGTACTGAAAGTTGTGAATTCTGCAAAAAATAAAAAGCCACACACCGTCAGATGCCAGCATCAGTTGCTCATGTGTGCTCACCTTACAGATGCCCAGGAGACAAACACACTGCCCAGTTTTCATCTTGCACTTCCCCAATGGGCTCACCTATTGACCAGGGATTTAGGATGCTATTATGAAGCCAGTCAGTTGCACGTGCCTACCCTGTGGGCAGGAAACAGGGTGTTTCCCTAATAAAACCAGGAAGTGTGTTGACTAACTCAAGTGGGAGCCACTTGTATTTTCCTCTTAGCCACCAGCACAGTCTACACTCCCTTCTTCCTGTTGGTGCCATCTATAACCTAAGGCATCTTCCCTGCAAACAACTGTCACTTCCTGACAAATGGAAGAAAAATCTGAAGTCCCACACAGCTGTCTGCCTTGCCATTGATGTTATAGCATAATAGCTCTGGGAGTCTGTGATCCCTGGCCCATGGCGTGTAATTGTAAGACACTTACACAGGTTTGTGGAGTTGTTTTTGACTTTTAATTAACCAATTCCTTAGTCTTACAATGAAAATACCCAGAGTAAAATTTCTTAAATGTTGTAAATGCATCTTTTGAAAAACAAATCTGTTAATGAGCTTGACCCTCTGGCTTCTACACAGTATTTGGTTACAATTTTAACTGCAAGAATCACTTCAGAAATATTATTTTGAAACAAGTGGTTTTTATAACACATTTTCTTGTTTGTTTGTTTTAGAAGCTGACTGCCTATAATTTGGTTCCTTTGGAAAAAATAAAACACAACCTAACCTTAGCAAGGCATCAATCCTCTCCTAGGATTTGTTTGACACAGAAATGGTTTATCTTGTTTATTTATAATGATTCTTTTTAACTTAAAAAATAATTTATGTGGGGCTGTGCTGGGTCTTCATTGCTATGTGGGCTTTTCTTTAGTTGCAACGAGTGGGGGCTACTCTGTAGTGGCAGTGTGTGGGCTTCTCATTACGGTGGCTTCTCTCGTTGTGGAACG
Source organism: Bos taurus (assembly GCF_002263795.3). Taxonomy (NCBI): domain Eukaryota; kingdom Metazoa; phylum Chordata; class Mammalia; order Artiodactyla; family Bovidae; genus Bos; species Bos taurus. The sequence goes on along the minus strand of NC_037350.1, from coordinate 22,510,990 downwards.
TGAGCTCTAGGACATGCAGGTTTCAGCAGTTGTGGCACAGGGGTTCCGTGGTTGCGGCTCCCAGGCTTTAGAGCACAGGTTCAAGTCATGGCACATGGGTTTAGTCGCTTTGCAGCACGTGGGATCTTCCCAGCTCAGGGATCGAACTTGTGTCTCCTGCACTGGCACGCAGATTCTTCACCACTGAACCACCAGGGAGGCCCCTTTAATGATTCTTATTTACTTCATTTTAGTAAAATTAAAGTCCCTATCTAAGACTTACATCATAGGTTAGTTTTATGTAGGGCTTACCTTAATCAATAACTGATAACAGAGATTGGTAATTTGCATGCAAAAGTCCTACAAGAGTATCTGTTTGTGACGTGGGCAATTCAGCCATTTAATTTTGGCCACATGTTTATCTGTTTTAGAAAAGGACAAATAAATGAGGAAGTCAATAAAATAATAGGCAGATAAAATACAAACTTTAAAAGGTATGCATTGCTCATATAACTGCAATGTATTGCAAAACTTTTTAGCTTTTTGAAACTAGTTCTACAGTGACTAATGTGTTACAAGCACATAACTTCCCCTTCTTTGTCTTTAAGAACAATCCCAAGTGCTTACTAAAAATGTTTAGAATGCAAAAAAAAAAAAAAAAAATGGCTTTTAAACTTTACAATTCACCGGAATTTTTGAAAGAGAGACTGATTGCTTCATAAAAAGTAAGCCTAATATTTACTGAGAGATTAGTCTATATTGGTCATAAAACAAGTGATTCAGTTAGCTTATACTCATATAGATTTTTACCTCAGTACCCAGAACTCTGTACGTTTCACAGAGAAATGTATACTTCACATATATTGTCAACAGAAAAGTTAAATGAAACTAAAATGAGCAAAATATGTTAAATGCCTTATTAATAGAATAATAGGTTATATCCATATCTTATTACTTAAATCAAAGTCTTGTTTTCAACTTCTACAAAATTTAAGAACAGCCATTGAGAAATAAAAACACCTGAGGAGTCACTAAAAGACCAGCTGGATTTGTGAGGAGGGTGCCTGCAGCAGGGTAAGGAGGGTAACGGGGAGGTACTAACCAATGGGTATAGAGTTCCAGTTATGCCAAATAAGTCCTAGAGACCAACTATACACCATTGTTCCTATGGTTAGCAATTCTGTGTTGTGTACTCAAAAATTTTCTAAGAGGATGTATCTTATTAAGTGTTCTAATCACTTAAAAAATAATAAATGAAAAGGGTAGAAGAAAACTTTGAACATAATGGGCGTGCTTATGGTGTTAAGTTGTGGTGATGGTTACATGAGTGTATCTCCCAACTCATCAAGTTGTATACATCAAATATGTACAGCTTTCCACATGTCAATCATATCTCAATAAAGCATTTTATTTTAAAAAGAGAGAGAGACAGAAGAAACTGTGGGGAAAAAATAGACATGATGGAGAAGCAGTTATTGGATATCTTGACAAACAAAATCCGAAAACTTCTGAGCCAGAGCAACAGCAGGATATAGCATTGTCTACACACCTATGTAAACATAGGTAAATATTTGCTACAATAAAACACACATTTCAGGATGACGTAGACATGAGGTGACAGGAATAAAAGCAGTGAAAGTGACAAGGAGGCCTCCTCTGTTTATACTTTTCTCTCGTATCAACAACTACCAAACATCAGTCACTTCAGTCATGTCCAACTCTTTGTGACTCCACAGACTGTAGCCTGGTGGGCTGTCCATGGGATTCTGTCAATGGGATTCTCCCGGCAAGAATGCTGGAGCGGGCTGCCCCTTCCTCCAGGGGATCTTCCTGACGCAGGGACTGAACTCTTGGCTGTTGCGTCTCTTGCGTTGCAGGCAGATTCTTTACCCACTGAGCCACCTGGGAAGCCCATTAAACACCATGCTAGCCCCTAAAAAATATATACTTGTTGCCATGCACTGCCAACTTCTTCTGCTAATATTAAAATAAGAATTCAACTTTTTTCAGTATATTGACTGATAAAGCATGGCAACTAGGGGTAAATGTTGGTGTTTTAGCATTTTCATCTAGTAGGTGATGTTATCAATTGTATAATACATAATTATTGTATAAGCCAGTAAATAGGAAAAAGAAAAAAAAAATTACCGTGAAATGTCTTCAATACCAGGATCATCCTAATTTCAAAGAAGAAAAATTGTGAAAAAAGCAGAGTATCTGAAACATGCCTGATATTATAACAAGTGTTCAAAATATTACTGAAAGTTTCTATCAAAACAATTTAAGATATGAATAAAAAAAAGGAAAGAGAAACTTAAGTGATTAAATGATCACTTAAGTCATTTGTTTGTTGCTTCTTTTGAGTTTTCTCTTTAAGAAACTTCAGTAAAGAAGTCCAATATAAAATCAACCTATCAACATAATGTTTTGCAATATTGGCAGTAACTATGGAATAATATAAAAATCCAGTTACCATTTGTAATAACATTAAAAACTCTAGAAATTGTGATTATTACTTATTTAGACAAGTTTTACTAAGATTGAAATACTATTTAGTTCCCCAAATTCATTTAAGTATTCTGGTAAAACAAACCTGTCCCGAGTTGCTTTACTTTTTTACAAAAGACAGCCTCAGTGAGATTAAAATACCTTTATTTAACTTCATTTAAATATGTTGCCTAGATATAAAGATTTTGGTAAAAAGTTGTCTTTTGCTTATTGAACTCTCAATCTGAAGCTTTTTCCTTGCATGTGATCTGCTTTTTCATTTTATAAACTTCAAAAAAAATTTTTTTCTTTCCCTGTCTTAATTCCCTTAGCATAATACCCTCAGGTATCATACATGTTGTGGCAAATGACAGAATTTCCTTCTTTTCTATGTCTGAATAATATTCCATTGTACATATATACCACATCTCCTTTACCCATTCTCTATTTGAAAGTTGTTAAGAGAATAAATCACAAAAGTTTTCATCACAAGAAAACAACATTTGTAACGGTGTGTGGTGATGGGTGTTAACTAGACGTTGTGGCAATCACTTTGCAATATACCCATATACTGAATCATTATGTGGTACACCTGAAACAAATTCAATGTTAAATGTCAATTATATATAAATATAAATAAACAATAGAACTGTAAAAGATTGTTTCTTGACATAGACGTTCGTAAAGGTTGTTTCCAGAGTGTGTGTTTGTTTCAAGTCTGTTTGTACTATGTTATGGGCTCTTTTAGCCTGAGACCTAACATGTTTACTCAAGTACAGGATGTCACTTTTTACAACTGTTCTTTCACCTTCATGCTCTCTCTATCCCTTTATGACGTCTCTGTGATGTATAAACAATTGTTAGTTCCCACACACCTGACTTTGTCCTTACTCTCTTCCTCTTGGTCCTTTTTAAATGTATTATGTAACGATTCCTCCACAAATTATCTGATCACTAATTCATTCTTTAGTTACTTTTTTATCTATTTTACTATGCAACCTATCACTTTGAGTTATACGTTTCAGCATCTTTTACATCCAATGTGTTCCAGTGTTTATGCTTTTTAGCTGCTTCATCAGCCTTCCTACTTACATTATCTTTTTTGCTTTAAGATTATTTTCCCATTTATTTTAATCTTGCATCTAATTCTCATGAATTTGACTTCTGAGTATATTGTGCTGTTTATTGCCTTTCTCTTTTAGTATGGGAGCACTCAGATATATTGAATTTTTCCCCTACAAATACTTTTTTTGCCTTGATTACTAACATCAGCAGGGTGAACCAAACTCAGGTGCTAATTTCATTTGTGTGTGTATGTGTGTGTTGAAACTGGAAGAAAATATCAAACAAAAAACCTCTTACATTGCAGTGATTCCCTTTTCCTTATTCCTATTTTCACTATGGGTATTATCTGTTCTGTAGGAAATATTACAGTTCATCCACTTTAATAACTTCTATCCTCATATCATCAGTTGAAAGGAGAGACTGTCAAACTGAAGTATAACTGTTCTTGACTCCTCACTTTAGTCCAACCCCAGCACCATCCTCATATTCTTCTACAATAGAGAATTAGAACCAATTCCAAGACACTGGTTTAATGCTTCTCGTGTGGGGTTTCTTTCTCCCTTTTTTTCTGTTTCTTTCTCACTTGACATTTTTTTTTTTCTTTTGCTGAGTTGGGAACCCAGAACTTACTCATCAAGGCTCACGAGTTGTACACTCTTGCTGCTGTTTCTATTCATTCTCTCCTGGTCACACTCGCTGCAACAGGACACAAGGGAGAGAAACAGTGCAACAAAAATCCTCCAACAGTAGTCCAGTAGCTCTTCTTGGGCTTTGGATTTCTCCCTTTCCTTCTCCCTTTCTGGCCCCCCTTTCCACACCCCTTGCCTTAAGAAACACAAGAGCTCAATAATCTTAGGTTCCCACAGGCCTCCTGTAGGTTTGGTAGCTGCTAACTCTTCAGAGTCCCTTGGACTGCAAGGAGATCCAACCAGTCCATTCTGAAGGAGATCAGCCCTGGGAGTTCTTTGGAAGGAATGATGCTAAAGCTGAAACTCCAGTACTTTGGCCACCTCATGCAAAGAGTTGACTCACTGGAAAAGACTCTGATGCTGGGAGGGATTGGGGGCAGGAGAAGAAGGGGACGCCAGAGGATGAGATGGCTGGATGGCATCACCGACTCGATGGATGTGAGTCTGAGTGAACTCCGGGAATTGATGATGGACAGGGAGGCCAGGCGTGCTGCAATTCATGGGGTCACAAAGAGTCGGACATGACTGAGCGACTGAATTGAACTGAACTGAACTGAAAGGAAATCTACTTAATCACACTGGCATCTCCAGGACTAGATAAGAGACAGATAACCAGCATCTATGGCAAACGTCTCCATCTTGTACAGAAGTTATGGATGTCTGGCCATATGTTGATATGTATTCTTCCACAACATTTTGTTATGTTGAGTTCTCAAAATCAACCAATTATTACAATGTTTACATTTAACAATTGATAAAATGTATTCATTGGCTAATCCATAGATAATGTTACTGCATGAGTTATAGCTTGTGGGATCTCAGGGACTGAACCCAGGCCGAGGCAGTGAAATTCCAGAATACTAACCACTAGACTACCAGGGAACTTCTCAATGAGTTATTTTCAAACTCACTCTGGACTGAGCAGAAAGTTACACAGTTTTTATACCTAAACCAATCAGCCACATATACTTTCTCCAAAAATAAAAACTCTCACTCATTTTCAATTCAAATATATGTTTTCATCCTCATGAAATCATGCTCTTTTCAGATGAATTTTAAAGTTATGCTGGTAGTGAAACAGAGAAAGAGGAGACAAAAAGATAAGGAGCTTCATCATAATTTTGTAGCCTGAAAGAAATGTCACCACTACATTGAGTGCTTTACTGGCACTCTCTCTGCTATGATCTTACAGGCTTCTCTTGAACAAGCCACCATCGTTCCCTCCCAGTAGTCTGAGAATGGAAGAAACAAGGTAACGATAATATGCTATTCCCACCCCACACCCGAGAATATACCTAAAGCCAAAGTCTAACACAAAACCATGCTCTTAACAGAGATATTTGTCAAGATAAGGAATAAAACAGAAGCATATTATATTGCCTTGAATAAACAAGGTGTCAGAGACCCATTACTTCAAATCTTTCCTTTAATGGGGCACTGCACAAGTTTTTACCCTCAATATAATCAGGATCTGACAGAATGAGGGCATTTTTTTTTCTTTTAAAAGAATTTTAAAAATTGTTAAAAGGGATATGGGAAAGAACCAGCAGGAAGTGTATACCTCAGAACCGCTCTAATTGCAGTTTCTTCACCTCTTCAACAGGCACCCCCAAGGCGCCAGTTCCGGGTTCACCTTCAGGGCCGGCAGTTAGAATCTGCACGACGCAGCACTCCAAATTCAGACTGACAGGACCATTGACAAATCGCGAAGCCGGTTTCCTTTCCCTGGTCCAATCATGGCTGGCCTCGTGGGAGAGCTAGTGCTGGGAAGAAAGGGGCAGGCCAAGGGGAAAGGCGTTAGAAAACACCACGCACCCAACATCTCACCAGCAGTAAAGTGGTTCTCTTCAACACCGGGATCTATGTGTTAACCTGTCTTTGTATCGTCAAGATGTCTCTTTCTAAGAAGTTAACTTTGGACAAAGTGGATGTGAAAGGGAAGCGAGTCGTCATGAGAGTTGACTTCAATGTCCCCATGAAGAAGAACCAGATTACAAACAACCAAAGAATCAAGGCCTCTCTCCCAAGCATCAAGTACTGTCTGGATAATGGAGCCAAGTCAGTAGTTCTTATGAGTCATTTAGGTAGACCTGATGGTGTTCCGATGCCTGATAAATACTCCTTAGAGCCTGTTGCTGCTGAACTCAAATCCTTGTTGGGCAAAGACGTAGTGTTCCTAAAGGACTGTGTGGGTCCGGAAGTGGAGAAGGCTTGTGCCAGCCCAGCCACCGGTACAGTCATCTTGCTGGAGAACCTGCGCTTTCATGTGGAAGAAGAAGGGAAGGGCCAAGATCCTTCTGGAAATAAGCTTAAAGCTGAGCCAGATAAAATAGAAGCCTTCCGAGCATCCCTCTCCAAGCTAGGGGATGTGTATGTCAACGATGCTTTTGGCACAGCTCACCGGGCCCACAGTTCCATGGTGGGAGTGAATCTTCCCCAGAAGGCATCTGGATTCCTGATGAAAAAGGAGCTAGATTACTTCTCCAAAGCCTTGGAAAACCCAGAGAGACCATTTCTGGCTATACTTGGTGGAGCCAAAGTGGCAGACAAGATCCAACTCATCAAAAATATGCTGGACAAAGTCAATGAGATGATTATTGGTGGAGGAATGGCTTACACCTTCCTTAAGGTATTGAACAACATGGAGATTGGTGCTTCCTTGTTCGATGAAGAGGGAGCCAAGATTGTCAAAGAAATTATGACCAAAGCTGGAAAAAATAGTGTGAACATTACCTTTCCTGTTGACTTTGTCACTGCTGACAAGTTTGAGGAGAATGCTAAGGTTGGCCAAGCCACTGTAGCATCAGGAATACCTGCCGGCTGGATGGGTTTGGACTGTGGTCCTGAGACCATTAAGAAGTATGCAGACGTGGTGGGGCGAGCCAAGTTAATTGTGTGGAATGGACCTGTAGGCGTATTTGAATGGGATGCTTTTGCTAAAGGAACAAAAGCCCTCATGGATGAAGTTGTGAAAGCCACTTCCAAGGGCTGTATCACCATTATAGGAGGTGGAGACACTGCTACTTGCTGTGCCAAATGGAACACTGAAGATAAAGTCAGTCACGTGAGCACTGGAGGAGGTGCCAGTCTGGAGCTTCTGGAAGGTAAAGTCCTTCCTGGAGTGAATGCCCTCAGCAATCTGTAGTTGACAAAGTGTCCCTTCCTACTCTTTTCTGTCCACAGCCTTTAAGTAAACTTAGTACTTTCACATCTCAACTCAACTTTCATTAAAATGAACTTTTAAGTCAAAACTCAGGCAATATAACCAAAGTATGGACTGACCATCAGAAACTTGTAACATCAGCACAGCAACGCACTCATTTCAGTTATGTCATGCATTTGCTTACTCTCTTCAAGTTCTCATTTGAACTTTACCGTTGTGATTCATAGAAAGTGAGTTACTTATTAAAGTGAGTTGAATAAGCTGAAGCTCTCTCTCTTAATTTTAGACCAACTTTATTATTGTTTCACTACTTGAACCATGGAAACAAGATAAAAAAGGTTGCTGAGGAAGGGCAGGATAGAAGCTGACAAATTATTAAACATATTAAACAATGAAAGAGCCCAAATAAACTGAGAAAAGTAATTACATTTAAGAACTTGTGGGTACCATTAAAGCTCTGCTAAGGGGAAATTTTTTACTAAATAAGAAAAAGAAATAAAAGATACATATTAAACCTGAGAAATTAAAAGGGAAAAAAATTAAACCCAAGGAAGGAAATATAGCTGTGTGTGCAGATATACAAGAGTGCACGTGTGCAGATAAACAAGAAGTGCACGTACATGTCTGTTAGAATGGGAACTAAAAATTAAATCCAGATTTCAAATAAAGAAGAAATTGCTTTATTTTTAAAGTGGGTATTATTTAATAAATAGATAACATAACTGCTAAATCTTAAAATTGGATTTTTGAGATAAATAAAAATTATGTGCATATACATAGTTTAGTTATGGGGAAAAGTAGAGATGTGAAAGCACTTCCATATTAGAAAATAAAATAATAAAATACTAAGAAATGTACAAGAAATGAAAATGCTTATTGGAGAATATTTTGCTTAATTCTGTGAACCAAGAGCTAGTCCAGGGCAATGCTGCTAACAAATTAAGAGTGAAAATGAGCAGTAATTTATCCCAGCTGTCACGGCCTTTGTCCCATAGCCTCTGATCAATTCTATATATTCAACGTTCTGAATAATTAAGTTTAAAATTAAATCTTAATATACCTGAAATTTTACCATATTTCTAAGGACAATATTAATAGTGCCACAGTACCTATAGGGAATCTGAAGCAGTTAAGATATAGACTCACGTATAAAAGAAACTGACCATTACAGTATTTGAAGCAAGATTATAGCATGTTATTCTCTTGCATAGAAGTCTGGGTTAAATAGGTGCTCTCTTCTCCATGAGGTCATCTTGTGAAAAAACTTGCTCCTCCGAATAAGGGAGTTCCATGTGCCTAAGGTGTCCATCTGAGTTTTATTACCTGATAGGTAGCCCAAAGGGAAAGTTAGTACAAGACAGTGTATTTCTTTCAAATACCAAAAACTTGCAAGATTTTTTTTTTCACTTATTCTCTTGGCTGTTAGTTGTATGATAAGTCCTTTTCTGCAAGGGAAACTTGGGAATGTATTCTCTCCAGTTGAGCAACTTGTGTTCAACTAAAAATCTGTTACTAAAAGGAAGTAGGATAGGAATAAGTACTGGGGTAAAAGTAATGGTTTCTGATGGACTGGTACTCTGGCCACCCAAGTATCTATGTATGAGTATCCATGCATCCCCCTTCCTACATGTAGAAGACATGCCTTCTTCAAGAGACACAATCAAGTATCTTATTCAGTTACTGCATTCCACTCAAAACTGGGTATCCCTGGGTGATACACAACCTTTTCTATGTGATCTATTGGGAAGTCTGGTGAGTTTAAAAAGTATAGTCATTTCTTTTTCTTACACGTCCAAAGCCCCTCTCCATACATACCCACCTGATGATACAAAAGTGGAAAAGAAATGGAATAACTGCAATAAAAATCTTCATCTAAAAAAAATCGTTGGTTCATTACATTTATGAAGTAAACATTGCTGGATAGAAATTTCTAGAACTCCTTGACGTGACAATAGGAGAATTTCCTTGATCACCCTCTGATTTTATTCTTTGGAAGGAAGTTACTTCATTGTCTATTTTTGGCCCCAGGTTTTATTATCCGGGAAATTTTCTTGTTTCTTAATCTTCCATGCCATCTTTTGAAGCAGATATTGGAAAGCTGGGCCACTTTAGCCACTGTACAGCTTTCCTAGCATCATCCTTGCTGATGAAGTTTAAGAAACCAAGAAATTCTTTATACAATCACACAATTAAAAGCCTTTGAAGACCAGACCTAGTGATTTTTCAACTTTCTCAAGAATCAAGATTTCTGATCTATTTCATTCCCTGTGAAAGTGTTCTTGGAAGGACAAATAGCTTTGAAGCAGGATCTTATTTCACTTTCCAGGAACTGAACCCAGCCTCCAGTCCACCAGGTAGACCACCAGACTAGAGGCTAGAAGCAAAATTCCCTGATTCTTACCCCTCTTTGAAACCAAAAATATTTCAAGGAGGCAAAAACTGCAAAACAGATACAAAGTTCAGTAATGGAAACACAGCAGGGAGAGCACACAGAGTAACAGTTGAAGTCAGAAGCAGGGTAGAAATACACACCCGGAGAGGAATGTGGCCATCTTGAATGAGGAGTGCAGTAAGGCGATTTAAATCACTTACATAGGATAGTCCTTCTATTTTTTGTTTACCTTTGGGCAATTGTTTCTTTTTTCACAGCTGACTGGTCCTAAGACTCTCCCAAAAATGCATAAGCAAATTTTTGCTAAGACAGATCCCACTGCAGAGGTCTATGGCTATATATCCGTATTTATCATGAAATGGCACCCCCTTCCCTTTTTGACCCCCAGTGAGCCTTCTTGCGTTTATGCAAACAGGGAAGTTTTCCTTGACCCCAGGTGTGGCATTCTTACCTCTTTATTGCAGTAGAGCTCAGCTTGTGCCACTAGCTTTGTCCTCAGAGTGTCTGGGTGAGAACAAAGCTTCAGTTTTATTCCATTTGATGAACCCCAGAGGTCCAGCCCAGAAGCCCATCTATCTCTCACGTCAAAAGAACCTCACCCCAAAATCTCTTCTAGCTATAGTTCTTAATCCTTTGGCTTTTGCTTTTAATTCACTGGCTTCTTTGCTGGGTCCATTTCCCTCTTCCTCATTTTAAGTGTGGTTAACTCGTGGCCCCCTGAAAAATGTAGGCAGTGATGGAGGGCGTGGGGGAGCAATACCTATAATCACATCTTTGCCTGTGACCTTCCCATATTTTTATCTGGAAAGTCCACATGGGAGATTTTGAGAAAAATTAAGAGTGACATTCTTTCTCTTGCTACTTGTGATATTGAGACAGTTTGCTTTTTCAACTCTGCTCTCATATTCTTGGCCTTCCTCACCTTTCCTGGTCTATTGGCCAATTTAGGTTGCAGACAACAAGCAGATTGTCCAATATTTCCTGACTGTGCTCATTGTTTGCTTAAAACTGCATGTAACAGCCAAAACATGCTGACATTCTGCTTCTTACTAAATGCTTTCCCTATGCTTTTAGGCTTTGTAAGAAAGTGTTTGGTCTATTCCATACCACAGGCAATGGTTTTACCAATTGCCACGGGAGAAAAATGGTCACCATCTTCCAGCCCTCCATGTTGTTTTACTCACTTTCCTTTACCTGACCCCTAGGTGAATGCTGTAATTCATGAGTTATATTAAGGCAGTGTCCTTCTTACAGGCAGCAGTTTCTAAACTAGCCAGTCTAACGATGAGCGAGTTTCAACTGGGGACAATTTTCCCTGTATTTGCAAAGAATGGAGACATTTTTGTTTGCCACAAGTAGGAGAGGTGATGGTGCTGTAGGCATCTTGCAATTGCAGCCAAGGATGCTACAAAACATCCTACAAGACATAGGACAATCTTCACAACAAAGAATTATCCATATCAAAATGTCAACATGGAAATTTCTTTCTTCTTCTTGTGACATTCCAGGGTGGTTATGGGTAAGTAGACACTTCTTGAGTTCATCCCAGCACGCAGGCTAGCAGCATGACTGCCATCAGCTGAACCTGGCCTCCATTTCTGGGAGTAGGAACCATACAGAAGCCCTCCTGAAGACTGTCTGAAGAATTAAAGCTCAAAAGCACATGTAATTCTGCTCAATATTCTATAATCACCCATATGGGGAAAGAACCCCCCAAAAAATTAATATATATATGTGCTGTTCTGTGCTTAGTCACTCAGTCGTGTCAAATTCTTCATGACCCCACAGACTGCAGCACACCAGGTTCCTTTGTCCATTGGGATTCTCCAGGCAAGAATACTGGAGTGGGTTTTTATGCCCTCCACCAGGGGATCTTCCCAACCCAGGGATCAAACCTTTACTGGCTGAGCCACCAAGAAAGCCTAAGAATACTGGAGTGGGTAGCCTATCCCTTCTCCAGGGGATCTTCCTAATTCAGGAATCAAACCGGGGTCTCCTGTATTGCAGGCAGATTCTTTACCAGCTGAGCTACCCAGGAAGCCCTAAATATATGTAAATGTGTGACTGAATCCTGAAGCTAACACAACATTGTAAATCAACTATAGTCCAATAAACTTTTTTTAAAAAAAGAATTAAAGCTCATAAAAATGTTCAGAAGATATAACCTCTCATCATCTGAAAATAAACCTCATCTGGAAACTAATCTCTACCCGAATATGGCCTCTGAATGGATGGGTGTTTAAAAGTGCACACACACAAAATCAATGTCAGCTTCTGTAATGACTCCTTTCTTGCACTAAAATGTGTTCCAGTGGTTCTTTGCTACCTTTACCAAAAAAGGAAGAAAAGGAGAAAAGTGTCCCCAAGACAGGACAGTTTCTTCTCAGGACATTCTTCATTTTCTCTGAGGATCCTCATGTCTGTCCAGAGAAGAGCAGAGCAGGGAGTTGGTTGAGAATATTTCTGTCAAGAATTCTAGTTAAATTCTATGGATATTTTAGATATTATTTTTTTCTCTGAAAACATACACAATTCTTTTCACAGAAAGCAATAGGCATAAGTTAAATGTGCTATTTATAGTGGTTGATTAAAAATTGCATTCAGAAAAGCAAAAATGACCTAAAATATTTTTAAAGATGTGTTTTTAACTGAGGTGGTTACATTTGCTTAAAGCATTTAATATTTTTTTTCTTATATATTCAAAAAACCTTAGAATTATTTTGGACACTATGATGTCTTTAGAAGAAACATGATTTTTGTAAGCTTATGTGTATGGAATAAGAGAAAAGGTATAATTATTACATGTGAGGCCACCTGAGCTCAGGTACTAAAAGAGGGAGGGAAGGGAATATGGAAACAGTGGGAAGAGGTCAGGAGGATATTAGAAACTGTGACAGAATAAGCTGCAAGCGTTGTTGACCAGTTAGAGATGGATTATCAAGAATGCATAGTGATAGAGAATAATTTTGACCACTATAGTAGAAGTAAGGGATATGATAAAATGTATTTTAGTATTCAGTATTTTAAGAAGCATGCATACAGCCACCGGCTTTAAATTAGATAAGTAATTGCTCAGAAAAACTTCAGGTCTTAAAATAAGCCATTAGCAAATAAAGGCTTTAAGTGTACTGCAGAGAGATGATATCTTACCAAAGGGATAAGGCAACGTCGACTTGCCCACTGAGAAATACCTAGTAGCAAATTCTCAGGGCTTGTGATTGAGAATACTTAGACGAAACAAGCTAAAGGAATCAAAACGCAAGCTGTAGAACAAGGTTCAAAATGTGTTCTTCCCAGGCTAGCAGCAAGAACACCCAGAAACTTGTTAGAAGTGCAGACTACTGGGCCACCCACCAGACCTACTGAATCACAAGCTTTGGGTAGAATCCAGCAATCTGTGTTTTAACAAGCTCCCCAGTGCTCCTATCTCAGCTATTCTGAGAACCACTGGTACGGAATAAAGATCACTTTAAACGGGAAACAGGAACCAGTGGTCATCACACTATTTCCTTGTTAGTTGAGGCAAATAATTTCACTTTTCTGAGTGCACATATATGGAAAAAAATGTTATATTATTCGTATGTTATCTGAGGTTCCTTCTAGTTCTCAAATTACATGGCTCTGAATTCCTTTTTGGTATATTTGAAACTACAAGACTCTTGAAAAAGAGGGGAAAAGGACCAAGAGCTAATAGACACTAAACTGAAAAGGGGAAAAACATCAGAAATTTGGCTTGCAATTTGACTGTACTTTGTGTATATGAAAGTGATTTCCTCTGAACTAGAGTGTCTTGAGAGCTTTCAGTTCAGTTCACTTCAGTTCAGTTGCTCAGTCATGTCCGACTCTTTGCGACCCCATGAATCGCAGCACACTAGGCCTCCCTGTCCGTCACCATCTCCCGGAGTTCACTCAGACTCACGTCCATCGAGTCGGTGATGCCATCCAGCCATCTCATCCTCTGTCGTCCCCTTCTCCTCCTGCCCCCAATCCCTCCCAGCATCAGTCTTTTCTAATGAGTCAACTCTTCTCATGAGGTGGCCAAAGTACTGGAGTTTCAGCTTTAGCATCATTCCTTCCACAGGAATCCCAGGGCTGATCGCCTTCAGAATGAACTGGTTGGATCTCCTTGCAGTCCAAGGGACTCTCAAGAGTCTTCTCCAACACCACAGTTCAAAAGCATCAATTCTTAGGCGCTCTGCTTTCTTCACAGTCCAACTCTCACATCCATACATGACCACAGGAAAAACCATAGCCTTGAGAGCTTAATGACGTACAAATAGAATGAAATATAGTGAAATATATTGCCTTATTAGAGTCATTTAGATAAAGAGAAAATGAGTCCAAAGTTCATGTCTATAGGAGAAAATTGTTTATTCACAGAGGATACTTGTATATTTTAGGATTTGCTTTTATTTCTTTCTTGTGTGGCTTTGGTGGATGTTTAAAGCTCTGATTTGGTTGCTTGTGAAGATAGAAATATAGAGTAGAAAGAGGCTTGGTGTTCATGGAATGCTGTCTTCTAGAGTTTAAGTTGGTGCATGCATCATTTTTTCAACTAGGAAAAATCATCTACAACTGAGAAGAATATGGATTTAACTGGACACGCCTAGATATTACCACTGAACAAAGCCTTACTTTAATTTCTACTGCCCCATCCACACATCCACAGGAAGGAATCAACCCTTGGGACTTTTGTTTCTTTATGCAAACCACTTGTTTCATGCTAAGATTATTGGGACTTTTATTGTTTACATACCCATCTCTCCCAGCTCTGGACAGTCAGAGTTTACATCTTATTCAAAGGCTCTACTCCAGGGTACCCTAGCACAAGATTTAGCACATAGAAGTTTTCTGTTGATCATGTTGTATTTTATAAACTGAAAGTGTAGCTTACATGATATTTGTAAAACACAAATTGCCCAATGAGAGCAGAAATGTAACAGTGTTTCCAGTGCCGCATAAAAGGAAATTCACTCTCACAATCAGGAAGTTTTTTTTTAACTTTCAAAAGAAACTGAATATTCCACTTAGTATGCTACAGAAAGAAAGCAAGCTGGCTAGGATACAGAATGATCAATTACTGGAGAAAAACAGTAAGATTTTTAACTTGTATATAACCAATGAGCACTTGGAGAAGGAAATGGCAACACTCCAGTATTCTTGCCTGGAAAATTCCATGGACAGAGGAGCTTGAGGCTACAGTCCATGGGGTCGCACAGAGTCAGACAAGACTGAAGTGACTTAGCACCAATGAAAACTCATTACTGAAAATCACAAGAAGTTGATATCGATAATAAACATTCTGTATATTTTACCAGAGAAAAGATATATGTATCCTTAATTTCTTCTCTACAAAGTGGAAATGATATTAAGGTATTAGTTGTATGTGTTTATGTGAAGATGATAGGAGACAGTATTTCTAATGCACTCATCTCAGTGTTTGGCAGAAAGTTCTAAGAATGTAAGCTTCTTATATCATTAATAGTAGAAGAATGGTTCATCTTTGAATTAAGAATATTCACAATATCAGAGTTCCCTTGGAAAGATGAAGCATTTGCATGAAATAATATATATTTAACAAAGATATAAGCCTTAATAAAAATATTTTGATCCTTCTTGAAATTATGCTTATAACAAGCAAAGAATTAGAGGAAGCACTTTTAGTAGAACTGACCTATAAAAGATAACTAGAGGAAAAGCATGTCTTCTCAGAGGGGAAGGTGAAGTTTGCCTGAGAAATCAGAATTATTTCCCCAAAAGTGACAAACTATTGCTACTTAAATTCTTTTGAATAGTGCAAAAGTGGCCAATGCAAAAAAGAAGTCCCTTAATTATATTTTCCTGTGGTCCTGAAAATGTTATGATTGAGGTTTCCAGGGTTGGAAAGATCACTAGTGCTAACACAAGTTTGTTTAAAGGTTTAAAAGCACTGAGAATTTCAAATCTGAAGGTGAGACTTAGCAGAAAACCTTGCCAACAAAACAGAAATAGCTTGAATAAAGTGTGATCTAGAATTTGTGTTTTGCATAAAATATTCCAAACAAAAGTCCTTACTCACCCTCCTCGGAATGCTCAAACTGAGAAAGTGAATCAAACTGCATTAGACATACTGGGGTATTGCAGACAGACCAAAGATGTCAGTGAAAATAGCATAAAAGTATCTGGCAAACTTGGATGATATGCCTAAAACTGAAGCCAGAGAATTTACTCCTAACCTTTCAGTTTCTCAGTTGGGAATTCCTTGGAGGCACCCAATGGTGTTTTGGAACCTATTCTTGTAGTAATTTATAATATAAGCAATTGCATCCTGATTTGAATTCCAAACGCTTTTTACATGCATATCTTTTACACTATGGTGACAGTACTCAGTTCAGTTCAGTCGCTCAGTCGTGTCCAACTCTTTGCAACCCCATGAATTGCAGCACATCAGGCCTCCCTGTCCATCACCAACTCCCGGAGTTTACCCAAACTCATGTCCATCGAGTCAGTGATGTCATCCAGCCATCTCATCCTCTGTTGTCCCCTTCTCCTCCTGCCCCAATCCCTCCCAGCATCAGAGTCTTTTCCAATGAGTCAACTCTTTGCATGAGGTGGCCAAAGTATTGGAGTTTCAGCTTCAGTATCAGTCCTTCCAATGAACACCCAGGACTGATCTCTTTTAGGATGGACTGGTTGGATCTCCTGCAGTCTAAGGGACTCTCAAGAGTCTTCTCCAACACCTCAGTGCAAAAGCATCAATTCTTTGGCACTCAGCTTTCTTCACAGTCCAACTCTCACATCCATACATGACCACTGGAAAAACCATAGCCTTGACTAGATGAACCTTTGTTGGCAAAGTAATGTCTCTGCTTTTGAATATGCTATCTAGGTTGGTCATAACTTTCCTTCCAAGGAGTAAGCGTCTTTTAATTTCATGGCTGTAATCACCATCGGCAGTGATTTTGGAGCCCCCAAAAATAAAGTCTGACACTGTTTCCCCATCTATTTCCCATTAAGTGATGGGACCAGATGCCATGATCTTCATTTTCTGGATGTTGAGCTTTAAGCCAACTTTTTCACTCTCCTCTTTCACTTTCATCAAGAGGCTTTTTAGTTCCTCTTCACTTTCCACCATAAGGGTGATGTCATCTGTATATCTGAGGTTATTGACATTTCTCCCAGCAATCTTGATTCCAGCTTGTGCTTCTTCCAGCCCAGCATTTCTCATGATGTACTCTGCATAGAAGTTAAATAAGCAGGGTGACAATGTACAGCCTTGACGTACTCCTTTTCCTGTTTCTAACCAGTCTGTTGTTCCATGTCCAGTTCTAACTGTTGCTTCCTGACCTGCATATAGGTTTCTCAGGAGGCAGGTCAGGTGGTCTGGTTATTCCCATCTCTTTCAGAATTTTCCACAGTTTATTGTGATCCACACAGTCAAAGGCTTTGGCATAGTCAATAAAGCAGAAATAGATGTTTTTCTGGAACTCTCTTGCTTTTTCAATGATCCAGCGGATGTTGGCAATTTGATCTCTGCTTCCTCTGCCTTTTCTAAAACCAGCTTAAACATCTGGAAGTTCACGGTTCATGTATTACTGAAGCCTGGCTTGGAGAATTTTGAGCATTACTTTACTAGCATGTGAGATGAGTGCAATTATGTGGTAGTTTTAGCATTTTTTTGGCATTGCCTTACTTTGGGATTGGAATGAAAACTGATGTTTTCCAGTCCTGTGGCCATTGCTGAGTTTTCCAAATTTGCTGGCATATTGAGTGCAGCACTTTCACAGCATCATCTTTCAGGATTTGAAATAGCTCAACTGGAATTCCATCACCTCCACTAGCTTTGTTCGTAGCGATGCTTTCTAAGGCCCACTTGACTTCACATTCCAGGATATCTGGCTCTAGGTCAGTGATCACACCATCGTGATTATCTGGGTCATGAAGATCTTTTTTGTACAGTTCTTCTGTGTATTCTTGCCACCTCTTCTTAATATCTTCTTCTTCTGTTAGGTCCATGCCATTTCTGTCCTTTATTGAGCCCATCTTTGCATGAAATGTCCCCCTTGGCATCTCTAATTTTCTTAAAGAGATCTCTCGTCTTTCCCATTCTGTTGTTTTCCTCTATTTCTTTGCATTGAGCGCTGAGGAAGGCTTTCTTATCTCTCCTTGCTATTCTTTGGAACTCTGCATTCAGATGCTTATATGTTTCCTCCTTTGTAAAGTCAATATTGCTGGTATGATTTCATCACATTTCTTAGGTATGGACATAGTCTACATTTCATTAGTATTATAGAGTCCAAGTGGAATTAACTAAACAGAACTCTGTTTTCCTTCCTGATTCAACCACACTAAGTACTTGCCAATGATTTTGCAGAACCACAGTATTACCCAAATCTGAAGATACAGTTATGCTAAACAAGGAAATGCCATTTGTAACTCCTTTCCTTCTTTTGTGTGATTTACTTTATATACCCAAGACTGGAATGAACTAGATGGTATAATGCCCATTTCATAGTTTAAAATGCAGGTTACTTACAATTATATGTGCTTGTAGTATCCTTATTTCTAAATCCCCAAAAAACAAAATAGTCTAAAAAAGTCACACCAGTAGTTATTTTGAGAGTCCATGTCAAACTTGGATAGTCCCCAAATATCTATAAAATCCTTCTGGGTTCACTTACACATGTGAAAAGTCAGAAGGACTTACAAAATTGTATTTTTTGCAAAAAGATGACAAACTCTTATGCACAGTCAATAATTAATTATTGTAGTCCAAAGAATTACAAGCCTTCTATGCTGAAGGGCAACATCAACAAGGGGGACAAGAATCAAGCTCAAACCAACTCTTTAAAGTGACATTTACAAACTACCCTTTTTCATTTATTTCTTTACAGAACTTTCAATAACTACCAATTATACTTATCCAATCAGTAGAATAATTAATGTCATAAATATAATCATACCCTTAAGACCAAAAAAAGTCTTAATTTCTTTTTTCTGCTTTATTGCTGGTTTTTATCCCTCCATATATAGAAGGTTGTAGAGTGACACAAAGAAAAGAAATGAGCGCTGGGGCCCACGCAGGTACCAGGCTGGCCTGAGCACTCTTCCTGGTTGGCCCTGTGGACCCTCCTCCATCCAGACACAGGAAGGGGCTTTAGAAATTTTCATCCAAAGCATAGTGGCCCCCTGAGATCCATATCACAGCACAAGGAATTATTTTAACAATTGATGTATAATAATGCTGAGCTCATTTACAAGAAATTCTTACCTTCTCATTTGTTCAATTTGTCAGTCTTTGATTTGCCTTGCCATGTAGTTAATCCCAAATTCACTTAAGGTTATTCTCCTTTCTCTTATCATATATAAATATGTCTGGTCTTTAATAAACTATCTTAATCTTATTTTTCTGGTGTCCATCCACATCTCTGTCCTTTTCATCTTCCTGTATTTTTTGTACAAAATAGTTTGTGACATTCTTATTTTTTTTAATACAAATATATTCATTAAAAGAAGCCGCAACCATCTGACAATTTCACTAAGTCTTCTGACATAGTTGTGCACCAAAATTTCTGTATTGAAATATATATAATTTTCCATGAATCAATTTTAGCTCCCTATGACATTATACATGGGTATTATTAATATCAATTTTTAAAAAATAAAATTATGTGTAGATATGTTATATTCAATACTGTTCTTTGACATGAGCAAACAAGGTCCTTGCCCCATACCCAGGTTTCAGGAGGCTCCTGTGTTTTGGAGTAAGGTTCTTAAAAATATCTAAAGTCCCTCAAAAGTGTATCCTGACCCTAAATGTGTGAGTCCCATCCTAGTTACTTCACTTTGAGCTACTCTCCAACCCTCTAACCCATAAGTGGGATCCAGATGCTCCTAAAGTATCATGATTGAAACTTTAAGCTATCTTGGACTCCATAGCAAGACTTTAGCTCCAGATAGGCTGCCTGGTAAATGGATTGCTCCCACTGGTTAGTGTGGCTTTTTTTTTTTTTTTTTTTGGTGTTTTAATGTAACTATAATTTCAGTGTTACACATCATGAACAAGAGCTCACATTCTGGACTTCACAAGATGTTTTCAGATGCGCATGAGGGGTCCCTAAGCACACTGGCCCAGGTCATTTCCTGCCACTTTATAAGCAAGGACTAACATCAAAGCCAGAAAACCCTGCACATGTTGTAAAGGAACCCTGTTTTCAAAAAATTTCCTCCAAATTATTGAGCATGAATCAAGTCAAGACAATAGCCAAGAATTTAAAACCTAACAATATACCCTGATTTTTATGTGGAAGTGGTAGGCTTAAATATTTCTTCAATCTAAAGGTTTGGGATTAAGCCTGGGATTTATTTAAACTTCCATGGGGCCCTTATGCATCCCATTCTTCACTCACCTGCTTTGCGTCATTCTTTGCACGCCAGACGTACTCATCTCCCAAAGTGGTCCTTAGGGTGCTCCCCCTGTCCCTACTCCTGTCAGCTGTGCCCCTGCCAGTCCTAGGATGGTTCAAACTCAAGCTTCAACCAGGTGTGGATGGGCTGCTGGTCCAGTCCCTCAATCTCACCTTTTTACACTCCTTCCACCCACAACACACACAGCAAAGCAAAACAACTTCTCTTCCCAAGATAACTTTTCCATGGATTACCATTTTCCCCGCTATGTACTCATGTTCAAACTCCAACCTTTCAAAATTCAACTGTTAGTCCTCTCACACATCTCTATTTACTCCCGTGTGAGTTAGGACCCTAACTAATGCCTAAAATGTGGCATTTTTTAAAATAGGAGCAAAAGATATTGGGCCACCCGAATGGTGTTTGCATGCTGATTATAGTTGAGTTGAATGGTTAACATAGGAAAGAGTCCTATAAAATATATTTTCTCCGGGCTTTGCATACCCCAGGAGAAGCCCTAGATATATTATACTCTGAATTTATTTTCAAGATAATAAAGGTGTTAAAAATATTTGTGATAAAAAGGAAACATTAGTACAAAAGGTGTCAACTTCCAGTTACAAAATAAAGAAGTCATGGGAATTTGGCAATGTACCAAAAAAAGAAAAAAAAAAGGCAGCCTTATATTTGATAGGGTTGAGAATGATTATATGAGACTAAATAAACCTTGCTGAAATATTTGCAGGGAAGTATTGCTTCTTATTTCTGCAATCTTATTAAAGATTTCTGGAAAGGTCACAGACTAAAGAAGTTTCAGAGGGCAAAGTCTCTAAGAAGAATATAATCACTGACTTGTCTCTTCTTGCCAGAAATACTAGCAGTTCCCTTGCAAATGGAGCCAAGTAATGGAAACAGACAAAGAATTCTCTCTTACATCATTGACATCTGCCAGCATATCTAATCTCCTGATTGGGACCTCTATATTCAAAATATAATTTACATGTTAGTAAAATTCATAAGCAAAATCTACTTTGGAGCAATGTCAAGAGAGAAAAGCAAATCAGTTCAGTTCAGTTCAGTCGCTCAGTCATGTCTGACTCTTTGTGACCTCATGAACTGCAGCACTCCAGGCCTCCCTGTCCATCACCAGCTCCTGGAGTTTACTCACATTCATGCCTTTTGAGTCGGTGATGCCATCCAACCATCCCATCCTCTGTTGTCCCCTTCTCCTCCTGCCTTCAATTTTTCCCAGCATCAGGGTCTTTCCAATAAGTCAGTTCTTTGCATCAGGTGGCCAAAGTAGTGGAGCTTCAGCTTCAGCATCAGTCCTTCCAATGAACACCCAGGACTGATCTCCATTAGGATGGACTGGTTGGATCTCCTTGCAGTCTAAGGGACCCTCAAGAGTATTCTGCAACACCACAGTTCAAAGCATCAGTTCTTCAGTGCTCAGCTTTCTTTATAGTCCAACTCTCATATCCATACATGAATACTGGAAAAACCATAGCTTTGACTAGATGGAATTTTGTTGGCAAAGTAATGTCTCTGCTTTTTAATATGCTGTCTAAGTTGGTCATAACTGTTCATCCAAGAAGCAAGCGTCTTTTAATTTCATGGCTGCAGTCACCATCTGCAGTGATTTTGGAGCCCAAGAAAATAAAGTCTGTCACCTTTTCCACTATTTCCCCATCTATTTGCCATGAAGTGATAGGTCCAGATGCCATGATCTTAGTTTTGTGAATGTTGAGTTTTAAGCCAAGTTTTGAGTTTTAAACCAATAAGAAAAGCCAATATATCCCCACTAAAGCAAATTATGAAGAATTACAAAGCCCATACTGTATCAAATAATTTCAAGAGCAGGAAATTTCTAGTGTCTCTGTGTTTACTATAAAGAGACAAAAAGGACAGTGTGTTCTCCTATGCTAGGCTTTGAGTTAGAAATCAGATGAAACAAATTTAATGTGCTTTCAATCACTGATACATTATGGTTCTAATTAAATTCTGATGTATTTCACAACGAATTTTTATTCTTTTGTAACATATAGTTGCATATCAAATCCAGGAACAATTAGATACTTCCAGTCTAGTAATTGGAGAAGGCAATGGCACCCCACTCCAGTACTCTTGCCTGGAAAATCCCATGGACGGAGGAGCCTGGTAGGCTGCAGACAATGGGGTCGCAAAGAGTCAGACACGACTGAGCAACTTCACTTTCACTTTTCCCTTTCATGCATTGGAGAAGGCAATGGCAACCCATTCCAGTGTTCTTGCCTGGAGAATCCCAGGGATGGGGGAGCCTGGTAGGCCACCATCTATGGGGTCACACAGAGTCGGACACGACTGAAGCGACTTAGCAGCAGCAGCAGCAGCAGTCTAGTGATAACCTAGACAGCATATTAAAAGACAGAGACATTACTTTGCAACAAAGGTCCATCTAGTCAAGGCTATGGTTTTTCCAGTGGTCATGTATGGATGTAAGAGTTGGACCATAAAGAAAGCTGAGTGCTGAAGAATTGATACTTTTAAACTGTGGTGTTGGAGAAGACTCTTGAGAGTCCCTTGGACTGAAAGGAAATCCAACCAGTCCATCCTAAAGGAGATCAGTCCTGGGTGTTCATTGAAAGGACTGATGTTGAAGCTGAAACCCCAATACTTTGGCCACCTGATGTGAAGTGCTGACTCATTGGAAAAGACCCTGATGCTGGGAAAGATTGAGGGCAAGAGGAGAAGGAGACGACAGAGGATGAGATGGTTGGATGGCATCATCAACTCTATGGACATGGGTTTGGGTGGACTCCAGGAGTTGGTGATGGACAGGGAGGCCTGGCATGCTGCGGTTCATGGGGTTGCAAAGAGTCGGACACAACTGAGCTACTGAACTGAATTGATTCTAGTAATTCCTATTTAGGGCTGGCTGGAACCTCAGAAGAAAGGGTTCAAGGATCAAGCCACGTTCAAGTAAAGGTCTAAAGACAAAAAATAAAAAACTCTTCTTCCCTGCAGTTAATGATGGAAATCCTAAAAAATTAGTTACAAATAAGACAGCCTCATATTTTATGCTTAAGGACAGGGAAGCCTGGCATGCTGCAGCCAACGGGGTCCCAAAGGGTCAGACATAACTTAGTGACTGAACAGCAAAGTGTTTTATTTGAGAGGAGAGAAGATCTTTAGCAAATATGAAAAATAATTTTAATAGCAATGATGACAATAATTATTAAATTTGGAAGTAAGAATAGAGTTTAACTTTCAGCTTTTCCTATCTATTAGCTATGTGATCTTGAGATGTTTAACTTTTCAAAGCCTCCATTCTTGTGAAATGAAGATAGTGATAGTTTTCTATTATTAGAGCTTTCATTAGGAAGCATTAAGAAGTCCCACGTGATTGGAGCATCACCAAGATGGAGGGATGTGACTTTTAAAGGAATCACAGGTACTATTAGTTGAACAGAACTCTTCAGAGTTTGGAGCTGGTAGAACGAAAGTCTACAAAAAGAAAAAAAAAAAAAACAGATTAGGCAATAAAATAAAGAGGAGCAATGGATGAGTTGAAAGATTGCTCAGTACTAACATTGAGATCCATGCCTATAAAAGTAGTATCCTACTTTCAAATGTTTCCCTAGGCTAAGAGTATCCTTCAAGATGTAGAAATACACAGATAAACAGCCAAGAATAGCTGGAGAGCCAACTCAAGACTGGAGGACAGCAGTGATGATTATACCTAAAAATATAAATATAATCCATCAGGTAGAAGAGACATTTCTTTACCAAATATAAGAGAGAAATTTGTCAAGGACAGTATCTCTTGAATAAATAACATGATCTCATACCACACAGAGGGATTAGCCCTAGATATCTATATGCACGAATCTATAATTATAGTCTGTTTTCTCTTCCCAGGCAAGGATCCCAGTGTTGTAAGAACTCTTTCTTTTGCTCATGATTAAAATGAAATGAACATAGGTTACTTTCAATTTTGTGTAACTTAAAAGAAACAATAAAATCCCAGAGTAGAACTATTTAACCTGATGAAGGTTAGATTGCTTTGATTTTTTGAGTATTTTAGGAATAATTGTTAATCTTAAAAAAGTAGGAATAATAATAGACAACCATAGTTAATCTACACACTCCATATTGAAGGCAGATGAGGTGTTTTTCTGATTGAGAAATAAATGCAGTATCAGAGCCACAGGACTGGCTTCTTTTGAGTCAGAGATGACCTTTGAACATCAGTGAATTATTAAAACTAACATGAAAAAGTCATATGCCAAAGAGTAAGGAACCAGTGCTGGGGCATAAATCACTAAATTGATATCTTTATTCCTTGGGCCTTAAATTAAGGGGGATTAAGATTTGACAAAGAACCACGTGCTTAAAAAACAATGAGCTAGCAAGGCCCAAGCAGCCATCAGCTGACCTTTGAAAGGAGGACACGGTGAGCTCAAGGTAAGTACACGCACAGGAAGATTGGTTAATGCTTCACATGGATTTGCATCTTTCTGGGACACAGTGACATTGTATGGAGTTGGAAGCAGGCCTCAAGGAAGAACAAACTGCCAACTGTTATAAATCCAAGGCTATTGTGAGAAGATAAAGCTTTGGATTTACCTGTTCTAGTAGTACAGCTCTGAACTCCTCAAATGCGCAAAATGTGTTGGAATAATTTTCTTCCTTCTCTGTCATTCACTTACTTACCAGAAATTGCCCTTCTCCACTCCCCTAAGTACCTATTTCTCTTTTGTTATTGGCCTCAATGGGAATGGGAATGGGAATTCCTTCACCTCCATTAAACCACGTTTATGGCTTCTGCAAAGTTCAGCTCAAAAATTATCAACATTCATGAACCCTTCTCTAACTAATCTTAACCAACTTTTTCAATGAACTTTTTCAAATGAGCATTCTTTATTCATTAAAGACTATGTGCCTGCTAAGTCACTTTAGTTGTGTCCAACTCTTTGTGACCCATTTGATTATAACCCACCAGGCTCCTCTGTCCATGGGATTGTCCAGGCAAAAATCCTAGAGTGGATTACCATGCCCTCCTCGAGGGGATCTTCCTGACCCAGGGATTGAACCTGAGTCTCTTGCATCTCTTGCATTGGCAGGATGGTTCTTTAACACTAGTGCCACCTAGGAAGACCCATTAAAGACTATCACAGTCTTAAATGCAGAGTACATCATATGAAATGGCGGGCTGGATGAAGCACAAGTTGGAGTCAAGATTGCAGGGAGAAATATCAATAACCTCAGATACGTAGATGACACCATCCTTATGGCAGAAAGAGAAGAGGAACTAAAGAACCTCTTGATGAGTGTAAAAGAGGAGCATGAAAAAGCTGGCTTAAAACTCAAAATTCAAAACACTAAGATCATGGCATCTAGTCCCATCACTTCATGGCAAACAGATGGGGAAACAATGGAAATAGTGACAGACTTTATTTTCTTGGGCTCCAAAATCACTGCAGATGGTGACTGCAGCCATGAAACTAAAAGACACTTGCTCCTTGGAAGAAAAGCTATGACCAAACTAGACAGCATATTAAAAAGCAGAGACATTACTTTGCTGATAAAGGTCCATCTAGTCAAAACTATGGTTTTTCTGGTAGCCGTGTATGGATGAGAGAGTTGGACCATAAAGAAGGCTGAGCACTGAAAAATTAATGCTTTTGAGTTGTTGTGTTGGAGAAGACTCTTGAGAGTCCCTTGGACTGCAAGGAGATCAAATCAGTCAATCTTAAAGGAAATCAATCCTGAATATTCATTGGAAGGACTGATGCTGAAGCTGAAACTCCAATACTTTGGCCACATGATGGGAAGAACTGACTCACTGAAAAAGACCCTGATGCTGGGAAAGATTGAAGGCAGGAGGAGAAGGGGACGACAGAGGATGAGATGGTTGGATGGCATCATCAATCAATGGACGTGAGTTTGAGCAGGCTCGGGGAGATGGTAAAGGACAGGGAGGCTTGGCATGCTGCAGTCCACGGGGTTGCAAAAAGTCCGACATGACTGAGTGACAGGACAACAAAAACAATTTTTAAAAGAACTCACTCTAGCAGTCATGCTATCCTGTTCCTACTAATATTTCTATGGCTGATGTTGCATGTTAGTCACATGACAGAATTTTCAGTGCTCCTGCAAGCAAACCAGCTCTTAACCATTCAATTCCACTTCACATACTAACACCCTCTCACTGAAAATCAACCTCAAGATCCAGTCTACCAAGTCAAACAGCATATACTCTGAAAAGGAAGAGAAAACAGGTAATACCTGGCATAGAAATTCTTCCCCCTGCTTTAAGTATATTTAATTACTGATTTTTTTTTTTTTGGTGGAGAAATTGAATTTGAAATTTCACACCCAGCTTCTTTAGACTAAGAATCTAATCTTTATACTTGAACCTATTAGGATATTCCCATGTTTTTCCTGTGAGCATAGGTTTTTGGAACTGTTTCAGTTAAACCTGATAGATAGGGCAATACTTTATGGCAAACCCTCCACTCTTTAGGACATGTGGGACACTTTTTCATGGATTTACCAATAGCTAAAGAAACTTTCACATTTCTTGATACTTGAAGAACAAGAAGCATATTACTTTTGTCAAAAAGCCACACTAGTTTTTGTTACCATAAAAGATTAAATTTAACTTAGATTGTGCCAGACTTTTTAGTTACTAGTGATTCCTGAAATATATTAACTGTTTCTTTAGCATCAGCTGTGTGACATAGATCTTCATTTACCAATACATTTTCTGTGCTATTTTTGATGGTTCAATACCAAGTATACAGTGATATCAATATATTTGTTTTTTTCTAAGTGATTTTAATACAACTTTCAAGGCTAATAGAAGATAAACTACCTAATCATAATTCCTGAATTACTAATGGTTTTCAGTGTCCCATATTTACCTGACAGAAAAATGTTTTTCCTATAAAATACTTTGAATATTTTGCCAAAGAATGCTCTTGCCAACTTGCTCTTCTTATGCAATGCATGAGTTGTTTCAAAGAGTACTCCATTTGGTTAGTCTCTCAGTTGTGACCAACTCTTTGTGACCTCACGGGCAGTAGCCCAAAAGGCTCCCCTGTCCATGGGGGTTCTCCAGGCAAGAATACTGGAGTGGATTGCCAGGTCCTCCTCCAGGGGATCTTCCAAACCCAGGGATCAAACCCAGTTCTCCCACATTTCAGGTGGATTCTTTACCAGCTGAGCCACCTGGGAAACCCAAGAACACTGGAGTGGGTAGCCTATCCCTTCTCCAGGGGATCTTCCCAACCCAGGAGTTGAACTGGAGTCTCCTACATTGCAGGCAGATTCTTTACCAGCTGAGGTACCAGGGAAGCCCATGTTAGCAACCCCAAAAAGCTTGAAGAGTCAAGGAATTGATTCTTTCCTAGAGCCTCTAGAAAAAGCACAACCAACTGACAATTTGATATCAGTGCAGTAATATGCATTTTGGACTTCTTGTCTTAGAAACTATGAGGTCATAAATTTCTGCTGTTTTAAGCCACAAAGTCTGTAGTAATTTACTACTGAAAACTAATATAAACTGTTATCATTACTTGATAGTTGAGAGTTACAACCAGACAGACAAGACAAATAATACATGCATTTTAGAGGAAAAATTCATATATATTCTGTAATTTGAGTGGAGATATTTCTTTATTATGCTTTAGGCTTGCAACAAGATCCATTTCTTAGGTTACAAAGACAAGCTAGAAGTGCTATCATGGGTATTTAGAATGGCAGATGGAAAAGAAAGGATACCATTTATGATGACAACCAAAAGGATAAAACATGGGCATAATCTTAGCAATAAACAAATGCTTCACTAGAAACAAGTCAGTGGAAAGACACATTTTCTTGTATAGGAAATCTCAAGAGCATAAATCTACCAATGTTTCCATAGTTAATTTATACTTCAAATGTGATCTCAATAAACATGCCAAGAGTTTTCCCTCCTACCAGGAAAAAAATGTATTTAAAAGTTTATATATTACAAAAGAATTTTAATACTGATGACAGAAAATTACCAAATGAATTAAATTAATAATAAATATCAATTTAAATTTTGCTTGTACTTCTTTTTAAAAGATATGGTATCAAAAGATATTGTGACTTTTAGTGGCTATAGAAGACAACATAATTCACCACACCATCTTTTGTCATGTATATATACCAAACACTAAAATAAAAACATCACTATTTGAGTGAATAGAACAAATTCTTTGAGCATCATTAAATGATCAAGCATATGGGAATACACAGAGGATACTAGTGATAACTGTAAAAATTTCAGGTTATAGAAATCAACTACTAGGAGTTAAACTTGTGCTACCAATACAAAAGTTCAGAGTAAAATGAACTTTTTAATGATAAATGTGTCTTGGAATGTTGACTGAGGAGGGAAAGATGAATGAGAACAGAAAGTAACAATTATTAAAGCATTCTTGTCACTTGTAAAATTCAAAGCCTTTCATTGATGAGGATATCCAGCCTGCCTTGTTAGGTAAAAATTTATTAATGCAATAATAAATTTACATTAAATTATAAATGTAAATTTATAAATTTACACCTGGTCCTAGGGAGAATACCAATACAAACACCTGTACAAGTTGGTTGTACAGGCAGTCATCTTGATTGAAAAATACTGTTAAGATTCTCAGAAAAGCATCACCAAAAAGTTCATTTGAAAATTATTTGCCTTTAATTTCTAATTTGTTTCCTTGCTTTATTTATTTGTAATCACCGTGCTGTGTATTTTCCAAAGGTAAAATATGTCATCCCCGTAAATCATGCTACTCATCTTTTAATTACTTGCAAAATTCTCAATGTATCAGCTTCCTCCTCAGGTAACAAAAGATACATTTCCCTTCCTCATACTTTTTAAATAACAATGAAGGTTTTAATCTCTACCCATAAGTTGCATAGATATATAAGTATTTATAATGACCTTGGTATTTGAAGATACCACTGTGTATGACAGTAATTTCTATATATCTAACACAGCCCTGGGATTTCTTTGGAAGGAATGATGCTAAAGCTGAAACTCCAGTACTCTGGCCACCTCATGTGAAGAGTTGACTCATTGGAAAGGACTCTGATGCTGGGAGGGATTGGGGGCAGGAGGAGAAGGGGACGACAGAGGATGAGATGGCTGGATGGCATCACCCACTCGATGGACGTGAGTTTGAGTGAACTCCGGGAGATGGTGATGGACAGGGAGGCCTGGTGTGCTGCGATTCATGGGGTCACAAAGAGTCAGACATGACTGAGCAACTGAACTGAACTGAACTGAATGATTTACTGCAAATCTAATTCCCAGGTGGCAGTAGTGGTAAAGAATCTGCCTGCAATGCGGGAGACCTGAGTTTGATCCCTGTGTTGGGGAGATCCCATGGAGAAGGAAATGGCAACCCACTCCAGTATTCTTTCCTAGATAATTCCATGGACAGAAGAGCCTGGCGGGTCATAATCCATGAGGTTGCAAAGAATTGGACACGACTGAGTGACTGAGCACTACCTAATTCTAATGAGTGCTATATCCATACTTAGATCATGGGCACAGTTCCAACATACAGGTCAAAACTTACAAAGAGTGATCAAATTAGTCTTCACTTGTCAGAAATTAAGACTTCAGAGACTTCCCTGGTGGTCCAGTGGTTAGGACTTTGCCTTCCAATGCAGGGGGTGCAGATTTTATCCCTGGTGGAGGAGCTAAGATCCCACTTGCCTTATGCCCAAGAACCAAAACAAAAACAGAAGCAATATTATAATAAATTCAATAAAAACTCTAAAAATGGTCCACATCAATATATATATATATATATATATATATATATATATATGTTTTAGAAAAAAAAAAAGGAATTAAGACTTCAGTTGCCCTTCAGATTCCTTAATTTCTAAGACTTCATTATTTCTAGCAATGATTGAGTGCTCAGATTTTAAAAGTTTGGTCTAGAGCATTGAGCATAAACATAGCTCTAATTTTAAAAATGATGGGGTCATGCATAGATCTATACAAAATAAGTAACATCAAGTTCAATTAAAATGAATATGAATATCTTATATATAAAAACAAAATGGTCATAGTTTGATTAAACCCAATAAACATATAAACTGAATTATTAAACCACAAATAAGCCTAGAACTATGGTGTTTCTACTAGTTTAAAATATATTGAAATTAATTAATGATGTACACAGCTTCAATCCCTGGGACAGAAGATTCCCTGGAGGAGGAAATGGCAACCCACTCTAGTATTCTTGTCTGGAAACAATCCCATGGACAGAAGATCCTGGTGTGCCACAGTCCATAGGGTCACAAAGAGTAGGACATGACTGAGCAATTAAACACAAAGGTAATGTCATATTTTGTCATAAGGAAGCCAAGCAGGGGTAGCAAGTTTTCTGTAGAAATACACACATTTTTCCAGGGTAGAGTAAAATATAAAATTCAAGTTGTTTTACTTTGATCTGTCTGGTACCTTGATTGTGGTGAATGTACCACAGATGTTTGCATCTGTCCAATTCATCAGATCCTATATATTAAATATGCGCCATTCTTTGTATCAATTATACCCCAATAAAGCTAGTTTTTAAAAATCCAGCTAGATTTGGTAGCTATGTTAGTGCTCAAAAACTTGTCCATTCTTTAATGACAACTCACCTTCAACTTTCTTCGTGTATGTATGTGTTATTTACCCACAACATGTGCTTCTTTTCTTGAATTCTTACAACCATTGCAATGAGCACCACACATATTGTCACCAATCATCTGCACTAACATATTGTTCTATATTTTTTCAAATGCCAGTCTTTTCTCTTCCACAACCCAGTGACAACTTTTCACATTCCTCATAGCGCTTAGTTCTATATATTGGATATGTCATTCACACTGAATGAATAATCATTGAGTAATTGATTCAGTTTTCTAGCGGCTCTATTCTTTAGAACAGTGGTTCTCAACTTTATCTTCAAATCTAACAATCTGGGGAGATTTTAAAAGTGACCCTATTCAGGATATACCCAGATCAATTAAATCATGACCTCTGTGGGTAGATCCCAAGCATCAGTATTTTTTCAAGACAAAATTTTAGGCTAACGATTTTTTTTTAAACCACAACAATAAATTCCAATATGTACGCAGTCTCTAGGGGAACAGTGTTGTGCCCTAAGAATATTATTTCAAGTTACAGTATTTTTAATGTTCAGAAGCCACAGAAAAACAGATTCAGGTACAAGGGATTGTAGGCCCTCATTTCATTCCTTAAAACCTTCTTTGGTACTGTACTTAAGCTATCCAAAAGAAAAATACAATTAAGAAATTAAGTAAGCAGAAATCATAATATGTTCACATAGATGAGGTTCTTTTTCACATTGTGAATCCCCAGTTTATTAATTCAATTGTGACATCTGAATTTTGCATATTCTTATGTTAACTATTCTGCTTCTCCTCCTTGCCAGGAACTCTCTTAAACCAGATTCTTAAGACCCAGAGTTTATGGGATACCTACTACTATATCTGAACAGTAATCTCTAAAAATATCAAAACTAGTTTCCTATTTTGGACACCAAAGGAAGATTAATAATATTAAGTTTCTTAGTTTTTTTCCTACTACACCTGAAAGGCAGAATTTCAAGGAGCATGTAGCAGTCATTAATACTAAATACATTTGAGTCATGAGTTTCTGCTTCTTTAAAATTTGTTCTGAACTGCCTGAAAACTATTATTTTTTAAGAGAGCAAACTCATTTTAAAAACCATTCAGTGGTAGATGATTATCAAAATACCAGTCTTTTTTATCATCTTCCAAATAGGTCATGTATTAACTATGTTAACTTTGCGGTGAGGAGGGATAGGGCAAGGGGAAAGGCTGACTCTGTTTTATAAAATAAATAATATAAAAGAGACTGTAAGAAATTACCCCAAATATTTACTATTTTTATTTATGAGTGGTAAGATCTTAAATGATTTTTTAAGTAATGTTCTTTCAAATGTATTTTCAGAATGTGTACTCTGTGATCATAATTATAACCATGAAGTTAATTTCTGGCTTTATCATAGGAGTTTGAGCAAGGAGTTCTCAACTAGGGGAAATTTGTTTCCATCTCTTCTACTGATCTTACTTTTTTCTTAGAAAATGTTCAACAAAACACTAACATTTATTCAAGCCCTATTATGTAACTACCATTTTAAAATTTGACTTACCAGACTCAGTCCCTACTATGAAAAATGTCTAGTTGTCTTGTGAAAATCTTGTCTGGTATATATATTTTTCATTTGTTGTCACTGAATTTTAGAATACCTAATATAAGGCTTGTTTAACAAAATATAGCAATTCCTCTCCCCACTTTTGAATACCTTTTTACTAACTTCCCTTCTGCAGAGTTGCCTGTTCAGCAAAATACCAGGAAATACAGGTAAAGACACAGGTAATACAGGTATTAAGACACGTAAGTGTATAATCCTTAAGCTGTTTATTAGTTTTATGAACTTTATAATGATAAATAAAAATTTCATCATACTTAAAGTGCATTTTACAAAATCAAAAATCTAGTGCTGAATAGGTCTTTTAACACTGTTTACTATAACCTCACTGCTTTACACGTTTCTAATTGCTAGTATTAATAGGACACTCACTACATGCTGAATATTGTTATAAAGTGCTTTCCATGCATTAAATATATTTAATCCTCACAACAGCAAATATTATTTTATCTTTGTTTTACAGGTAAGGAAATTGAGAACTGGATTAAACAGAAACTAGTAAAATTCAGTTACCTAGCAACTAAATGCTGTTGCTCCTGCGTAATCATTAATACATGTCCAACTCTTTGCGACCCTAGGGAAATACACATTTAGATAATGAAAGAAAGGGAGATAGAACCTTGTTTTCTCTTTTCCTAAAACAGAGACTCCCAGAATTTTAGGAGTGGGAAAGGCTTTTAGATTATTTAGTGTGTCCTCTTATTTTTCAGATGAAATAGCTGAATTACGGAGAGGATAAATGCTTGTACCGCTCTTCACATCACCTACATGCATATAGGCACTAGTTATAATAATGCAAATATTGTCCCATATAGTGGTAGATGCTGTTGAGGGATCTCACACAACTTCTGTCCCAGAGGCATTCTCTGCTCTCCAGCTGCTGTAGGTGTTGACTACTGTATCCATAGCCACTCTTTTCAAGAGGATTGCCTGTGATCTATGGGATTCACCTTGCTGCGAAGTGTCATCATCTCATCAGTGCTAATGACTGCCTGATTCATGGTTAGAAAAGGGTTGTCTGGAACCTCACCCCTGTTGATCGGGAAAGGCTGGACTTTACCGGAGACCAGTTTTTCTTAGCTCTTTGCCCTTCTCAGAAACCCCTCCTTCACAGCTTTTCCCTGAAGGGCACTTCCTTAATGATCCACATGCAGTAATCTGTACCTCAGCTTCTGTTTTTAAGGAACCTGACCCAAGACACATGTATATATATATATATAGGTATGCTTGTACATAAATGGCTCACAACTTACAATTCACATATTTTGCATACCTAGTTAAGTATATGAATATAAGAAGAAACTGGAGAAGATGTGGCATATATATATGTATACATATAACGGATAATATATGGAATATTATCCATCCATGAGAAAAGACATCCTTTTGTATGTGACCACATGGATAGATCTTGATCACATCATGCTAAGTCAGACGAAGAAAAACAAGCTTCTATGATATCACATGTGGAATCTAAAAGAGTCAAACCTATGAAAACAGATAGTGAAATAGAGGTTACCAAGGGATATAAGGTGAAAAAATAAGATAGATGTTGTTTTTAAGGGTACACACTTACAATGAGTAGTAAATACGCCCTGGAGTTCTGTACAGAGTATACTGAATACAGACAATATTATATTATAATCATCAAACTTGCTAAAAGACTGCTGCTGCTGCTGCTGCTGCTAAGTCACTTCAGTCATGTCCGACTCTGTGCGACCCCGTAAACGGCAGCCCACCAGGATCCCCCATCCCTGGGATTCTCCAGGCAAGAACACTGCAAGAACACTGGAGTGGGTTGCCATTTCCTTTTCCAATGCATGAAAGTGAAAAGTGAAAGTGAAGTCACTCAGTTTGTGTCCGACTCTTTGTGACCCCATGAACTGCAGCCTACCAGGGTCCTCTGTCTATGGGATTTGCCAGGCAAGAGTACTGGAGTGGGGTGCCATTGCCTTCTCCTGCTAAAAGACTAGAACTTAATTATTCCAACCACTAAAAAGAAAATATAATTATGTAACATAATTACTGTACAATAGCAATCATATTCAATATTACAATATACAAATACAAATCAGATTAACATGCTGTACACCTTAAATTTACACAATCACATATCAAATATATCTTAATTAAAAAAGAAGAAATTGGTGAATTAACTGTAGGGACTAAGGAAATGAGAAAACAATGCCAATAAATTGGCACTCAAACCCTCCTTTTCCTGGAAATTAATGTCTCTAAATTAAATTATTATATCGAAGAATAATTCAACAAAACAACTCACTTATAAACATATAACTTATTTATGAGATCTTAGTTAAATTAATGCTAATTCTAAACTGCATCTAGTCCTATGCCCCTCAATTTCTTTGTGAGGATACAGAGATGATCAATCATTCTATTGAAGGTCACCCTGACAGTTTTTAATAGAACAGGTCCTTGAACACTTGCACTTCTGATTAAATTATACTGATTGTTTCCTATGACATAAAAGAAGAAAAAAAGATATTATAAACACTCCAGCATTGGCAATTCAATCCAGCAAAATTTATTTATAGAAACACTGTATGGACTCAGTGAATACTAGGCCTTGCAGAATAATAAAGATGTTAACTCCAGATACTGAGTATTATATGCCAGGTATTGTAAGTTTTATGTACATTATACTTTTCAATCACCAAAGCAAGCCTATGATATTAAAATCTGTATTTTACAGAAGAGAAATCTGAAGCTCAGAGGCATTTCGCAGACCTGACAGTTCCCAAAGACTATGCTCTTAACAGTAAACTATAGGTATTTGGCAATTAGGAATTATAAGTCATAGAAAGCTAGGCCATGACAGATCAGCTATATTACAGGGATGCTGTTTACCTTTGTAGTAACTAGTTAGTTTTGAGTGATTAACACAAAAATGCCCAAAAAAGGCATCATCCAGTTCCTACTGTGTCTGAGAGGAGGACCGGTTAGGGAAGGAGGAAGTTCTGCTTTATTTATTCATATTATAGCCAATTTGGTTAGAGTATATTGGTCTTACAGCCAACCTACTTAGGGGGTGTACTAGTCCAAACCCAAGAAGAGAAGATTAATTTTAAGAGGTAAGAAAAACAACATTCCCTAAACAGGATGTACTTTTTAAAAGCGATGGTCACTGAAATACTTAGTTACAAGTTCCCTTAGGATAGCTGGATATGATTAACCTATATACACAGAAACAAGTGATTTGCCCTTTTGACATAAATCTAGCTAGGTGGCCCACTGGTAAAGAACCTGCCTGCCAATGCAGGAGCCAGGAGACACAGGTCTGATCCCTGAGTAGGGGAAATCCCTTGGAGGAGCAAATGGCAACTGACTCCAGTGACTCCAGTATTCTTGCGTGGAAAATCCCATGAGAGGAGCTTGGGGTCTACAGTCCATAGGGTCCCAAAGAGTCAGACAAGATTGAGCAGCTGAGCACACAGTATATATGCACTTAGATACACACGTAAGAATAAGCTGGCAGATATTTATTGATAAAATTGATAGGGATAGGTCACAAAAGACCAACAATGACCATGCTGGATATAAATACAGAAAAAGAAAAATTATGAGAGGTGAGGGAGCAAAGATGGTTGCAAACAACCATTTTGGAAGATCAAGGTTATTCTGTCATTCCGATATGCGTGCATGGTATTTCATGATTCAAAGGATCCAGATACTTTTTTATACTTGTGTCACTTAACAATAGGGGTATTAATATTTGACAAGTAAGGTAACTTCCAACTAACTGTGTACCTAATGATTGCTTAGATTGTTAACTGAAAAATTTTTAGACACACAAGAGATCTGTGAGTTCAGTTTTATTGGAGGATTTATGAGCACTGTAGCCCAGGATACAGCCTCTCAGCTCTAAGGAACTGTTCCAAAGAGATAAGGGGTGGGGGGGAGGGTGGGGTTCAGGATATATATGATTTTGTGAAGAAGGGATGCACACAATCAAGCACACATCTCAGTAGAAAGCTGCTGCTAGTCAGAGGAGCAGAAGTCTCCATTAATTATTTTAGTGCTTTTTCAGATATGAGACGATGCAAGAAAATGGGCTTATAAAACTTCCCCCTGAAAATATCTATCTGAAGGCCTGTTCTGCCAGCTTCACTGGAACACAAAGGGCCTTATTCCTGATCTCCGCCCTGAACTCCTTTCAGGATGCGTTGAAGGTCAGTGACTGCAGTGGCTGGTGACTTCATCCTTGCAGAACTAGATGGTGAGGGACATTATTTTGTTGTTGTCAAGCCATGTCTACAGGATGTGAGGACGATCTGGTTTCGACATCTGTCACCCCATTGATCGCCAGGGTTGGTTTGGCTGATCTGGCTGGCTAGGCGGGTGTCCCCTTACCCCCTCACCGCGCTCCATGTGCGTCCCTCCCGAAGCTGCGCGCTCGGTCGAAGGGGATGACCATCCCCGATAGCGGAGGACCAGTCTTCGGTCAAGGGTATACGAGTAGCTGCGCTCCCCTGCTAGAACCTCCAAACAAGCTCTCAAGCCATATCTACAAACACAAAATAAGAAAAATTATATTAAGCGTTAATGAGTCAAAACATAGCTCGGTCTCTTATACCATTTTCTATCCACTACTTGGGCTCACCCGATGGCTCAGTATCTGTCGGTGCTACACATATGCTACTTGCAGTATCTGCCACTGCAGGAGACATGGGTTTGATCTCCCTGGGTCAGGAAGATCCCTTGAAGAAGGAAGTGTCAACCCCACTTCAGTATTCTTGACTAGGAAATCCCATGGACATAGGAGCCTGGCAGGCTGCAGTCAGCGGAGTTGCAAAAGAGTTGGACAGGACTAGCAACTAAACAAAAATCCACTTCTTATGGTAATCTCTCACAGAAATACCTATATCTTAGTCAAACCATCTGCCACAAAAATAAAGTGCAGTCCCATAGGTTAAAGTGTTAGGGGCAATTTTGTCCAGACATATAGGGAAAGAAGCACATAAAATAGGAGTGAACTAACACTTTACAAATTTTTACTACATGGCATGCAATTTACACATGTTTTCTCATCTTAGGACTATTAAATAAAATATTATTTTTCCTAATTACTTAATATATTTCCAAGCTGTCATAAAATAATGTGACTGTTGACCAGGCATTGGTCTGTTCTACTGTATTTTTGCATATGGCTCAAGAAATCTAGTATAAACATGAAAATGCACCAAAATTATTGAATTATGTACAACTTTGTGCAATCTATAGGCTAGTGTAAGCAGGCAGAAATGTCTGCCGGTGCTATATATATGTTACTTGTGATTTATTGATTTATACTTCTTCATTTATTAAGATTCAATAGTTGAAATCCTTACATTTTAGAGACAGAGAAAACCTGAAATTATTTGTTCAGCTCTTTTCTGAGATGTGGAAACATGCTTAGAATTACTAAGCTTTCATAGACAAATAGAATCAACTGATGATAATTTAATATGTAATGTAGATGAATGGTATGTTGAATTTCATATAGCCAGAAAATAAATATTAATATCAGGAGAACTTAAAACTTAGAAATACCAATAAGTTATGGAATCTCTTTCCATTCTGTTTTGAAAGACACTGTGACCTTGCATTTATAAAGATAAAGACTAAATTATTCTCCAAAATAAGTTTCAAGCAATTACTAATGAATATATTTTAGATCTCTGTAAGAAAGCATTGTATTCTCTAGAGTTCACAAAAAATGATAAACAGAGATTTATTCTTACAGAAAAAAAAGTAATCTTGAAAACTCTAATGTTGTAATGAGCATAGTTCAGTTAAGCACAGTCAAAATACTGATTTACAAAAATGGGGATAAATTGTAGCAGGATATGCACTTCAAAGAATAAGTGTACAGTAGTTAAATGTGAAATAGCTATTTATTTTTAAAAGTTGCGTGGGGAATCACAAGATAATGTGAAAAGTTCAGTTAGACAACCAGCAATGAAATTTGAGACTACTGGTATTATGACAAATCCGGTTTCCAACCTTGTTGACAGATTTACTTGCACAACCAGAATTGGTCAGAGCAGGAAATAGGTATAATGCATATATACCTAACGTCGTTCTCTCCACTTGTCTTCTTCCCACAGATAAAGCAGATAACTTCATCCTGCCCCAAAGACCAACAGTAAGTGGCAATTTGTTTATTTTTAAAGTGAACATTTTACTGTGACAAAGTACTTAATGCCTTGCCAGTGAAAAAACGATACCTAGTAAATGACTCTGTGGTTTTCAAGACTGTTGATAACCTATATTGAGAGTAATGATCTTAAGCTATTCTATTCTTTTTAAGCTAAGAAAGTAACATATAGCTCTAATATTAACAAAAAGCACTTTTATCTAATGTAATAAATTAGTTTTTACCTTTTGTTCTAAAATAAGCAATATAATTAATTCCTATGTCTGTGAATTTTGGAAACAATTATACCAGAACTTCCTTTAATGCAAAAATAAAAAACTATGGTTATATGTGTGTTCATACTTCCACGATAATAACTTAAGGAACACATTTGAGACAGTTCTAATGAGGTGGATGAACCCAGAGCCTATGATATAGAGTGAAGTAAGTCAGAAAAAGAAAAGCAGATGTTGTATATTAATGCATATATATGGAATCTAGAAAGATGAACTTATTTGCAGGACAGCAATGGAGACACAGATACAAAGAACAGACTTGGGAGAAGGAGAGGGCGGGAGGAATTGAAAGAGTAACATTGAAACACATACATTACCATATGTAAAATAGATAGCCAGTGGGAATTTGCTGTGTGACTCAGGGAGCTCAAACTCCTTGCTCTGAGACAACCTAGAGGGGTGGGGTGGGGTGGGGTGAGAGGTAGGAGGGAGGTTCAAGAGGATGGGGATAGATGTATACCTATGGCTGATCATGTTGATGTATGACAGAAACTAACACAATATTGTAAAGCAATTATCCTCCAATTAAAAATTTTTAATAAATGAATAAAATAATTTTACTAGTATTAACATATATGGACATTATATAATATAGACATTATTAAAATAAGTATGGGAAGCTATTGCTAATAGTTTTAAATCCACCAAAACAAAGTAATAGCACCAATCTTGAGACAAAAATATTCTAAAGATTATCAACCTAAGATAAAATATCCCCTATGAAATGCAGTCAAAAAAAAAAAATTAGAAACTTTTCCAACAAAAGTCAACCTTTTCAGGCATTTATGTTTATATAAGTGATTTAAATATAATATCAGTTGCATTATTTTATATAAGGAGGCAATTTCTATATAAAATTTTATATTCCTTGGCAAATAAGAAGTGATCCTAGATAAGCAGATATCAAGAAACCACATACCTGCCTCTGATGACCTGTGAGCAGCTATTCACTTCACAGAGGAAAGGTTTTACTTTAAAATCATTTTATATTAATGTTTTTCTCCGCTGTGGCTAACTAGCATCCAGGAAGCTTAGGGAAGACATACTATTGCCAGAGAAGATTTCGTGATCCCACTTCTGCTGTTTAAAACCAAAACCAACAATGTCTACCTATATGATTCACTCTCTGGAGAAGAATCAGAGGAAATCAAACTGATTTCAAGTTTCAAGTCTGGGAGCTCCTCTACAATAATAAGGCTTCTGAATTGAGGTCAGATTTGTAAGAGGAAGAGACAAATTGTGAGGAGGAGTGGCAGAACTCTTGAGTAATGTTTAAATCCACATAGTGCTAAGAATTCCAGTAACGTTTTTCAGTAAATTCAAGCAAAGAGGAGAGAATTCATCTTTGGGAACAAAAAATAATTGCTTTCTGGGAACTGTCCATGTAGCTGCTGTTATTTAGATATCTTTGTAGATTTCTAAATAAGATGAAGTCTAAAAGGTTTGCAAACTCTTATAGGCTGCTTTCCATTTCACATGTAAGTGGTGAGATGAAAGAATGTGTTATAGTGAAGATTAAATATTACATTAAACTATATTTGAAAAATAATGCATCCTATAGTTTTCTGATGTCTTCCCTGGTGGCTCGGTTGGTAAAGAGTCTGCCTGCAATGCAGGAGACCCGGATTCAATCCCTGGGTCGGGAAGATTCCCTGGAGAATAAAATGGCAACCCACTCCAGTATTCTTGCCTGGAGAATTCCATGGACAGAGGGGCCTGGTGGGCTACAGTCTATGGCGTCACAAAGAATCAGACATGACTGATTGACTAATACTTTCACTTCACATAGTTTTCTGAGCTGTGGTTAGGTATATAAGTGTGTCTCTAACTATAATGTACACATCATGTACACATGTATTAATACTTTTCATGTCTCTTGCATCTTCTGCATTGACAGGAAGATTCTTTACCACTGTGCCACCTGGGAAGTCGCCATATAATGGCACCATTATACATGGCTCACTCAGGGCAAGGGGCTTCCTGCCTGTTCACAATAGCCTATAGATTGCACAAGGTGGTACATTATTCAATAATTTTGGTTCATTTTCATACTTATACTAGCTTTCTTGGGTCATATGGCAAAAATATACTAGAACAGACTTAATCCCAGAATCCTTTCCATTTGCTGCCACTCCTTAGGTTCATTTTAGGAAGAAACAGCATTGAGAGGAAGTAGTTATACTAATTCATACTCACATAACCCTAGGGGGTGAGATGGAATAGGTGTATGAATGTAATAGCAATGTAGAATAGCCCATACATTTCTTTGCATCTGATGAAGGTTATGTTCCCCTGATGCTATCTTGCTGATACATAGCCCCAGGACAGGTGGCTAGTTCTATTGCTACAGAATTTTGCAATAATGGGGAAGCAATGATTATCTTGAGGCAAGAGCAAAAATTAAAAGGCTTGGCTATCGCTACACACTCAGGCCAGCTACTGCCTCAGGATGCAACCTCTTCCTCCACTTCACACCCATCACACACACATCAACACATACACACTAGAGGTCACGAGAGACTTACTTCTCCCCGGATTTTCTTCCTATCTTTTTGATATTTCTTGAAGGTCATGATTCTATTTTGCTTCTGTCATTCCTTCCATATCCATGTTGGAGTGAAACAAGAAGCCCGCCTATTTTGACATCCTGACTAGAATAGAAACCTAAAAATTTGCTTTGTAAACGGATCCTTTTAAGAACTGTCTTCTTAAGAACAAAGCACATTCTCCTTAGTTTATAATTTGAAAATTCTTATTTCCACAAGATAGACTTTTAAGGGAATGTTTGCTTGCATAATTTTTATAAATGTGCTTTTTATCTTCTAATAAGCAGTGATAACATGTCATTAGAGAAAATAATATTTTCTTTTTCAAGTGAGTGTTTCAAACTTAGCAAAGAGCCTGACATCAAGGTGAGAAAGAAATAATATGTTACAGTTTAACTGTATTATATGCATTTTCACTTCAAAAAGACTTGTTCTGCTCTTAGTCATTAGATATTAGGGCTTCGCAGGTAATGCTGGTGGTAAAGAATCCACCTGCCGTTGCAGGAGACGTCAAGAGATGCAGGTTCAACTCCTGAGTCAGGAAGATCCCCCTGGAGGAGGGCATGGCAACCCACTCCAGTATTCTTGCCTGGAGAATTCCCAGGGAAGACAAACCTGGCAGGCGACAGTCCACAGGGTCACAAAGAGTCAGACGTGACTGAAGCAACTTAGCATGCACATGTAAACCATCAACACTTGGAATTAGAAAATTTTCAAATCTTCTATTTGGCTTTTCTCTAGTCACACTTAGGAGAGATGACTAATCACCTGAAAAGGAAAATGATGAAAAGCAGAAGGAAAATCATGTAAGGAAAGCTGCAATGACTTCTACACAGCAAAATAACTTTTTAAGGGAAATGAGTGAAAAGGAAACTAAAGTTTGTTACTAAGTAAATAGCAGCTGAAACATATAACTACATACATTTAGAAATAGTCTACATGCAAGCAGAGAATAGAAACAAGCATATATTTTTCCTAGTTCTTTCCATTGATTTCGGTGTGACTGTACCAAACATAATTGCAAGTAAATCATATCTGATCTGTACGTTCTATTTAAGGAGGCCACTGAAAAAGAGAGGTGGAATGGACCTAAAAGCATTGGTCTTACAGTTGCTGATGGACCTTTATTATATTTACATCATCTGACATACTTATTTCCAGAGCCTGGGCTATACTGGATTTTTTCCTCTCCTTCTCCAAAAGCACCAGAATGGGTCACAGCAAAAGAAAAAGAAAACCTTTCCCTCCACTTTTGCACACATTTGGAAAGGTTCAACAAGTTCATATTCTAGGTGCTTGAATCATGAGCTGCCCTAATGATATGCTGAGGGTCAGAGAGTGAATGAGAATCATATTCTGTTAACTTGAATATGTCCAGTATATTCTAGCCTGCTGTCATGGATAGTGTGCAAAACTTGATGACTGTCTGTTAAAGGAAAGAATAATAACTGAGTGTTACTGGCTTGCAGAAAAAGAAGGACCTGTTTTTCTCTTTGGCTTTCAATTCTCCTCGAGGCCCACTTGAGCCCATTCCCTAAGGAATGTACATGTCCAGGGACACTAACCTAAGAAAGAGTCCTCTGGAGACTTAGCTTCTGAAGCTCCACCACTAAGCACATAAGGCATTTAAAAGAATGAAAATAGTAGTCTGTCCTTTCCACACTCACAGTCAAATTATAGAAAAAAAAAGTCAAAAGTACATGAAAAAATTGAGAGAAATAAGATCTTGCAGATGGGTCAGAGAAAATGAGTATATAATCAAAACTTTACGTGGTAAGTTTTAAAGGCTCCCATCCGGTGGCAAGATCAGTGTTTTTGGAGTTAACTTGTGAGTTTCTT
Source organism: Bos taurus (assembly GCF_002263795.3). Lineage (NCBI taxonomy): Eukaryota > Metazoa > Chordata > Mammalia > Artiodactyla > Bovidae > Bos > Bos taurus. The sequence continues at coordinate 22,467,743 of NC_037350.1, read as the reverse complement.
TGGGAAGAGGCACTTAGAAATGTTTTTGAAGGATGTGGCTAGAATCCAGGGTTGAGAATTAATATAATCTAAGGCGTTAATGGCATATGATCAAAGGATAACTAAAGAAGCCTGGCTAGAGTTAAGGAAAATAAAAAATAAAAAAAGATTATCTAGTGAATGATGTCGCAGGTTGGATCCTCCAGGAACAATATCTGAGAGATGGAAAGTTTATCAGGAAATGTACTTGAGATCAATTCCTTTGGGAGGGGGGAAGCAAAATTAGGCAAAGGAGTGATGTAGTCTCATTGGAGGCTTCAGCCAGGCGACTACTTCTGAGTAGTTCAGAAGTTGGGATGATGTTTCAGAGTTGTCTCTACTTGGAACGAAGAGGTCAGGCCTTTATATCCCACATCAGACAGCCATATGATGAGGGTGAATTAGGAAGAGAGCATGACCTTGGGCCAGGAGGCTGCCTTCAGCAAAGCCAATCCCTGAAGAGCCTGAGAGCTGAGAGATCTCTGCTGGGAGAGCAAGCATCCTAAATAATAATAAAAATAGTAATGATAATGCTAGGATGTGTGGGTATATGTTGATTTTTTCATGTTTTCAGATTGCTTTGATGTTATTTATCTTCTAAAACATCACAAAATCCCTGTGAGGTGACCCTATGTCACCATATTCTAACTTGATAAGTGAATATTTTCAATTTTATGTAACTTGTTAAAGATGAGCTGGGTAAAACAGTATCCCCAATGATAACAACAAAATCCCAGACTTGTCAACACTTACGGCGCTCTCTTTCCTTCATGACAATACCAGGTACCAAAGTTTAGATTTGCTCAGTAAAGGGCCAGGTGTCCCTGAAAAATTCAAATGGCTCTTTTTAATATTAAATTTATGTATCTGCTTTATAGAAACAAGTTCATTTTTCTTTCCCTATTTTTCCTTTTCTGTCTTAATATTTTCATTCCTTTCACCCACCTCTTCCTTTTGCCCACCTAAAATCTAAACAAAATCAACCTTTTCCTATTGCTGTGAGTGAAATTTTAATGGTATAGAAGAGCTTAAAATTTCAAACACTGTAGAAACACTTCTATAATTTGTATCCTTCATAGAACCCTTATAGGAATAAGCTATCAGTTTTGTGATTTCCAATCCAATTACATCCCTTCTCATTCTAGTTATTAAACAGACAAAAATACTTCATTAAAATGCCAACAAAGTCCTCTATTATTTCAACAAAGTTACATAAATGAGGGTTATTATAATGGCCTATGTTTTGAAGTCAAGAAGGATATCCTAAGAAAATATTATTTGCACTCTCCAAGTCTTAGAAGTTTTATATTTGAAAGACAACAGAAAATAATTGATTTAATTGTTAATATTCTCTAATTTTTTTCTAATTTTCTCAAATGTGTTCAGTCATTTATTAGCTATTTATCAGCTGCAAAAAGATTTATATTAATAGTAATGTAGGACTATTTTTGTCAAGGCAGAATGCTTGACATTCTTACCCAGAACTCCACACCTCCCAAAAGTATGATACTATTTAGTGGGAAGTGGTTATTGAGGTTAAAAAAAATCCCAAGTAGCCTCAATCTGGCAATGAGTCTGTCAGAAGGTTACTTAACATCTCTGTGTCTCATTTCTTCACTTACAGAAACATCATAATGCCTAAACCATTAGCTTCACCAGGTGGCAAAAAGAGCAACTAAGACAATAAATCTGAGAAAAGTCAGAGGCACTTTTCCAAGAGTGCCTTCACAATAATTACTTGAATTATAGTAATACAGACTGGTTCAGATGGTAAAGAACCCTCCTGCAATGCAGGAGACCCAGGTTTGATCCCTGGGCCTAGAAGATCCCCTGGAGAAGGGGGTGGCTACCCACTCCAGACTTCTTGCCTGGAGAGTTTCATGGACAGAGGAGCTTGGCAGGCTGCAGTTCATGGGGTCACAAAAAGAGTCAAACATGACTGAGCAACTAACACTTTCACACTTTTCACTTCACAGACTCGTTATAGGAAATGCAGAGAAGAAAATAACACCTTTGCACATGAGGATGAATTCATTCTTTTGTATTTTTGTTTAATTTTATTTCCTGTTTGCCTAGCTTTTTGTCTGATCATTTTGTAAGAGAATGGTCTGAGGTTCTATTTTTGCTGCTGTCCTCCGGATGAATCATAATGTCTGCATTCCCAAACTCCTGAGCATCAGGGTCTCCCATATCACTATGCAATACAATTTCTTCTGTTCAGTTCAGTTCAGTTCAGTCACTCAGTCGTCTCCGACTCTTTGCGACCCCATGAATTGCAGCACGCCAGGCCTCCCTGTCGATCACCAAGTCCCAGAGCTCACTCAGACTCACATCCACAGAGTCAGTGATGCCATCCAGCCATCTCATCCTCTGTCGTCCCCTTCTCCTCCTGCCCCCAATCCCTCCCAGCATCAGAGTCTTTTCCAATAAGTCAACTCTTTGCATGAGGTGGCCAAAGTACTGGAGTTTCAGCTTTAGCATCATTCCTTCCAAAGAAATCCCAGGGCTGATCTCCTTCAGAATGGACTGGTTGGATCTCCTTGTAGTCCAAGGGACTCTCAGGAGTCTTCTCCAACACTACAGTTCAAAAGCATCAATTCTTCGGCGCTCAGCCTTCTTCACAGTCCAACTCTCACATCCATACATGACCACAGGAAAAACCATAGCCTTGACTAGACGGACCTTTGTTGGCAAAGTAATGTCTCTGCTTTTCAATATGCTATCTAGGTTGGTCATAACTTTCCTTCCAAGGAGTAAGCGTCTTTTAATTTCTTCTGTTACCCTATATTACAAGGAGTAAACGTCTTTTAATTTCTTCTGTTACCCTATATTCAAACTGGTCCCAGGACGTCCCTGCTGGTCAACGGCTAAGACTTGTTGCTCTCAACACAGGGGGCCCAGGTTCGATCCCTGGTCAGGAAACTAGGTGCCACAGGCCACAACCAAGAGTTTGCATACTGCAACTAAGACCCAAATCAGGCAAATAAATAAATATTAGGAAAAAAACTGACCCCAAAGAAACCTGTGTCATAGAGCTTTTGTCATCTATCCGTGAGAAAAGCCAAGGTATATTGCAATATGGATGATGAGTGGCAGTCAGTAAACACTTAACACAGATATGCAGCTTCAGATTTCCAATGACTACATGTTATGGGCCTTGGAATGCACTTGAAGCTAATCTGATCCTCAATATACATGAGAAAGTATATTAGTCTGCTGGGGTTGCTATTACAAAATACCACAGATTGGGTGGCTTGAGCAACAGAAATTTATTTTCTCACAATTCTCACCTGAGACCAAGGTGCCAGTATGGTCAGTTTCTGGTGAGACTTCTCTTCCCGACTTACAGAGAGCCACCTTCATGGCACACTCACATGGGCTTTTCTCTGGGTTCATGGAGACAAGAGAGACAGACAGAGAGAGGGCTTGAATGTCTCTTCTGAACTGAACACTAATTCTGTGAATTAGAACACATTCTTATAACCTCATTTAATCTTAATTACTTATTTAGGGGCCCTGATGTAAATATAGCCACATTGGGGGATTCCATTCAGCTCAGTTCAGTCGCTCAGTCGTGTCCAATTCTTTGCAACCCCATGAATCGCAGCATGCCAGGCCTCCCTGTCCATCACCAACTCCCCGGAGTTCACTCAGACTCACGTCCATCGAGTCAGTGATGCCATCCAGCCATCTCATCCTCTGTCGTCCCCTTCTCCTCCTGCCCCCAATCCCTCCCAGCATCAGAGTCTTTTCCAATGAGTCAACTCTTCGCACGAGGTGGCCAAAGTACTGGAGTTTCAGCTTTAGCATCATTCCTTCCAAAGAAATCCCAGGGCTGATCTCCTTCAGAATGGACTGGATCTCCTTGCAGTCCAAGGGACTCTCAAGAGTCTTCTCCAACACCACAGTGCAAAAGCATCAATTCTTCGGTGCTCAGCTTTCTTCAGAGTCCAACTCTCACATCCATACATGACCACTGGAAAAACCATAGCCTTGACTAGACAGACCTTTGTTGGCAAAGTAATGTCTCTGTTTTTCAATATGCTATCTAGGTTGGTCATAACTTTTCTTCGAAGGAGTAAGTGTCTTTTAATTTCATGGCTGCAGTCACCATCTGCAGTGAATTTGGAGCCCACAAAAATAAAGTCTGACACTGTTTCCCCATCTATTTCCCATGAAGTGATGGGACCAGATGCCATGATCTTAGTTTTCTGAATGTTGAGTTTTAAGCCAACTTTTTCACTCTCCTCTTTCACCTTCATCAAGAGGCTTCTTAGTTCCTCTTCACTTTCTGCCCTGAGGGTGGTGTCATCTGCCTATCTGAGGTTATTGATATTTCTCCTGACAGTCTTGATTCTAGCTTGTGCTTCTTCCAGCCCAGCATTTCTCATGATGTACTCTGCATATATGTTAAATAAGCAGGGTGACAATATACAGCCTTGACGTACTCCTTTTCCTATTTGGAACCAGTCTGTTGTTCCATGTCCAGTTCTAACTGTTGCTTCCTGACCTGCATACAAATTTCTCAAGAGGCAGATCAGGTGGTCTGGTATTCCCATCTCTTTCAGAATTTTCCACAGTTTATTGTGATCCACACAGTCAAAGGCTTTGGCATAGTCAATAAAGCTGAAGTAGATATTTTTCTGGAACTCTCTTGCTTTTCCGATAATCCAGCGGATGTTGGCAATTTGGTCTCCGGTTCCTCTGCCTTTTCTAAAAGCAGTTTGAACATCTGGAAGTTCACGGTTCACGTATTGCTGAAGCCTGGCTTGGAGAATTTTGAGCATTACTTTACTAGCATGTGAGATGAGTGCAATTGTGTGGTAGTTTGAGCATTCTTTGGCATTGCCTTTCTTGCATCATGTTTCAGGATTTGAAATAGCTCAACTGGAATTACATCACCTCAGAATTAGAGCTTCAATATATAAATTTTGGAAGGGCCCATACTTTTTCACAGAAGGCTAAGCACCTCCCATGTATCATTTGATGTTCCACTTTTTTCAAAAAAACTTAACTTCAAAATATAAACATTTTCCTTGTTACAAAATCATCATAAAATAACTTTTATGTCTAATATGCTTAAGCAAAATAATGTGTTTGAATTTAGACATTTTACTCCTGTGATACTGAATATTTAATTCATTACAATATTTACCTTTATAAATATTAATGTGATGAAAAAATATGCCTAAAGCTTTACCAGTGTATATTATTATTTCCTGGGTATTCCAAGAAGTTGAATTAGTGAGGCAAATGATGTGAATATATTAAGGGTGTTCATAGGATTGGGTTGGTATTAATAATACCTTGAAATGTAAGAACTGTATCTTTTATTTTTAGATCCAGAAAGAGAATGTTGCCTTTTTGGAATTTAAGACATTGTAATAAAGAGAAAGATTTGAATGGGAATGAATGGGGACACTGGGCAGAGTTGAAGAGAGGTGTTGAAATTACCAAAGAAAAGCATTTACTCCTTAGTGTATTTACCTAGGGCTCTAGGAAATGCAAGCAATGAGCCAGAGCTCTGACAGGAAAGAAGTGGCATATGTTCACCGGTAATCCGAGATGTTAATTGGGGTTATAAAGGATTAAGCAAGGTGTAAGGAAACCAGCAAGGGCTAGTCGTTCCTTTTTTTTTTTTTAATGTCCTCTCCCTCCTGAAACTCCTGAACCTCCCACCCACCTCCCTCCCCTCTAGGCTGTTGCAGAGCCCCAGATTGAGTTCCCTGAGTCATATTGCAAATTCCCATTGGCTATCTATTTACATATGGTAATGTATGTTTCCATGTTACTCTTTGCATACATTCCACCCTCTCCCTCCGTCTTCTCCCCACCCCTCTACCGTGTCCATAAGTCTGTTCTCCATGTGTGTGTCTCCACTGTGTGCTTTGTGCTGAGTTGCTTCAGTCATGTCCGACCCTTTGCGGCCCCATAGGCTGTAGCCCACCAGGCTCCTCTGTCCAGGCAACAATACTGGTGTGGGTTGCCATGCCCTCCTCCAGCTGTCTCCCCACCACTGCCCTGCCATGCAAATAATTTCCCCCGGACCATCTTTCTAGATTCCATATATATGTGTGTGTGTTGTTTTATCACAGTTGGGAAGTGTGAAGAAGCCATTCCTAGCACCTGGAGAATAGTTATATGGAAAAACTGTGGAACTAGGGCAGAATTGGACTTCCCTTGTGGCTCAGTGATGAAGAATCTGCCTGCCAGTGTAGGCGACATGGGTTGGATCCCTGGGTCAGGAAGATGCTCTAGAGAAAGAAATGACAACCCACTCCAATATTCTTGCCTGAGAAATCCTATGGACAGAGGAGCTTGGCAGGCTACAGCCCCTGGGGTCACAAGAGTCAGGTACAACTTAGCGACAACAACAGGGTAGAAGTGAGTTATTCATCATCAACATTCAATCCAGTGTTTCCATTTGTTCTTTACTGTCCCCATTGGAGGTTCAGGTCTGGGGCCAAAGCCATCATCATTCTATTGACTCCTGGTGACACAGCCTCTTTTGTTCATGTCAGCTGATGAATCTGGTGTAACTGAGATCCTTGCTCTGTGTGTTTTGTTTTTCCCCTGTGTTCCTCAGAAGCTCATGCACTAAAGATCCCAATGCGGGTCTTTGTTCCTTTGTTTTGTTTTCCCAGCGATGGCATTATTCACGGTGGTTTTGTTCCTGGCTGCTGTGTGGCTTCCATTCTTTCCTGCAAAGGGACAGGTATGGTCAAGGGTAAAAATCTTTTCACAAAAACTCATGCAACTTTGAGGGCTCAGTGTTTGAAAGTAAAAAAGACTGGAGTGTCTGGTACATCGCAAAGTACTTCTCAGTTGCTCACTGCGCTAAAGTCTAAGGCTGTGGCAACCAACATGGTAGCTTCTAGCCCCGCGAGGATATGCAACACGGGAAATATGGATAGTGCGAGCTGAGCCCTGCATAAATTCAATACAGTATGATTCAGTGAACAAAATGGAGGTAAAAATCTCATTAATAATTTTAATATGATCACATAATAAACACTGTAATATATTCATCAAGTGATATATATTATACTTAATAATTTAGTATGTTTTTTTTAATTAAAATCATACGTGATGCCTTAATTATATTTCTATTGACAGCACTAGTTTGTGGATTTAAAAGCCAATGATACTTCTCCTGTCCCAAGATCTTTTCTGATTTACTTTTATTTAATACATTTCAACGTGACTCCCACAGAAAATTAGCAACATATTTATATGATCTCAAATTAGCAAAACTTCTTCCCACACATCACCACATTTAATTTTCATAATTACCCTGTGAGAATAATTTTAAATTAAAAGGCAAGAAAATTTACTAAAGATATTAAGTATTTTGATTTTGCCCATAATTTCACAATTAGTATATGTTAGGTAAGATGTTCTAATTATTTCTAATATGCTGCTTCACTTTAATAATCTCCCAAACAGGATCAGTCATGTTCTCCAATGATTGGTGTGGAGATGCCCATATAAGGTGTTGACCTCCTGGTCAGAGAACCTCTGAATGTGAGGAGCTTTGGCCACTGCTGTCTGTTCCCCCACCCACTCTGGGCACACAAGATTAGCTAGGACTCCTCAGACCACAGGTTTCTGACATTGCATTTAACCTCATTAGGCATTTACAAATATAGCTATTGTGTTACCATAATCAAAATTTCAATCCAAATACAATATATTCATCAGCTAGGGTTTCATTCAAGTCATTTGCTGTGTTCCCAATTTCTTCCCTGAAGATTCCTTCCATGGCCCTTTCCAGTCCCCTGTTACATGTCCAGTCCATCTCCCAGTCTTTATTGATAAAAGTATTTAAAAGGGAGATATCATTTGGGTCCTTTACACCAGTAAATGTCTCTTGATCAGATACTCTACACACCCTCTGCCCAGAGCATCTTCTCCAGATGCTTAGAAAACACAATTTATCTCTCAGTATCCCATTCCAGACCATATGTTGTGAAATCTTTTCTAAGCTCAGTCAAGAAGAATTAATCCCTCCTCCCTTTATATCTAGTAGATCCCTCCTATCATTTCAGTTATCAGGTCATAATTATCTATTTATGTCATATTGCCTATCCAATATAAACTCTTTAAGGATGAATAGATACCATCTTTTATCCATTGTACTCTCAACACTTTTCCTATCACCTGTCACTTAATAAAAACTTTATCGATGATCATTTTTAAAACCAACAAACAAAAGACATATCTTCTTCAATAGAATTTATCTACAAAGCAAGATAGGGTAAGAAGCAGGAAATAATGACTTTTCAGAAACCAAATTTTGATATGCTTTGAAATGAAACTACATTTTTCAGAGTCAAAAGGACATATCCAGGGAGCTATTTTACAATTTGATATATTTAGGTTAGTGCAAAAGTAATTGTGGTTTTGCATTGTTGAACTTTGCTATTTGATATTGGAATAATACACTCTTAAATAAACATGGTTAAGCATACATCATTTTAATATGCATTTATTAAACTTTTTTGCTAATCACATTGCTTGCTGTTTATTTTGTATTTATTTTAGACTAGGGAAATGATGTTAGACAAAAAGCAAATTTGAGCAGTTTTCCTATTTGAGTTCAGAATGGGTTGGAAAGCACTGGAGATAACTCTCATCATCAACAATGCATTTAGCCCAAAAACTGCTAAGAATGTACAGTGCACTTTTTCGCAACGGGTTTGCCGCCAGGACACAGGTGTCGTGAAAACCACCGTTAAACCTAAGCCAAAATGGGAAAGGAGAAGACCCACATCAACATCGTTGTCACTGGGCACATAGATTCAGGGAAGTCTACCACGACTGGCCATCTGATCTACAAATGTGGCGGGATCGACAAGAGAACAATTGAAAAGTTCGAGAAGGAGGCTGCCAAGATGGGAAAGGGCTCCTTCAAATATGCCTGGGTCTTGGACAAACTTAAAGCTGAACGTGAGCGTGGTATCACCATTGATATCTCCCTGTGGAAATTTGAGACCAGCAAGTACTATGTTACCATCATTGATGCCCCAGGACACAGAGACTTCATCAAAAACATGATTACAGGCACATCCCAGGCTGACTGTGCTGTCCTGATTGTTGCTGTTGGTGTTGGTGAATTTGAAGCCAGTATCTCCAAGAACAGGCAGACCCGTGAGCATGCCCTTCTGGCTTACACTCTGGGTGTGAAACAACTAATTGTTGGCGTTAACAAAATGGATTCCACTGAGCCACCCTACAGCCGGAAGAGATACGAGGAAATTGTTAAGGAAGTCAGCACCTACATTAAGAAAATTGGCTACAACCCCGACACAGTAGCATGTGTGCCAGTTTCTGGATGGAATGCTGACAACGTGCTGGGGACAAGTGCTAATATGCCATGGTTCAAGGGATGGAAAGTCACCCGTAAGGACGGCAATGCCAGTGGAACCCCCCTGCTTGAAGCTCTGGATTGCATTCTGCCACCAACTCGCCCAACTGACAAACCCTTGCGTTTGCCTCTCCAGGATGTCTATAAAATTGGTGGTATTGGTACTGTCCCTGTGGGTCATGTGGAGACTGGTGTTCTCAAACCTGGCATGGTGGTCACCTTTGCTCCAGTCAATGTAACAACTGAAGTGAAGTCTGTAGAAATGCACCATGAAGCATTGAGTGAAGCCCTTCATGGGGACAATGTGGGCTTTAATGTCAAGAACGTGTCTGTCAAAGATGTCCATCGTGGCAATGTGGCTGGTGACAGCAAAAATGATCCACCCATGGAAGCTGCTGGCTTCACAGCTCAGGTGATTATTTTGAACCATCCAGGCCAAATCAGTGCTGGATATGCACCTGTGCTGGATTGTCACACAGCTCACATTGCTTGCAAGTTTGCTGAGCTGAAGGAGAAGATTGATCATTGTTCTGGGAAAAAGCTGGAAGATGGCCCTAAATTCTTGAAATCTGGTGATGCTGCCATCATTGATAAGGTTCCTGGCAAGCCCATGTGTGTCGAGAGCTTCTCTGATTATCCTCCCCTGGGCCATTTTGCTATGTGTGACATGAGACAGACAGTCGCTGTGGGTGTCATCAAAGCAGTGGACAAGAAGGCAGCTGGAGCTGGCAAGGTCACCAAGTCTGCCCAGAAAGCTCAGAAGGCTAAATGAATATTATCCCCAATACCTGCCACCCCAGTCTTAATCAGTGGTGGAAGAACAGTCTCAGAACTGTTTGTCTCAATTGGCCATTTAAGTTTAATAGTAAAAGACTGGTTAATGATAACAATGCATCGTAAAACCTTCAGAAGGAAAAGAGAATGTTTTTGTGGACCATATGTTTTGTGTGTGGCAGTTTAAGTTATTAGTTTTTAAAATCAGTACTTTTTAATGAAAACAACTTGACCAAAAATCTGTCACAGAATTTGAGACCCATTAAAAAAAGTTTAATGAGAAAAAAAAAAAAAGAATGTACAGTGCAGCAATGGCTCAAGAAGTTTTGCAAAGGAGACAGGAGCCTTGAAGATGAGGAGCACAGTGGCCAGCCATCAGAAGTTGATTGACCAATTGAGAGCATCATCAAAGCAGATCCTCTTAAAACTACATGAGAATTTGCCAAAGAACTCAACATTGACCCTTCTATGGTCATTCAGCATTTGAAGCAAATTGCAAAGATGAAAAAGCTCAGTTAATGGGTGCCTCTTGAGCTGACTGAAAATAAAAAATATCATCATTTTGAAGTGTCATCCTCTCTTTTTCTATGCAACAACAACAAACCATTTCTCAATAGAACTGTGACATGCAACAAAAAGTGGATTTTATACAACAACTGGCAATGACCAGCCCAGTGGTTGGACTGAGAAGAAGTTCCAAAGCAATTCCCAAAACCAAACTTGCACCCCAGAAAGATCATGGTCACTGTCTGGTGGTCTGCTGACTATGTGATACACTGCTGCTGCTGCTGCTAAGTTGCTTCAGTTGTGTCCGATTCTGTGCTACCCTATAGATGGCAGCCCACCAGGCTCCCCCATCCCTGGGATTCTCCAGGCAAGAACACTGGAGTGGGTTGCCATTTCCTTCTCCAATGCATGAAAGTGAAAGTGAAGCCACTCAATCATGTCCGACTCTTAGCGACCCGGTGGACCGCAACCAACCAGGCTCCTCCGTCCATGGGACTTTCCAGGCAAGAGTACTGAAGTGGGTTGCCATTGCCTTCTCCTATCCGATACACTACAGCTTTCTGAATCCCAGCAAAACCATTACATCTGAGAAGTATGGTCAGCAAATCGATAAGATGTACTGAAAACTGCAACACCTGTGGCTGACACTGGTCAACAGAAAGGACCCAGTTCTTCCCCACAACAACACATGAGCGCATGTTGCACTACCAACACTTCAAAAGTTGAACAAATTGGGCTATGAAGTTTTGCCCCATCTGCCATATTCACCTGACCTATCGTCAACCAACTACAATTTCAAGCATCAAGACAACGTTTTTGCAGGGAAAATTCTTCTGCAACCAGAAACAGGCAGAAAATGCTTTCCAAGGGTTCACTGAATCCCAAAGCAAGTATTTTTATGCTACAGGAATAAACAAACTTATTTTTTGTTGGCAAAAAATGTGTTGATTGCACTGGTTCCTATTCTGATTAGTAAAGACGTATTTGAGCCTAGTTATAATGATTTAACAGAGAAGGCAATGGCACCCCACTCCAGTACTCTTGCCTGGAAAATCCCATGGATGGAGGAGCCTGGTAGGCTGCAGTCCATGGGGTCGCTAAGAGTCGGACACGGCTGAGCGACTTCACTTTCACTTTTCACTTTCATGCATTGGAGCAGGAAATGGCAACCCACTCCAGTGTTCTTGCCTGGAGAATCCCAGGGATGGGGGAGCCTGTTGGGCTGCCGTCTACGGGGTCACACAGAGTTGTACACGACTGAAGCGACTTAGCAGCAGCAGCAGCAGCATAATGATTTAAAATTCATGGTCTGAAACCACAATTACTTTTATACAGAGATTGGTATTTCACATTGGCTGCTGCTGCTGCTGCTAAGTCGCTTCAGTCGCATCCTTGCTAATTTAGGAATCGATAGCTGGGAAAGCGCCCAGTCTGGGAGTACCATGCATTCAATATTGGTCCCTGTCTTTAGGAACATACAAACAGGCAGGGGAAATGGACACATAATGAGATCGTGGCAATAAAGTGTGGTGAGACCCACGTTCACAGTATTTGTAGAACTTTGAGGAGACTTAGCACTGGGGCAGGGGGAGAATAACTTATCCCAGGGTGTCAGGGAAAATCAGCAAAAGGCCCTGTCTGGGCTTACAAAATTTTGCTCATGTACATATAGCATCAGACTCTTCTGTAAATTGAAGTCACCAAATTGTTCAGACTTTCTGAGAACTATTCACGCACCCTACTCTACCTCCAGACTCAAGCCTTCCCAACATACATGCAAGGATACACCAAAAATATCAGCACCTGACTTAATATCCTGTTAATTATATTTCTGTTACTAAAAGGAACAAAGTCAGCAATAGTTCATTAATTGGAATGGCATTGCTCCCTCCAAATTGCTTTGGAGATTTTTTTGTAATATTGTTAAACTGTCTTTTGAGAGACCCCATAAAGTCTGTCACATAATAGGTAGAATTATTTACTGGAGTATTGAGTGCACTTGGACTCCACCTAAACATGCTTTCCCTAAATACACACAGCATGTCAGTTCAAGGTTCCCCGAACATCTAAAACAAGGGTTCCCAACCTCCAGGATCTAGGGTGGAGCTGATGTCATAACAATAGAAATAAAGTGCACAATAAGGTAATATCCTTGAATCATCCTGAAACCATCTCCGACACCCCAGGTCCATGGAAACATTGTCTTCCACGAAACTGGTCCCTGGTGCCTGAAAGGTTGGGGACCACTGGTCTAAAAGGAGCCACCTACCTCCACCCTTATCACTCCCTTTCTGCAGCCTGATTGAGTGTGAATGAGAATGTTCAGTGGCTCCAATCTTGTAACTTTGTCATTGTGTTTTCATTCATATGTCTAGAAAGCTCACACTGAGATGTCCCTTCATTCTAGAAAGTGACATTTATAGCCTCAGAGGTGTTTTTATTTTTTGACTGCACCATGCAACTTATGGAATCTTAGTTCCCTGAACAGTGATCAAACCCGTGCCCCCTGAAAAAGAAGCACAAAGTCATTGGACCACCAGGGAATTTCCATCGAGGCATTTTTAATCATCACGGCATGAATTACAGCCTGACTCTTAAGATTCAACACTCTTTCTTTCTTAAAAATTATAGTTTGGGCTCAGATTCATTGGCAGTGCTTAATAATACTGACTTGAACTGAACATGTCTGAAAATAATCTTTTTTCTCTTAAATTAACTTACACATTCTTCTATGCAATTTCAAAACTTTTAAAAACTAATCCTAAGCTGACTTTCCTTCAGGATCGACGTTTTGCTGATTTGTCAAACACCCTGAAAAATGTCCAAACTGAGATTGTAAACAAACACAATGACCTAAGGAGAGGAGTCTCGCCACCTCCCAGTAACATGCTGAAGATGGTAAGAAGCAGACACATAAAGAAAGTGGCTTGAGCTGGCTGTGGTAAGAGCTGGCACCTAGTAAATTACATCTCTTAAGAACCTTTCAGTTTTGGAAGTTCTGGCTCTGCTTTGTTATTTCATTTGAGCTGTGTAATGGACAGGGAAGAAATTCTTCTTTTAAATTCCACATACTATTTTTTGCTTAAAAATCATACTTCCTCCTTCTATATTCTATTCACTAGAATAGTTTAATCTGTCAGAATCTATAATCTATCATGCGTATTTCAGAGTTTACCGTCTTTGAAAGTGGAATTTCTCCTCCTAAAAAGAAAAAAATGCATCTACATACATACATATACAATCAGTATGAAGTTTCAGGGTGCCCATGGAACCCCTGAAGCCTCTCCATGAACCCTGCCACTGAGGTTAGTATGTGCCTTCTGACCTTAGTAAGCTGACTTTTAGATACTTTCACTAGGCTTTTTCTGTTGTTTTTTATAAAAACAGCTTTCTCGTAACTTCTGTGGCCTGTGTGCTCCCTTCCTTCTATTTCCCCTCTGTACAGTCATAAGTACAATACCTTCACCCACACCATCCTCATGATTAATGTCCACGCCACCTGGGCTGTAATTTATGACCTAGCCCTTTTCTAGAAGATACGTTATAAATAGGGGAAATCCAAGTTTTGTTAACTTTAAGGAAGAAAACATAAAAATATCTTACCACTGCAAATGTTACCACTTCCTCCCCCCAAAAATGGCCAAACATCTTCTGAGGTGCCCTCTTGCCACTCTGAAAGGGCCTGTGCAAGTGAGGAGCCTTCATTAGCTCACTGTCTCATTAGTCTCCTAAATTTTGCTTTATTATAGTGAAGCAACTTGTCCAGTTTTAAGGGCTATTTAAATTGTGGGGGGCAGAAGTAAAAGCAAATCCTTAGATATCAGTGAGAGATGTCTTTCTGCTCAGTATTTCTTCTAACCCTAGGTTATTAGGGTTATTACCTTTTGATCTAGGGCAAATAACAGCCCACTTTTCTAGGTCCAGTACTGAAGGCCACATGTCTCCCAGATGTACTTACTAAAAAAAAAAAGGAACTAAGAGTAAAGTATGCCAGCTCAGTACTATAGGAAAAATAATCTCAACATCTCCGTGTGTTGATCAATATTTAGAGAGGACTATTACTAAAAACTGAGGTGTGTCTACTGTGCCATCAAAAATAGACCATTAACTGTCTTAGATTTTTCGATTACTTAGGGTAGATGTACGATTTTGTGGAGAAGAAAAAGACATGTGAAAAAGATATCCGTGACTATCATGATAAGCAGAAGATGCACATAGAGAAATTTTGTACTCATATAGACTAGTCCACTATTCAAATCATAAAACTTATGCTCCTTTGTAATTTAAGTCATTGAGTGCATCTGTTTTTTCTCTTCTTGTTTTAGCAATGGAACACCACGGCAGCAGCAAATGCCCAAAATTGGGCAAACAAGTGCCTTTTCAAACACAGTAAGAAAGAGGATAGAAGAGTAGGTATGTAATTTAATATTTTTGTTGAGTCCATGAACAAGCAAGCCCATAAGGGCTATTTTTGACCTTACATTAAGAAAGCTTTATGAATAAATGTTGCTTCTAATGCTGCCTTTTTCAATTTAAAAACTCTCTGCAGGAGAAAGAACTCCGAGAAGTACCACATTGTGCGTGTTGTGTGTTTTATATTTTACAAAAACTGGCTCACACAATATCGTATTTGTGCCTCTTAACCATTGTCTAAGTAAAGCAGTCATGAGTCATCTCTTCCTCTATTTTATAAAATAGAAAACAGTTAGAGAGAAAACAGCTTTTATTTTTAAACCTATTTATATTTGTATTTATAACATGTTTGATTAAATCATTTTGATGACAGAATGTCACGTCTTTTGTATATTCTGGGTGCCTGCCATGCAGTCATTACTATATAGATTAAAAACCTGTTAGACATGACTTCTGCATCAGGAAACAGAAACAATGAGATGAAATATCTTATTATTAAATATTAGATAAAATATTTACTGAAATGATCAAAAATGACATAGATTTAGGCAAGCCCAATTTGAAAGAAGCAAAAGACTTACCTGTTTTAAATGTAGAACTGTCATTGTTACTTGTATTTTTTTTACTATAATTTAGTGAAATCAGGAAGAAGGATGACTATATTCGGTAGAAAATTGGAACAAATTTTCTTGAAGATCCCAATCTACTGTTAAAATCTTAGCTTCTTTCTTTCCTTCTTAAAGGATTTATCCAAGAGTAATTTAGTTTGCACTCCCTTAAAGTAGCATGTAGACATTATATTTAAAGCCATCTAATTCAAAATATTCAACTTGAAAATATATTGAGATATATATTGAAAATATCTTGAAATACTTCTGTTGTGCTACAAGGCACTTCTTTCCGAGTAAGAAATTATTCTCAAAGAATAATTTGAGAATTTGGCCTGCGATGCTCTTATTTGCTTATTAAGGGGAGACTCATAATCTTTGAAAATATTGTCTCTTCTAGTGCCATTTGCTTCATATTGGGGTTTTTAATTAAAGGCTGAGTGCTAGCTTTTTTTCAAAGTTCATACAGAATAGCAATCATAAACATTTATTTAGGGTCCTATGTATAAAACAATCTTTGATGAATGTGGGCAAGAGTCAGAAATTGAGTTAGTCTCTGCCTTTAGCATGCAAAGCAGAGTATGCATTAATGCATACACTCATGAAAATTTAAAGTGTAAACAAATGAATCTAGGGAGAGCAGATACTAAAGAAAAAAAAAACTTGATGTACTCAAAATTGTGCACATTGAGGCCATTCTTAAGGTGTTAAGCACATCTGGCTTCTTTCCAGCTTATAGCTGATGAGAAACTCCCTCATGGATTAACAGCTATGAGCGCTGCAAAGGACAGGGACTTTGAATTTTTACAGCTCTCCCCATGAATGATCTGTTTCTTCTCAGGTACAAGGAACTGTGGCGAGAATCTCTTTATGTCAAGTTACCCTTCTACATGGTCTAATGCAATCCAAAGCTGGTATGATGAGGTCCATGATTTTGTTTTTGAAGTAGGGCCGAAGAGTCCTCAAGCAGTAATTGGACATTTCACCCAGGTAAGGGAACAGATAAAAACATTCTGACATCAATACTTTAAAAAGGAGGCTTCTCCAAATTTTGACTGATTCCAGTGTTGAACTGAAAGGAAGATCGCAAATGGGTAAAGAGCAGTTTTACTATGTTGTGGGTATTTCAGCCGTGAGCTGTCATTTGTCAAAAGCCTGCACACTTTGAATGCGGAAATATACCCTGTATTTTTCTTACTGCCTAAATGGATTAAATAGTGAATGTACATGGAAATGTAGTATTTTAAAAGATTTTTAGGGAATTTCCTGGCAGTCCAGCAGTTAGCATTCAGCACTTACACTGCAGTGGCCTGGCTTCCATCCCTGGATGGGGAACAAAGATCCTGTAAGCTGCATGGAGTGGCTAAAATAAAATAAAAATAAAAGGTCAGTACTTCTACTCAATAATTTAACTAAATATATTCATAAGGTATGCAGAAATACAATATATCAGTAACATTCTTTTCAGCTTTATATTTCTTATTAGAGTTTTTTAAATATATTTTCTTCTCTAATGTACTCTCCTATCTTCACTTATGTGCTCATAGATTGTTTGGTACTCATCTTTCCTTATTGGATGTGGAGTTGCCTACTGCCCCAAACAAAGTCTAAAGTACCTCTATGTTTGCCAATACTGTCCTGCGTAAGTATATGCTTTCCCGTTTGTTGTCAATACATAATGCCTTCAGCGATCTAAGATTTGAACATTGTTATGTAATGGACAAACCAGACTTTTAAAAAAGAATTTTTCAGTAGAGGGGAGGAGGGAATAAAAGTTTAGAAGAGTTTTTTAAATTTGAGGCACAACCAATTTCTCCCTGTCTCTTGATGGATATGTTTACCTCTTGCCAGCATGTAGGGGTGCACAGGCTTACCAATTCCATCAAGTTTACTATGAGGTAGAAACTGTTACCACACTGAAATGCACTCTGTAAATTTTAGAGCCTTTTATTAGCCCATTTCGGCTCAGGCTGTTAGACTAGGGTCAAGAAAGTAAGTGCACATGTGAATTATTCTTACTTTGCATTGGGATCTGAGTACACTTGGGGAATGTTAGTTTTTCAGTCATTTGACATGATTTAAAACCCTGAAAGATATTTAGGTCCATATGATGATGGATGCTTCCCTTGGAGCATAAATTAAACTTAAAAAACGAAAAATGCTTGACATTTTGTATTTCAAATTTCAGTGGTAATATTGTTGGCAGACAACATGTCCCTTACCAAAAGGGAACACCTTGTGGCAGCTGCCCCAATCATTGTGACAACGGACTATGCAGTAAGTTTGAAACCATTAACTTGCTAATATAAATGACCTGACATGGCTAAGCATTAGAAAGTATTCTGAATGTAACCAACTTCAGCAATGCCTTCCTCCAAAAGGCAAAATTAAAATTATTCAACAGAGTGCCTTTAAGCAAAAAGTTTACACTGTTGAGAATTCTTACTTGCAATGAAGTCGGTTACTGTACATAACCTAAAGAAACATCTACCACCAATGTATATCTGTAGCTGTGTTGAACCCGTGACATATTGGCATATCTGAAAAACTTTCTGTGGGAATTAATCATTGCAACGGAATATGAACTTTCTTTTCATCAAAGTTAATGCCATTATAGCAAAGATGGAATTTTAAAAAGAGAAATGTGTACAAATATAAAGATGTGATACCACCGAATATGACTTAACCTGGAAAGACATATTGAAAATTATAATTCCTTATATGTGAATGAGTTCATCATCCTAAATTCCTCATTTTCCCATAGGGTAATTTAATCATCAAATTTAGTTTAATGAACACTTGTATTTTTGTCTGCTAATAACTTTTATATGCTTTTAAAATGTCAATCAAATCTGCTTATAGTGTTATTAGCTCACATAAACTTCAAATGTATCTTAGCAAAAGGAGTGAAATTAATGTCATATAATGTCTTATTCCATGTTGTTGTTAATAGAAGTACAGCATTGGTATTTTTGTTTAGTTGGCGTATGTTATTATAATTATTGTTAACAATGCAATTAACCCATTAACTGAGATTTCTACCTTTTAAATGCATTCACCTAACTGAATTACAGCACTCTCTCTGGAAGAATTGCTCAGCCATAATTCAGAATAGTGATGATATCAAAGCTTTGTATAAATTAACTACAGAAGAAAATAATTACACCTGGGCTCAATACTATTTGTTGAGGAGCTCGGAATTTATCCTAGTAGTAACAAGCAACCAATTGAAAGATTTCAAATGGAAGAATGATGAAATCAGAATTTGTGTTTTACAAAGAGCTCCTGGCAATAGCATGCAGGAACAAATGGATGGGAATCCAGCTTGGAGACTGTTCAAAAACATGGGTTTAAAAGCAAATATCTTTATTCCATGACGGCAAAATGAATGAAGAGAAAAGGACAGTGATAAGAAATAGGAAGAATGTAGAAGAGCCAGTGTTTCTTACCTGTGCTTGTTGCATGCTGATGAAAAATAGGGGGAAAACATAATCAACTATACTTCAGTTTAAAAAGAAAGAGAGAGAAACTAAAAATATAGAAGGGAAGGAGTTCGGGTTAATTCCTAGTGCCTGGATTAAATTATGCCACTTCTCTGAGTCTGGGTGAAAGGAGGGGAGAGTTGGGAAGCAATACTATAAAACTGCCAAGTTTGTAGGTAGGATAATCTACTTGGCTTGAGATGTGTTGAGTCTATGGCCACTGAGGGACATCTGAATGGAAATACCCAACAATCATGGTGTAATTTCCTTTTGTTTTTGCAACTTTGCACCCACATCTTCTTACAATGATTTCTTATTCCTGAAAGAAAGACTAGTAGTATTAGAGTCTACAGCAACAGAGTCCAATATAACTTTTTGCATTCATGGAAATGTTAAATAAGTGTACTGTCTCTTAAAGTAGCCCTTGGCCACATTGGTTATTGAGTAGTTAGAATGTAACTAGTATCACTAAGGACCTGAAATTTATATTTTATTTTATTTTATTTTAATTCAATTAGGTTTAAATGTAAGCAATCACCTGTCTAGTGCTGATCATTTCGGACAGTGCAGTTCTAGACAGATTCATTTAAATTCACCGTACTCTGTTTTCTGAGGAAGGAAAAGAGGCCAATTCATTTTAGAAACATTTCAAAAGATTAAAATTTTAAAATAAACGATGAGCTAATTGATTAGTTTAACTAAGAGACCTTATGTGACCTTCAAGCTATGAAGTGCTCGTCACAGTGTGATGATGCCAACATGTTTGCTCAATTTTCTCTTTCTCACTCACATTGAATTCACTGTTTGTGTTGCTGCTGTGGAGGAAAATGATAATGAAGTGATTACTTTCTTTGCTTTTATTCCAGCCAATAGTTGTGAGTATGAAGATACCTATTCTAACTGTGCATCTTTAAAGGAAACATGGACCTGTGCCTCTGATTTTGTGAAGACCAATTGCAAGGCTGCCTGCAATTGTCAAGGCAAAATTTATTAAATTCCAAGCACTGACCGAGCAGGGCTACATGATGGAAGGCTGCATCATCTACTCAGATTTGATATTTACTAACAAGGAAATCACAGACATGTTAGCTACAAATTTGATTTCAAGTAGTAAAGAGTCTTTTTCTCCTGGATCTGCTTTTTATTTTACAGAATTTTTTTTCATACAAAAAAAATTAATGTAACCTAATCTATGATAACAACTTTGGATTTTGATATCAATTGGGTGATGTAAATTTAATTGAATTTAATCAAGTTGAAGATTCTGAAAGTTGTATTCTCTTACAAATATGATCACTACAAATTTGAACTGAAATTGAGAATCATGTATAAAATCAACAAGCTACAAGTATATTTTGCATGGCACAGGGCATGTAGCCAATATTCTATAATAACTATAAATGGAGTATAACCTTTAAAAATTGCAAATGGCTATGTTGTACACCTGAAACATATAATAATTGTACATCAATTATACCTCAAAAAAGCCTGAGGAGGAGGTAAAGAGTTATATCAGAAAACTCGGGAGCCCCAAGGCCTGGGAGATGGGACAGAGGAAGCTCTGATTTAAAACTCACTTTTCAGCTCCTACAAGCAATGCCCAGACCAGCTCGCCTGCCAGTCTAGGGGTGTTCTCCCAGGCTCCAAGGCTTCCTGCTTCTCCTCCATCTCTCAAAACCTGGCTTGGGGCCCTTGGCTTGAGAGTAACCCCATGCTGGGGATGTGCTAAGTCAAAAGAAAGAAAGAAAGAAAGAAATTGAGAATCATATTTCTAGAACGAGATGTATGAAAAGGTCAGAATGTGGTATCATTGTCTCATGAATCCTGAACTACAGTCCTCATTCCCAGTCCCAATTTATAGCTAAACATGTTCAAAGATACATATGCTATCTTTAATTCTTCCTCTCCCAGCCACCTTCTTCCCACTGATGTCTCCCATTTTTACAATTAAATTCAAATCATTCTTCCTAAGGTAGCCTCCATCTTCATTTTGCCAAAATCAGTGAAGACTTTTGGGTCTTCATCTGCATAAATTGCACAGTAGAATATGACCATGCCTTCCTTTTAAAGTCTCTCTTCTTTTATACAAATCTTCCTTAAAAAAAAATTCAAAATAACATATTTTGAATATACCTCTTCCTTCAGGAGGTAGAACTTTGTCCACCCGCTATTGAGTCTGTGCTGAACTTTGGGACTCGCTTCCAAAGCGGAAGGTATGAACAGTGGAGAAATCTGGGAAATAACATCTTAACTAAGTGATCAAAATTCCACATCATTACTGACTCAGCAATGAGCCATATGGATTCACATATCACCGTATATGATATAATTAGAAGAGATATCACTTCTGTGGTGCTCTTTGCAACCCCAGTCTTATTATGCAATAAAACATCAAGCAAATCTAAATAGAAAATACCTTGATCAGGACTCCTCAAAGCTGTCAAAATCATGAGCAATAAGGAAATTCTGAGAAAACATTACAGACCAGAGGAGAATAAGGAGACAGAACAACGAAATACAATGTGGTACCTTGTATCAGATCCTGGAACAGAAGAGGGACATTAATGGAAAATTGATGAAATCTGAAAAAGATCCAGGGTATTTTTAACAACAGTGTTGGTTTCTTAGTCTTGATCAATGTACCAGAGAGATGTAAAATGTTAATGTCAGGGGAAACTGTAACTGGGTCGAGAGTGTATGGGAATTCTCTGTACTATATTAGCTAAATTTCTGTAAACCTAAAAATACTCCAAAATAAAAATGTTAGTTACTCAGTCGTGTCAAACTCTTTGTGACCCCATGGACTGTAGCCTGCCAAGCTCCTCTGTCCGTGGGATTCTCCAGGCATTCCCTTCTCCAGGGGATCTTCCTGACCCAGAGACTGAACATGAGTCTCCTATATTGCAGGAAGATTCTTTGCTATCTGAGCCCTAATAAAAGGTGCATTACAAAATTCTTTATTCCTTGGTTCCATGACACTTCATACTTTTCCTCCAGATTATCTGGTTTTTCTTTCTTGGACTTCCCCTGCCCCGCCACCCCACTCCCATCGCCCCTTGCTCCTACCACCAGCCATCAGGTTTCAATTCCTCTATTCCATTGCTAAATGATTTTTCTTTTCCATGGGCCTTTCAGATACTGTAAATGATTGGAATGTCAAATCAGACTCACTGGTTTATCCAGTGTCAAGCTTCACTTATTATTTCAAGGATAGGCATGGCCATAAAGCCAAGAGGCAGCAGGGAGACCTCAAGGTCACTAAGGCAGCCCCCTGATGCTGCTTGGCCGCACATTTCTTTATCTCTAAAGTAATAAGCTTCCAGATTAATCAACTTTCAAAACCTTTTTACAGATGTCTCAAATACTTAGGAAAATATTCATACTCAAACTGATCTGTAAGAAGCTGAACAATCTTCTTTATACTTGCTTTCTAATGTTAATTCATTCCGCTCTCCACATTATTTCTTATGCTCCAAGTACAATGGTCTCATTAAATTCTCTTAAGCATCTCAAGATCTTTCTGACCTTAAGGCACTTTATGCTATTAGCTTTGTCTAGAAATCATCACTTGATTATTTGCCAGAACAGCTCCTTCCTATGAAATGTCATTTCATCCAAGAGATTCCTTGGTGTAAATAATCTGAAGAACACCCCTCATTTTCTCACATAACTCCCTGCATTTTTCATAGTAATCACCAGAATGTGTCATAATTAATTCCTGTGTTCAACAAATATTTGTTGAAACAGTTATGGCTCAGGTATTTAATAAAGTACTTTGAAACAAAGTGATAAAACAAGACAGATTAAGTTCCAAACTTCATGGATTTCACATTCAAATAGGGGAGAGAGACAGAAAAACTATTTTACAATTAAATACTTAATATAATGTTGGAAGTGATGAGTGCAATGAACTAAAATGGGCAAGAGAACAGAGTATCATGAAGATTGGCTCTAGGGGGAAATGTTTATTTAAATAGGATAGTCAGGTAAGTCCTCTCTGAGATGATAGCACTGGGTTGAAAAAGTAATAAAGTAAAAGAACCACCAATAAAATGATTTGATTGAGAAAACTTTCAAGCAAGGAGAATGGGAAAGTGCAAAGGTGTTAACCGAGGGGAAAACTTGGCATATTTGAGAAAAGACAAGGAGCCTAGAATAGCTAGAGCAGAATGAGCAGGGTAAAGATAATTTTTAAAAGGGGGTCAGGGGACTTCCCTGGCAGGCCAGTAATTAAGACTCTACAGTTTCACTGCAAGGGGCATGGGTTCGATCCCTGGTCAGGGGACTGAGAGATAGAAAGTTAGTCAAAGGGTGCCTTCTGGGGCAAGTAAATAATTGATATATTATTATAAGATGGCAGGCCATGGGAGTATACTGAAGAAGACAGTGAGATGATGAAATGCATGTTATAAGAGGACCAGAGTAGAAGCAAAAAATGAGTTAAGAGATTATTGACTAAATGAGGTTAAGTTAAATTATACTAGATTATAGATGTATATTATACCTCCATGTGTGTCTACCACGTATATTGCACAATTTCAAGATAGGTTTATTTAAATCATGACAGAAACCCCAAGAGAACTATTCCCAACTCGGGTTATTATTACCCTATGCCAGAACCAGGCAAAGACATCACAAGAAAAGAAAACTGCAGTCTACTATTCTTCATGAATATAGGTGTAACATATAAGATTATTCACCATGAGAAAATGAGGTTATCCCAGGAATAAAAGGTTGTTTCAACATTTAAAAGTCAATTAATATGACATACCATATTAAGATAATAAATACATCATACAATCATCACAAAAGATGCCCCAAATACACTTGACAAAATTCAGCAAACTTTAACGAAAACAATTTTCAGAAAACCAACAATACGAAGGTAACTTCCTCACTTTAAAGAGGAACACCTTACAAAGTCCTCTAACTTTATACTGAGCAATGAATGCTTTCTCCTTATATAATTTTATGGGTGAAAACATCATTATAGTGCTTTTCGATCTGAGATCTACTGTCAAGAATAGAGCAAGGATATCAGCTTGCCCCACTCTGTCCACGTTTTAAGTTTACAGCTAATGTAATAAAGTAAAGGGAAGAAATGAAAGGCATGTGGATTAGAAAGGTAGAAACTGACTTTCTTTGCACATTAATCTTTTTTGTAAAGATCCACAGGAATATATTAAAAAGAATTAATAAGGGAGTTTAGCAAGGGCACATGATAATGAGAGGGAGAGCATCTTACATGGAGAGGAACAGAATAAGAATTGCAGTAGATTTCTCATCAGAATCCATGCAAGAACCGAGTCCTCCCAGCTCTCAGGCACTTTTAACACTATTCCTTTCAATTCTTCTAACTTATGTTTTCACAGGAATATTTAGAAGGGCTTTGTACTGTCTCTCTCAGTAACAGAGATGTGCTTTCTATCTGCTCTCAAACAAGTAGAGACTTAACACTGGAAAGCTCTATTCTATTCTGGATTTGCCCTTATACCAAATTAATCATCAACACTGCTTTATCATCTCCTCACATCCCAACCTTTTGTTCTATTTCTACTTCTCTAAAAAGAGAAATTGTCACCACGCTCCTGTGTTCCCTGTCACCAATTTCTCAGCTCTGTAAATCGCCTGCACAGTGATATCAGGTAGCTTTCACAAAATAATACTCAATCATATAATTTCCCCCATCTCTAAACATCAGCTTTCCTGTGTTATGCAAAGAAGCTACTCTACTTAGACTTCTATACAGTTCCCCCAACATAGGCCTTCCCTGATGGCTCAGTTGGTGAAGAATCTGCCTGCAGTGCAAGAGACCCTGGTTTGATTTCTGGGTCAGGAAGATCCACTCGAGGAGAGATAGGTTACCCACTCCTGTATTCTTGGGCTTCCCTTGTGGCTCAGCTTATAAAGAATCCACCTGCCATGTGGGAGACCTGGGTTCGATCCCTGGGTTGGGAAGATCCCCTGGAGAAGGGAAAGGCTACCCACTCCAGTATTCTGGCCTGGAGAATTCCATGGACTGTATAGGCCATGAAGTCACAAAGAGTCTTACACGACTGAGCGACTTTCACTTCCCCCAATATTTTCAACAGCTTATCATTCTGATAAATATGCCTTTTGATGCATATTTAAATTTCTGTTCTTCAAACCAAATGTTACAAACTCTTCTTCTTTCTGATCAAGTGATATATATTTTTCAAAGCAGCTCAGATGTCACTTCCACCATCTATCTTTTACCCAGATAATCTCAAGGCACAGAACTCCCAATTACAATATATATTCTTTGTTCCAATCACTTGACACCAAACTATGCCACCTGGTAATGTTCATATATGTGTATCTTTCCCTCAATACTATAAGTCTCAGAAAAAAGACCATGATGTGTCCTTCTCTCTGCACTCCCTAAGCATCTAGGTCAATATTTATTCACTCTACAAATATTTACACTACCACCTAGGTAACTGATCCTGTGTGTTAAGCTTTGGAAATACAGCAATAACCAGGAGAGACATCGTGCCTCAATACATGCTTACTGACAGTATCTATCACTGCAACACTCAAGCTGCTCTCATTCTGACATCATCTATGGGAACAAATAATAATTACACGTATGGTGTCTCCAAGAATGAAAAACAGGCTGTTCACAGTAATTATAGATTATCACTAGATAACAATGTGTTGCTTTGCACTAAAAAAAGAACCAGGACTTCCCTGGTGATACAGTGGTTAAGAATATGCCTTCCAGTGCAGGGGACATGGGTTCCATCCCTGGTCCAGGAAAATTCCACATGCCTCAGGGCAGCTGGGCCCCTGCGCCACAACTACTGATACTCACGGACCTAGAGTCTGTGCTCCGCAACAAGAGAAGTCCAGCATTAAGAAGTTCATGCACCCCAATGAAGAGTAGTCCCCCTTCCCTGAAATTAGAGAAAGCTATAAGCAGCAAGGAAGACCCAGTGCAGCCAAAAATAAATCAATAAATAAAATACTTTTACAAAGAACCAAAGTTCTAAGCAATTTTATTTATTAAAAGTTGAGCAGCTATTTTGTGGCTACAAGTATTTGAAATGTTAAATTAGTAATTAAAGCAAGATACAAATGAAAACAGCTTCCTGGGTGGTACTAGTGTTAAAGAGCCTGCCTGCCAATGCAGGAGGTATAAGGTATTGAGACGTGGGTTCAATCCCTGGGTTGGGAAGATTCCTGGAGGAGGGCATGGCAACTCAACTCCAGTATTCTTATCTGGAGAATCCCACAGACAGAGGAGCCTGGCAGGCTGCAGTCCATAGGGATGCACAGAATTGGACACAACTGAAGAGACTTAGCACACATGCACACAAATGAAAACATGATGATAGCAGTGAAAACCAGAGATCCATGGATGGATTTCTGGATAACTGTCAGGAGTTACCTGTGACTGAAGGTAACCATAAGAGTAAAGCAGTCTAGGAAAACTTCTAAATTCCAAGATCCTTTTAGTTAGTGGTACTTGAACTAAAATTGTGGTAAAGGAGAAAGAAAATAGTATCTGTGTATTGGCCACTTGGAATTTTTACACTGCCAGAGGAAAAAGGCTCTCAGCATCGGGACAAGTGGCAGTCATAGTTATAGTTGTTCCCACAGGAGTCTAAGGGTCGGAACGGAAAATGTCCAGCCTCTTTCTATGGGGTACAGAGAGCTACTGTGTGATGGATCTTAACCTTCTAGTCAAAGCTATGGTTTTTCCAGTGGTCATGTATGGATGTGAGAGTTGGACTATAAAGAAAGCTGAGTGCAGAAGAATTGATGCTTTTGCATCAATTTGAACTGTGTCTTTGGACAAGACTCTTGAGAGTCCCTTGGACTGCAAGGAGATCCAACCAGTCAATCCTAAAGGAAATCAGTCCTGACTATTCATTGGAAGAACTGATGCTGAAGCTGAAACTTCAATACTTTGGGTACCTGATGTGAAGAACTGACTCATTTGAAAAGACCCTGATGCTGGGAAAGATTGAAGGTGGGAGAAGAAGGGGAAAACAGAGAATGAGATGGTTGGATGGCATCATCGATTCAATGGATATGAGTTTGAGTAAACTCAGGGAGTTGGTGATGGACAGGGAGGCCTGCCGTGCTGTGGTCCATGGGGTTGCAAAGAGTCAGACACGACTGAGCAACTGAACTGAACTGAAGATAAGGAGATAATTCGTTCCTTTAAATCTTGAAAACTAAGCATAGACGTAAATCATCTATTACTCATCTGCCCTCAATGAGGACAGGCATGTCTTCAACCAGTACCTGCTGAACTTGAAGCCTGCAGCCTTGGATCAGGACTTCTGGGCATTTTTCCAAGACTTGAATCTCTAGATCACAAAACTGTCGTTGAAGGGAAAAAAGAGGAGGGAGACCACGACATGTTTGTGACCAAACCATCAAAATGGCAATTTTATCTGAGTGCATTGTTGGCAGTACACTAGTATTGGGCAGCAAACTCAAGTATCTATGGACGTTTCCAATCAGCCCTTTCAGTTCAGTTCAGTTCAGATCAGTTCAGTCACTCAGTCGTGTCCAACTCTTTGCAACCCCATGAATCGCAGCACGCCAGGCCTCCCTGTCCATCACCAACTCCCGGAGCTCACTCAGACTCACGTCCATCGAGTCAGTGATGCTATCCAGCCATCTCATCCTCTGTTGTCCCCTTCTCCTCCTGCCCCCAATCCCTCCCAGCATCAGAGTCTTTTCCAATGAGTCAACTCTTCGCACGAGGTGGCCAAAGTACTGGAGTTTCAGCTTTAGCGTCATTCATTCCAAAGAAATCCCGGGCTGATCTCCTTCAGAATGGACTGGTTGGATCTCCTTGCAGTCCAAGGGACTCTCAAGAGTCTTCTCCAACACCGCAGTTCAAAGGCATCAATTCTTCAGTGCTCAGCTTTCTTCACAGTCCAACTCTCACATCCATACATGACTCCTGGAAAAACCATAGCCTTGACTAGACGGACCTTTGTTGGCAAAATAATGTCTCTGCTTTTCAATATGCTATCTAGGTTGGTCATAACTTTTCTTCCAAGGAGTAAGCGACCTAGATTCTGTTAATTCAGGAGATCCTGTTTGGAAAGGAGTGCCTCCTTTCTCAGCCACCTTCTGGGCATTTTGAATCCTCATATCTCCATCCTCCTCCTCCTCCTACTGCTCTGTTTAGGTGTGTGAGCATAAATTTATTTTTCTTCATCAAGTGATGGTAATGATGGTAAATGTGTAGGGTTTTCACGGTGCGTCCCTGGAAGGAGTCCAGGGAATTGAGCGAATAATTCAATTGGCCTGTGACTGCGCTGAGGTCATAAAGCCTGGTGACGTCGCCCCCACGTGGCTGGTGCGGTATTTTACAACCGCAGCAGGAGGGGCGAGCCAGCGGGCGTCTGGCGGCCGCTCTGCAACAGAAGATCTCGGCTCTCCAACCAGGGTAAGAATTAGAGTGGACTGGAAAACTGGAAATGTCCAGGGCTGGGAAGTGGGATGAGTTCGAAGGGGTGAGGGGTCTTCTCATCCTCCACGCCTCTTCTCAGGTTGGTACATGAGCTGTTTCAGTTCAAACAGATGAAAGGGTCAGTTTTGTTGCTCGGCGCCTAGCACAGAGGAACCTGACTGGGCTGTGGTCCATAGAGTCGCAAGGAGCTGGACAAGACTGAAACGACTTACATAGCACACACTCAGGCACCAAAGATTCGACATCCTCTCCAGGGTGTCCTAATGAAATTCTTTCACTATCTGAAAAGTAAATCGTTCAATGTATGTGAAACACTCTGAGACATAGCAAAAGGCTGAAGTCATTTCTAACTCTGGCTTTTCATGAGATCAAACTAAGAGCTTTGGTTTTTTTATTTATGTTTTGAATGAACAGTTATTAGAAACTGTTTATTATAAACAATTAGAATTATGGCTGTGGACTCTTCTGGATTTTATGTAGTCTGTTGGCTTCCAGGAAAAATATGAATAAATATAGGTGGACCCTCCCCCTAGATCCAATCAATACATGCCCAACTATATATAGAAATTACTTTCTAGAGAGTGTATGGGTTGGAGGTATAAATAAGGAGTTGGGAGTCTTCAAAATATATTTTACATGTTATATTTATATTTTGAAGTCTTCAAAATATCACAATATACTGTGATATTCCAATAAAATTATTCAACTGTTAACAACTTTTAGTTAACAACCAACAGTTAACAGCTTTTTTTAAGAAGGCCACGTCTTTGTTAATGTGTGAAGGAAATACCAGGACATCAAAACACAATCTGATCTCAGAAGATTATGGTCTTACTGGGTAAGATCCAATAAATGCAGTAAATTATGAGAGAAAATATCAACTAAATAATTGAGTCAAGTTTTAAGTTTGTGACAGAGATTGTTGATACTACCTATCTCTTCTTCCGGCTTCCCTGGTGGCTCAGATGGTAAAGAATCTGCCTGCAATGCAGGAGACTCAGTTTTGATCCCTGGGTCGAGAGGATCCCATGAAGAAGGGACTGGCTGCCCACTCAATATTCTTTCTTGGAGAATTCCATGGACAAAGGAGCCTGTTGGGCTATCGTCCATGGGGTAACAAAGAGTCAGACACAGCTGAGCAAGTAACACTTTCACACACACACACCTCTTCTTTGTGTCTTTATTTTAAATGTTCTCTTTTGCTTTGCTCTAGGATTATGAAACCAAACACCATGCTCTTCCTGCAGACACTGTAGAAGAACCATGTCACCCTGGTCTTAAAACATACGAAAGGGCACAGTGCTTTTCCATTTGTAAGTATCAAAGGAAAATAGTGGGATCCATGAATGTGGGTTTAAAGGAATAAAATAGCAACTTTTCTTTAAATACACTCTCACAAAAAGTATCATCGCTTTCATTGATGCAACAAAAATGATTATAGGCTGGGTGAGTGAGGGAGTGGGGAGAGGAAGGAGGCAAAGAAGAGTATGTGGCATCTTTTGTCTATTGAATTATGAAATTATGGGTTACCTAATACAAACCTATAACATGATTAAGCTATACAAAATCATCAGGCTCATGTGTGTCTTTCAGTGAGTGATGAGGATGTTAGATCATTTTCCTACAGTTAGCCAGAAAGTCTCCAGTGGCGCTGGGCCTTGAATGTAGGAATATATGATTAGATTACAATGATTTTTCCCTCTGATACCTGGAAGTAAATGCAGGTTTTATAAACACTTCTAAAACCAGCAATTCAAACAGCGTGATTTACTGAGAAAGAGTACAATCTCAGCAGACTACTACTCATTGCAAAGGATAATAATAAAAATATTAATCATTTCCATTTATTGAGTATTCTATACCAGGCTTTCTATACCAGCTAAAACAGCTATTGAATTGGGTAGGCTTACCTCACAATTGCACTCATCTCACATGCTAGTAAAGTAATACTCAAAATTCTCCAAGCCAGGCTTCAGCAGTACGTGAACCATGAACTTCCAGATGTTCAAGCTGGTTTTAGAAAAGGCAGAGGAACCAGAGATCAAATTGCCAACATCCGCTGTTCATCGAAAAAGCAAGAGACTTCCAGAAAAACATCTATTTCTGCTTTATTGACTATGCCAAAGCCTTTGAATGTGTAGAGCACAATAAACTGTGGAAAATTCTGAAAGAGATGGGAATACCAGACCACCTGACCTGCCTCTTGAGAAACCTATATGCAGGTCAGGAAGCAACAGTTTGAACCAGACATGGAACAGACTGGTTCCAAATAGGAAAAGGAGTTCGTCAAGGCTGTGCATTTTCACCCTGCTTATTTAGCTTATATGCAGAGTACATCATGAAAAATGCTGGGCTGGAAGAAGCCCAATCTGGAATCAAGATTGCTGGGAGAAATATCAATAACCTCAGATATGCAGATGACACCACCCTTATGGCAGAAAGTGAAGAAGAACTAAAGAGCTTCTTGATGAAAGTGAAAGAGGAGAGTGAAAAAGTTGACTTAAAGCTCAGCATTCAGAAAACAAAGATCATGGCATCCGGTCCCATCACTTCATGGCAAATACATGGGGAAACAGTGGAAACAGTGGTTGAATTTATTTTGGGGGGGGCTCTAAAATCACTGCAGATGGTGATTGCAGCCATGAAATTAAAAGATGCTTACTCCTTGGAAGGAAAGTTATGACCAACCTAGACAGCATATTAGAAAGCAGACATCACTTTGTCAACAAAGGTCCATCTAGTCAAGGCTATGGTTTTTCGAGGGGTCATGTATGGATGTGAGAGTTGGACTATAAAGAAAGCTGAGTGCCGAAGAATTGATGGTTTTGAACTGTGGTGTTGGAGAAGACTCTTGAGTCCCTTAGACTGCAAGGAGATCCAACCAGTCCATCCTAAAGGAGATCAGTCCTGGGTGTTCATTGAAAGGACTGATGTTGAAGCTGAAACCAATATTTTGGCCACCTGATGCAAAGAGCTGACTCATTTGAAAAGACCCTGAACCTGGGAAAGATTGAAGGCAGGAAGAAAAGGGGACGACAGAGGATGTGATGGTTAGATGGCATCACCAACTCAATGGACATGAGTCTGGGTAAACTCCGGGAGTTGGTGATGGACAGGGAAGCCTGGAGTGTTGTGGTATTTGGGGCCACAAAGAGTCAGACACGACTGAGCAACTGAACTGAACTGAACTGAGATTTTAGTATGCATAAGGAGAGTGAGAATATGCTTTACTTGTGTGCGTGCTCAGTTGCTCAGTCATATCTGATTCTTTGTGACCCTATAGACTGTAGCTTGTCAGGCTGCTCTGTCCAAGGGATTCCCCAGGCAAGAATACTGGAGTGGATTGCCATTTCCTCCTTCACGGGATCTTCCCTACCCAGGGATTGAACCTGTGTCTCCTGCATTTCCTGCATTGACAAGCAGATTCATTACCACTGAGCCACCTGGGAAGCCCTGTTCTTAACTTACTCATGTTATAAGCTAAATGAAAGCTGCTACTGCTGCTGCTAAGTCGCTTCAGTCATGTCCGACTCTGTGCGACCCCATAGACGGCAGCCCATCAGGCGTCCCCATCCCTGGGATTCTCCAGGCAAGAACACTGGAGTGGGTTGCCATTTCCTTCTCCAATGCATGAAAGTGAAAAGTGAAAGTGAAGTCGCTCAATCATGTCCAACCCTTAGCGACCCCATGGACTGCAGCCTTCCAGGCTCCTCCTTCCATGGGATTTTCCAGGCAAGAGTACTGGAGTGGGGTGCCATTGCCTTCTCCAAAGTGAAAGCTAAATAACATCAAAAACAACATCAAAAAAAAAAAAAAAAAAACATCAGATAACTGTCAATGAAATTGAAAGCCATTGGCGTAAAAAAAAATTCTACTTTGGAAATGTACTGATTTAGATTTACTTGCAAACCAGAATGTTCTAAAACAGAAATAGATGTAATATATATTGTGCTCTCATATCCTCTGCACCCTTTTTCTTCCTACAGACAAAGCAGACTCTTCATCCTGCTCTGAAAACCAACAGTAAGGCATAACTCGTTTATTTAAATGTGAACATTTTGTCAATCATTTTTATTTTGCCAGGGGTAAAATTATATGTTTAATAAATATAACCTTGATTTTCAAGCTTAATGGATAAGTGTTTATTGAGAGAATGATCTTGGGTCAATTCTACTCTTACTATGTCAAGTTGAAACAAGTGAATTTTTTACATCTGATTCTAAAATACATAATATAAGGTTCCATTTTTTTGGAAAATTTTTTCCAAAAGTTTCCAACTTTTGAATATACAAGTTCCTATTTTTTACTTTGAAACAATTATACTAAAACTATATTTCCTAGAAAAATGTAAAATATGACAATTTGTATATATTATATACCCTTCTATGTTAGTGATTTTTATTACGAACATATACATTTATATATTAACATAGGGATTGTTAAAGTATCTCTATTAGACTGCAAAATGATTGATTTTTCCCAGTTGAAACTATGTTTTCCTTTCAATGTTCATTGACTTGGACATCATAATTGGATGAAGGTTAATTTCTAACATTACTTTAGAACTTTTCATTGGCATAGGTCGATTAACTCTTCTAAGCCTCAGTCCTTTCATTGGTAAAATACCGCCATACCCACCAAGGTATGAGAGTGAAATTAGACATTGCATTTTACCACAAACTATCCATAAATGTTCATTCCCCTCCCTTTGAAGATCATACTATTGAGAAGAAAGGCAACACACAAAATAAGTATCAATTGTCTACTCTTTACAAATTAATAAGACCTAAGAAGTACTGGCTTCCCTGGTAGCTCAGCTGGTAAAGAGTCCACCTGCAATGCAGGAGACCCCAGTTCAATTCCTAGGTCGGGAAGATCCCCTGGAGAAGGAATAGGCTACCCACTCCAGTATTCAGGCCTGGAGAACTCCATGGACCATATAGTTCATGGGGTTGCAAAGAGTCGATCATGACTGAATGACTTTCACAAGTACTGCAGATAAATAATTTAGAATTTTCTTTCCCTCTAAGAATTTAGGAGTACTAATTTCATAGGAAGAGAGCTAATCAAGGTATCATTCCTTAATTTACAAAGTGAGCAGTTTATATGACTAATAGTGGAGAGGGAATATGAGTTCTTCCTAAACTTAGTTCTTGTTGCTTCATCTAAAGGACCAAGGATTTTTTGACACATTGAGGAAGAAATGGACGCATGATGAGATGATGGTGATAAAATGTAGTTTTCTGACCCCTGGGCAACCCAGTACTAAATGTGGTTTTAAAAGTTAATAAAAAATACTTTTTAATATAAATTTATTTATTTTAATTGGAGGCTAATTACTTTATAATATTGTATTTGTTTTGCCATATATCAACATGAATCTACCTAATCATGGATTCAGTAGATTTGAACAGCCTGGACTTTCAGTACATTTGTTCTATTTGCATTTTTCTTATACTGGGAAATTTGAAAATATAGACAAGTATAAGGAAAAAAAACAAACATCACTTCTAATGCCTCCGTTGGAGAAATAACTGCTAATAAAGTATTTATCCATTTATTTCTGTGTAGTTACAACCCTGAAATCTTTTTTTGTGTGTGTGTGTTTCTCAATCTTGTTTTCATTATTTCCTCACTTAAGGAGCCTATGTAGACCTCTTTTTCCCATAATAGAGTGCCCTTCACGAAATTTTAAATTCAGAGGTACACTCTATGTCTTTATGTATTTATGGTGCTTTGGAGAGCCCTGAATCACTGCCATATCTAAGATTTTTGGTCCCTTAGAGGCCATGCCACTCCCATTGAGAATGCATGATTTAGTGGGAGAGAGTGATATAAAAGAAGAGGACAAAATGATGTGACTTTTTCAAGGGAGAACAAAATATATCAGATCCCAAAGAAAGGAAAGATTTTACATCCAAATCCTTAAATGGCAAGATATTGTGCTGGGGTTTTTAGGGATAGAAAAATCAGTAAAACAGGTCTATATCTCCAAAGCATTAACAAAAGAGCAATACTTTCTTCCTGGCTTCCTTTCTTCCTTCCTTCTTTTTTCCTTCCTTCCCCCTTCTTTCTACAAATCATTCTTGATTAACCAGTTAAGTGCCAAGTACTGAATCTTTTTTTTTTTTTTTGATAAATTTAACGCCTTTTATTGCCATACCTCATTTTACTGTGCTTTGCTTT
Source organism: Bos taurus (assembly GCF_002263795.3). NCBI lineage: Eukaryota > Metazoa > Chordata > Mammalia > Artiodactyla > Bovidae > Bos > Bos taurus. Next base: position 22,432,928 of record NC_037350.1, on the reverse strand, counting down.
AGTGAACTTTATAGATACATGTTTGTTTTTTTTTTTCCTTGTTAATTTTCTGTTTAGTTGATCTATCCATAGGTGTGAGGGGGGTATTAAAGTCTCCCACTATTATTGTGTTATTGTTAATTTCTCCTTTCATACTTGTTAGCATTTGTCTTACATACTGCGGTGCTCCCATGTTGGGTGGATATATATTTATAATTGTTATATCTTCTTCTTGGATTGATCCTTTGATCATTATGTAGTGACCTTCTTTGTCTCTTTTCACAGCCTTTGTTTTAAAGTCTAATTTATCTGATACGAGTATTGTGACTCCTGCTTTCTTTTGGTCCCTATTTGCAAGGAAAATCTTTTTCCAGCCCTTCACTTTCAGTCTGTATGTGTCCCCTGTTTTGAGGTGGGTCTCTTGTAGACAACATATGTAGGGGTCTTGTTTTTGTATCCATTCAGCCAGTCTTTGTCTTTTGGTTGGGGCATTCAACCCATTTACGTTTAAGGTAATTACTGATAAGTATGATCCCGTTGCCATTTACTTTATTGTTTTGGGTTCGAGTTTATACACCATTTTTGTGTTTCCTGTCTAGAGAATATCCTTTAGTATTTGTTGGAGAGCTGGTTTGGTGGTGCAGAATTCTCTCAACTTTTGCTTGTCTGAAAAGCTTTTGATTTCTCCTTCATACTTGAATGAGATCCTTGCTGGTTACAATAATCTGGGCTGTAGGTTATTTTCTTTCATCATTTTAAGTATGTCTTGCCATTCCCTCCTGGCTTGAAGAGTTTCTATTGAAAGATCAGCTGTTATCCTTATGGGAATTCCCTTGTGTGCTATTTGTTGTTTTTCCCTTGCTGCTTTTAATATTTGTTCTTTGTGTTTGATCTTTGTTAATTTGATTAATATGTGTCTTGGGGTGTTTCTCCTTGGGTTTATCCTGTTTGGGACTCTCTGGGTTTCTTGGACTTGGGTGATTATTTCCTTCCCCATTTTAGGAAAGTTTTCAACTATTATCTCCTCAAGTATTTTCTCATGGTCTTTCTTTTTGTCTTCTTCTTCTGGAACCCCTATTATTCGAATGTTGTAGCGTTTAATATTGTCCTGGAGGTCTCTGAGATTGTCCTCATTTCTTTTAATTCATTTTTCTTTTATCCTCTCTGATTCATTTATTTCTACCATTCTATCTTCTAATTCACTAATCCTATCTTCTGCCTCTGTTATTCTACTATTTGTTGCCTCCAGAGTGTTTTTAATTTCATTTATTGCATTATTCATTATATATTGACTCTTTTTTATTTCTTCTAGGTCCTTGTTAAACCTTTCTTGCATCTTCTCAATCCTTGTCTCCAGGCTAATTATCTGTGATTCCATTGTAATTTCAAAATTTTGGATCAATTTCACTATCATTATTTGGAATTCTTTATCAGGTAGATTCCCTATCTCTTCCTCTTTTGTTTGGTTTGGTAGGCATTTATCCTGTTCCTTTATCTGCTGGGTATTCCTCTGTCTCTTCATCTTGTTTAAATTGCTGAGTTTGGGAGTCCTTTCTGTATTCTGGCAGTTTGTGAAGTTCTCTTTATTGTGGCTTTTCCTCGCTGTGTGTGGGTTTGCACAGGTGGCTTGTCAAGGTTTCCTGGTTAGGGAAGCTTGTGTCGGTGTTCTGGTGGGTGGAGCTGTATTTCTTCTCTTTGTTCAGTCGCGCTGTGGGGAGGGAGGGAGGGATGCTGCAAACAAATGACACTGGCGTGCACTCGCAGTGCCTCAACCACACTGGGTCTGCCCCCGCTCACGGCGCGTGTAGCCTCCCTGCCCACACTGCTCAGGCTCTAGGTTGTTCAGCCGGGAACAATCCGAGGCTGGCCCTGGGTTGCATGCACCTCCCAGGTCCAAGCCGCTCAGGTTCAGGCACTCAGGTAGTCCTCAGAGGCGCAGACTCAGTTGGGCCTGCGTTTTGTGCTCTTCCCAGGTCCGAGCAGCTCAGGTGATGAGGTGTTTGGCGAGCGCCAATGCTGCGACTTATCGCCTCCCCGCCACTCGGTTATCTGGGTGTAAAACCGGCGCACCTTCTCAGGCAGATGTTGACCGTCCAGACCCCCAGTAAGTTTTAGTTAGCCAAGAAGCCAGTTTTACAGATAATGTCTCTCTGGGGCTGCGATTACCCCCTTCCAGCTCTGGCTGCATGTCACCGGAGGGGGAAGGTCTGCAGCCGGCTATCTCTGTTTAGTCCTTTGTTCCGTGCGCGGGCTGGCGGTGTCTTAGGTTAGGGCTGGCTTTTCGCATGGTAGATATCCCACAGTCTGGTTTGCTAGCCCAAATTATTTCGCTCAGATAGTGCTCAGGGTGTTCAGGCCAGATTCTTACTCTCAGCGATGCAGCCCACGCCGCGCCTCCCTGCCCAGCCCCGGCTTGCTAATGGCGGATGCAGGCATCTGCGCTGCTTCTCCGCTGGGGGAGTTACCGTAGGGCTCGCAATCTGCGAGTTTTAATTGTTTGTTTATTTTTTCTCCCTGTTATGTTGCCCTCTGTGCTTCCAAAGCTCGGCACGGATTCGGCAGTGAGAAGGTTTCCTGGTGTTTGGAAACTTCTCTCTTTTTAAGACTCCCTTCCCGGGACGGAACTCCGTCCCTCCCTCTTTTGTCTCTTTTATTGTCTTTAATATTTTTTCCTACCTCCTTTCGAGGAGTTGGGTTGCTTTTCTGGGTGCCTGATGTCCTCTGCCGGCATTCAGAAGTTGTTTTGTGGAATCTACTCGACGTTTAAATGCTCTTTTGATGAATTTGTGGGGGAGAAAGTGTTTTACCCGTCCTACTCCTCCGCCATCTTGGCGCCTTCCCTCTGAAATCTTTATTAGAGCTGTTTGTAAATAAAAGACAAATATCTAGTTTTCATAGAGAAGAGGAAACTAAAAGATCGTATACACTGAAAATAAGCTTTCCCCAAAATTGAACTGAATAATCAATTGTTGCTATTGTTCTGTTGCTCAATTGTATCTGACTCCTTGCAACCAGGCTTTCTGTCCTTCACCATCTCCTGAAGCTTGCTCATATCCATTGAATCAGTTATGCCATCCAACCATATTATCCTCTGTCATCCCCTTCTTCTCTTGCCTTCAGCATTCAATGCAGGATCATAATTATCTGTGAAGTAATCTGCTTTTTTCCCGTATTTTCTTTCTGATGAGTTCAGGAGCAATAGAACTGGGCAGAAAAAAAGATAGTATGTCCCTTGCCTGTACAGGTATAATTCAAAGGCAACTGTCAAGTTCTTTAGTTTATTGTTTCTATCAGAGACAGGGTGGTTCCACTGATTCCTCTGGCACCGTATGGTAGTTCTCTCTTGTTATATTACTTATGAATTTGGGAATCACAGCTCAGTTGAAATAACCAATATCATTACATTCGTTCTTCCGTCTTAGTCAAAGGTCCCTGTGCTACATGTTTTGATGCAGATCTGTGTTCTCTTTGACTTACTTCCTAGCAATGGCTTTACTCCCAGTGGTGCTGTTTCTGACCGCTGTGCTGCTTCCATCTTTCCCCACTGAAGGAAAGGTAAGGTTAAAATCAAAAATCTTTCCAGAACTCTTTGGGATGGCAAAAAGTGAAAAGTGGAGAGTGGAAAAAGTGAGTGTCTGATACATCACAGAGTACCCACTCATAGCTCAAAGAACTTAATTATCTAGATGAAAGTTTAAGGATCCTATCAGTCACACAAGGCTGTTGTGAAGACTTGAAATGTGACTTTTCTGTAACAAGATAAAATACGGACCAAATGTCAAAGATTTCGTATTTAAAAAAAAATTTTTTTTTCAGTATTTTTATATTAGGTACATGATGAAATGATCTCGAAAATTAATGTGTAGGTCTTTAGGGTTGTTGTAAAGAAATTAACACAATTTTGGTGGCTTTGCAAATAGAAATGTATTCTCTCACAGTTCTGAAGGCCAGAAGTGTGAAATCCAGGTATCAGCAAGGCTGTGCTCCCTCTGGAGGATCAAAGAGGAAGTCTGTTCAGTGTCTCTGTCCTAGCTTCTGGTGGTTCCCACCAGTCCTTGCTGTCCTTGGCTTGTGGCTGCATCCCTGCAACCTCTGCCTCCATCTTCACATCATCTTCTCCTCTCTGTGTCTCTAACAAAGACCCATGTCACTGGATTCATTTTCATTCAGTATTGGTCCCTGTACTTCGGAACATAATAAGCAGACAGGAGAAACGGACACATGAGATGATGGTGATAATATGTAGTCACACCTATGTTCACAGTATTTGCAGAGCTTTGAGGGGGCTCAGTGAGAAGGCGATGGCACCCCACTCAAGTACTCCTGCCTGGAAAATCCCATGGATGGAGGAGCCTGGTGGGCTGCAGTCCATGGGGTTGCTGAGGGTTGGACACAACTGAGCAACTTCACTTTCACTTTTCCTTTCATGCATTGGAGAAGGAAATGGCAACCCACTCCTGTGTTCTTGCCTGGAGAATCCCAGGGACGGAGGAGCCTGGTGGGCTGCCGTCTATGGGGTCACACAGAGTTGGACATGACTGAAGCGACTTAGCAGCAGCAGCAGCAGCAGCAGCAATACCAAAGAATGTTCAAACTACTACACAATTGCACCAGTTCAGTTCAGTTCAGTCACTCAGTCATGTCCAACTCTTTGCGACCCCATGAACTGGGAGGCACACCAGGCCTCCTTGTCCAACACCAACTCCCAGAGCCTACCCAAACTCATGTCCATTGAGTCAGTGATGCATTAAAAAGCATGAGTCTCTGTTTCTTAATATGCTGTCTAGGTTGGTCGTAACTTTCATCTCACATGCTAGCAAAGTAATGCTCAAAATTCTCCAAGCGAGGCTTCAACAGTACATGAACCAAGAACTTCCAGATGTTCAATCTGGATTTAGAAAAGGCAGAGGAACCATAGGTCAAATTGCCAACATCCATTGGATCATCGAAAAAAGCAAGCAAGTTTCAGAAAAACATATACTTCTGCTTTGTTGACTACATCAAAGCCTTAGACTGTGTGGATCACAACAAACTGTGGAAAATTCTTCAAGGTTCTTCCAGACCACCTTACCTGCCTCCTGAGAAATCTGTATACAGGTCAACAAGCAACAGTTAGAATTAGACATGGAACAACAGACTGGTTCCAAATTGGGGAAGGAGTATGTCAAGACTGTGTATTGTCACCCTGCTTATTTAGCTTATATGCGGAGTACATCATGCAAAATGCTGGGCTGGATGAAGCACAAGCTGGAATCAAGATTGCCAGGAGAAATATCAATAACCTCAGATACGCAGATGACACCACCCTTACGGCAAAAAGTAAAGAAGTACTAAAGAGCCTCTTGATGAAAGTGAAAGAGGAGAGTGAAAAGTTGGCTTAAAACTCAACATTAAAAAAACTAAGATTATGGCATCTGGTCCCATCACTTCATGGCAGATAGGTGGGAAACAATGGAAATAGTGACAGACTTTTTTTTTTTTGTAGGCGGGGGGAGTGGTTCCAAAATCACTGCAGATGGTGACTGCAGCCATGAAATTAAAAGATGCTTGCTCCTTGGAAGAAAAGCTATGACAAACCTAGACAGCATACTAAAAAGCAGAGACATTACTTTGCCAACAAAGGTCCGCCTAGTCAAAGCTATGGTTTTTCCAGTAGTCATGCATGGATGTGAGAGTTGGACTATAAAGAAAGCTGAGCACCAAAGAATTGATGCTTTTGAACTGTGGTGTTGGAGAAGACTCTTGAGGGTCCCTTGGACAGCAAAGAGATCCAACCAGTCCATCCTAAAGGAGATCAGTCCTGGGTGTTCATTGGAAGGACTGATGCTGAAACTGAAGCTCCAATACTTTGGCCACCTGATTCAAAGAACTGACTCATTGGAAAAGGCCCTGGTTCTGGGAAAGACTGAAGGCAGGAGAAGGGGACAACAGAGGATGAGATGGTTGAATGGCATCAACGATTCAACGAACATGAGTTTGAGTAAACTCCGGGGGTTGGTGATGAACAGGGAGGCCTGGTGTGCTACAGTCCACGGGGTCTCAAAGAGTCGGACATAATTGAGTGCCTGAACTGAACTGATGGGACTCAATACTAGAGGAGCAAAGAACTTATCCCAAGGTGTCAAGGGAAAATCAACAAAGTACCCCATCTGTTCAGACTTACACTTCAAAATTTTACCCATGCTCATGTAATACCAGCCTTCTTTTGTAAATTTGGGCTATCCAATTGTTAGACCTTGTGGGAACAATTCACACACCCTATTCCATCTCCAGGTTTAGGATTCAACCCTCCCCCAGCACACACACACACAATGATAGACCAAGAATATCTGCACCTGGTTTAATACCTTATCAATTATATTTCTGTTACTAAAAGGAACAAAGCCAGGGATGGTTCACCGATTGGATGGCTTTGCTTTCTTCTAATGGCCTTGGAGATTTTTTTTTAATGGGGTCTTTTGAGTGATTCCATAAAATCTACCTATAACAGAATCATTTTACTAGAATATTGAATGCACTTTGGCTGACCCTAAACATTCTTAATCTAAAGACGTTTCTTGACTTTACTGACTATGCCAAAGCCTTTGACTGTGTAGATCACAATAAACTGTGGAAAATTCTGAAAGAGACGGAAATACCAGACCACCTGACCTGCCTCTTGAGAAACTTATATGCAGGTCAGGAAGCAACAGTTAGAGCTGGACATTGAACAACAGACTGGTTCCAAATAGGAAAAGGAGTACGTCAAGGCTGTATATTGTCACCCTGCTTATTTAACTTATATGCAGAGTACATCATGAGAAACACTGGGCTGGAAGAAGCACAAGCTGGAATCAAGATTTCTGGGAGAAATCTCAATAATCTCAGCTATGCAGATGACACCACCATTATGGAAGAAAGTGAAGAGGAGCAAAGAGCCTCTTGATGAAAGTGAAAGAGGAGAGTGAAAAAGTTGGCTTAAAGCTCAACATTCAGAAAACGAAGATCATGGCATCTGGTCCCATCACTTCTTGGCAAATAGATGAGGAAACAGTGGAAACAGTGGTTGAATTTATTTTGGGGGGGCTCCAAAATCACTGCAGATGGTGATTGCAGCCATGAAATTAAAAGATGATTACTACTTGGAAGGAAAGTTATGACCAAACTAGATAGCATACTGAAAAGCAGATATATTACTCAGCCAACAAAGGTCTGTCTAGTCAAGGCTATTGTTTTTCTAGTAGTCATGTATGGATGTGAGAGCTGGACTGTGAAGAAAGCTGAGTGCCAAAGAATTGATCCTTTTGAACTGTGGTGTTGGAGAAAACTCTTGAGAGTCCCTTGGACTGCAAGGAGATCCAACCAGTCCATTCTAAAGGAGATCAGTCCTGGGTGTTCTTTGGAAGGACTGATGTTGAAGCTGAAACTCCAATACTTTGGCCACCTCATGCGAAGAGTTGACTCATTGGAAAAGACTCATGCTGGGAGGGATTGGGGTCAGGAGGAGAAGGGGACGACAGAGGATGAGATGGCTGGATGGCATCACCGACTCGATGGACATGGGTTTGAGTGAACTTTGGAAGTTGGTGATGGACAGGGAGGCCTGGCGTGCTGCGATTCATGGCGTCACAAAGAGTCGGACACGACTGAGCGACTGAACTGAACTGAAAGACATTCCTTCTCTAAGAACCGATACCATGTCAGATCAAACTTAACCTTAAAGTCCAGGGTGATTCTTGAATCTCACTCTTATCCCCCTGCTGCAGCATGTGGATAAATCTGTCTTAATGTTCCTGTTGTATGCCTTTGTAGGCAAATTATAAAATATTATAAAGCATTATCACTCATATATTGAGAAAAATCACATTGAGAGTTCCCCTGAAACTCAAAATTGGCATTTGTGGCCTCAGAAGAGTTTTTAATTTGTCATGCCGTGAATTAACATCCCCATTCTCAAAGCTTCAAACTATCTCTTTCCTATTTGTCGTTACTTTGGCTCAGCTCATTGACAATGCTTACCAATTCACGGTGTCCTGAATGGAACATTTTGTAAAGTAATCCCTGGTTCCTTAAATTAACTTATTGCCTCTTAAATGTAATTTTTTTTAAATGTTTTAAAAAATAACCTTACTTTTATTTTCCTTTAGGATCCATCCTTTACTGCTTTGATAACCACTCAAACTCAAGTCCAAAGAGAAATTGTAAATAAACACAATGAACTAAGGAAATCAGTCTCTCCACCTGCCAGTAACATGCTAAAGATGGTAAGAAGCAGGAATACAAAGAAAGTAGTGTGAGCCAGAGTTGGTACGAGTAAGCAGCTGGTAACTGGCCTATCTTAAAAATTTTGTGGCTTACAAATTTCTGTCTCTATTCTTTAATTTCATTTAGCAGTGTCTTGAGCAGGGCAGAAATGAGTTTCCCTTTATAATGGTTGAATAGCTTGTCAAAGTTACAAGGCAATAAAATCGGGAAGGCAGACCGAGAAGCCAAATCTTCAGACATCAAATGTGAAGTCATTACATTTTTTTTTTGTTCACTATCTTCCTCAGTCAAAAATGAATAAATCTATCTTTCAGAATCAATGCCTTTTAGGGTGATAATCATAACAGCCCACTTTCCAGGAAATAGTCCATAAAAACTATCATCTCCCATATGGACACAGTGGGCTACAAATGGAATTGGCAATACCCTGTGTCCGCTTATTACTGTTGAAATGTAGTTACACTCCCTCACATGTTAATTAGTATTAAGAGTAGCACCATTACTAAAGGATCTTGGGTGTGGCTGCTATGCTATCATAGTCAGATAATATTGTATTATCTTAGGTGTCTCTTTCATTAAATATATCACCTGGGCACTTGTCTTTGTTTGTCTTTTATCTGCACTGGGGCAGATAAAGACACACATATGCAAATAAAAAGATATTTTAATCCCAATGACAATTAGGTAATATTATAACTTAGATGATAATATAACTTTTTGGCCAACCTAGCATATCTACAGACATTTTAAAGTAGTGCAGAATCAGCCTACCAATCAGATTTTAAAGCGTGTTCTTCATTGGAGTTGAATCTTTGTGTATTTTGTTTTTCTTGGGATGTTTAGGAATGGAGCAGAGAAGTGACAGCAAATGCCCAGAAGTGGGCAAACAAGTGCACTTTAGAACACAGCAGTCCAAATGAACGAAAGACCAGTAAGTAAATCAATGAATGTTTTCTGAATAAATGAGCAAATAAAATACTGGACAAATAAGATAGACCACTCTGGGGCATTGTACTAAGAAGACTTTGCGAATAAATATATGGCTGTATTTTTAAAATAAAGTGTCTGTATATAGAGAGATACATACTAGTACTAGATACGTACTGCTGCTGCTGCTGCTAAGTCACTTCAGTCGTATCTGACTCTGTGTGACCCCATAGACAGCAGCCCACCAGGCTCCCCCGTCCCTGGGATTCTCCAGGCAAGAACACTGGAGTGGGTTGCCATTTCCTTCTCCAATGCATGAAAGTGAAAAGTGAAAATGAAGTCGCTACTAGTACACAGAAAAGTACTATATTGTGTTTGTTGATTGTTTCCATTATGCAGACTTATTTCTTAAGCAGCATCTCATTTGTTCCTCTTGACCAGCTCATGGTAAAGAGATCATGCATAATCATTTTTCCAATTTTCAAGACTAAAAACTAAGGATATGAAGGAATGTATTATGCAAAAACATAACAGGAAAGAGTGTCATACATTGGAAAATTAACCAGGCTTCCTAATTTCTCACCCTTTGCCTTTTTTGTGTAGCTGTTTGGTGTTTTGAAATCCATTTATTTTGCATTCCCAGAATGTATTAAAATATGTTGAATTGTTGCTAAATTTTACACTAAAAGTATATAAGATTTTTTAAATCAGGATCAATATTTTGGGTGTGTTGATTCATTTTATAAATTTCTGATAACAAACTCAAATATTTCATATAGACTATGTGCCTATAATGTGTAGAATAATAGACACAAAAAAATTATAAGACATATCAAGGATCATAAAAACCACGGAAGAAAAAAAACTTGTATGCATAAATGTTACATAAAATATTTTACATTATCAAGCATGATATGTACATAGACAAGCCCAGTTTAAAAGCAGTGAATGGTTTACCTGTTATTTCAGCAGAATTATTATTGTTTATATTTTTGGATGCAAGAATTATGAAATTACAAGAAGTGACTGCATTCAGTAGAGTATTGGAACAAATGGCCTTAAAAATCCAAGTCTACTGTTAGATTCTTAGTTTCTGTCTTTCCCTATTAAAGGAGACATTCACAAACATTTTATACTCTCTTTAAGCAGCACACAGACATTGTATTTCAAGTCACCAAAATGTAGATATTAAATGAGGGCTAAAAAAAGCTAGGGAAAATTTTCTGGACTACAAGGCACTTATTTCTTTTTCAAATTATTTTTTGTGGTAAGAACACATTTTTTTCAGTTTTTAAAAAAGATATTACGATAGTAAAGACTCAACATGCGATCTACCCTCTTAAGAAATGTTTAAATATGTAAGACAGTATTCTTAACTACAGATGCCTTGTTGTCCATCAGATATCTAGAACTTATTCATCTAGCTTCCCTGAAAGTTTATGCCCATTATTTAGTAACTCCCCCTTCTCCCTTCCCCCAAGCCCAGCAACCACCATGCCACTTTTAGATTCTATGAATGTAACCACCATGCCACTTTTAGATTCTATGAATGTAACCACCATGCCACTTTTAGATTCTATGAGCTACTTCACAAGGATGGAATCAGGCACTGGTTGTCTTTCCGTGACTAGGTGGTTTCACTTAGCATAATGTTCTCAGGGCTCATCCATGCTGTTGCATGTTGCAGAATTTCCTTCTTTTCTAAGGATGAATGATATTCCATTGTATGTATAGACCACGTTTTGTTTATCCATTCATCTGGTGGTGGACCCCTGGGTTGTTCCCACATCTTGGCTGTCATCAATAGTGCGGCAATGATCATAATAGTGCAAATATCTCCTCGAGATCCTGATTTCAGTTCTTGTGGATAAATACTCAAACTCAGGACTGCTGGATCATTTGGTAGTTCTACTTTTAATTCTTTGAGGAAGCTTCATACTGTTTCTCACCGCAGCTGTTCCATTTTGCATTCTCACCAACAGAATATACAAGGATTCCAATTTCTCCACATCCTTTGCTATCACATGCTGTCTTTTGTTTTTTTTTTAATAACATCTTGACAGGGGTAAGGTCATATATTTCACTGTGGTTTTGATCGGCATTTTCCTGATGATTACTGACTTTTGAGTCCCTTTGCATATACCTGTTGGCCATTTGTACATTATCTTTGGAAAAATGCCTCTTCAAGTCCATTGTGGTCAGAAAAGATTTTCAGTCATTTCCTCAGGAAGCTCCCAGAAAAAAAAAGAAAATGGATTTCTGGATATTCCATCCAATTCTCTCTCTCCCCAGGGAAAGGCTAACCACTAGGGTATTTTGTTTGTTCACTCTGTGCTGAACCAGGAAGGGAAGTTATGGCAACCGCCAGCCCAAATCTCTGTCTCTGTTCTTACTAGCCCCAGACCGTGAATTTATGCTAGGTCTTGTCAGCATTGCAAATCAGGCAAGTCCAGAGGCAGTTGCTCAGGCAGCCTCTGGAAAATGTGTGGCATCTGATAACCAAACCAACTTCTTCCCTCCCTGGGGAGAAGCAGGCAGTTGAGGTCTTTTTCTGCTTACCCTGTGCTAAGCTGTAGAAAAGGGTTATGATATATCTCTCAATCCAAATTGCCAACTCTGTTCTCCCCCAGGGAGCAAGACAGTGCTCTAGGACTGGCGAGGAAGGTGCCAGTTCTTTCGGTAACCCCAGAGAAATTGGAGCACTGTACACATTGATCAACTCTACCTCCCAGAGTAGAGCTCAGAGCTAAGATTTTTCATCTGTTTGCTCTGGCACTGACCCAGGAGGAGTTATGGGATCTATCAGCCCCGTCACCATCTCCTTTTTTACCCAATTGTTAGAGCTCCAACTCTAGCAAGACAAGGCAGCCCTGTGGGGAGTCCCCTTGGAAAATTTGGGTTGTGGTACACATGAACCAACCCCTTCCCTCCTCTGGGAGAAGCTGGAAGGTAGGGAGTCTCTTCTGACCATATGGCACTGGGCTGAGGGTAGGGACTCTTGCAAAAGGGTTTTCCAATTTCCCTACAGACTTCAGGGAGTCTGGTTGTATATCCTTCAGAGGATGAAGCTTTAAAATTTGTTTCTTGATTTCTCACGAGGGCAATCAGTTCATGAATTGTTGCTGAGTCAGTGTGTCTGTTGAGGGTAGGAGAGGCCAAAGCTTCCTGTCCCAACATTCTGCCGATGTCACCTTCTGCAAAGTCCTTCCTGCCTAACTCCCTGAGGAGGGTCTGGCTTTGAGACATTATGATTTATTGATTAAGGAAAGATCAACAAGTTTTGAAAGTTGTCTTCCTCCTGATGTCAGTTGCCTCTTGATTAGAGGTCTTAAAAGCTATTGTTGGGGACTTCCCTCGTGGTTAACACTCAGAGCTTCCAGTGTAGGGGGCTTGGGTTCAATCCCTGTTTGGAGAACTAAATTCCCACATGCCCTGTGGCACAAAAATAAAAAATATTGCCTGTAAACTTTTTTTTCCCCAAAGTTTACACAAATCATAATCATAAATCTTTATTCTAGCTCTTATATGTGAAAAATCACTACTGAGGGGGAGTAAGAGAAAAGAAATAATAGAAGTTGTTTGCTGCCTTACTCAAGCTTATAATACAAAGCTGAAAGTACACACATTATACATAAAAAGGATTTAGCGTGAAAAAGAAGGCATCTTTGACAGTCCAGAATGAGGAGGATTTGTTTCATTTTCATTTTTATTGAAATAAAGTTGATTTACAATATTGTGTTAGTTTCAGATGTACAGTAAGGTGATTCAAATATACATATATATAAATATATGTATTCTTTTTTCTACATTCTCTTCTAAGTTATTACAAGATATTGAGTATCGTTCCCTGTGCTATACAGTCGGTCCTTGTCAGAATAAAGTCTTCTTGACCTATTCAAAGGTTGCACGCTGTGACCAGGCTCAGTGGGCTAGGTAGATCTGTCTTCTCTTTACCTTTGTAACTGATTAGGAATGGAAGCCCTTTCTTAATGTATTACAGTTAGAACATATAGGCAGAGTCTGAAGGGTAACATTCTTGTGTTCATATAGTTGACTTCTCTTGCCTTGGCATGCTTGTTGTTGTCTTCATGATGATCTGTTCCTCCTTAGGTACGAAATGTGGTGAGAATCTGTACATGTCAAGTGACCCTACGGCCTGGTCAGATGCAATCCAAAGCTGGTTTAACGAGCACCACGATTTTATCTATGGTTCAGGACCAAAGAGCACCGGTGCAATTGTTGGGCATTATACTCAGGTAAGCAGAACAAATGAAAAACTTCAGCCACAGATGCTCTAAGAGAAAGCTTCTCCAAATGATGACCAACTCCAATGTTCAGTTTAGAAGAGCTTGAGTATAATAGAATCCTGGCATCTGGCTGGTATTTCATTTCAAACCATTTTTACCATGCTCTGCAAAATTCTTAGCCGGGAAGTACAATCTGTACTTTTCCAGCATTAGAAATGGATAAGGTAGTGAATGTACATGGAATGTAATATTTGTAAAGTTTGTGACTTTGTTTCAGGAGTTTAAATATTTCCATAAGGCATATGGCTAAGAACGAGTCGCTGTTTTACATTTGCTGTTATTTGCATTTTAATATTTATCCCTCTTCTTTAATGTACTCTCACGTATTCCCTTATGCATTTGTAGCTTGTCTGGTACTCATCTTTCCGTGTTGGATGTGGAATTGCCTACTGCCCCAATCAAGAGAGTCTAAAATACTATTACGTTTGCCAATACTGTCCCGCGTAAGTATACACTTTAAAATTTGTACCAATAATTCAATGGCAATTTAATATTTTAAAATAGTCTTATATTTAACCAATCAAAATAAAAAGCCTATTTCAATAAAGGGAAGGGATACATTTTTGGAAATGCTTTTTTAAATGAGATACATTCAGCTTACCAGAGAAGAGATCAAGTTCTCATTTCCTGAAACACTTTCCTCAGTTATGAGTTGATGTCTTTTCTCTCAATCCCCTTTCCCTAGAGCTCAAGGTTAGTCCCTGAGCACGTGTTATATACATTTCTCTAGATTTGGTGTCATTAATTCTTGCTAATTTCACATCTTAGGAAGGTGGAAGCTTGTTGGCTAAGCAAGAGGTAGTAGTGGAGTAGAAAATAAAGGATAATAAATTGTGATTTCAGCCCTTTCTGCTAAAATGTTCCAACTCCTACCTATCTTAAAAACCATGCACATTATTATCATTAGAAATGATTCATTCTTTGGGGTGTCAAAGGTTTTTCAAGAGATCTTTAATACATTTCAGAGTCCCAAAAAAGGTAACAGCTTAAGCTTTTGTTTCTCAGAAGTTTTCACAAAAAACTCCATAATGAACAATCCTTAATGTCTGTATTTATAGCAAGAAACATGCTTTTCAGTAAGTAAAATGTTTGAAGTTATCCAGAACAAAGCCTACAAATACATTGAAGACCTAACCTTAAGATATCTGTTAGTCTTGATTTCTTTTAAAACTTGGAATTCTTTACTACTACAGGTAGGGGGTCCCCAAAACCAAACCTCCTACAGGGTTTACTTGATACTATAGGTGGCTCAGTTGGTAAAGAATCTGCCTGCAATGCCGGAGACCACCTGCAATGCAGGATACCTGGGTTCAATCCCTGGGTCGAGAAGATCCCCTGGAGAAGGAAATGGCAACCCACTCCAGTATTATTGCCTGGAAAATCCCATGGACAGAGGAGTCTGCGAGGCTACAGTCCATGGGGGGGGGGGGGGAGGTCACAAGAGTCAGACACGACTTAGTGACTAAGCCACCATAGGTGACCAGGCACATAAACTTCCTGTTTAAGGAGTGTGGCCTCCAAAGTCATTTTCCTGCAAACACCTATTGGAGTTTAGTATTAATAGAAAGAATTGGTAGGTCATTTGGAGGACAACTGAGGCCTAAGAAGATGCTGAACTGATCTCCTCCCCTGGAGACAATGAATCTGCACCTACATACAGAGGAGGTCCCCCTGAAGAAGACATGCGGGCTGATTGAACAGCTACCGTACATAGACGGACCACACAGAAATGGGGGAAAGATGGAGAATGTATCCAGACTCACTGCCTGGCTGTGAGAGACGAGGCATTTGGAGCCAGGCACTTGAAGTGAGAGTTGGCATGCATAATGAGGAAAAGCAGGTGTGAAAGAACCTCTGGAACACTTTTGTATCCGTGTCATCATTTCTCCAAGGGCGGCCACCACGCATACTGCTGTGTTCTGTGCAGGGAGACTGAGCTGCAGATACATTGCCTTGGGCCCTTGACCCCCTTGACACTGCTGAGATTTGGATTCCCGTGTATTTTCCAATGAATTACATAAACAGTCAATAGGATAATGATCATCAGTGAATTACAAGTTAGTCACTGTAATTGATTATACCCCGGATATTGGTGCTTACCAAAACTTTTAAAACTAATGTTCTTTTTTTAGTAAATATAAATCGCTCACATACCACCTCTGGAAACTCACAAGCCTCCCCTAGCTTTTCAGACCCACAGACATACACATCATAAATCACTTAAGGATCAGAATATCATCTAGAAATTAAATATATGCATATTTAATGTGATATACATATGGGAGCTTTGTTGTCCCTAGTTCATAGTAGAGAAATTATGGTATTTATCCTCTTTTAAATATAAAATTATATTGTAACATTGTGTTTTCTTTTTTATACTGCAACCCCCCTACCACCAGGACCTTCCCCTGTCTCTGTAAGGGACATATTTACTCCTAGTCAGCTCATTGAGGTGAGCAGCCTTACCAGTTTGACTGAGACTTCTCTGGTAGCTCAGATGGTAAAGAATCTGCCAGCAATGCAGGAGACCTGGGTTCAGTCCCTGGGTTGGGAAGATTCCCTAGAAAAGGGAAAGGCTACCCACTCTAGTATTTTTGCCTGGGAAATCCCATGGGCAGAGGAGCCTAGCAAGCTACCATCCATGGGGTCACAAAGGATCAGACACAACTTAGCTACTAAACAACAAGTGGAGATGAAAAGCATGTTGCCACAAAAATGTACTCTGAAAGCTTTAAACTAATGATGCCAACTTAGTTGCTCAGCCTGAAGAATTAGAGTCAAGGAGATGGGTCAACGTGTGTGAAGTGTCTCCTTAATTTGGATGTTATCTAAATTATCTACGTGTTGGGAGTTGTAATTTTTCAGTTTTGTCAACATAACTAAAAACATTTAATAACCTATCATACCTGGAGTGGTTGATGTTGCTCTTGGCAACCAAACAGCAAAGTGAAAAATATTTAACATTGTGTGTTTTAAATCGCAGTGGTAACAACGTGAGTAAAAAGAATACCCCTTACCAACAAGGAGCACCTTGCGGCAGTTGCCCTGGTAACTGTGACAATGGATTGTGCAGTAAGTTTGAAATGATTAACTTGTATTATAGTCAGGAATTTATATTTTGAGACTCCTCTGGTGGTCTAGTGGTTAAGACTCCGTGCTTCCAATGCAGGAGACATGGGTTTGTTCCTTGGTTAAGGAACTAAGATCACACATGCCACAGAAAGTGGTCCAAAATTTTTTTTTTAATTAAAAAAAAGAATTGGTATTTAATTTTCTTTTTATGGATTAGGAAATCTCCTAACAAACTTAAATAATGTCTTTATGCAAAAGACAAAATGATTACTCAACAGAGTGTAAGTAAATATTTTACACACTTCAATAACCTTCGTATTTTTTGCAATTAAAAGAATAGAGACATACCTCACCACAAGAAAGAGGTAACTCTACAGGAAGTCACACACATTTGGGGGTTTGTCAATGCACATAAAAACTATTTTACACTATCCTGTAGTCTATTAAGTGTGAAATAGTATTATGTCTAAAACCAATGTGCTTAAGTTAACATAAATAGTACTTTCAGAAAAATGACGCTAATAGATTAGCTTGATGCAGGGTCACCACAAGCCTTCAATTTTTAAAAAACAAAACACAATATCTGCAAAGCACAATAAAGTGAAATGAAATAAAATGAGGTATGCCTATATTACCACATGTAAGATGAAATGAAACATCTAGAATTCATTTGTTTTTGTGACCATGGAGAGCTCATTAATAGCTATTCATCCATGCTTCTGATAAATAGTTTATTTTATCAACATTAATACCATTACACCAAAGATTGTATTTTGAAAGAGCAAAATGTATAAATTTAAGGATGTGAGACCACATTATGGCTCAGTCTACACAAACAAAATATTTCTTTTTGTGCAAATGAGTCCCTCATGATGACTTAGCATTTTTTTCTATAGTATAATTGGAAGCATGGTGATTAACATAATCAATGATCACCATCCTATAATTTAATCATGATTGTATACACATTTTTAATGATAAAATCCAACCTGTACTTGATATTGGTTCATAGAGTCCACGAACATATTGTTGAAAGGGAAGGAATAAAATAAATGTCATAAATGTCATGTCTAAAGTTGTCATGATCTGAAACAAAAATAGCTGTTGGCTTTTTATAGTTGGTATACTTTTATTAAAATTATTACCAACAGTAGAGTTGAATTCATCTATAGTCCACATTCCTTCTTACTGAATTATAGAACTAGAATTCAGAATATTGATAATGTCAGAACTATAAATCAACTAGAGGAAAAATATCAACTTAAAAAAATGTGGAATACCTCTACCTCTACTGAATGCTATATTTGCTAAGGAGCTTGGAATTTATCCTATTAGCAATAAGCACACAATTACAAAGGTTTTCAACAAAAGAGTAACAAGGTCAGAATAATGTTTTATAAACAGCTTTCTAGCAATGGTGTGTAGAAATTATTGGATGGAATTTAGTTAGAAAACTGTTGAAAAACATGAATTGAAAAGAAATTGAGGGACTTGCCTGGTAGCCCAGTGGCTAAGACTCCAACCTCCCAATGCAGGGGGCCTGGGTTCGATCCCTGGTCAGGGAATTAGATCCTACATGCCACAACTAAGACTCAGTGAAGCCAAATAAAGAAATTGAATGTCTTGACTGCATTACTGGCAAAGTGAATGAGGAACAATGGACAGGGCTAAGAGACAAGACATAGAATAGCCAGTGTTTGTTACCAGACTAGCTTACTAGTTGCTGCTGGTCTCAAGTGGTCTTTGAACACCGTGGCTAGTAAGATTAAGGAACCAAATTTTTAATTTTGCCTAATTTAGAATAATTTAAGTTTAAATAGCTCTGTGTGGCTGCTATGTCCCATATTAGAGTCTGCAGGTATTTTCATTTCACACTCTTTGCTAAGGGAGCAAAGAAAAAGTGGTGGTTGATCAGCGCACTCAGCTAAGGCACCTCGTATGTCCCTGAAGAAGTGAAAGGCCCTTCGTGGTGATGTGACCCTGACTCGCTTATCCAGTCTTGCTGCCTCTGTGCGCACTTTGAATGTGTGGATTGCTTTGTTGCTACTGAGGAAAACGATAATGATGTTAACTCGTCTGTTTTGTTACAGCCAATACTTGCGAGTATGAAGATCTCCTCAGTAACTGTGATTCCTTGAAGAAAACAGCTGGCTGTGAACACGAATTGCTCAAGGAAAAGTGCAAGGCGACTTGTCTGTGTGAAGGCAAAATTTACTGAAATGCCCGATTTGCATTGTGTGGGACTAAATGGAGAAAAGCTGCATCATTTAGTTGACACATACCAAGAGGGAGACTGTAGACGTGTTAGATATACATCTGATTCCCAACAATAATGAACCTTTTTTCCTGGATATTTACAGAGATCTCTTTCATACAGCAATTTACAAAAGCAGCATAGTCTACAATGACAACTTTGGACTGATACAAACGTGTCACGTTACCTTTAATTAAATGAATCAAGTTGAAGATTTTGAAAGCTGTACAACCACAGGATTTAGTCTGGATTAAAATAGTTACGTTTCCTGAAACAACATGCCAAAACAACATTGTCACTCCTTAGAATGAATTCAAAACTTGACATCTACCTTTGTTTTCCAACCTCTTCTTTAAACAAAAGCAAACAACTTTAAGAATAAAGAACTTATCTAAGCAAACATATGGATGTGATTTAAATAAATAAAATATAAAATCGTATTTTATAATATTTATACATAACCTTAGTTAGACTCAGGCCAGATAAACGATAAGACAAAGCAAAATTTCTGAAAACAGCTGCCTATAAAATTAGATTTTAACAATAATAGCAAAATGAATCAGTTATATTCTCATTTGTTTTTTGACTTTTTTATCTCCTCCTAACTGGCTTGGTAGGACTTCCCTGGTGGCTCAGATGGTAAAACGTCCACTTACAATGTGGGAGATGTGGGTTCGATCCCTGGGTCAGGAAGATCCTGTGAAGAAGGCAATGGCAGCCTACTCCAGTACTCTTGCCTGAAAAATCCCATGGATGGAGGAGCGTGGTAGGCTACAGTCCATGGGCTTGCAAAGAATAGGACACAACTGAGCAACTTCACTTTCATTTTCACTTAGCTGATTTGGTATCCTATTTTTTATGTAAAAAAAAAAAAAAAAATACACATGTATTCGTTGGGCAAAATGTTTGTTCGGGTTTTTCTGTACTACGTAATGAAGTGTTTGGCCAACCCAATACCCTCACATTTACGGAAAAATGTACATGCCACATATGAAAAGTGTACAGAAACGAAAGAGATTGGTTACATAGAGTAAGTGGGCACAGAAAGGAGGGATGGGGAGTGTCAAAATGATAGGAATAAATGCGTGGGGGGAGTGACTTCTTCATTTGCATAGCTTTATTTTGTGATTTTTGTTAATATTTCACACACTCTTTAACATAAAATATAATCAACAGGATGGAGAGAAAATCCAAAATGTAATAGAAATAAGAATAAACTATTGATTATAAAATAATCACCATAAAGTGTGAAAAAAATCAATTCAACTAATGTTTGAATGCTGTATTTGGACTATATGTCTTCTATATATTTATACAAACAAATATTCTAGTTAATAAAATTTTGCTTTTAACGTAGACCCGTGGATTAGTAGTTCTGAAAGTACTGTGTACCCTGTGCTGTGCTTAGTCACTCAGTCATGTCCGACTCTTTGTGACCCTATGTATGGACTATAGCCTGCCAGGCTCCTCTGTCCATGGGGATTCTCCAGACAAGAATACTGGAATGGGTTGCCGTGCTCTCCTCCAGGAGATCCTCCCAACCCAGGGATCAAACCCAGGTCTCCCGCATTGCAGGCAGATTCCTTACCATCTGAGCCCCCAGAGAAGCCCAAGAATATTGGAGTGGGTAGCCTATGCCTTTTCCAAGGGAACTTCCCAATCCAGGAATCAAACCAGGGTCTCCTGCATTGCAAGCAGATTCTTTACCAGCTGAGCTACCAGGGAAGCCCACTATGTACCTTACAAACACAAATAATTACAAAGAATGGAAGTCAGGTTTCTCACTGCTGGAGAAAGGATTTACACATATAGAAATAAAATAATGGATCAAATCCTGTGTTGTACTGGAATTGAGGTGTTGGTGTGAATTTGTGGTTTTTCACATATAGAGACAGAAACGGCAAGAGAAATATCAGTGATAGAAGCAGAAGGACTTCCTCCCCTTCTGAAATCTGAATGGTTGATTTCTGAAACTGGAAAAGAACATAATGGTCCCCAGAGCCACTAGGGATACAAACCATATTTTGGTATGCTAATTTTGGATAATCAGTTCAGTTCAGTCACTCAGTCTTGTCCAACTCTCTGCGACCCCATGGACTGCAGCATGCCAGGCCTCCCTGTACATCACCAACTCCCAGAATTTACTCAAATGCATGTCCATTGAGTCGGTGATGCCATCCAGCCATCTCATCCTCTGTCGTCCCCTTCTCCTCCTGCCTTCAAGCTTTCCCAGCATCAGGATCTTTTCCAATGAGTAAGCTCTTCACATCAGGTGGCCAAAGTATTGGAGTTTCAGCTTCAGCATCAGTCTTTCCAATGAACATTCGGGAATGATTTCCTTTAGGATGGACTAGTTGGATCTCCTTGTAGGCCAAGGGACTCTCAAGAGTCTTCTCCAACACCACAGTTCAAAACCATCAATTCTTCGGCGCTCAGCTTTCTTCACAGTCCAACTCTCACATCCATTCATGACCACTGGAAAAACCATAGCCTTGACTAGACGGACCTTTGTTGGCAAAGTAATGTCTCTGCTTTTGAATATGCTGTCTAGGTTGGTCATAACTTTTCTTCCAAGAAGTAAGCGTCTTTTTAACTCATGGCTGCAGTCACCATCTGCAGTGATTTTGGAGCCCAAAAAAATAAATTCTGCCTGTTTCCACTGTTTCCCCATCTATTTGCCATGAAGTGATGGGATTGAATGCCATGAGCTTTGTTTTCTGAATGTTGAGCTTTAAGCCAATTTTTTCGCTCTCCTCTTTCATCAAGAGGCTGTTTAGTTCTTCTTCACTTTCTGCCGTAATGATGGTGTCATCTGCATATCTGAGGTCATTGATAATTCTCCCAGCAATCTTGATTCCAGCTTGTGCTTCTTCCAGCCCAGCATTTCTCATGATGTACTCTGCATATAAGTTAAATAAGCAAAGTGACAATATACAGCCTTGACGTACTCCTTTTCCTGTTTGGAACCCGTCTGTTGTTCCATGTCCAGTTCTAACTGTTGCTTCCTGACCTGCATACAGATTTCTCAAGAGGCAGGTCAGGTGGTCTGGTATTCCATCTCTTTCAGAATTTTCCACAGTCCACACAGTCAAAGGCTTTGGCATAGTCAGTAAAGCAGAAATAGATGATTTCTGGAACTCTCTTGCTTTTTCTATGATCCAGCGGATGTTGGCAATTTGGTCTCTGGTTCCTCTGCCTTTTCAAATACCAGCTTGAACATCTCGAAGTTCACGGTTCACATATTGTCAAAGCCTGGCTTGGAGAATTTTGAGCATTACTTTACTAGCATGTGAGATGAGTGCAATTGTGTGGTAGTTTGAGTATTCTCTGGCATTGCCTTTCTTTGGGATTGGAATGAAAACTGACCTTTTCCAGTCCTGTGGCCACTGCTGAGTTCTCCAAATTTGCTGGCATATTGAGTGCAGCACTTTCACAGCATCATCTTTCAGGATTTGGAATAGCTCAACTGCAATTCCGTCACCTCCACTAGCTTTGTTCGTAGTGATGCTTTCTAAGGCCCACTTGACTTCACATTCCAGGATGTCTGGCTCTAGGTGAGTGATCACACCATCGTGATTATCTGGTCATGAAGATCTTTTCTGTACAGTTCTTCTGTGTATTCTTGCCACCTCTTCTTAATATCTTCTGCTTCTGTTAGGTCCATACCATTTCTGTCCTTTATTGGATGATAATTATTCATAAAATGTAACAGCAAAGGGAGAAATGCAGTCTTAATCACTTTTCAGTGAAACACTAATACCTTTGAGTTTAAAAAGTTCCAGAAAAAATGGTTTCAGACTGGCCACATGAAGTATTCATCCTTCTCTCTGGAACACAAAGCTGGTGGTAACTTATGAGCGGCCATAGGAGGGCTCAGGGGAGTCCAGAAAACAAACTCATCTTTGAGATCTGAAGCTACTGTAAACATGCTGAGTGAGAGTCCCCAGACATCGGAACCTTTAGAGTCACAGATCTGTGAAAGAAGCTGGTGCAGAAGCTTAGAGAGAGCAGGCGCTATGGAGGAGGTGCTAGTGTCTGTTAGCACAGGCAAGAAAACCCCCGGGGTGCCCCAGATCCTTGGGGTTAAAAGAAGGATTTCTGGCTCTTTCAGTGGCAGGAAGCAGGGAACACTCCCTCTCCCCATCACACACATACATATACATACACACATGAAAACAATTAATGGAAGTTGTTTTAAAACTAAAACCATAGTACTGGGAAATACAATTACAAAATGTACTTCGGTGACTGTGCAACTGTTTGTTGAGGCTGTTCCCAGGGTAGGAACATGTAAACTGGGTAGTAGAGAAGCATCTATTGTAAATAGAAAAGTACAGAAGAGCTTCCTTCAGATCAGTGCAGGCTTAAAAAAAAATTCTATTATCAATATTGTCTTAAAGCTGATTTGTCTTTAGCGATTTTGTGAACAAAAGAACACATAAAGCAGTCCTTCCCAAACTTTGGAAAAATGTGTATTGCACAGGACACTGGGCTTTGTTTCAAGGTCGCTTGGTCAAACACATTAGGAAGTAGTGAGTTCAACTAATAACAGACTTCTTAAAAGGGTACCTGTAACTTTATATATAAGCTTTCTATATAAATTACTTTGCAAATAGCTAAGAAGATAGCCTATGCAGCATTTTCCATATATATTTTTTGACTCTTCATTCTGCAGGATGTGGTATTAGACATTCTACCATAATGAATGAATTGTTCAGAAGTGTATTGCCTTTAATAATTGTCATTTTATTGAAACAACCCAGGTGCATTATAAGATATTTGGAAAATCTAGAAATAGACGAGGAAAAAAATAGGAAAAAAATAGACGAGGAAAAAAACCTGCAGTTTTACCACTCACATCATCATGTATTGGTTTCCACTTATGTCTGTGTGTCTGTATATGTGTTTATAGAAAATTATGATCATTGTACATCCATAGAGTTTTGTCTCCTGTTATTTAATAAAAGCCCTTAATGGAAACAAAAAAAAAAAATGTACTTCGATCTGTATATAGAATATTTAATGTCACCAGATACTGGTTTCTTTTTTCAAATTGAGATGATTTTTTTCTTTTCTAAGTGAAATAACGCATGGAAGATACTTAGCAGTAAGAGAGACTAATCGTGCTCAAGAAATTCTAATTCACTTCTCTGTGTCTCCTTCATGCTACTAAAGTTAATAATGAGTCTACATTCCAGGGGATATGCTGATTGGCTTATAGTCGTTTTTGCACTTTATCCTCCTAATAGGCCTTTGTCTCCATTCTGCAAGTAAGTGAACAGGGATAGGAGGATTTTTTGGTCCGCATATAGACAACCATGCAACCTCAGAGCACAGACTCAACTCTCGGGCTTTTATGCAATATGCAATGCTGTTTCCTGATCTAGACTAACACTAATTGACAGTTTAGATTAAAAAATGCACTCAGACTGAGGATTTAATATGAAATAAAACAAATGTTTATACAACGTTCCTAAATTTCTTTGTCCTATATTCTTAGAGATGTGTTTACCTTTGACAATCAAACATTTAAGACTTGTAGTTTAATTGTAGTCAGACATAGAATACCTTCATAGAATTGTATAAAATTACATCATGACTCAGTCCTATTGACTTCCATTTTATTATTTTAAAAACCGGTTCTATAAACCGTAAAATTACTACAGAAATATTCTTTGTGAGACTGACATAGATTTGTTCAGACATCAAAGGTTTCTTTACCAAGAAGAATGTATTGCCAAAGAAATCATTAACATACTTCCTGCTGAAACTGTAGTGAAAGAACACTGTCTGTTCTCTAATTTAACAAAAAGAAAGAAAAAAATAATTGTCATCTCCACCTCTTCGGTAAATATGGCCCACCACTACTGTTTCTGGGGGGAGGAAGAAATAGGAGCTTGGCCTCAGCAGATGCAGTACGAAGGCTGAGGAGCGCCTCTGCACCCGGGAACTCAGCGGATGGGGAATCCAGCATCGTCCTTGGCATTGCATGTTCCTGTTAGTGTAGAGCGGGCTTCTCATGGGACTGGCATTTCGTGGCGGAGCGCACGGACTCTGGGATTCGAGGGCTTCCCTAGTTTCAGCTCTCTGCCTCAGTAGTTGTGGCAGCCTGGCTGTAGAGCGTTGGCTTAGTATCTCCTCCCCACGAGAGATCTTCCCCGACCAGGAGTCGAACACTTGTCCTCTGCTTGCAAGTCAGGTTCTCAAGCCCTGCTGCTGCTGCTTCTAAGTCGCTTCAGTCGTGTCCGACTCTGTGCGACCCCATAGACGGCAGCCAACCAGGCTCCGCCGTGCTTAGGATTCTCCAGGCAAGAACACTGAAGTGGGTTGCCATTTCCTTCTCCAATGCATGAAAGTGAAAAGTGAAAGTGAAGTCGCTCAGCCGTGTCCGACTCTTAGCGACCCCATGGACTGCAGCCTACCAGGCTCCTCCGTCCATGGGATTTTCCAGGCAAGAGTATTGGAGTGGGGTGCCATTGCCTTCTCCGCTCAAGCCCTGAGTCACCAGAAAGACCTACATCACCTTTTTTGAGGGCCAGTGTTCCCTCAAGGTCTGCAGGGCTTGGGAATGAAGATAAAGTGGTTCACAGCACCAGCTTTAAAGCTGCAGCTGCAGGAAATGTCCACGAGATGGCAACACTTTTCATTTACTTCTGGAATTCCTAGAGGCAGCCGAATCCTGGACAAAGTCGTGTTCCTCAGTTTCAGATTAGAGGCGGGTGTGCCAGGTAACGGGTCTCATTCCTTCTTCCCCCTTAACCTTCCGCCAACCCGCAGCAAATGCCAAGCCATGCCCATAGTGCGATGCAAAAGGTGCTGTTTCTTCCTTCTTAGGAAGGGAACCGCCAAAGAAGAAGGCTGGCACTGGCAACCCCACCATGAGGGGCTGGGTGACCAGCTGACATTTCAGCTCTCTCTCTGCCCATGGGGACCACTGTGTTCTGGGTCCACACTACTTGGTTGAGCTGTCGGAGGACCTGTCTAGATCTGGAGGTCGCAGTCCCATGCACACAAGACCAAGTGCTCCAGCTCAAAAAGGGGCTCCTCCCCTGGACCCCCTCCCCGGGCCCCTCAGCTCCACCTCACTCCAACCCTGGGCTCCAAGGAGCTAACACCAGCCTGGGTTATGGAGGCCTGCGGGGAATACCCTTGGTGTTTCTCCTCTGTTCTTTTTCAATTTCGTTTCTATTTTTTATTAAAGTGGTGTGGATTTACAATGATGTGCGTGTATCCAGCCAGGGCAGTCTGATCCGGTTGCCCGATACATCAGTCTCTCCCAGCCAGACTTTTCCCACGTCGGTATTACAGAGTGCTGAGTAGAAATCCCTGTGCTGGACTGAAGGGCCTTGCTGATTCACTTTTCGGATCTACTACTGGGCGAACCTGAGGCCCAGCCTCCTTGTTTCTTCTTCCCCTGCCCCATTTTTTCTTTTCAGAAACCAGAAGCTTTTTGTCTGTGTCCTGGAGTCTGTTTTTCGTTTTCAAATGAGTTCATTGGAATCAATTTTTACATTCTATCTGCAAGCCATACCCTAGGATCCTTCTCATTCTTGCTCTGTCTGCCCTCACTCAACATGACCATCTCCAGGGTCATCCATGTCGCTGGAAAAGGCATTATATTATTCATTTGGATGCCTGAGTAATACTGCCTTATGTAGATAAATATATAAAACAATTTCTTTTATCATGCCTCTGATGGTGCCCATTTTGGTTGCTTCCATGTCTTGGTTTTTGTAAAGCATCCTGCATGAAGGCTAGGATGCAAGTGTCTCTTGGAATGAGGATTTTTCTATGTGTATAGGCCAAGACACAGCATTGCCGAATCCTGAAGCAAGCCTGTTTGGGGGGTTAAGACACTTCCCTACTGTTCTCCATCCTGGCTATTACCAGTTTAAATTCCCTCATATCCCTAAGGAGAATTCTATTCCCTCTATGCTCTCATGCTGGGTATAATTGCTAGACTTTTGTGTGATGGCAATTGTGACCTTTTAGGAATAACTCATTATAGTTTCGATATGCAGTTCCATACTAAAGAGCCACATGGAGTATCATTTCCATTGCTTTGAAACACCAGAACAAAAGCCCTGTGCCTTAACTTGACCTGTGGAAACCAGATTATGGAAGGACAGCACTTTGAAAATATTGCTGCATTCCCTAGGGCAGCACATTTCTTTCTTTCTGTCTCACTTTATAGATTT
Organism: Bos taurus; assembly: GCF_002263795.3. Lineage (NCBI taxonomy): Eukaryota > Metazoa > Chordata > Mammalia > Artiodactyla > Bovidae > Bos > Bos taurus. The sequence continues at coordinate 22,405,947 of NC_037350.1, read as the reverse complement.
GTTTTTGCCTGGGCTGCATCTTTCTTACTGTCCCAGGGTTGTCTCTGTTTGTGCACAGCGGGCTTCTCATGCACTGGCATGTCTCAGAGGGGTGCATGGGCTTTAGGGTTCATGGGCTTCACTAGCTTCAGCACTCTGGCTCAGAGCTGCAGCTGCCTGGCCGTAGAGCGTGGGCTCAGCAGATGTGGCGCAAGGGCTTAGAGCTCCCCCGAACCTGGGATCTTCCTGGACCAGCAGCGGAACACTTCGTCCTCTGTGTCGTGAGTTAGGCTCTTAAGTCCTGGGTTACCAGAAAGACCCACAGGACCTTTCTAGAAAGCCGGTGTTCCTTAAAGCTCTGCAGGCCTTGGGAATGAAGGTGAAGTGTTCCCTGGCACCAGCTTTAAAGCTGCAGTTCCAAGAAATGTCCACGAGGCAGCAGCATTTTTCCGTTTACCACTAGGATTCCTAGGGCCAGTAGAACCCTCGAGGAAGTCCTGTTCCTCAGTAGTAGATTAGAGTCGAATGTGCCAGGCCAGGGGTCTCATTGCTTCTTTCTCCTTTGCCTTCTGCCAGTCCGGGACAAATGGCAAGCCGTGCCCCAACTGCGATGCTGAGGGTGCTATTCTTCCTCCTCAGCTGGGAAAACACCAAGGAAGAAGGCTGCTGGTGGCAACCCCACCACCGAGAGATTTGGTGGCCAGCTGCCTTTTCAACGCTGTCTCCGCCCACAGGGACCACCTCGGGACCGCGTTTTCTGGGCACACGATGTGTGGTTGAGCTGTCAGAGCACCCGTCTAGATCTAGAATCCCAGTCCCGTGAACACGAGACCACATGCTCCAGCTTCCACAGGGGCTCCTTTGCTGATGCCCCGTCCCCAGTTCCCTCAGCCCCACCACTCTCCAGCCTTAGGCTCCAAGGGTCCTCAGGCTCCAGGGATGTGACACCAGGCAGGGTTATCAAGGTCTGAAGGGAATCCCCTTGGTGTTTCATCTGTGTTCTTTTTAAATTTAATTTTTGCTCGATTAAAATACAGAAGGTTTATGATATTGTGTATGCTTCAAGCTACAGCAACTGGATCCCATTACACAGGTCCATAAATCTACTCTTGAGTGTTCTTTTCCCACATAAGTATTACAGAGGGCCGAGGAGACACTCGCGTGCAAGAGTAGGTCCTTCTGATTCACTTTTCATGTCTATAACTTGGCATTCGTGAAGTCTCGCCTCCTCTTTCTCCCATCTAAGGCCCCATCTTTTCTTTTTGGAACCCAGAAGACGGTCGTCTGTGTCCTGAGGTTTCTTTTTGTTTTCTTTTTCAAAATGAGTTCAGAGGAATCGATTTTTATATTCTACCCATAAGTCATCTCCTAGGATCCTCCTCCTTCTCTGACTGCCCTAACACAGTATGACCATCCCCAGGTCCATCCATGATGCTGGACAAGGCATTATGTCATTCATCTGGATGCCTGCATAACACTGCCCTGTGTCAAGAGATATAGTAAACATTTTCTTTTATCCGTGGCTCTGACAGTGCCCATTTTGATTGCTTCCACATCTTGATTATTGCAAACGCCCTGCATGAAGAATGGGATGCAAGTGTCTCTTCTAAGGAGGATTTATGTCTGCATATAAGGCCCAGGAGTGGCATTTCCAGATCCAGAATCAACTCTGTTTGGGGGGTTTAAGGCACTTCCCGACTGTTCTCCATCCTGGCTGTTACCATTTTGCATTCCCTCAAATCGGGTAGGAGAGTTCTCTTTTGTCCAAGCCCTCACGCCACGTGTAGTTCCTAGACTTAGGCGATGGTGATTGTGATCTGCGAGGAGTGACACCTCCTCCTAGTTTGAATATGCAATTCTATAATAATGACTCATCTGGAGCATCTTTTCTCGTTCTTCTAAATTCAAACAGCAAAACAAAAGCCCTGTGTGATAACTTGACCTCCAGAGACCAAGTTTTGGAAGGATGGCCAATTTGAAAACTTTTCCCACTATCTATCCCAAGAATATCTTACTCTCTGTCATTTTCATTTACAGGTTTGTGTTTGCCTGGGCTGTGTCTTTCTTACTTTATTAGGGTTGTTTCTGTTTGTGTACAGCAGGCTTCTCACGGCACTGGTATTTCTTAGGGCGCTCGGACTCTAGGATTCGAGGGCTTCGCTAGTTTCCGCTCTCTGGCTCAGGAGTTGTGGCTGTAAAGCGTTGGCTTAGTACCTGTGGCACAAGGGCTTAGGAGCTCCTCCCCACGAGAGATCTTCCCCCACCAGGAGTCGAACACTTGTCCTCTGCCTAGCAAGTTGGGTTCTTAAGCACTAGGTTACCAGAAAGACCCACAAGATATTTGTTGAAGACCAGTGATCTAACCCTAACCCTAACCCTAACCCTTTCTTAAGGGTCTGCAGGCCTTCTGAAAGAAGGGGAAATGGTCCCAAGCAGCAGCGTTAAAGCGGCAGTTTCAGGAAGTGTCCACAAGGCAGCAGCACTTTTCCATTTCCCTCGGCAATTCCTAGGCTCCGCAGAGTCCTGGAGAAAGTCGAGCTGCTCAGTTGGAGATTAGATTCGACTGTGCTAGGTCTCGGTTCTCATTACTTCTTCCCTTTTAGCCTTTTGCCACCCCGAGACAAATGCCAAGCCCTGGGACTTGGACCTCCAGATCTAGACAGGTTCTCCAACAGTCTCCGGAGGAGACTGCCTTTCGGAAGGATGGCGGCATTGAAAAACTTTACCCACTGCGTATCGCAGGACATGTGTTTCTTTCTCTCTCACTTTGATTTACCGATTTATTTTTGGTCCGGCTGCGTCTTCCTTGGTGCCTCCGGGCTTTGTCTGTTTGTGCGGAGCAGGCTTCATACTGCAGAGGCTCCTCTTGCCGGAGAGCACAGGCTCCGGGATTCACTGGCTTCACTCGTTTTCAGCTTTCTGGCTTAGGAGTTGCAGCTTGCTGGCTGTAGAGCATGGGCTCAAAAAATGCAGCACAAGGGCTTAGGGGCTCGGGTTGGGCGAATCTTCCCCGAACCAGAATCAAATCCTTGTCCCCTGCATGGCAAGTCGGATTCTCAACCACTGGACCACCACGGAAGCCCCACCGGACATTTTTTGAAGGCAGGCATGCTTTAGAGCCAGGCTGGCCTTGGGCGAGTAGCCGCGAGCATCAGCTTTAAAGTCGCAGTTGCGAGAAACGTCCACAAGGCGGCAGCACTTCTCCATTTCGCCCTTGGCATTCCTCTGGCCAGTTGAGCCCTTGAGAAAGCCCTGTTCTGGGCTGTTGATTAGAGTGGGCTGTGCCAGGCCACGGGTTTCATTACTTCTTCCCACTTAGCCTTCAGCTCCACCGACCAAAAATGCCAGGCCCTGCCCAAACTGCAACGCTGAGGGTGCTGTCCTTCGTCGTCTAGGTGGGGGCCTCCAGGAAGGAGGCTGCTGGTGGCAAGACTACCGTGGGGGAAGGGGTGACCCGTTGACTATTCAGTGCTCTCTCAGCCCTTAGGGCCCACAGTTTTGGGGGTGCCCTAGGGGTGGCTGCAGTCCATGGGGTCGCTAGGAGTCGGACACGACTGAGCAACTTCACTTTCACTTTTCACTTTCATGCATTGGAGAAGGAAATGGCAACCCTCTCCAGTGTTCTTGCCTGGAGAATCCCAGGGATGGGGGAGCCTGGTGGGCTGCCGTCTATGGGGTCGCACAGAGTCGGACACAACTCAAGTGACTTAGCAGCAGCAGCAGCAGCAGGGGTGACTGAGCTATCAGAGGGCCCACCTGGATCTGGAGGTATTGGTCCCATTCACGGGACCAGGTGCTCCAGGTCCCAAAGGGGCTCCTTTGCTGGCACCTCCTCCCCAGGTCCCTCAGCTCCACCACAGTCCAGCCTGAGGTTCCAAGGCTGTTCAGACTCCAGGCATGTGACACGAGCCCTGGTCACCGAGGCCTGAGGGGAACACCGTTTGTCCTTTCTCTCTGTTCTTTATAAATTAGTTTTTATTTCAGTTCCGTTCAGTCGCTCAGCTGTGTCCAACTCCTTACAACCCCATGGACTGCAGCACGCCAGGCCTCCTTGTCCATCACCAACTCCCGGAGTTTACCCATGCTCGTGTCCATTGAGTTGGTGATGCCATCCAGCCATCTCATCCTCTGTCGTCCCCTTCTCCTCCTGTTTTCAATCTTGCCCAGCATCAGGGTCTTTTCAAATGAGTCAGTCCTTTGCATGAGGTGGCCAAAGTATTGGAGTTTCAGCTTTGACATCAGTCCTTCCAATGAACACCCAGGACTGATCTCCTTTAGGATGGACTGGTTGGATCTCCTTGCAGTCCAAGGGACTCTCAAGAGTCTTCTCCAACACCACAGTTCAAAAGCATCAATTCTTCGGTGCTCAGCCTTCTTCACAGTCCAACTCTCACATCCATACATGACCACTGGAAAAACCATAGCTTTGACTAGGTAGACTTTTGTTGGCAAAGTAATGTCTCTACTTTTGAATATGCTATCTAGGTTGGTCATAACTTTTCTTCCAAGGAGTAAGCGTCTTTTAATTTCATGGCTGCAGTCACCATCTGCAGTGAGTTTGGAGCCCAAAAAATAAAGTCTGCCTCTGTTTCCATTGCTTCCCCAACTATTTGCCATAAAGTGATGGGACCAGATGCCATGATCTTAGTTTTCTGAATAGTGAGTTTTAAGCCAACTTTTTCACTCTCTTAAATAAAATTTAAGTTTTATTTGATATTAAAATAGAGTGGATTTACCATGTTTGTTTTGGTGTACAGCAACCTGATTCAGTTACACATGAACATCTACTCCTGTGTGATTCTTTTCCCATGTAGGTATTACAGAGTGCCGAGCAGACTTCCATGTGCTAGGCAGTAGGTGTGTGCTGATTCACATTTTGTATGTATTACTGGGCATATGTTAATGTCAGTTTCCTCATTTCTCCCTACTCCATCACTTCTTTTTGGCAACCATAATTTTTTGAGTCCTTGAGTGTCTTTCTGTTTTCAAAATGAGTTCATTTGCATCGATTTTTAGATTCTACTTAAAAACTGTATGCAAATCTCTTTCTCTTTCTCTGACTTCATTCACCCATTATGACCATCTCCAGGTCCATTCATATTGCTGAGAGTGGCATTATTCATTTTTTTTAAATGGCTGACTTTATTGTATTATATATGTATACATGTGTATAACTTCTTTTTAATCTGTTCATCTGAAGATGGAGATTATGATTGCTCCCACATCTAGGCTATTGTAAAACGTGCTTCAGTGAAGGTTGTGGTGCAAGTCTCTTTTCTAATTATGGTTTTTCTCCACATACAGGCCCAGGAGTGGTATCTCAGCTCCTACAGTAGGTCTCTTTTTAGTTGATTAAAGAACCTCCATACTGTTTTATGGGGCTTCCCTAGTGGCTCAGAGGGTAAAAAAATATGTCTGCAATGCAAGAGACCTGGATTCAATCCCTGGATTGGGAAAATCCCCTGGAGAAGAGAATGGCAACCCACTCCAGTATTCTTGCCTGGAGAACTCCATGGACAGGAGAGCCTGGGGGCTACAGCCCATGGGGTCCCAAAGAGTTGGACATGACTGAGTGACTAACACATACTGTTCTCCATCCTGCCTGTTGTCAATTTACATTCCCCAAAACACTGTAAGATGGTTCCCTTTCTCCACACCCTCTCTGGCATTTATTTTTTCTAGGCTTTTGGATGGTGGGCATTCTTATTGGTGGGAGGTGCTACCCTACTGCAGTTTGATTTGCTTTTGTTTAATCATGGGTCAATCCTAAAGGAAACCAGTCCTGAATATTCATTGGAAGGACTGATGCTGAAGCTGACGCTCCAATACTTTGGCCACCTGATTCGATGAACTGACTCATTTGAAAAGACCCTGATGCTGAGAAAGATTGAAGGCAGGAGAAGAAGGGGACGACATAGGATGAGATGCTTGGATGGCATCACCGACTCAATGGACATGAGTTTGAGCAAGCTCCGGGAGTTGGTGATGGACAGGGAAGCCTGGTGTGCTGCAGTCTATATGTGGTCGCAAAGAACAGGACACGACTGAGCGACTGAACTGAATCATGAGCCATATTGAGCATCTTTTCACATGCTTTAAAAAACAAACACAGAAAGAAAAACCTCGTGAGTTAAAATGACCTTCTGACCCTGGCTGTTTTAAGAACAGCCTCTTTGAATTCTTTTCCGATTACCTACCACAGGACATTCTTCAGGGCGGGTGGTCTTTACAGGCCAGCAGGTGCCTTCTTGAATGTGACGTGTCCCTAGGCCCCATCTTTATAGTTGTAGTTACAGAACATGTCCACAAGGCGGCAGCACATTTTCATTTCCCCCTGAGATTCCCAGGTCAACAAGAGCCCTTGACACAGTCGTGTTCCAGGGTTGTAGATTTTTTTGGAATGTGCCACATCTAGGAGCTCATTGCTTTTTCCCCCTTAGACTTCACTCCCTGCCCAGACAAATCCAAAGCCCTGCCAAAACCTTGAGGCATGGGGTGCTGTCCTACTTAGGTGGGGGAACCCTGAGGAAGACGGTTGCCAGTGGGAACTGCAGTACTGGGAGTCAGGGAGGCCAGGCGACTTTCCAAGGTCCATCATCCTCTCAGGGCACTAGGCGTGGCTGAGCTGCAGGGGGCCCACCTGGAGGTCGGGGTGCCATGAACAGGGGACCAGGCACCCCAGGTCCAAGTGGGGCTCGTTTGCTGGCGCCTCCCCCAGTCCCCTCCGCTCCTCCACACTCCAGCCTTAGGCTCCAAAGCTCTTTAGGCTCCAGGGATGTGACACCGGCCCAAGTCACGAGGCTGAGGGCAATTCCCTTGGCATTTCTTTTCTGTTCTTTTTAAATTTAATTTTTATTTTATATTAAAACAGAATGGGTTTTCAATGTTAGAGTTTGTTTTCAGTGTACAGCAACCTGATTCAGTTACACATGTACATCATTCTATTCTTCAGATTCTTTTCTCATTTTTGTTGTTACAGAGTGTTGAGCAGAGTCTGGCTTGTTATTTAGGAAGACCTTGCTTTTTGTCCATCGCATGTACACTGCTTTGCATTTGCTAACCCCAAACTGCCGATCCTTCCCTCTCCCACGCCCCTTCCCCCTTAGCAACCAGAAGGCTGTTCTCTATTTGAGGAACTTTTGGAACTGTGGAGGTTATAAAATATTTAGGGTTAGTGGGCTACATAGCACCTCTGTCTCATATTCTTCATTTTTAAAAAATACACTGTGGGCATAGACCTCTTATCATCAAACGGGATGCTGTAGCCAATAAAAATCATTCATTTGCAAAGATGGAAAGTCATGTGAAATGTGGTTTGGTGAAACCAAAAAGAACATCTTTTGTCTATCTAAAGACCTTGTTCCTTTTTATAGTGGAAAAAGATGTTATCCATCAGCCATATATACATATACATTCATTTCTTCCCTCTTGTTCAATTGGGGAAACCATCTTACTCCATCCAAGGCCAACCACGGCATCTGTTCTCTGGTTCCCAATTCATTTTGGTCACTTGATAAACTTTTTCTTTTTCATTTTTTCCCTTTGCAAGGAAATTTCAAATTGTTTTGCCTCGCTTCATTGCCACACCGCAGGGGATAGGGGATCTTAAATACTCAACCAGGCATCAAACCCGTGCCCCCTGCACTGGAAGCATGAAGTCTCACCTCTAGACCACCCTCCAGTTGTTGTATTTATTAATTCCTTCACTTCTGCTTTCCCATTTTCTCCTTAACCCACTCCATTCTTTCTTTTACTGCCGCTACGTCTCTGAAATCCTTGTCTTTAAGGTCAGTAATACCTGAAAGACTTAGTAAGAGAGCATCAGCATCCATTAGCCAAAGAAAAAGAGCAACAGTCAGATAGACTGTATTCTAATCTGAGCCCTGGGATTTTTCTAAATGCTATGAGACTTTGGGAGTCATTTATTAATAGTTTCTCCATTTTCCCATTTTACGATAGCAGTAATAAACAAACCTACCTTATTGGACAATTTGAAGGATTCTAAGTAGCCTGTGTAAAGAGCCTGGCAGCTCTCAGGTACCAGTGGTCATTCAAAAGGCCACTAAATGCTTACTGAAAAGATACTTTAGGGCCTGAAGCCCAGTGAGCTGAGGCACCTTGATAAACACAGTCGGGAAAGGACCAAGTTCTGGAAGAAAAAAAAAAAAGGTAGTCATGCTTTCGGGGAGGCGCTTCAGTTCTCACCTTATCTTTGGAAAGCAGCTTGCTCAGCACCAGGCCTGGTTACTTGACCTGCCTTTCATTTTGGCTGTCCCCTCCCTTGTGCCAACAGCCAAGGCCCTGATCAGGCGGGATATCCCTGGAACGCAGATGCAAATTTCTCTCCCACCCACCTCCGTCTCTTTTATTCTTTTTGTTTTTTAATTTTGTACAGTGGAATAGCAGCTGCTGCATTTTATTAAGAGTGAATTTAAGGAAACATATTTGGGATCGAATCTTTTCTTGGCAAGACTATGGTTGAAAATTTCTCAACATCCAACTTCTTCTCCACGTTAACCATGTAGCCAAGACTAATATCCCCAGTGATAAAACATATCCATATCATTCACTCTGTGATACAACGGAAGAAGAAGAGCATTTCACCTCTGGAGTAGTTAGCCCTAAAATCCATAACCCCATCTAATCACGAGAAAACATCTGGCAAACCCCATTCTGCAAAACACCTGACCAGTATTCTTCGAAAACATCAGGGTCATCAGAAACAGGGAGAAACTAAGAAACTCTTGTAGATGAAAAGAGTTTAAAAAGACATGATGACGACATGCAACATGGGACCATGGACTGAGCTTTGGAACAGAAAAGACACTAGCAAAAAAAAGTCTGGGGCTAATAGTGTTGTAATGTTAGTATTGTGGGCTTCCCTGGCAGCTCAGCTGGTAAAGAATCTACTTGCAGTGCAGGAGACCCCAGTTTGATTCCTGAGTTGGGAAGACCCCTGGGAGAAGGGATAGGCTACCCACTCCAGTATTCTTGGGCTTCCTTGGTGGCTCAGATGGTAAAGAATCCACCTGCAATGCAGGAGACCTGGGTTTGACCCCTGGGTTGGGAAGATCCCCTGGAGGAGGGCATGGCAACCCCGTCCAGTATTCTTGCCTGGAGAATCCCCATGGACAGGGGAGCATCAGTATTACTCCAGTGTTAACTTCCTGATTTTGACCACTATGTTATGATTATGTTAGATGTCAACTTTAGAAGAAACTGCGTGAAGGATAATAAGGAACTCTTTTGCCTTGCAATAGAGATAAACCTAAAATTTTTATTCTAAACCTAAAATTATTCAAAATAGAAACTTTTAAAATCTCTTCTGATCCCTAATGTTGATAAGATATAAACACTTGAGTAGTTTTATCATTTAAATAGTATGTTTTTATTTTTCCAGCTTATCCTTGGTGTGCATGTACTTATACCAAGGTTTCAAAATTTCCCCTAAACTGCCCTATATATTTTCCACTTTGTTAGTTTTTTAATAACCTAGATTTCTCTTTTTGATTTATAAAATACCTGCATATATTCTCTCTTACCTAGTCTTTACAACTTCTTGAGATGGAAGAGAGTCCTCAGCCACATTAAAGATGAGAAAAATTATGACAAAGGCAGTTTGAGACTCACTTTATATGGTATCTGAGTTAGTGAGAGAGTTCTGTCAAGAACCTGAATTGGTGCAACACTTTAAAAAAATCATGAGCAAAGGATCTGAGCAGACATTTAAGATATGCAAATGGTCAAAGCACGTGAACAGATGCTCAACATCATTAGTTATCAGGGAAATGCAAATCAGAACCACAAGGACATGGCACCTCATACCCACTGGAATGAACAGCCGGGTCAAAAATTCAGACAACAGCAAGTGTTGACGAGGGCGTGGAGAAACAGAATCCTCTACGCTTCTGGTGGGAACATAACACGGTGCAGCCCCTTGGTCGTGCTCAGGCACGTCCAACTCTTTGTGACTCCGTGAACTGTAGCCCTCCAGGCTCCTCTGTCAGTGGAATTTTCCAGGCGAGAATACTGGAGTGGGTTCCCATGGTGCAGCCACTTTGGAATACAGCCTAGCAGATCCTCAAATGATTAGCCATAGTTATCATGTGACAGAGAAACTCCAGCCCTCTATATATACCCCAGAGAAATAAAAACATATTAATATGTCTACAACAAAAACTTGTACATGAATGTCCACAGCAGCATTTCTGATATTAGTCAAACGTTGGTCTGAAAATTCTGAAAGTAGCAAGAAGTGACCTCCTTAAAAAGGGGATGTCAACTATGTCTCAACTCTTGAAGGGTGAGCACACCCATTGCGTGCCATTCACTTTTTATGCCATCTTTGATCCTTCTAAGCTTCATACACTGGGCTTGACTTCAGTTTTGTTCGAGCCACAGAGGTCCTGATAAGAAGCCCTCACTGACCAGAATAATGAGAGAGCAAACAGCAATATTAAGGTCACAGCTGCGGTTCTACACACCATAATTTAAAAGCAGTTTGTGAAATGAGGTTGTCTCTATTGCCCTTCTGCATAGCATTTGGACTGCCTTCTGAGCTTTTTTGCCCCCTTCAAGTCTGTCTTGAACTTAATTCATCTAAATGGTATTTATCAATAGTCCACTGCGAGCTGGCATGGCATTGACTCTAGATAACAAATGGTGTGCAGCAAAGATGCAGCCCTGGTGCTCAAGATGCAACAAGCCAGCCAAGGAGACAGCTGCTTTTTAAAATGCCATCTAAGTAACACACACCACATAAACACAGCACACACAACCAACTAATGGTGAGAAGTGCTGTGGAAGAAGAGATCGTGATTCAATGAGAGATGACCGTGAGAAGTTGGGTAAAAATGGGAGTGAAGGAAGAAACATTTCAAGAACTAAGAATGATGTGCATGAGGTATGGGGAAAGAGTGTGTGGAGAGAATGTTCCAGATGCCTAGAGAGGACAGCTTGAGTGAAAAGCCCAAGTACTTTCCCCAGATCACAGATAGTTGAGCTTATTTCAATGCAAAGGGCATTGAAATAACCAGAAGGGCAACAAATCTGAACTTCTCAATGTTTAATAAATACTCCAATATTTCTCATTTTTTGGAATAGTTTAAAAACACACAGCTTTCTGATATTGTTTAGATCTCCATGCAATGTATAATTTGTTACTTGATGGATTATTTTTTTTTATGAGGGATGATCATTTTCTTTTAATTTTTGTATTTTTTTTGGCCACCCTGTGTGGTTTTTGGGGTCCTAGTTCCCCAACCAGGGATTGAACCTGGAGAAACCCAACCAGGGATTCCCCCTGCAGTAGAAGCATGGAGTCCTCACCACTGAACTATCAGGGAATTCTCTGTTACTCGGTATTTTACAACCTCATGTAGAGTTTATCAACATGAGTACTTTGCATGTATTGTCTGTTGGAATTATCTTGAGCACCCTTTGGGCCAATGCAAAACCAGAAATCAAAGTGGGGAATATACCTATGTGTTCCCAAAGTTAAACCTCTGAACCTACTCCTATAGAGCCTCCTGGGAAGGAACAGTGGAAATAGCCATTTTCAAAAGTGTAGAAAATAAACTTCTGATTGCTAAGGGAGAAAGTATGGGAGAGGAATAAATTGGAGATTGAGGTTGACATGTACACACTGCTATTATAAAATAGATGAATAATAAGAACCTACTGTATAGCAAGGGAACTCAAATCAATACTCTGTAACACTCTATGTGGGAAATGAATCTAAAAAAGAATGTGTGTGTGTGTGTGTGTGTGTGTGTGTGTATAAAACAATCATTTTGCTTCTGTTGTTTAGTTGCTCAGTCATGTCCAACTCTTTGTGAACCCATGGACTGTAGCACATCAGGCTTCCCTGCCCTTCACTATCTCCTAGAATCTGCTCAAACTCGTGTACATTGAGTCAGTGATGCCATCCAACCACCTCATCCCCTGTCACCCACTTCTCCTGCCCTCAATCTTTTCCAGCATCAGGGTCTTTTCCAATGAGTCAGTTCTTCACATGAGGTGGCCAAAGTATTGGAGCTTCAGCTTTAGCATCAGTCCTTCCAATGAATCCAGAATACCTGACCTGCCTCTTGAGAAACCTGTATGCAGGTCACAAAGCAACAGTTAGAACTGGACATGGAACAACAGACTGGCTCCAAATAGGAAAAGGAGTACGTCAAGGCTGTATATTGTCATTCTGCTTATTTAACTTATATGCAGAGTACATCATGAGAAACGCTGGGCTGGAGGAAGCACAAGCTGGAATAGAGATTGCCAGAGTGTCAATAACCTCAGATATGCAGATGACACCACCCTTATGGCAGAAAGTGAAGAAGAACTAAAGAGCCTCTTGATGAAGGTCAAAGAGGAAAGTGAAAAAGTTGGCGTAAAGCTCAACATTCAGAAAACGAATATCATGGCATCTGGTCCCATCACTTCATGGCAAATAGATGGGGAAACAGTGGCAGACTTTATTTTGGGGGGCTCCAAAATCACTGTCAATGGTGACTGCAGCCATGAACTTAAAAGACGCTTACTCCTTGGAGGGAAAGTTATGACCAACCTAGATAGCATATTAAAAAGCAGAGACATTACTTTGCCAACAAAGGTCCATCTAGTCAAGGCTATGGTTTTTCCAGTGGTCATGTATGGATGTGAGAGTTGGACTATAAAAAAAGCTGAGTGCCAAAGAATTGATGCTTTTGAACTGTGGTGTTGGAGAAGACTCTTGAGAGTCCCTTGGACTGCAAGGAGATCCAACCAGTCTATCCTAAAGGAAATCAGTCCTGAATATACATTGGAAGGACTGATGCTGAAGCTGAAACTCCAATACTTTGGCCACCTGATGCAAAGAACTGACTCATTTGAAAAGACCTTGATGCTGGGAAAGATTGAGGGCAGGAGGAGAAGTGGGTGACAGGGGATGAGATGGTTAGATGGCATCACTGACTCAATGTACATGAGTTTGAGTAAACTCCGGGAGTTGGTGATGGACAGGGAGGCCTGGAGTGCTATAGTCCACGGGGTCGCAAAGAATTGGACACAACTGAGTGACTGAACTGAACTGAACTGATCTTCCAATGAATATTCAGGGTTGATTTCCTTTAAGATTGACTGGTTTGATATCCTTGTTCTCCAAGGGACTTATATATACTTTGATGTATATAAATATATATATATATATATATAACTTAATCATTTTGGTATACAGCATTTTTAATTTTAAAATGTAATAGAAAGAAAAAAGAGTTTAGACACTGTGTGCAAAGGATCATTTCTGTCAGCGGGCTGCTGTCAATCTACACCATATTTTCTTCAAACCAGCATTTACAGCAATCTGATTACAGAGCACAGTTTTCTCCAGTGGATGGGCGTTTTCACCAGTCTTGCCCCTTTTTTTTCTTGCAGCGTCACTGGAGTGCCTTGAGCTTATAGCCTAATTCCACACGCAGCGCAGCCCCTCTGCCTTATCAGCCTCCCACAGCCCGGGAAGCCTCAGTGTGCCTCTGTCCTTTGCCACAAACATGAGGTTCAAGTTCCCTCTCATGGCCATTGGCCTGGAAGTTGTCATGATTGTTTTATTTGCATTATTTGTTCAGTATGAAACGAGTGTGAACACTTCCAGGAATCCCAACGAGACTGAGTCAGCTGCCATGGACGTGGAGAAAACCATGGAATCGTATCCTTGTGAGTGAGCCGTGCTTCTTATTGTACATTTTTGGGTTCTCAGAATGGGAGGTCTGTGGATATTGTAACCTGTAGCGCTCTACATTGGAGCCCCTTGTAGGATTATGTGACAGTTCTGAGTGCTAAGGGTATATAAGTTTATGCTGGGACATTTGGTCTCTGCAGTTCATGTGTTTGGACAGAATCCGTATGTGTGAAACTATCAGAACAAGAAGCTGAGAATTGAATTAATTGATCGATTTTTGACCTTCTTTTTCTGTTTTTAATTTAAAAAATGTTTTACTGGAGTATAGTTGCTTTGGAGAAGGAAATGGCAACCCACTCCAGTGTTCTTGCCTGGAGAATCCCAGGGACAGGGGAGCCTGGTGGGCTGCCGTCTATGGGGTCGCACAGAGTCAGACACGACTGAAGAGTCAGACACGACTGAAGCGACTTAGCAGCAGCAGCAGCAGCAGCATAGTTGCTTTACAATATTGTGTTAGTTTCTGTCGTGAGGCAAAGTAAATCAGTTATATGTATACATATATCCCCTCTTTTCTAGATTTCCTTCCCATTTAGGTAAATGACCTTGCCTTTTCTTTGATTACTAGTTCTGCAAGGTATAAAAATATCCCTCCCCCACTGAAAAAAAAGACTTAAGAGTTAACTTTGGAGGAGAAACTAGAAACAAAATGTAATGGGGAAAGGGAACCTGGATTTCATGTGAGAGCCCTAAGGTATAAGAAGGGATATTAAGGATGATACAGGATATAAATGATACTGTTGTTTAGTCACTAAGTCATGACCGACTCTTTTGTGACCCCATGGACCACAACTCGCCAGGCTCCTCTGTCCATGGGGTTTCCTAGGCAAGAATACTGGACTGGGTTGCCATTTCCTTCTCCAGGGTATTTTCCTACCGGAGGGATGGAACCCACGTCTCCTGCATTGGCAGGCAGATTCTTTACCACTGAGCCACCAGGGAAGCCCTGGAAATGCTGTACTGAGGGTTTTATAATATTCTGAAAGGAAGACTGTTCCTCTGAGATGAGAATAGAATTGTGAGCACCCAACATAGTTTAAAAGCAGAACCCTTCCCTGGGAATGGCGACTGAAAGAAAGAAAGGATTTAGTTTCAAGTTTGGAAGAACAGGTTACGAAATATTTAGTATAACAATAATAATTACCATTTACTGACTGCCTATGATGAGCCAGGCATACTCCTCACCTTGTTAACTGGTGGGGGGGAGGAAGTAACATAATCCTATTATATAGACTGGTTTTTTAGTGAGGTATAAATAATTTATTATTTATTAAATGTTAAATTGTATTAAATTATTCTAATAGCAATATTTATTATAGTTCTACAGCCTATCTCTAAGCTTTTCAAAAACAATGTGACATTTGTTCTTTTATTTCTACATTTTTTGAGGGAACATATATAATGGGGGGCATTCTCGAGTAGAAATTATGACCTAGAGTTGCTGAGTCAAAATGCACCATCTCAAGTAAAGGATACAGTTAGGGCTGTAAGTCAGAGGCTCTGAGTCCACATCTAGTTCTCTTTACAGAGATATCCGAAAGGATTTGGGATGCAAGAATTTTACAATTTGCAAGTTCAAGAACACCAAAACAGAAAAGAATTCTGTTCAACTCTGTGCGCTTCTGTACATTTCATTTCATCATCTATTCTTCTGGCTCCAACTTGAAAGTATTGCTCACAGGATTTTCTATTATATCAGCTATATCATACATGAAAACAAGAGAGGAATCAAAAAAGAATGATGTCAAGAGCAGGGTGCTTTTTCATTTTACAGAGGAAACATCAAGTCACAGTTGTCAATAATAATAATAATTAACAATCAATGTACTTTGAAACAACACACACACACACACACACACACCACAACCTCTTCCTCACCGTAAGGGCAGGAGGGCTGGGACACAGGCAGGGGCCAGGATAAAGGAGGGAGGATTCAAGCAATAGAGGCCCCTGGGAGCCCAGAAGAAAGGCAGTAACCAGAAGACAAGGTGACATTTTACATGGAAAACAGTCTTCTTGCATTCAAAGTGCTCTCCACAGCCCAGTCTATATACAATTCAAAGTTCTCCTTTCTAACAGGTCCACAGATACAGAGAACAGGCTTGTGGTTGCCGAGCAGGAAGAGAGGTCGGGGAGGGATAGCCTGGGAGTTTGGGATTAGCAGGTGCAAACTATTATATATAGAATGGGCAAAGTCCTAGTCGTCTAGCACAGGGAAGTATATTCACTAACCTGTAATAAATCATAAAGCAAAAGGGAAAAGAGTTCTCTCTTCAGTGAGGTGGCTCTCAAGATGTAAAATTCCACCTAGTGCTAATCTTCCAGTTCAGCTACCTTCTCACTGGTTAAAATACTTTGTAGAACAGCCCTAGAAATGACATGATTTTACTGATTATATGTATATATTTTTCCCCACATTTCAAAACAACCTATGTACACCAAACTTATGTAACAGCATAAGTCACTGGAGGGAAGTTTATGAAACATTCACTAATTAAGAAGCAAAGTTCAAGTCAACAAATATTTGAGAGTGCCTGCCCAGCACCATTGGAGAAGGCAAGCACCCCACTCCAGTACTCTTGCCTGGAAAATCCCATGAACGGAGGAGCCTGGTGGGCTGCAGTCCATGGGGTCGCTAAGAGTTGGACACAACTGAGCAACTTCACTTTCACTTTTCACGCTCCAGAGAAGGAAATGGCAACCCACTCCAGTGTTCTTGCCTGGAGAATCCCAGGAATGGGGGAGCCTGGTGGGCTGCCGTCTATGGGGTCGCTGAGAGTCGGACATGACTGAAGCGACTTAGCAGCAGCAGCAGCAGCCTAGCACCATGCACTGTGCCAAGCACAGGGATTCAAGACAGAAAAGGCTCAGTTCCCATCTAAGAAGCTTACAGTGCATTACGAGAGTTCTCAATTGCAGTATGCTGAAAGTCATGAATTTTTCACACTAACAGTGTGTTAGTCACTGTGTTGTGTCTGACTCTTTTGTGACCGTCGCCCAGCAGGCTCCTCTGTCCATGGGATTCTCCAGGCAAGAATGCTAGAGAGGGTTGCCGTGCCTTTCTCCAAAGGATCTTCCTAACCCAGGGCTCGAACCCAGGTCTCCAGCATTGCAGGCAGATTCTTTGCCATCTGAGCCACCAGGGAAGCTCTAAAAATAAATCAAGTGGGATATTAATTTACATTTGAAACAAATTCAATTGAATATAAGTTTATTCATCCCTCTCACTTACTGCATTCAGCTGTGCAATGCCGAGAAAGGGGAGAGGTCACAGAGACCTGGCCTCTGAACCCATCCCAGGGCACAACCACAGAAGTGGGTGGCACACCCGACGTCACATGGCACGTAATGACGGGCCCCAGAGAAACTAGCTCGACTCCATGGTTTCGGCTTTCATGGCACCCAGCAAAGAGTTGACCACTTTGTTGAGGCCAATAATTTGACAAGAAATGAGGCCCGACTGTGGCTGAGGCTCAGTGGTAAAGAATCCACCTGCCAAAGCAGGAGACGCAGGAGATACAGGTTCAACCCCCGGAGTGGGAGGTCCCCTGGAGGAGGGAATGACAACCCACTCAGTGCTCTTGCCTGGAAAAAGCCATGGACAGAGGAGTCTGGTGGGCTAGAGTCCATGGAATCGCAAAGAGTTGGACCTGACTGAGCGCGCAGGCACACGACTATGAACTAATCCTTGCTAACACGCAGAAAGACTAGAGAAAAGTAGAGTTTAAGAAGAAGGCTCTTTAAAGACTATTAGAAATTCTACAAACACAAGGTGTTTAATGCTTATGGGACATTAAAACCACATCAATGAATTCTTCATCCTCTGTTAAACATTAGAATCCATTAGCCTATCTTGTCACTCTGAGTGGATCGTTTGTCCATGTGTGACCTTGTTACATTGTCCATTGATCACACTTGAAGAAGTACGGAAGATACAGCAACAGATTAGTACAAGGATTTATTTTTAAAATCTCCATTTAAGAAGGTCCCTATATTTATTCAGATTTTATTTATTTATTTACTCATGTTTGGCCACGACAAGGCTTTCAGGACCTTAGTTCCCAGCCAGGGACTGAATCCAGGTCACAGCAGTGAGAGTGTCGAGTTCTAACCACTGGACTGCCAGAGAATTCCTCCTTCAGTTCATTTATTACAAGAGATTCAGCAATCTAGATATATGTTACAGGCAAAGGGTTACTAAAAGTGCCAGAAGACAATTCCTAGGAAATTATTTGCTTCTATTCTAAATGATACCTGAAATTGTTACAATAACTGAGTTAACATGCTGTGTTTTATAATCTAACAATAAGATGCTGGCCTCTGGTATGCTGCCTTTGAGTTGAACAGTTTTGTTTATGTGAAAGAACTGGAAGCAGTGAGTAGAAATAGAACTGAAATCTTGGCTTCTAACTACCTTCTCCACTGAGGGGCTCATTCCCCTCATGTGGAGGTCATGGCAAAGAAAGCACAAGGTAAACCAAGCAGGTATACACTAACGGGGATGTGTCAGGAGAACACAGGATCCTACGTGAAAGAACACCAATTAGCTGAATTGGGGGGCAGTGGCACCCCACTCCAGTTCTCGTGCCTGGAAAATCCCATGGACGGAGGAGCCTGGTAGGCTGCAGTCCATGGGGTCGGGAAGAGTCGGACACGGCTGAGCGACTTCCCTTTCACTTTTCACTTTCCTGCATTGGAAAAGGAAATGGCAACCCACTCCAGTGTTCTTGCCTGGAGAATCCCAAGGACAGCAGAGCCTGGTGGGCTGTCATCTATGGGGTCGCATAGAGTCGGACATGACTGAAGCGACTTAGCAGCAGCAGAGGACTAAGAATAAGAATAGTGTGATGATGATAGATTATAACACACTGAAACAAAGGAAAAAGGCTTCATCGAGTCCATAGAGATATACCCTAAAGCAGGGTAAGGGGATCAGATTGGAGTTCTTTATATACAAATGCCAACTAATTAATTATAAATATATAATTTATAATTATAAAAATTATAATTTTGAAATTAAAAAATGTAACAATTGACTCTAGCAAGGTTCACCAATGACTGCTAAAATTATTAGGTAAAAAGTGATTGGGCAACTCAGGATGAAAGGTATATCCACAGGGAGCAATCTGGCAAAACAGTCTTAAGCAAGTGGTCTGATGTATCATCACCAGTAGTAAGACAAACAAATTATGTGCTACCCGGTATGATGAAATGGCAATTGCACAACACCATCTGTATTCATAGTCTTGCCAAAAATATATAGTCTGATTCTAATTTTGGTGAAATAAACAAATGCAAACTGTGGTACATTCCATATTAAAGGCAAATCAATACCACCAGTAAAAAGCACGGTGTGAAGTGAAGTGTAAGTCACTCAGTCATGTCTGACTGCAACCCCATGGACTAATAGTCCATGGAATTCTCCAGGCCAGAATACTGGATTAGGTAGCCTTTTGCTTCTCTAGGGGATCTTCCCAACCCAGGGATTGAAACCAGGTCTCCCTCATTGCAGGCGGATTCTTTACCAGCTGAGCCACAGGGAAACCCAAGAAAGCCTGGTGAGAGACTCTAAATTAAAAAAGTCTAAAGACATGTAATAAGGGCTTCTCAGGTGACTCAGTGGTGAAGAATCCACCTGCCAGTGTAGGAGATGCAGGAGATACAGGTTCGATCCCTAGATTGGGAAGATCCCCTGGAAGATGAAACGGCAACCCACTCCAGTATTGCTGGGATAATCCCATGGACAGAGGAGCCTGGAGGGCTACAGTCCATGGGGTCACAAGAGTTGAGCGACTGAGCATGCATACAAAGACACATAACAAACAAAATATATGAAACTTGAGTAGATAAAGGGGGTCAAAAAATCCTATAAAAGGACAATTGGGAAACAGTCAAATAAATTCAAATATAGACTCCAAATCGGATGTTACTGTATCCATGTTATATTTTTAGATGTGAGGATAATACTGTGGTTATTTTAAAAATTGCTCTTTTGCTTTGGAGATTCACGCTGAAGTGGTTTAGGGCAAAATCTCATACTTTTCAATGGTTTGAGAGAGATACCTGGAAAGAGAGAACAAATACAGAAAATATTAGCAACTGATAAATCTAGGGAAACAGTACATAGCTCTTCATTGTACTATTTTTTCCAAATATTTGAAATATATAAAAACAGAATATGTGAAAGTAGGGGAGGAAAGATACCACTACTGGGATACTACTTTCAGAAAAGATAAGTTCAGGACGAACCCCAGATGGTTCAAAAGATTGGAACTCACGAAGAACCAATCGCTATCTGCATGCAAACAGCTTGCCAGCCCTCAGTCATTAAAAAACAAACAAACCAAACCAAACCAGCCAACCAGCTTCTAATTCGAGAGTGAGTTGAACAGTTTTAACTATCTGATCCAGAAGAATCCTTTCTCTGAATAAGAGCCCTAGAATCCCAAAGAGGCAAATTCTCAGCGGCCCTCACCTGTGAGTCATTTATTCCTGCATAAACTAGGCATCTCCGGAAAAGCTGGAGTTGCCAAACCTTCTGCTGGGTCTCCAAGGAACGAGCCATTTAGAGATTCCTACCTTAACGCTTGCACTCACTTTCCCCTGGAAGCATGCCTTACCGGCAGTACTCGTTCAACAGTCTATCTGAATAAATGGTAAACGGGCACAGACAAGCACATAAACACATGAACTAAAACCAGAGGGGCACCCACAGTGTTGCAGCCGTGCCCAGCGGCACTGTGCAGAGCGCCTGGTCCTTGAAAGTCATCTGGAAGTAGGCCAGGTAAAGAAGCGTTGGAGGTGGAGGAATTCCCTAGAGGTCCAGTGGTTAGAACTCAGTGCTCTCACTGCTCGGGCCCCAGGTTCAATCCCTGGTCAGGGAACTAAGATCCTACAAGCCACACAGAGTGCCCCCCCCCCAAAAAAAAAGTCGGGTGTGGGGAGGAGCGGACATTCTAGGCAGCAGGCATGTACAGGAGGTAGAGGGGAAAGAAGGCTCCGTTTCATTTTGTTTGTGGTTGGTGGTGGAAGAGGAGAGTTGAAATCATCAATTACATTTTAAAGTTATCAGGGCTTTCAAAGATATCCTGGTCCAAGCTACATGTGATAGTAAAATACAGAATAAAATTACCAGACATTGCCAAATTTACTTTAGAGGCTAAAATTGCCTGCTATTGACAGAAACAGACAAATACTATATGACATCACTTATGCATGGAATCTAAAAAATAATACAAATGAATCTGTATACAAAACAGATACAGACTCACAGACACAGAAAACAAACTTATGGCTACCGAAGAGGAGAGGAATGGACAAATTAAGAGTATGGAATTAACAGATAAAAACTGCTTTACCTAAAATAAATAAGCAACAAGGATTTACTATATAGCACAGGGAATCTGACTCAATATCTTGTAAAAACCTATAATGGAATGTAATCTGAAAAAAAAAAAAAAGTGAATCAAGTACCTTAAACCAACACAATTTTTTAAATCAATTATAATTCAATTTTTAAAAATTGCCAGCTATTGAGAATATCTGATTTAGATGGCAGTCTTTGAAACCTGTCAGAGTACTTCACAGAAATTCCAACCAGTAAAGAAATACCTTTTTCCTTCCATAAAGAATTCCTTTAATGCAGCATAATTGAACTGCGCCATAAAACTGACTTGATGACCCTCTCCCTAGTGCTTACCCACAAATAAATTTCTAGAGCAGGATGAAAGATAATGCATCATCCTAACTGTTTATAAACCTTTTTATCCATACCTTTTATACAGAATCATTATCTGTTGAGTCAACTTTGTAAGCTCTCTTTAGCAATTTAAATAATAGATGAGGTTCTAGGGGTCTGCCCTGGTGGCTCAGAGGTTAAAGCCTCTACCTGCAATGCGGGAGACCTGGGTTCCATCCCTGGGTCAGGAAGATCCCCTGGAGAAGAAAATGACAACCCACTCCAGTACTCTTGCCTGGAGAATCCCATGGACGGAGGAGCCTAGTGGGCTACAGTCCACCGGGTCGCAGAGTCGGACCCGGCTGAGCGACTTCACTTTCTTGAGGTTCTTAGGCCCCCTTGTGGCGAAAAGCAGTAACAAGCATGAGATTACAGGAGAAAAAAAAATCGGACCACCGTCAACGCAGGACATCCCTCCCTCCTACAGCATATCTGGTTTCCCATCAGCTGTAAGAGCTACTCTGGGGACAACTAGGGAAATCTGAACATGACGTGCTAGATTATAATTATAAATTGTGATTATTCTGCCAGGAATGATGATGGTGTTATGATTGTGTAGAAAAATGTCCTTAAATTTTTAGGGATACGTAAGTGTTCAGAAGTGAAATGTCATGTCTGTTATTTACTTCAAAATATTTCAAGAAAAAATAGGGGATAAAGCATGTACATAGCAAAATGTTAACAACTGTTAAATCTAGGTGATAGATATATTTGTGTCCATTATACTAGTCTTCTACTTTTCTGTAGGTATGAAAAATTTGTATAAGAAAAATTAAAAATAAAGGGGGGAAATGTCTGATTTACCACCAAAGGGGGAGAAGGATGGAATCTGAAGAATTATTCCTCCTAGTGTGAGTCATTAAAAATTGGCTAAGCCAATTTTTAAATTAGTTGGCTACTCCATATTTTTAAATCAGCAGACTGTAGGAGGAACAAAAGCACTCTAGGGGGAAAAAAAGAAAAAAAATTTAGAAAAGTAGCTTGAAGTAATGAAAAAACCCAGTGAAGGCAGTAGACTGGGTTCTTACTCTAATTTTAGCTTTGTGAGTATAAGTAAATTATCTAATTTCCCTGGATCTTAGAGTCTGATCTAAAAACAAAGTAAAATGAACAACAAAGACCTATTGTTCAGCACAAGGAACCCTTATAATAACCTATGATGGGAGCACATCTGAAAAAGAATATAGACAGACAGGTATGAATTATTATGTTATATGTACATTTGAAATTAACACAATATTATCAATCAACTATGCATCAATAAAATAAACATCAGCAAAGGAAGTTGTAGAGCTAGGAGAGACGTTAGACTTCATCAAAGTCAAACTGTTCTTTAAAAGAGGAGAAAAACTGAGTTTCAGAAAGGTCTAATAAAATCATAGCAAGTCAGTAAGTCAGGCATATTCTCTGAGCTCCACTCCAACTATGACCTAAATCAAACGTTTACATTAAAAAGTGGTAAAAACAATTTGTAAAGAAAAAAAAAAAAAATATATATATATATATAGTCACCTATATTTCCAAAGCCAAACAATTTGACAGTTGCCTGTTGATAAGTCAGGTAAAATCCCAATTAATTAGTTTTCTGGATGGATAGGCAATGAGATGAAGGTGGGCATTCAGAATGTGGGTATAAGTCAAATTGTTGCCAGTATGCATTATCTCACTAGGAAAAAAAGACTGCAGCATTCTCCTCTCTGAGACCTCCTTCAAAGCTGCTAAGGAAAGAGAATCTTCAGAAATTTATTTTTTCCCTTCTCACCCTCCTCATACCGACTCTCTTGGGAGGTGGAGCCAATGAACAATAAAATGATCAAAAGACTCACTGCCTGGATGGGGTCAAAAAAAGGCTGATGCTGTGTGTGCCTGAATTAGAAGTTTGGGTCTGGTTTTCTCATTGTCTTTATTCTTAACATTTGCTGAACTCATGCACAAATGAGACTAGCTTCTAGACCACCAAAAGACCCTTGTGATTCAATACATGATGCCAACCTCTGCTTGTCCTGGGATCTGTCATGGAATAAGGCTGTAGGGTGAGTTCCCATACTTCCAACCAGCCCTTTTCAAATACTGGGAATCCTTGGAAACACAGCATCTTTATCCACTTCCAGATGTATGATCACTGCTACAGATTAGTGCATCGGATTTAACTTGCAAAGTTTAAAAAAAATGTGATATACAAGTTATGTCGGAAGGAAAGTCAGGAAAGCTCTACAGAGACAAGGGGAGCCCCCAGGAAGGTGTTATAGACTCTACGAGCAACATTAGCCTGAAGGAAGTTTACTGGGGCATGTCTTATGATCAATACCTGCAGCAGAAGGGTTCGGGCAGAGAGAGAAAGCCTCAGGTGACCTTAGGAAACTCTGAGACTGGGATTGTCTAGCTTCAAGTGGCTCTTTTCCCAAGGCGAGGGGATGCTGTTGTGAACCAGTCATTGGGTTCAGGTGACCCAAGGGAAGGGCTGTGACTGGACAAGAGCGTTTCTCAGAGAGAAGTGAGAGCTGTCACTCGACAGAAACCCTACAGCCCCAGAAAATGTGGAATAGAGCCTTTTCAGTAGGCTTGCAAATGAGAACGCCAAAATGCCCTGAGGAGAGGTGACTTGCCCAAGGTGATTTGCCCAAGGTCACATGATCACGTGACACTGTTGGGGGAACCTCAGCCTCCATCTGCAGAACTAAGTCAAGAATTTGTTCCTCGAGAGGATACAGCCTTCCTTCCATTGGTTTAGAGAGTGTAAACAAAGACATCAATCTATATGACTTAAATAATGATCTGTTAAGATTTCTATTTGAGACGTAAAGATACCTTCTCAATCATTTAGTCAATAGTGCCTCATTCTTTATACGCAGGCTTTTGTGACAGATTCGGGGGTCAAAAGATAAGAAAGCCCTAAACCCTTCAACCGGGAAACTCACAATCTAGTGCAGGTAATGGACCCCTCATCAGATAACTATTACAGTATGATACGTGGTAAATAAATGGTAATCCAATGTAACAACTGCTAAAGCTGAGGTTTGGGGAAAACTGGAAGAAATATTAATTTTCCCTGGGAGTACTTGGAAAGTCTGCAAGAACAGGTGATTCTGGTACTGTATTTAGCAAAGGTATCCTCGCGTGAAAAGTAACGAAAACTCTTCAGGGAGAGGATGAAAGACATATTGGTATGATAGTGCATAGTTTTCCAAGAAAAGGCTCAATCACTTGCCCAAGGTCTCCTCGCGGGTAAGTAGCCACGCTGGCACTGCAACCCAGCCTTTGGCTGTGCAGTTAACTTTCCTTTTGTGGTGTTTTCTGAAAAAGATGCAGCACTTAGTAAATGGAATATACTATGATGTCACACTTTCTCAGTGCTCCCCTTATGCAGATTTCTTTTTCTTTCTCCTCTTTTGCAGTCTTCCAAGATGTGCACATTATGGTATTCGCTGGGTTCGGCTTCCTCATGACCTTCTTGTGGAAATATGGCTTCAGTGGTGTGGGCATCAACCTACTTATAGCTGCTCTGGGACTCCAATGGGGCACTATTATACAGGGGATCTTTCGTAGCCACGGACAGAAATTCCTAATAGAAATGAAAAAGTGAGCACCCATTACTTTCCAATCATTGTGTTTTCAGAGCAGTTGTTTCTCTTCTTAGTCTCCTAAAAGTCAGCCTCTGAACTAGCTTGCAGATTGTCTCCCTTCCATGAAACAAAGATCATTGGGATCCAAGGATCTAAATCAATGCCTTGCTCAACTGAACTGGGCCATATATTCATGTGTATATGCTCTCTGATTTGCCCTTAAGGGTATAAGAAATCCCCTTCCATAAAATTATTATTCCTTTCATTTTAGCTAGAGAGGGCAAAAATCCTTCTTTAGTAATTTTTCTGAGGCTGTTTTTGACATGTAAAGGCTCTAGAAGGTAATTCATTTATCAGATCAACAGAAATAAGGTAAAACCCTAAAAGAAGTAAAGAACAGGTAGGCTAAAGGAAATGCGAGAGTAACTAAAGATTGCATGGTGAATGGAGGTGGAGGTGGGCAAGGAAGTGGGAGAGGACAAAAGTAGGTCTGGAAGAAGCACCTGATGGGAGGGAACAGATGGGGAGAGGGGGCTTGAACTCTGGACAAGGGGATGCTATATTCATTACAACTCACATATTTAAGTTGCGCATTGGTTTTCAACGTCTTCTTTCTTCTTCCCTCAGCATGATACACGCAGACTTCAGTACAGTCACAGTTCTGATTTCTTTTGGAGCTGTCCTGGGTAAAACAAGTCCAGTCCAGATGCTGATCATGACAATTTTAGAAATTACTGTCTATGCTGCCAATGAATATCTGGTTTTTAAGATATTATGGGTAAGGGTTCAATTGATACTTACCTAGCTTTGAACAGCACAACACACGTTAGATGCCCACCATAAATAAGCAGGGACAAACCTTGGTGGCCGTGACACCACAGCAAGTAATAATCATAGTCATCCTTCGAGTAACTATCATAAACTAGAAATTCTATAAACATTATCTAATTGCATTGACACCACAACAGTGTTAGACAGGTATTATGATGCATTATTATGATTCATTTATAGACAATGAAACTGATTATCACAGATACTAAATGACCAACTTGCCTGAATCTGAATTCAAATCCAGAATTTCCTAGCTCTACAATTCTTTTTATGTAAATACACTTTCTATCAATGACCAATTCCTATTTATATTTCAACTACTAAATGAATTGCCCTTTCAAAGTCTTTTATTAAAACTTTGATCAAATGTCTTCCCCTCCATGAAAATCTGCTTGATTCCCCCAAGGGAAATTGAATATTTCGGGCACTCTCCAGTATTCTATTTATTCTCGTTGTTGTTCAGTTGCTAAATTGTGTCCATCATTTGGGGGCTTCATGGACTACAGCACAGCAGGCTCCTCCATCCTCTACTGCCTTCCAGAGTTTGCTCAAATTTGTGTCCATTTATGCTTCTATTGAACATATGACTTGATAACAAATACTTTGGCAAATTTCTAGGTATCATGTGTTGGTGATTCAGTTGCAAACGTCTCTTCATAGAGTTTACAGTCTAGTGGGAGAGACAGAAATCCAACAAATATTCATACATTCAACCACCTACCCATAGAATCACAAACACACACACAATTATTACTATAAATTGCAACACATACTATGAAAAATAAATAGAAGGGCTCTGAGGAAATATACCTAGAAGACCTAATTTAGATTGTGGAATCAAGGAAGGTTTCTTTGAGGAAAGTGACAGCTAAACTGGACCTGAAAGGTATGTAAGAGTTTATCAAGCATGAAAATGTAAGTAAATTAACAAATTTGTATCATTTTTCTACTTTCATAAGTACACAGCAATGCCTTGGGTTTGGCACTCTGAACTTTCCCTCTAGAGACAAGAACTGTAGGAAACTGCATCATATCCACTCAGTGTTCTAAAGAGGGACATAAAATACATTTCTTCAAATGAATCTTGGACCTCAATTGGTTTTCATGTCATCATAGCAGAGTCAATGAATGCAAAATCACGCTTATTTTGTATCAGGTGCAGTGCCTAATATCGCACTAAGAATCTGTGTAACCTGAAAAAGTAACCTGAACTGTATTGAGTGCCCACTAAGGACCTAGGCCTTGAAAAACACGGTCCCATCTAAATCCCACCACAACTGTACTGGCTGGGTAACGTTTCTCCATTTCACCCAACTGGAGATTCGAAGAAGTAGAAATAATTTGTCTAAAGTCACATCAGAGAAGTACCTGACCTAGGACTGAAAGTCAGTTCTGTGTTGCTCCAATGCCCGTGCCTTTTCTTTTACATGGTCCTGTTTTATTCCCCTTTCTCTGACACATTCATTCTCGCTCTTGATCTTTTTTGTTTAACGCATGAAGCAGTCCTTAATGACCTCCCTCCTGTGTTGAGTGTCACCTCTATTTACATGAATGCTTTCCCCCCCTCAGGCCTCTGATACTGGAGAATCGATGACCATCCATGCCTTTGGGGCTTACTTTGGTTTGGCTGTAGCAGGCATCTTGTATCGATCAGGATTGAAAGAAAAACATCCCAATGAAGAGTCTGTATACCACTCGGACTTGTTTGCGATGATTGGTGAGTTGGGATGAAGTTGCCTGATTCTTGTCTATTTGCTCAGACACAAGGGAATGCCTCTCTTTCCCCCTAACTCTTAGACAACAAAGCCTAAAAGTAAAGACAGCATGTCTGTGCCCAAGGTAAACGACTTCCTCTGGACTGTCTTTCATATTCAGAATGATTAATAATATCCGTTTCTGTGATTTACTGCAGGGTCTCTTTTCTTATGGATATTTTGGCCTAGCTTTAATTCTGCCACTGCTGATGAAGCAAAGAAACAGTACAGGGCCATCGTGAACACGTACTTCTCTCTTGCTGCCTCCGTGGTCACAGCCTACGCATGTTCCAGCCTTCTCGAGAGCCGAGGCAAGCTCAATATGGTGAGTGTCATGTTAACCCCCATGGAAGTTTGCTAAGTGACCCTGATGGCTGCTCTGATGAGTAACTCATTTCTGCATCACTGCTGAGCTGCCCGAACAAATCACAACACTGCAGACCTTGGAGAACAATCTGAAAATAACATTCCCTTATTTTTCAGATCTGTACTGTGACAAATTAAAAAAATATTATCAAGGAATTTACAGTTTTACAGGGAATATAGTCAGGTTTCCCAGGTGGCTTAGTGGGTAAAGAATCTGCCTGCAATGCAGGAGATGCAGGGGACAAAGTTTCAATCCCCCAGTTGGGAAGATCCCCTGGAGGAGGGCATGGCAACCCACTCCAGTATTCTTGCCTCGAAGATTCCATGGACAGAGGAGCCTGGCAGGCCACAGTCCATGGGGTTGCAAAGAGTCGGACATGACTGAAGCGACTGAGCATGCACACAGGAATATAATCATGCAAAAAATCAAAGATCTGAAACATGTTTCTTTACCGATAGAGCCAACTGTCCCCAAGTTTTCAGAAAATCTTTCTTAGAAACAGCACTTTCTATAAGGGTAGAAAAAGAGTGGGAGAATGCAAGTTGGTTCTATTTTTCTAACAGCAAATATTTCAAAGAAATAACAACTAAATGTACTGAGGGATCCTGAATGGTGGTTTAATTGCTAAGCCGTGTCAGAGGAGCCTGGCAGGCTACAGTCCATGGGATTCTCCAGGCAAGAATACTGGAGTGGGTTGCCGTTTCCTTCTCCAGGGATCCTGAATAGGATTCTGGAAAAGAAAAGGGATATTAGTGGGAATATTGGTAAAATTCAAATAAGGTCTTCAATAGTAGTACACCAATGCTAATTTCTTAGTTCTGTGATGATGTAAGATGTTAACATTGGGGGGAACTGGATGTGGTATATATAGAAATGCTCTGCAATATTTCTGCAACTTTTACATGTCTATAATTATTTCGAAATAAAACATTTAAAAAAATCCCCCATAATGGTCTTTTTAGTTTCTTGCCTATGAGCTAAAGAAATGTCAGTGAAGGAATAATCCTCAAATCGGCCACTCTTTCTAAGCTGAGAGAGAAAAAAGATATTGTATCAAAATATTTCTAAACATAGCTAAGAACATGTCTTTCAGTTCTCTACAAATTGTTTCATGAGAAAAATAAATGAAAACAATTAAAAGAAGCAATCATGCATGGCTCAGTGGATCTCTTTCAAAAGTACTGACAACCTTTTTTCCTTTGGCAGAACAGCCAGAATATAATTTTTCTGAGGAATTCTGGTAAATGGAAACTGGTTCCTCTTTTCTCCATTCTCAGATGTTCTCAGAATAGTGACACTTGGCAAAAGCTGTTGTCTTTGATGTGTAATACGTACATTTCAATGCCTTTAAATCCTGTCCTTGATTAGTGGAACATCAAGGACTCAACAAAGCACACAGCAGCCATAAGCCTGTTTCAGTTCACAGTAACCATAAACGCATTTCAAAGCTGCGTAAAGAGGCAGAACACTGCCAGAATAACTGCTGCATATTCCCACTCTCCCACAACTTCTCTTGATTCTGCCACATCCCTCCCCACCCTAGTCTTACTAACTCGATCTCTCGTGAACAACCAAGGAATCCTATAAGAAAGATACCACAGGTCAACTGCTGGGAAGAAAGGCTTTCTGGAACTACAAAGAGCCTTCTTAAATAAGAATCCATAACCCTCCCAACTAAAGAATGTATGTGGAATCCATCGACCCTGAGATTGCTACAGTCCTTCTAAACTCCAGCTCCTCTCGCTCACATTTCTGTGCTCCACGCAGGTTCACATTCAGAATGCAACTCTGGCTGGAGGAGTGGCTGTGGGCACTTGTGCGGACATGGAGATTCCCCCCTATTATGCTATGATCATTGGGAGCATTGCAGGAGCGGTCTCCGTGTTTGGGTTCAAGTTCCTGACTGTAAGTATTAACAGACACTCTCAGTCAAACTTTGGACCTGCCCCATCACCGTCTCATATCCCACCAGCAGAGAAACCTATGAAAAGTCCTTTCCTAAGCACCTCTCCTTGGAGCACTCAATGTGTCAGTGTTCCAGTGCTTTCTACTCTTTCTTGCCTTCTTTTGTGAATATTCGTTACTTGTAACAATATGAACTGAATGTTAACTACTTGTATTACTTTTCTCAGTTTTTGTTGTGGTTGACATTTGTTGATGATGTTTGCTTTGTGTAATTAAAGACTCTGAGCCATTTTCAGAGGATATAAGATCCCACCAGTAGGTAAGAATGAGCAGGACTTAAAATCACTTACTGTCACATCCACCTACTTAAGACTGAAATGAAAAGTTTTGCCACCAGTGTATTCAGATTCTTTGATGTAAGTGGGTTTCAGATGTGGATGGGAAACTGGCCTGGAGATAAACATTTTCCTGCATGTTCCTTTACTTTAGTCACAGGGCTCTCTATAGCTAACAAAATAATAAGGCTTCCTCTTTTTACAATTTCAGCCACTTTTCACTACTAAACTGAGGATCCATGACACCTGTGGAGTCCATAACCTACATGGCTTACCTGGTGTGATAGGAGGCCTTGCTGGCATCATCACCGTAGCCTTGGAGGAATCTGACTCGTGAGTGAAAGAATGTTTTCCTATTCCCCAAGGTCAAGTGCTGTTTCCTCTCACTCTTGGAGAAATCTGACTCGTGAGTGAAAGAATGTTTTCCTATTCCCCAAGGTCAAGTGCTGTTTCCTCTCACTCTTGGAGAAACCCAGTGATAAGAGTTTTTTCTTTAGCAATCCAGACCACAGTTTGTAAGTACTGTTCTTACTGAAGCCAAAGAGACATAACCGAGGGCCAAAGAAACATTTCCCAATTTGCATTTTAATAATCTGAATAGACACACGAGAGAAAGTAGGCTTGATTCTTGCTCAGTGGCCAGATTTGGGGTAGATTTCATGGTTAAGAGTCTAGTCCTTGGGTATACAGATTTAGCAACAATTTAATTTACTCAAGAGGAGTTGAGGGGGCAAACCTTGGAAAGTCCATTCACATGTGTGGGCAAAATTCACACATATCTCACAGAGTAGATACAATACTTTGTCCTAGAGTCAAGCATACTTACTCACATGTGTCTATTCAGATTATGAAAATGCAAATTGGGTTTATTGGCAAACATAGAACAAGGAGAAGTTAATATACTTAGGGGACATTTTTTCCAAATCATGGCAGCCTAACTTTAATAATGCTGTTAATTTTGTCTAATCCAGCATTTTGCAAGTCTATTTTATCATGGAATATTTTTCATCAGAACATTTTTTAATACCTTGTAAAAGATCTTGGTAAATTCTGGTAAAATTAACAGACAGCTTACAAAAGAAGAAAATCAAATGAGTATCATGATGGTGTGATAACTCACCTAGAGCCAGACATCCTGGAACGTGAAGTCAAGTGGGTCTTAGAAAACATCACTATGAACAAAGCTACTGGAGGTGATGGAATTCCAGTTGAGCTATTTCAAATCCTGAAAGATGATGCTGTGAAAGTGCTGCACTCAATATGCCAGCAAATTTGGAAAACTCAGCAGCGGCCACAGGACTGGAAAAGGTCAGTTTTCATTCCAATCCCGAACAAAGGCAATGCCAAAGAATGCTCAAACTACTGCACACTTGCACTCATCTCACACGCTAGTAAAGTAATGCTCAAAATTCTCCAAGCCAGGCTTCAGCAATACGTGAACCATGAAATTCCAGATGTTCAAGCTGGTTTTAGAAAAGGTAGAGGAGCCAGAGCTTAAATTGCCAACATCCTCTGGATCATCGAAATAGCAAAAGAGTTCCAGAAAAGCATCTATTTCTGCTTTATTGACTAGGCCAAAGCCTTTGACTGTGTGGATCACAATAAACTGTGGAAAATTCTGAAAGAGATGGGAATATCAGACCACCTGACCTGCCTCTTGAGAAACCTACATGCAGGTCAGGAAGCAACAATTAGAACTGGACATGGAACAACAGACTGGTTCCAAATAGGAAAAGGAGTACGTCAAGGCTGTATACTGTCATCCTGCTTATTTAACTTTTATGCAGAGTACATCATGAGAAACGCTGGACTGGAAGAAGCACAAGCTGGAATCAAGATTGCCGGGAGAAATATCAATAACCTTAGATATGCAGATGACACCACTCTTATGGCAGAAAGTAAAGAGGAGCTAAAGAGCCTCTTGATGAAAGTGAAAGAGGAGAATGAAAAGGTTGGCTTAAAGCTCAACATTCAGAAAACTAAGATCATGGCATCTGGTCCCATCACTTCATGGGAAGTAGATGGGGAAACAGTGGAAACAGTGTCAGACCTTATTTGGGGGGGCTCGAAAATCACTGTAGATGGTGACTGCAGCCATGAAATTAAAAGACGCTTACTCCTTGGAAGAAAAGTTATGACCAACCTAGATAACATATTAAAAAGCAGAGACGTTACTTTGCCAACAAAAGTCCGTCTAGTCAAGGTTATGGTTTTTCCAGTGGTCATGTGTGGATGTGAGAGTTGGGCTGTGAAGAAAGCTGAGCGCTTTCAGCTTTCAGAAAGCTGAAGAATTAATGCTTTTGCACTGTGGTGTTGGAGAAGACTCTTGAGAGTCCCTTGGACTGCAAGGAGATCCAACCAGTCCATTCTAAAGGAGATCAGCCCTGGGTGTTCTTTGGAAGGAATGATGCTAAAACTGAAACTCCAGTACTTTGGGCACCTCATGCGAAGAGTTGACTCATTGGAAAAGACTCTGATGCTGGGAGGGATTGGGGCAGGAGGAAAAGGGGACTACAGAGGATAAGATGGCTGGATGGCATCACCAACTCGATGGACGTGAGTTTGGGTGAACTCCGGGAGTTGGTGATGGACAGGGAGGCCTGGTGTGCTGCAATTCATGGAGTCGCAAAGAGTCGGACACGACTGAGCTACTGAACTGAACTGAAACCCTTTCTGAGGAAGATATTTTCATCATTTCTGAAGAAAAAGGTGGTTCTTGTATATGTGCTTATAAGAATTTGTGAACATTAAGAGTTTCAAAGAAAATACATGAGATTAAAGAAAAATTGTAGTAACTGTTTGCTGGTATGTCATGCTGCACTCTGGCCTGAAGGTGGCAGGCATGCACACCCTCAGGAGATGCGGTTTTTATTGCCAGGCATCTTGGACAAACAATTCTGCATTTTTTGCCTCCTAGGACTAAGACGGTCAGTCAGGCAGCCGCGCTAGGTTCATCCATTGCAACAGCACTTGTTGGAGGGCTAATCACAGGTGAGCATAAAAAATAAACATTTCCCTCTATCTCATGCTCTCAACATAATAGATATTATTAAACATTGGTAAACAAAATTTTTCTACACTTCTGACAGTAATCAGGTAAGCTCCAGGGGATGACTTTATAACAGTATTTTAATTGCTAAGCAGGTTGATTTTCCTTTTCAGCCTCATAACCATGACTTATTTTCTCCCTGCTTTCACAGGTGCGATTTTAAAGATTCCTTTCTGGGCACAGCCACCTGATGAGGACTGCTATGATGATTCTGTTTATTGGGAGGTACTGTGTAGTGTTCTAAGGATGCATATGATGACTATACTAGGCAACGTTCTGCCCACCACATGTCTAGATGTCTGTGTGGCATCCTTATGACAAAATTGGTTGAACTCCCTACTTATAGAGAGAAATTGAAACAATGTGCCCAGAAAGATAAAATCAGAAGCTATGATATCTTGCAAAGCAGAAACTAGATGAAGGAAAAACAGACTTTAGTTGACAAGTACCCTTTCACTCCTCCAAGAGCAATTAAAAAAAAAAAAAAAGCTCCTCATAAAAATATAGGAATCCTGGACAGCTGTGTGAGATTTTACATCACATATAAGTAGACCGAGCAGGTGGGACATGCAGGGTTGAAGAATCTTGGTGAGGATACAAGAAGTTCTGTGACTCACGAAACATTAGCTTCTTTCCATCCTCCAGTTTCTACCTCTTTATTTCGTTGACATTTTCTTCCAAATTATTTCCTGCAAAGCCTAAGAGTGATAGATACTTGGATGCGTTCAAATGGGATTTTCAAAGAGAACAGGTTTGCAAAAGAGAATATAGTCAGGATGGGCGGGATAAATATTTTTGTTCGTTTCTTCCCAACTCAAACAATTTTTATTCCCAGTTCTTTCTATACTTGAATAATAACTACAGAAAATATCTTTGTTTCGATACTAACCTGTGATAAGCCCAGTGAAAGAAAGTATAAAAAGTGCCTTAATCTTTTTTTTTTTTTCTTAAGGTTCCTGAGAGGAAAGAATATGACAACCATTTCCATGAACTTCTCTCTACCCTCCATTAGAACGTGAAGCCTAATCCTGTGCTTCAGCTTCTTTTCCCATTATCTAGACTTGAAACAAAATGGCAGCTTCCATGAGTATATGGAATGGAATGGATAGATCCTGAGCCCTACATATCCAGTGAGAAAACATTTTAACAAAATCTGGAGCTGTCTCTTCACATCAGTGATTGTTTAATTGAAGAAATGTGACTCATACAACAGATGGTCAAATGGATTCTTGCCAGTGGGTAGTTACAGGGTGAATATTCCATGTATTTTCTTGTATTTTTTTCCACATGGAGGAGGATTTACAATGAAACCAGCACTTTCTAATCATGTCAGTTCCTTAATGTACATACTATGTCTTCAATCCCAAAGATTATAACTGAAGCTAATGAAACAATAATTTATGTAAGAAATAAGAAGGAAATGTATGTATGTAAACAGTAATATGATTTTTCTTTGACAGTGCTTTCTGGATTTTAAAAATGGTCTATTTTAGAAGAATTGTGTTTTATTTGGCAGACTTGCTGAGGATTTAAATTCAGGAGGCAGTCTCTGAAATAGCTTTGAGGACTGTTCCAAAGAGCAGGAGCAGGGGGTGGGGTGGGGTGGGGTGGGGGACAGGGTACATAGGAGTTTTGCAACAAAGACCAGGTGATCAGAACATCAAAAAATTACTGATTAAAGAAAACCAGGTATTTCAAGTTAATGAATTTAACTCTTTTCTAAGTATGGAATGATGCAAGAGTCTGAGCTCACTGCAATCATTCATTTGATTTGCACCTTAGCTCTCTAGGGTCAAGTCTTGTTCTTTTCCTTCCAGAGTCCCCTCAAGGTGCACTGCTGAAGGTGCCTGCAGTGACTGAGGGCTTGATAGTGGGCATTCTGTGTTTTCATCCTGAGTTCCTTCAAGGCTCACCCTTGGGAACAGAGTTAGTGGCTGGTGGCTGCAACATCTTTCATATTCTGATATGGCAGGCAATATTTTTCATTCACAGTTTGAATATTCTTATACTTCACTTCTTTTGCATGTTTACTATTTGAAACAAGAGCTCAAATGCTATCTGACCAAAGTCTATTTTGTATAAAATGCCAGTGGATTAAATGTCATTATAAAATAAAATGTTTGTCTTTGGCTCTTTTTTCTTCTGTGGTTAGAATTCACTTTAGTAACAAGCACCTGCCCACACACACACACATACACCAAACATTGTTCATGTTTAGTCCATACTCAATTCAAAGAAATTGTTACTGGACTGTGAAGAAGGCTGAGCACCGAAGAATTGATGCTTTTGAACTGTGGTGTTGGAGAAGACTCTTGAGAGTCCCTTGGACTGCAATGAGATCCAACCAGTCCATTCTGAAGGAGATCAGCCCTGGGATTTCTTTGGAAGGAATGATGCTAAAGCTGAAACTCCAGTACTTTGGCCACCTCATGTGAAGAGTTGACTCATTGGAAAAGACTGTGATGCTGGGAGGGATTGGGGGCAGGAGGAGAAGGGGACGACAGAGGATGAGATGGCTGGATGGCATCACTGACTCAATGGACGTGAGTCTCAGTGAACTCCAGGAGTTGGTGATGGACAGGGAGGCCTGGCGTGCTGCGATTCATGGGGTCACAAAGAGTCGGACACGACTGAGCGACTGATCTGATCTGATCTGATCTGAACAACTTAATTAAATTTGCCCATTCCAGTCCATTTTAGTTCACTGATTCCTAAAATGTTGATGTTCACTCTTGCCATCTCCTGTTTGACCACTTCCAATTTATCTTGATTCATGGACCTAACATTCCAGGTTCCTAAGCAGTGTTGTTCTTTACAACATCGGACTTTATTATCACCACCAGACACATCCACATCTGGGCGTTTCCAGTTTGGCCCAGCTTCTTCATTCCTTCTGAAGCTATTTCTCCACTCTTCTCCAGTAGCATATTGGGCACCTACTAACCTGGGAAGTTCATCTTTTGGTGTCATATCTTTTTATCTTTTCATACTGTTCATGGGGTTCTCAAGGCAAGAATGCTGAAGTGGTTTGGCATTCCCTTCTCCAGTGGACCACATTTTGTCAGAATGTCTTGGGTGGCCCTACATGGCATGGCTCATAGTTTCTTTGAATTAGACAAGGCTGTGAGCCATGTGATCAGTTTGATTAGTTTTCTGTGATTGTGGTTTTCATTCTGTCTTCCCTCTGATGGATGAGGATTAAAGGCTTGTGGAAGCTTCCGGACAGAAGGGACTGGCTGTGGGGAAACTGGGTCTTGCTCTGGTTCTGCTAATGAGTGGGGCTGTGTTCCCTGCCTGTAATTTGGCCTGAGGCCAAACTATGGTAGGGGTAATGGCATTAATAGCAACCTCCTTCAAAAGGACTTTCACCAGCATGCTGCAGGTCCCAGGATTGTAGTATTCAGTGCCCCTGTCATCCCGTGCCTCAAAAGAGACTCCTGGACATTCATAGGCAAGTCTGGATCAGTCTTTTGTGGGGTCACTGCTCCTTTCTCCTGGGTCCTGGTGTGCAAAATTTTGGTTTGTGCCGTCCAAGAGTCTGCTTCCCCAGTCCTGTGGAAGTTCTGTAATCAAATCCCACTGGCCTCCAAAGTCAAATTCCCTGGGAGTTCTCAGTCCAGCTCCCTGGGAGTTCTCAGTCCCTTTGCTGGATCCATAGGCTGGGAAACCTGCTGTGGGCCCTAGAACTTTTGCAACAGTGCAAGAACTTCTTTGGTATAATTGTTCTGCAGTTTGTGCGTCGTCTGCTCGGTGGCTCTGTGGTGGTATTAATGGTGACCTCCTCCTAGAGGACTTATGCTGCACGCCACACCTCCCAGGTCTGCTGCAGCCAGAGCCCCTGTCCCTGCGGCAGGCCACTGCTGACCCCCGCCTCCACAGGAGACCCTCAAACACTCCAAGGCAGGTCTGGCTCAGTCTCCTGTGGAGGTCACTGTTCCTTTCCGTGGATCCTGATGCACACAAGGGCTTTGTCTGCACCCTCCCAGCATCTCTGGCAGGCATGAGGTTTAATTCTAAATGCAGTTTCTCCCATCCTACCGTCTTGTGCGGGCTTCTCTTTGGCCTTGGATGTGGGGTATCTCTTCTTGGTGGGATCCAACGTTCTGCTATTGATGGCTGCTCAGCAGCTAGTTGTGATTTTGCTGTTCTTGCGGAAGATGAGCTCACGTCCTTCCACTCCACCATCTTGACAACCGTGGTTTACTTACTTATATAAGTATTTTTTAAAAAAATCAAGTTAATGTCTCATGTTATAGCATAAGTTTTTAAAAACTGAGTTTGGTAAAGGTAACCAACATAATCATATAAAATCATTTCTAGAGAAATAACGTGAAATTTTTTTCTCTCTGTTAACTGTGAAGATTTTTCTTCTGTTTCAGGAGTCCTGAACTCTTGCCAGGATGTGCTTAAGTATCAAGGAGGCCTTTTCATAATTAATAGGACTTCAGAACTGAAAATCTACAATAACAGTGAATTAATATATTATTCCTCTGGAAAAGCTGTATTTAAAATATTTTACAGACAAATAAGTGACTTTTTTCAAACCTACTTCAATTTCTTTCAAATGGGCTTTCTGAAGTGTGCTTACTTATAAAAGCCCACTGTCCCCTCTCCTGCTGATCATCACAAAGAATCATCTTCATCACCAGGATGTCCCAAGACCTCCTTGTTCCTGCTGATCATAAGGCAACATTCAGAGGGTTTCCAGAGAGTTCATTTGGATATGCAAGTCAATAGGTTTCAAAAAAAAAAAAACACCACAAACATTTATTCTAAAATGGCTATTTGAGGGACTTCCCTGGAAGTTCAGTGGTTAAGACTCTGTACTTCCAATGCAGGGGAAAGGGTTCACGCCCTGATTGGGGAACTAAGATCTCACATGCCCTATGGTGTGGCCATAAATAAATAGTCAGCACATATAGTAAAATTGAAATGATACAGTGAAGATTAGCACAGCCCCTGCACAAGAATGAAATGTACTTCATGAAGTATTCAATATTTTTTTAAAAGATACAAATGATTAGGTATAAAATAAACTAAAAGGATATATTGTACAACACAAAGAATGTGGCCAATATTTTATAATAACTATAAGTGGAGTATAAACTTTAACAATTATGAATCACTATATTGTGATTATATAATATTCTACATCAACTTATAGACTTATGTAGTACTCTACATCAGCTATACTTCAGTAAAGTTGTTCCTTGATATTTTTGTAGGTATTTTTTAATCAACATAAATCCAATGTCACTTTTCCGTATATTTTATTGTTATCCTCCTGAGATTAAATCTATTAAAGAATGGTCAAATATCTTCAGAAAATAACTTGGATATTTTGCTCAATCAGTTCAGTTCAGTTCAGTTGCTCAGTCATGTCCAACTCTTTGCGACCCCATGAACCGCAGCACTCCAGGCCTAACTATCCATCACCAGCTCCCAGAATTCACCCAAACCCATGTCCATTGAGGTGATGGTGCCATCCAACCATCTCATCTTCTGTCGTCCCCTTCTCCTCCTGCCCTCAATCTTTCCCAGCATCAGGGTCCTTTCAAATAAGTCAGCTCTTCGCATCAGGTGGCCAAAGTATTGGGAGTTTCAGCTTCAACATCACTCCTTCCAATGAATACCCAGGACTGATCTCCTTTAGGATGGACTGGTTGGATCTCCTTGCAGTCCAAGGGACTCTCAAGAGTCTTCTCCAATACCACAGTGCAAAAACATCAATTCTTCGGCGCTCAGCTTTCTTTATAGTCCAACTCTCACATCCATACATGACTACTGGAAAAACCATAGCCTTGACCAGACAGACCTTTGTTGACAAAGTAATGTCTCTGCTTTTGAATATGCTGTCTAGGTTGGTCATAACTTTCCTTCCAAGGAGTAAGCGTCTTTTAATTTCATGGCTGCAGTCATCATCTACAGTGATTTTGAAGCCCAATAAATAAAATCAGCCACTGTTTCCACTGTTTCTCCATCTATTTCCCATGAAGTGATGGGACCAGATGCCATGATCTTTGTTTTCTGAATGTTGAGCTTTGAGTCAACTTTTTCACTCTCCCCTTTCACTTTCATCAAGAGGCTCTTTAGTTCTTCTTCACTTTCTGCCATAAGGGTGGTGTTATCTGCATATCTGAGGTTATTGATATTTCTCCCAGCAATCTTGATTCCAGTCTGTGCTTCCTCCAGCCCAGCGTTTCTCATGGTGTGCTCTGCATATAAGTTAAATAAGCAGAATGACAATATACAGCCTTGATGTACTCCTTTTCCTATTTGGAACCAGTCTGTTGTTCCATGTTCAGTTCTAACTGTTGCTTCCTGATCTACATACAAATTTCTCAAAAGGCAGGTCAAGTGGTCTGGTATCCCCATCTCCTTCAGAATTTTTGGCAATTTTGCTCAATACCTTTTTGAAATAACTAGTTTTATTTTAAAAATAACCTTAAGCTTTCAGAAAAAGTTATAAGTAGAGTACAAAGAGCTGTGTTTTTTTTTTGAAGCTTTTGTTTCTTGGTCGCATAAACAGTGAATACTTTAGAATGTATTTCTTATTAACAAATAATCTCTCAACCAGAATAAAACCATCAAAACCTAGAAATTAAAATAGTTGAATTATGACCATTGTTAGTCCAGGCTGCCATGACAAAATACCATAGATTGGGAGGTTTAAACAACAGAAAGTTATTTTCTCACTGCTTTGGAAGCTGGAAGTCCAAGATCAAGGTGTTGGTCAATTTGGTTTCCGTTGAGAACCTTCTTCCTGGCTTGTAGACATCTGCCTTCATATGCTCACATGGCTTTTTTAAAGTGTATGAACACACAGCAAGAAACAGAAAACTTTTTCTTCTTATAAAACAACCAACTTGTCAGATAAAGACCCCACCCTTATGATCCACTTTAACCTTATCTCCTAAAAATTCTATCTCCAAATACACTCATATTGGGAAGAGGGTGGGGGAGTGGAGTGGCTAGGGATTCATGAATTTGAGAAACACAATTCAGTCCATAGAAACTGTCAAGTCCTGAAACACCATTCAAGTTTCACCTAATGTCCCAGGGATGCCCTATACCACAGAAGGATCCAGTTCCGAATCACGTTTTTGCCTTTAGTTGTCATTTCTCTCTAACCTCTGTCTAACAGTTCCTCATTTTGCCTTTGATTTTTATGACCTTGATACTTTGGAAAATTATAGGCTAGTTATTTTGTAGAACAAAATAAAAAGGTCAGAGTTCTTCCCATCATTGTCTTAACTAACACACAGTAGAAGTTCTATTTACTGACATCCATTTTACTCAACTGATGGAATTAAGCAAACTCTCTGTTCTATTACTCTAATCATATTATTCCAACAAATACGTGTTACCAGTTTACTTAACAATTGAACAATGCAATTTTAGCAACTTGTCAATAAGGAGTCTTTCTAAAACACCCAATTCAAAACTTATTCATGTTTTATAAATACATTTAATGTGGCCAGTAATTTCTATGGTAAATTTCTATTTTGAATTTATTAGAAACTGAAAAGTTTGGGAGTCCCCAAGACCATACTCAGTTTCAATAATTTGTTAGAAAGAGTTACACAATTCAGAAAAACCATTATTCCTGTGGCTCCCATTTATTACAGCAAAAGGATACAGATTAAAATCAGGTGAAAGAAGCAGCACATAAGACAATGTCTAGGAAATTTCCAGACAGTCTTCCGGTTGTCTGTTCCCAGTGGAGTCAAGTGAACTGGACTTACTAGTAGCAATGACTTGTGGCAACATGCATGAAGTACTGGCAACAAGATCACCCAGCCTTGACTTCCAGAGTTTTTCTTCAGGCTTGGTCATATACACATGACTGACCACCCATGTGGTCTTCACCCTCCAGAGACTGAGCTGTGACCACACAGCCCAAGACCACATCATAAACCACATTATTACCAGAGACTGTCCAGGTTGCCCAAGGTTTCCAGGTAAACAAATACACTTTTATCAAGCAGGACATTTCAAGCTGTAGGGGTTACCTCCCAGAAGCTCAGAGCAAATACCAGACCTCAAATAATTATATGTTATCAGTTTACTTACGTTTGCTTGAACGATGTGTTTTTAATAAGTTGCTTATATCAGTTCAGTTCAGTCACTCAGTTGTGTCCGACTCTTTGCGACCCTATGAATCACAGCACACCAGGCCTCCCTGTCCATCACCAGCTCCCGGAGTTCACTCAGACTCACGTCCATCGAGTCAGTGATGCCATCCAGCCGTCTCATCCTCTGTAGTCCCCTTTTCCTCCTGCCCCAATCCCTCCCAGCATCAGAGTCTTTTCCAATGAGTCAACTCTTCGCATGAGGTGGCCAAAGTACTGGAGTTTCAGCTTTAGCATCGTTCCTTCCAAAAAACACCCAGGACTGATCTTTAGAATGGACTGGTTGGATCTCCTTGCAGTCCAAGGGATCCTCAAGGGTCTTCTCCAACACCACAGTGCAAAAGCATCAATTCTTTGGTGCTCAGCTTTCTTCACAGTCCAACTCTCACATCCATACATGACCACAGGAAAAACCATAGCCTTGACTAGGTGGACCTTTGTTGGCAAAGTAATGTCTCTGCTTTTGAATATACTATCTAGGTTGGTCATAACTTTCCTTCCAAGGAGTAAGCGTCTATTAATTTCATGGCTGCAATCACCATCTGCAGTGATTTTGGAGCCCCCCAAAAATAAAGTCTGACACTGTTTCCACTGTTTCCCCATCTATTTCCCATGAAGTGATGGGACCAGATGCCATGATCTTTGTTTTCTGAATGTTGAGCTTTAAGCCAACTTTTTCACTCTCCTCTTTCACTTTCATCAAGAAGCTTTTTAGTTCCTCTTCACTTTCTGCCATAAGGGTGGTGTTATCTGCATATCTGAGGTTAT
Organism: Bos taurus; assembly: GCF_002263795.3. Classification (NCBI taxonomy): domain Eukaryota; kingdom Metazoa; phylum Chordata; class Mammalia; order Artiodactyla; family Bovidae; genus Bos; species Bos taurus. The sequence goes on along the minus strand of NC_037350.1, from coordinate 22,363,818 downwards.
TGATATTTCTCCCTAGCACCTTTCAAAAACATGTGATTCAATGTTCATTTATTTTAGAAATGCAGTAAATGAAAGTGGTAATTTCTAGGTTGGATATATTAGAAAGACTGTAAAGACAAGTTACTAAAACAACAACAACAACAAAAAGAAACAAACTGTACTTGTATCAGACAAGAGCAACACATAAAATAAAGACAGTGATAAAGACTGAAAAATCTAGAAAGATTCTTCATTCAGAGCTCTGGTCTAGCTACTTTAAGTTACTTAAAGAATGTGAAGTTGAACATCTTAGACAATGTACTTTTTGTGTAATTTATGCCAGGAAGAAGATAGGAAATTTCAATCAGCAGACAAAGGCAAGCCCCTGACCTTACAACAAAAGGTTGGTGAATAAATGCATGTGCGTGGGTCTTTATTCTCTAATTCTTTTTTTTAGTTTTAAGCAAGTTTTTCAATAATTGCCAGACATTAGATAACAGAGATTTGACCACGTTGAATTTTACCTAAACCCAGTGATTCTGGAAATAGGGAATTTTAAAGGAATCTTATCATTTTGTGTTCCAGAAAACAACACAGTTTACAGGGGGGAAAAAAAAAAAAAGCCTTTCACATATATTTGGATAAGACTCACAAAGTCCCTTGTTTACCTATAACAAGGCCAGGCACAAATTTCTATGCTCTGCCTAAATTATTTCCTGAACAACTGGTTTCACTGATCAATCAGGACAAAATACTTGTTAGAAAGACTGGTTAAGTTTCTCTCCTTCCAGAGCCCTGAACTTTAGCCCACCCCCATCCCCAGCATGAGCCTTTATCAGTCTATATTGTCTAGTGACATTACACCACTCTTTATAGTATAAAAACTATAACTTACCACAGTGTATGCCCATTTCTTCCTTCCCGGTATTTATGCTACTGCTCTTATACATTTGACTTTACACATTAGAAACCTCAGAGTACATGGTCATTATTTTTGTTTAAAAATTTAATTATCCTTTAAAGTACTTCAATAGAAAAATTTTATATATTAACCTGAATAGTCACCATTTCCAGTGCTCTTCATCCCTCTATGGATTTTATTTCCATCTGGTATAACTTTTGCTTGAAAGATTTCCTTTAACATTTCTTGTAGTGCAGTACTTCTGGTGATGAACTCTTGTATCTTTTTTTCTTTTCAGTTTATCTAAACCAAAAGACTAACAACAAAAAATACCCCCAAAATAGTTCATTTATTTCTCCTACTCCCTACTCCCTGCTTCTGGCAACCATCAGTCTGTTCTCTATATCTATAAGCATAGTTTTAAAAAATATATATACATTAGATTCCACACAAGGAGAGATTATGTGTTATCTTTCTCTGTTATCACTTAGCATAATACCCTTGAGTTCTGCCTATATTGTCGCAAATTATAAGATGTCTTTCTTTTTTATGGCTCAACAATATTCCACTGCAATACATATGCCATAATTTTTTATCAACAGGCATAAGATTATAGTTAATAACATAGGAGATAAATCAATTTATATTTTTAAAAGAGATAATCCAAAAGAAAGGAGAAAAACGGGAAAAAAAGAGCAACATGTAAGATAAAAAATAGTTCACATCAAATATAAATGGTCTAAGGACTCAAAAGACTGAGATTGTCAGATTAAATAAACAATACAAAACCCAAATATATGCTGTCTTTAAGAAATACACTTTAAATATAAGGACAAAAATGGGCTTAAAAGTAAAAGGATGAGAAAAAGATATTCCATACTAACACTTGTAATAAGAAAGCTGGGAGAGTTGTATTAATATTGGACAAAGTAGATTCAAGAAAATAAATACAGCTAGGTATTTAAAAAGGTAATTTCATAATAATAAAACAATCAAGAGGACATAACCATTCTAAATATGCTTGCCCCTCATAACAAAACTTTAAAATACATGAAGCAAAAATGGATACAACTGCAAAGAAATATAGGTAAATTCACAATTATGATTTTTTAAAAAATTACCCCTCTCTGAATAGTTAATAGACACAGACAGAAAATCCCTAGTTTTCTCATTCAAATGTCAGGACACAAGGTTGAATATTTCCAGCAATTTTCTTTACACATTCAGAAGTAGAGCCTATAAAGAAACGTTTGATTGCTGGTCAACTTATCATCAGGGCTTCCTTGGTAGCTCAGTGGTAAACAATCTGCCTGCAATGCAGGAGATGCAGGAGACGTGAGTTTGATCCCTGGGTCAGGAAGATCCCTGGAGGAGGGCATGGCAACTCACTCCAGTATTCTTGCCTGGAGAATTCCGTGGACAGAGGAGCCTGGCGGGCTACAGTCCATAGGGTTGCAAAGAGTCAGACAAAACTGAAGCGACCTAGCACACACTCACACAGCTTATCATCATTTCCAGGTGCTATGTTAATCAGAGCCAGACATGTAAATCAGCATTGTGAAGCAGCAATATTCTGGAGAGATTAATAGCTCTGGAGTCAGAGAAACCTGAATTCTCTCACATACCAACTATGCAACCTGGGGCAAACGGGGTAACTTCTTAGAGTCTCAGTTTTTTCATTTGTAATCATGGGCTAAAAATAGCATCATTAGGAGCTGTTACATAGTACATTACCTATTATTATACAACAATTTGAAAGAATCAACTCCCATTTGGTCTGATCAGAACTCTTTTTTTGTCTGTCCTTCTATCCTGTTTTAGAGAAACAGCTTAGTAGATGGGAACACTATTGAGTGTGGAGATCATGGAAAAGATGTCTCTGAAACCACTGTCACTTTTGATGCAAAGAAATATTGCCCTTTGTTCTGTGCCTGCAGCTGTCTCTTTTAGACTGTTCACATGTTTAAGACTTGGCTCAAGAAGGTTTTTGTAATGCCCACCAGACAGAATTATCTAGGATTGTGTTCTAGCAAGCCAAAGTCATGTTAAGCAAAGGAGTCAAGCAGTTGTGTATAAAACATTTTAGTATCATCGCATGAAGTTGCACGGTGTAAATTACTGAAACAGGAGTAGACCTAAATCCTAATTGTAACTCTATTAGGAAGAAGTGCATGATCCTTACCAAACTGACTTTCTGGGTCTTCACTGCATTACCTATACAATGACAGAATTTGATACACATAGTCACTCAGTTTCCCCAAATTCTATGTTACTAGAAATGACTCTAGAAACAAAATATTCAGAAGACTTCAATCATTCATTTACTCCTACATTTACTGACCAATTTTTAAATTCAGTAAGTTACTAGAAACTGTTCTAGACATAGTAGGGGTTAGAGGATGGAGGAAATGGTATGTCGAAGAGTCCTTACTTTCAAGAATTTTTAATTCCTTGGAGAAAAAGAATAATAAAAGTAAATATATAATATAAAGGCAACTAGTAAAAATTTAAGGAAATACTAATATCAAGAAGGAAATATTTAGAGGGAGGCAACATGGGTGTACCTATGACTGATTCTTGTTGATGTGTGACAGAAAACCACCAACAAAACTAGTGGAGGTGATGGAATTCCAGTTGAACTATTTCAAATCCTAAAAGATGATGCTGTGAAAGTGTTGCACTCAATATGCCAGCAAATTTGGAAAACTCAGCAGTGGCCACAGGACTGGAAAAGGTCAGTTTTCATTCCAATCCCAAAGAAAGGCAATGCCAAAGAATGCTCAAACTACCGCACAATTGCACTCATCTCACACGCTAGCAAAGAAATGCTTAAAATTCTCCAAGCCAGGCTTCAACATTACATGAACCGTAAACTTCCAGATGTTCAAGCTGGATTTAGAAAAGGCAGAGGAACCAGAGCTCAAATTGCCAACATCCGTTGGATCATCAAAAAAGCAACAGAATACCAGAAAAACATCTACTTCAGCTTTGTTGACTATGCCAAACCCTTTGACTGTGTGGATCACAACAAACTGTGGAAAATTATTGAAGTGATGGGAATACCAGACCTCCTGACCTCCTCCAGAGAAATCTGTATGCAGGTCAAGAAGCAACAGTTAGAACCAGACATGGAACAACAGACTGGTTCCAAATTGGGAAAAGAGTGCGTCAAAGCTGTATATTGTCACTCTGCTTATTTAACTTATATGCAGAGTACATCATGTGAAATGCCAGGCTGGGTGAAGCACAAGCTGGAATCAAGATGGCCAGAGAAATATCAATAACCTCAGCTATGCAGATAACACCACTGTTATGACAGAAAGCAAAGAAGAACTAAAGAGTCTCTTGATGAAAGTGAAAGAGGAGAGTAAAAAAGCTGGCTTAAAACTCAACATTCAAAAAAGAAAGATCATGGCATCCAGTCCCATGATTTCATGGCAAATAGATGGGCAAACAATGGAAATTGTGAGATACTTTATTTTCTCTCGCTCCAAAATCACTGCAAATGGTGACTGCAGCCACGAAATTAAAAGATGCTTGCTTCTTGGAAGAAAAACTATGACCAACCTAGACAACATATTAAAAAACAGAGACATTATTTTGCCAACAAAGTTCTGTCTAGTCAAAGCTATTTTTCCAGTAGTCATGTATGGATGTGAGAGTTGGACTATAAAGAAAGCTGAGCCTGAAGAATTGATCCTTTTGCACTGTGGTGTTGGCGAAAACTCTTGAGATTCCCTTGGACTGCAAGGAGATCAAACCAGTCAATCCTAAAGGAAATCAGTCCTGAATATTCATTGGAAGGACTGATGCTGAAGCTGAAGTTCCAATACTTTGGCCACCTGATGGGAAGAACTGACTCATTGGAAAAGACCCTGATGGTGGGCATGATTGAAGGCAGGAGGAAAAGGAGAAGACAGAGGATGAGATGGTTGGATGGCATCACTGACTCAATGGACATGAGTTTGAGTGAGCTCTGGGAGTTGGTGATGGACAGGGAAGCCTGGCATGTTGCAGTCCATGGGGTCACAAAGAGTCAGACACGCGTGAGTGACTGAACTTAACTTAGTTGTCCAACTTAGTGTTCAACTCTTTTCAACCCCATGGACAGTAGCCTGCCATGCTTCTCTGTCCATGGGATGTTCTGGGCAAGAATACAGGAGTGGATTGCCATTTCCTTCTCCAAGAATCCCTGTTTTATATTAAAAGAAAATCCCTCCAGGCTTTAGGGCTTAATTCAGGGTAATTGTAAAACTAGACAGTTGACTATAGTATAGCTCAAATATTATTAGCACTGTTACCAAGTCCAAACTCACTCTGCTCACCACATGACAAGCCAATGAATCCGAGAGACAAGGTGTTAAGGCAAGGAATATGACTTTATTCAGAGAGCAAGCTGACAGAGAAGATGGCAAACACCTCAAAATGACCATCTTGTCAGGACCTGGATATCAGGGTTTTTTTTGTGGATCAGAGAAGGGGCAGGGGGTGGGGGGTGGAGGTGAGAAAAAAAAGTAAAAAGACCATTTAATTCTTGCAATTATCTCCTAGAATGACAAGCCTCAGGCAGGGGGATATGTTAGAATCTTTTCCTTATAGACATTCACAGGTGGGCAGGGTCACATTGTGGGCTAAACAAAGGCACTTTAGTTTCAGGGTCAGGCAGAGGGGGCAGGGTTATGTATGGTTATATACATAACCATATGTATATATAACCATATGTATACATAACCATACATATGGTATGAGGCAGGCCATTATGTATGGTTACAATAACAAAAGGCAAAATAAGAGTTAAAGTCACAGCAGGGAATCAACTTTAACCCTTCCTGGTTACCATTCCCCACTGTCAACATCCATCCCATAAACTTGTGGGGGTGATGACCATTCTGCTTGTCAAATGGATCTTTCTGGGAGTGTCTGCCACAGGTGCCAGTATTTCAAAAGTTAAGATTTGTCTTCTTTTAGTTCCTCTTTGAAAAGTGTCCACTTTACACCTGTAGACTTAGAAATATTTAACTTCAAACCCAAGAGGCAGCTTATCAACTTAAGAAATTTAGTGTTTTTCTACTTATGGGAAGATGCAGGAGTCAGGGCTCATTAAAATGACTTCTTTGGTATGTACTTCAGCTGTCTGAGACCTATAATCCTGTATTTTCAGCGTTTCCTCGGGATTCACTATTAGGAGAATAATGAACAGCAGAACAGCAGAGCTGTTCTCCTGGGTTCCCTTACCCTACTGCTCTCTCCCGGGCTCCCTTTCCCAATAAAATCTCTTGCTTTGTCAGCACATGCGTCTCCTCGGACAATTCATTTCCGAGTGTTAGACAAGAGCCCAGTTTCGGACCCTGGAAGGGGTCCCCCTTCCTGCAACAACTACAGTCTGATTCCCCTTCCTTGGGGCTCACTGGCTCATGTTGAAGTGCTGTAATTGCTGATTCGTTTCTCAGGGCTCCCCTCTTGGTTATGGATTTGACCAATATGTTGGACCAAAATGTTTGGGAGACATTTCATGACCAACTTTTGTCCCATGGTACTGGGAGGTTCATCCCAGACAAGGCAAACATTCTTGATATGTCACTCCAGGTGTTAAGTTTTGGACAAATCCCTATCAATAATTAAAATTCTCTGGATTCTAACTATTAATATAATCCAGGAGACATTTTCCCTCGTTGCTTCTTCCCATACCAGAATCACACTATTACGATTATTTCCTTAAAACGTTTAGCCACAGAAGTTTTGTTGGAGGCTTGATTTACACATTGGTTACTACAAGACATAACAATCTTATAAATTAGACAGAATATAAGCAATGCAGTCAGTAACATTGACAATGACATAGTGCAGCAGGGAAACACAAAGCATGATTTGAAGACAAAGAATAAACATAATCTATGATTGGTATAATGGTTTTCATCTAGTCACAATAATTGGGAGTCCAAAGGAGGCAGGACTGCTTGAATGAGCTATTTGCAGTTTCACGGTACTGGTTGTGTGTTTTAGACATGCATGGCTTAATCTTTCAGATAAGCATATGTTACTGGCAAGATCAACCAGGTAGAGAGAAAAAGATAAATATTTTAATTTTGCTTACAAAAGGTACAATTTACCAAGTTATATTGTCATAATTAATTTAAGAAGGTTTTCATTACATTTGGAAAACACAGGTTTAAACCAGTAATCCTTTTATACAGAAACCATAAAAATTACAACCATATTTTTTTTGGTTAACAGCTTTATGAAGTCATCAGATTTCTCATTAGAATTCTTCAATTTCTTACTCAGTTCTGCAAGTGGTCTGAAAGTCAGAAACTTTCATTTATCCCAAAGTCCTTTTTATAAATCTTGAAAAGGAGACATTTTTGCAATATTAGAGTGAAACTGTAACTGTCTACAAAAGACTTAAAATAGACAATGATTACAATGCAATTGACAAAGCCATCCTGTTACTGCCGTGACATACAACACTTTCAGAAAATAACTGGAATTATGAGGGATGATATTCTACCAGGAGTAGAATTCTCTAATCTTAATCATCTTAACACCAGATTATTAAGGACTCCATATAATCTCTAGATTATCTGTACCATTTATCACATAATATAACTTAAAATTGGTTACTCATTTCACAACACCTCCCTTACAGTTTCATATACCAAGTGAACCTAATTAGCTTAGTATCTCCCTTTGGGGTGACTCAGGGGACTTCTAAAACACCCCAAAGTTAGCTAGAAGTCAAAGGAACTTTATTATAATTTGATTTGGGAAGCTTTGTCAAAGGAACACCAAAAAACATTTTAAAATACAACAGGACCATAGATTCCTGTGAAACTTCCCCAAAGTGACAATAAGAAACTTCAAAGGTAAATACAGAATACTTAAAAGGTAAATAAACTTAAAATCTGTTATCAAAGTCAGTTTAGCAGCTTCAGAAAACTTGTCTTTTACCAGAGAGAAAAGCCAAATTTACCAGCTTAAAGCTTCATTTACTCAATTAAACTTGTTTTAAACTTAGTCAATCCTGACTGATCATATACCAAACCCATTTGGGAGTCCATTTTCCATAAACCTTTCATTACTTAATTTATATTAACTTTTAAATTGTAGAATATCTGGAGAGGTCCTAAAACATATATTTCATAGTAAACAAAGGTTTACTCAAAAACTCCTCTAATCTCATTTGTACTTTCTTTTCTCAAATGTTTCTTTACATTGAGTTACTTTCCTTACTGACAAATTTGCTTATTTAGCTTGTATTAAACCTAGGCATATTAAACTTAAGGCATGGACATGAGAGTTGGACCATAAAGAAGGCTGAGCATCAAAGAATTGATGCTTTTGAACTGTGGTGCTGGAGAAAACTCTTGAGAGTCCCTTGGACTGCAAGGAGATCAAACCAGGCAATCCTAAAGGAAATCAACCCTTAATATTCATTGGAAGGACTGATGCTGAAGCTGAAGCTCCAATACTTTGGCCACCTGATGTTCTAAGAGTTGACTCATTGAAAAAGACCCTGATGCTGGGAAAGAATGAAGACAGGAGGAGAAGGGGACAACAGAGGATGAGATGGTTGGATGGCATCACTGAGACAATGGACATGAGTTTGAGCAAGCTCCGGGAGATGGTGAAGGACAGGGAAGCCTGGTGTGCTGCAGTCCATGGGGTCACAAATAGTCAGACACGACTGAGTGACTGAACAACAACAAAACCTAAGCACAATGAAAGTATTGTACTTAATATTATATTTAAAGTTGATAACTCAAGACACGCCTATCAGATCAGTTAACTTAAGCATTAATACCAGGTACTAATTTAATATTGAATATTTCCCATTTCACATGAACCTGAAATTTATTTACCTTAATTTCTCTTGTATTTAGAATTGTTTGATTTATAAGCGCTAAATTTTGTTTAAGCCAATTAAATAGAGCTCCTTTACAGATCAACTTTGGCAATGGCATCAAAAGATAAAGACATGTACAGACATACACACAGTGAGGACTCAGTTCTTTCAAGATTTCAGTCCTGAATCAGGTACAGCAATATAAAACCCATCAGTTTACAAAAGAGGTTGGATTAAAAATTGGGTTTCTCACAAATGGAACAAATCAAGCTCTCTCGACTAGACAGCTAAATATTTGTAGAAAAAGCATTCATGATGTCTATTTGTTTTGGATAAGACAATTTTTATTTTTCCCATTTTAAAATTTGCATTACAAAAGGTAGCAGAGATAGACCAGATCAGACTTTTGTATCTCAAAGATATAAGCAAGTTCTTCCTAGAATGACTTTGTTTTCCTCCTTTCTCCCCCAAAGAACTGGGTGACCACCCCAATGAAACCTAAGGAGTGACACACCCATCCACCCCTGTTGGAAAGCTTCACCCCTTCTTCTTTAGCCTAGGGGAGAAGGCCTCCTGCTAGGAAGGTAGCAGCCAGGAGGAACCTTACAGAAAGTACTTCTCATTTTAGATGGAGCAGTAAGTACAAGAGGTCTGTCTGTTACCAAAAAAGTAAACAAACCAAACAGAACCACGCTAGCAGGAAGTCACCAGAAAAAGAAGTAAATGGCTCAGAGATGCCCAGAAATCCAAAAACCAAATGGCAAGATTGTCTCAAACGGGACTCTGAATCCCATCTAAGCCTGTGACGTTTCTCCAGGTGGTTGCAGTTTTCCTTCCTTGGGAGAGATTCCCAAACTGAAGCTAAAGTTCTCCACGGTCAAAGTTATCCAGGGCTCCTATAGAGGAAATTATAATTGGATGTCTAAAGTTCAAGGGAGCCCCCAAGGCCTATTCTTTATCAGAGTGTTCCTCTCCTTTGCAAAGGGTTTCTAAAAGCAAGATTGTAAAACTGTGAGTCATTCAGGGGCCATTGCTCTTCTGATCTTAACATAATTAATATGGGCCTCAAAAAGCTTTCCTTCAGGATAGATGAAATATTTCCCATTTTTATAAGTTTGATAACACCAAAACACAAAAGACATAGGCAAATTTCAAAAAAAATGGCACAAACAGATTGCATCAATGCACCAGTGAACTGGCCCCCAACTCAGGTAAATAAATTTACCCTACAAAACAAATGAACTCATTCCAACTAGGTACCTCACCCCACAAGAACTAGGTCCGCAGTGACCTGGTTCCCATTCAGGTAGAGTTCAGCAACTCCTCCCCCTCCAACAAGGAGGCTTGTCTAACAAACTGGCTTGTCCCATAAAGGAAACGCCCAAATTGTGGGGGAAATATGTTCCTGGTGTGCCACCAGAGCAATTTACCCTACAAAATCAAGTCTGTGAACTCGCAACACAAGAGGACACAGAAAGCTACAAACGAACCAGCTGAACCAGCTATTGAATTGGGTAGGCTTACCCTATGAGCAAAATCGAGTTTGTTGACTTGTAGTTTTTTTGGTTCCTTGTCTCAACTGCTAAGCACTGGCAAGCCAGTGTCACTTCAGGGAATCTTGAAGGAAAGATCCTTAGCACAAAAATGGTCCCACCAGCTGCTTAGGGTCTTACCGCAGTACTCCTTGGTCTAAGCCCATTACCCACAAACAGCAAGACTCCTGGCTGGCTAAGCCAAATTTGTTACAGAGTCAAGCTCACTCTGCTTGCCACATGATAAGCCAACGAATCTGAGAGACAAGGTGTTGAGAAAGGAATATGACTTTATTCAGAGAGCCAGCTGACCAAGAAGATGGCAGACTAAAGTCTCAAAATAACCATCTTGTCAGGACCTGGATGTCAGGTTCTTTTATGGATCAGGATGGGGAGACGTGAGGAAACAAAGTAAAAAGAACTTTTAATTCTTGCAAATATCTGGCAAGCCGCAGGCAGCAGGCTATGTTAGTTTCTTTTCCTTACTGTCATTCACAGGTGGGCAGGGTCCCGTTGTCTCCCTGTGAGCTAAACAAAGACACTTTAGTTTGAGTCAGACAGAGGTGGCAGAGTTCTCCTATGTATGATTATAATAATGAACAAGAAAAAAAAGGGTTAAAGTCATAGCATGGATTCAAAATTACCGCTTCCGGGACACAGAAACACTTTAAAAAAAATTTTTTTTTTTTTACAGCAACCTTGTATTTGTGATTTGCGCTGAAAACTGCTGCTGATTCTGTCTAGTTGCAATCACAAAGATTTCTATTTTTTAAAATAATACTTCTACTTAAAGATTATGAGTGGATTTGAATCTTCTTTCATACTTCCAATTCTCAGCCTGATTCTTATTTTTATCTTAAATATTAAAATCGTCATGACCAAAGCTTCCAAGCAACATTTTCCTCCAGTTCCCAGACCTTTACCAATTATTGGAAATCTACACATCCTTAATTTGAAGAGGCCATATCAAACCATGCTGGAGGTACAGAAATAAATAATTTTTCATTTCATGTTTATAATTTCCTCATTTTACCTTTGTGGGTTTACTAGCTTGTATGTATTTAAAACTGCTTCATATAATATATAATGAGGTAATTAGATTCAAAATTAATAGAGCTGCTTTAGTTTTTAGTTTTTTTTTTAATTTGTATATGTAAAAATATTAGTCAATATATTTCTATTATTTAAGGTGACATTTTTATCCTAAAATATTTATGACACAGAACTTCTATCTCAACTATTTCAATCTACATATTTCATATACTCCCTACTATGAAGGAACTGATCTGTGATCATAGAGACTTTTAGTTAATTACTAAAAACAGTATGCACAAAAGATACAACCAAGAGCTTGCATGGCCCCAGAAACTGAGACTTGGGATTTAGTTTTGAGCTTGCATTAATTAGCTGTGAGAATTTATGTAAGAAGTTGGCCTCTGTTTCCTCATGTTTAAAATTACAGGGCTAGATCAAATGCTTGAACAATTTTCTCCAATTTTCACTTCACAGATTTTATAGTTCTTGACTGTGGGGTAAGATGGAAGGAAAGAAAGAAGGAGGGAGGAAGGGAGGAAATTTATAGTTGGTGTTTGTCTGTCAATTTCAATTTTTAAGTTCTAAAGGGCAGATAATCAAAATTGAATTCTGCTATATTCTATAACTTCCTAGCTTGAAAATCCTCACACAACATATATTGAAGATAAGAACAGTACTTTACCTCAATGGGCAACTTAATAATACCAGTTTGTATTTTAGTTTTTATTTTACAGTGACTGCAAGAATTCTACTCATTTTGTACAATCACTCTAGGAGGAAAACAGGGAGTTATTTTTATCTCAGTTTTACGTATGTGTAACTCAAAACAAAGGTCCTTCTAGTCAAGGCTATGGTTTTTCCAGTAGTCATGTATGGATGTGAGTTGGACTATAAAGATTGAGCACCAAAGAATTGATGCTTTTGCACTGTGGTGTTGGAGAACTCTTGAGAGTCCCTTGGACTGCAAGGAGATCTAACCAGTCCATCCTAAAGGAGGTCAGTCCTGAATGTTCATTGGAAGAATTGATGCTGAAGCTGAAACTCCAATACTTTGGCCACCTGATGCAAAGAACTAAGTCATTTGAAAAGATCCTGATGCTGGGAAAGATTGAAGGTGAGAGGAGAAGGGGATGACAGAGGATGAGGTGGTTGGATGGCATCAGCGACTCAAAGGACATGAGTTTGAGTAAATTCCGGAAGTTGGTGATGGACAGGGAAGCCTGGCATGCTACAGTCCATGGGGTCGCAAAGAGTCAGACATGACTGAGTGACTAAACTGAACTGAACTGAACTCAAAACAATTGACTTTATTTACTAACTAAAGAACTAGGACTTGAGTTTTTTAATCTTATAAAATGACTTTATGGCTTTTTCTCCTACATTCAAAGGTCACATAACACAAAGGTTAATTCCTCAGAACAATTTCTTTCAATAAAGTCCTTCATCTAATTCCATATACCCCAATCACATTTGTTTCCTCAACATCCCTGTCTTTGCTTACGTATTAACCAGCCTAATCTCTGTACTACTTAGTCTTCCATTTTTTTTCTCACTCCCACCGCTGTACTATTGCTCTGTGCTCATTTCACCTATGAAATGTCTTCTCCCCACCTCTCCCTCTGCTGTCTACCATTTTTCTTCCTTAAAATTTACCTAAGTTTTGTTCTTTGCTGGAAACATGCCATATCCTCTTTTTTTCTTTTAACTGCTGGAAAATTGTTTTACAATGCTGAGTTGGTTTCTGCCATACAACTATGCTCATCCGTCATCATTATGTATATATCCCTTCCCTATTGAGCCTCCCTCCTCTCCCTGCATCCCACCCATCTAGATCATTAGAGCACCAGGCTGGGCTCCCCATATCCTCTTATCCTCTTAATACACAGTGGTCCTTACCTGAAGGACTCTGTCCTCACAGTCTCAAATTTTCATATTTATTTAAATTTTCACTTCCTTATAAGATTTATCTTAATTTACATTATCTTCCTAAATTGTAGCGCCCTCCTGCAATTCCTGTCACAATCCTAAAGTTGTTTTCTAAAATCAAGTATCTTAAAGAACATTAGCAGTCTCCATCTCATTTCCTACTTGAACCTTAGTCCAGTTAGGACGACAGGTTCTGTCCCAGCAAGTACAAACATATTATTTGCTGAACTTTGTCCCTTACTAGCTGTGTGACTTCTTGGCCACAATACCTTGCCTATACAGCAAGGATGATGATAAGATCTACTTCTCAGGTTGGTAATATGCATAGAAGTAAATAATGGTGCTGGGAATAAAGTTAAAGAGGAAACAAATATTGGTTCTTACTATTTTTCATTATCAAAGAAAATGGAATTTTTTGAGTAAGAAGTGTTATGTGGAAAACAAAGAATTAATTTGGTTTTCTGTGGTCATAGCATCCCACAAAAGACAGGGCATGAGTATGGTTGTCAGGTAAGTCAGGTCAGTGTGGTAGTCAGGAAATGTTTTGCCTCTCTAGAACCCTGGATGGGCATTTTCTGAGACCCAACAAAATATACTAGGGAGCAGGACTTTCCTGGGGGTCCAGCGGCTAAGTCTTCATGCTCCTAAAGAAGGGGGTCCAGGTTGGATCTCAGGTCAGGGAACTAGAGGCTGCATGCCCCAGTGAAAAGTTTGAATGCTACAAGGAAAGATTCCTCATGCCAAAATGAATATCAAAGATCTCGTGTGCTACATTTAAGACCTTGTGCAGCCAAATAAATTTTAAATATAAAATAATTTAAACTACCAATTTATATATATTAGGGAGAAGCTATACATCAATTTCACAATATTAGGGCACTGTTACTATGAAAGCTCAAACAAAATGGAGCATAAGGATGGTCCATAGAAGATTGATAATACTGTAAATAAGGCTGAAGCAGGTATAAGTAACCACAGGAGTATCTTTATAAACTAGCACTGTAGTCTGGTTTAATAAGGTCATAAAACTGGTTAGTGTGTTGAAGTTAAATTACCAAATATTGAGAACCAGTTCACTTGTTACTATAGCACAATGCTTTAGTTGCTTTTCTTTTTCTTAAACATCTAAGCTCTCCCAGAAATATGGCTCCATTTATAGCATCCAAATAGGGCCAAGGAAGGTGGCGGTTCTCTGGATATGAAACGGTGAAAGATGTGCTGGTTAATCACACTGATCAATTTGGGGAATGGTTTCATGTGCCTATATCTGAAAGACTTTTTGAAGGAAAAGGTATTAAACTCTAAACTTAAAATATATCCTTGTGGTTAAAACTATTAAGTCAGTTTCCCTGTATTCTCTTGCATAATTTCTTTCATGATGCAATTTTTCCTTCATCAGCATATATACATTACACAAATAGGATTTACTCCAAAGAAAATTTATAATTTATGGTTTTATTCTTATTATATATAATAACTAATTTTAGTAAATGAGTTAATTAGTAGCTAGCTACTTGCTGAAAAATACGATACCAGGGAAATGCAATGATAGAGAACAGAAACTACCCACTTAAAGAGGTCACAATCTAATGACTGCATAGACTCATTAAACAATACACTTGCTGCTGCTGTTACTGCTGCTGATTCGCTTCAGTCATGTCCGACTCTGTGTGACCCCATAGACGGCAGCCCACCAGGCTCCCCTGTCCCTGGGATTCTCCAGGCAAGAACACTGGAGTGGGTTGCCATTTCCTTCTCCAATGCATGAAAGTGAAAAGTGAAAGTGAAAGTGAAGTCGTGTCCGACTCTTACCGTCATGTCCGACTCTGTGTGACCCCATAGACGGCAGCCTACCAGGCTCCTCCGTCCATGGGATTTTCCAGGCAAAAGTACTGGAGTGGGGTGCCAACACTTAGTGTTGTAAATATACTGAAACGTATTTTTACCTGGATAAAGTTGTTGCATCTTGTTCATGTGAATCTTTCTTAAATGCCTTGATAAATTCCAGATATTCTACTTTTATGGAATTTCATTTATCTAATGACCTTCTTGCTTCCCTGGTGGCTCAGTGGTAAGGAATCCACCTGCCAATGCAGGAGATGCAGATTCCATCCCTGGGTCAGGAAATTCCCTTGGAGAAGAAAATGGCAACCCACTCCAGTATTCTTGCCTAGAAAATCTCATGGACAGACAGGCCTGGCGGGCTACAGTCCATAGGGTCACAAGAGTCAGACATGACTTATCAACTAAACAAGAATAACTCAGTTATTAGATGAGCTGTTTAAGACTAACACTTTAACTTGTTAACACTAACTTAATAACTCTTTAAAAATGGAAACGATGTTACTTTGACCATTATTTTTAATAAACAAATACTGGCTCCGAGTAAATACCACTGAGCCATTTTAATGCAATGATCTTTTTAAAAAGTATTTCCCACATTCTTGTCCTTAAAACACTAATTCCATGAGATGTTAGTAGATATTCTCTGTGAAGAGGCAGCATCAGGGAATTTGAGAAATCCTACGTGTTAGAGATTGAATCCTCTTCGGACGCATGGGTTTGTCTTTATTAGCAAATTAAAGCTTCTGAGAAAAACACCAAAGCCTGTTTAATTTTATTTAATGTCATTTTCCCTCACTTATAAGCCTTTGGGACATTTCTTATGCTTGGAATTGTCATGAATGTCTCATAAAATCAGCATTGGGAAGCATTCGAGATTCTTAGTCTGTAGATTCCAGGATTCACCTTCTCTTTTTCCTTCTAGAAATTTGGAACAGCTTCCTGTCTCTTGCTTCTGGCATCTCTGCTCTTTTCTACAATACCTCAAATAGTGTTGGCTGACTTCATGGTTATATATAAAATTGCTTTGATTTTTATCAATATTAAAGCTAGTAAAGCCACACAAGCGCTCAGGAGAGTTAAAATAGGGTTCCTGACAAATCACAGAGGGAGCCTGGCCCTGCCAACACCTTGTTTTGGGCTTCTGGCTTCTAGAACTGTGAGAGAACATATTGCTGTTGTTTTAAGTCAAAAAAGAGCTAGTATTCTTTTTCCTCAAACAAATCATTTATTCTAAGAATCAAGCAGAGTTTTTGTTTTTTTTTTAAGTGACCTAACTGGTCATAGAAAACATTATTCAAAGAGGAAAATGACTACTTTCCACCAGTCTAGTAGTCCAAAACTATTGAAATGGGTCTACGCATTCTTATACCAATTTTGACTAAGCAAAAGAAAACTTCAATATTTTTGTTACCATTGAACCATTTTAGAGTGTTTATTTCTTCATCTTAAATATATTTAGGACTTTGGGACTAGTATTTAAAAGAAGTTCAATTACTCGTGGTGCTAAATTAATGTTATTCATATTTTCACCCTGATAAAGCTATACCTTGCTCATGTGGCTCTTTGCTAAATGTCTTATTAAATCCAGATACCTTCCAGTATTAGAGTATTAAAGCACCACAGAAGTCCCTCTATCTTTTAGAGAATAGCAGTAACCTCACAGCCATTCTGTATTCTAAAATGTGAACACTTAAATATACAGGTGAGATAGTTTAAAGAGTCATATTTGATGAGTTTTATGTAGTACAGTATCCATAGACAGATTAACATTTTATTAATATAAGAACTGAATGTGAACAGAATCGAACCTTCACCCAAGGTCTTTCAAAGGAAGGCATACCCTGACATGAGGTAGCAAAGCAACTCTGCAAATATTTATCTTTTTCTTTTAGATTTTGTATTGAGAATAGCAAAGTTGGTTCTACCCCATTGCTAACACATAGGGTGACTTACGGAGACGGCAATGGCACCCCACTCCAGTACTCTTGCCTGGAGAATCCCATGGATGGAAGAGCCTGGTAGGCTGCAGTCCATGGGGTCACTGGGAGTCGGACACTACTGAGCGACTTCACTTTCACTTTTCACTTTCATGCATTGGAGAAGGAAATGGCAACCCACTCCAGTATTCTTCCCTGGAGAATCCCAGGGACAGAGGAGCCTGGTGGGCTGCCATCTATAGGGTCGCACAGAGTTGGACACGACTGAAGCAACTTAGCAGTAGCAGGGTGACTTAAGTCTATGCTAATTTCCTAATTTTGGCTATCAGTCAAACTCAGCAATTCCTTCCATATCTCTTAAGCTCCCCTAGAAAAAGAAGAAAAATGCATACAGAGGAAGGTCTGGGGCTGGGATCTGAGCCAAAGGAATAATGCCACCATCCCACAAACTCTACCAAGGAAAGATGCGGTCAACCTTAGCAACCCTCTCTTTCTTTAATTTTCTAAAAGTTATCATATGCTCCAACTCCTGTAAGAAATTTCTCTCGTATGTTTATTATTTCCTTTTGACATGCACAAATTCACATGCCTGTTTAGTCGATAAATATTGACTGCACATCTACTATATGCCACAACATGTGTCTCTAGAAACTACGAATAGGTGCTATATACAGATTAGGTATGCATAGCAGTAATGTGGAAGCTTGCTTACAATCTTTGGTTGTTACTTTTTGTTTGGGTAGTCAGTCTTCTGTCTACTCGTCTGTATGTTTCCCCAGCAAAAGAGACTTTGTTTTTTATTGTTCACCAATCTCTTAATCTGGAGAAGGAGATGGCAGCCCATTCCAGTGTTTTTGCCTGGAGAATTCTAGGGATGGGGGAGCCTGGTGGGCTGCCGTCTATGGGGTCACACAGAGCTGGACACGACTGAAGTGACTTAGCAGTAGCAGCACAGATTAGGTATGTATAGCAGTAATGTGGAAGCTTGCTTACAACCTTTGGTTGTGACTTTTTCTTTGGGTAGTCTTCTGTCTACTCGTCTCTATGTTTCCCCAGCAACAGAGACTTTGTTTTTTATTGTTCACCAATCTCTTAATCTGAGAAGGAGATGGCAACCCATTCCAGTGTTCTCTCCTGGAGAATCCCAGGGACGGGGGAGCCTGGTGGGCTGCCATCTATGGGGTTGCACAGAGTCAGACACGACTGAAGTGACTTAGCAGTAGCAGCAATCTCTTAATCACATCTAGCATGATGCAAGCATAGCGTACATACTCAATAACTGCTTATAGAATTATCTGTTGGAGAAATAGAATTTAAAAAAAAATCTCCAAATCCAGAAATCCTTCTCTCCACATAGGTAGTAGAGAAAGAAAACAATTTTATTACTGAACTGCATTAAACCAGAAAGTGGTGTGCATCACATAATCTGCTAAGAAATTGCAAAAACAGAAAGATATCTCACCATTTTATATAACCAAGCAGATACAACCTGTTAAAAAAATGTTATTAAGATAAAAGAGAATTACTGTTCAAGTAAGAGGATTTGACAGCACTGTTAAAAGGATTAGTCCTCAAGTAAGAGGATTTGACAGTCACTGTTAAAAGATAAACTGAGGCATATTAACCATTTGTCACTACTAAAAGATAAACTGAAGCATACTAAACATTTTGAGTTTATTTAAGCAAAAATCAACTTGAATCTGCCAGCATCCATTCTAGAAGCAAGGAAGGAACATCGAGAAGCTGTACAAAGTGAAAGACTTTTATAGTCAGAAGGGAGAAGGAACAAGGAAATTATACTGGGCAAAAAAATAGGGTTATTTTAAAGTTATTTTCCTTTAGGGGATAGTAGGGGTCTATCAGGCAGATGACCTAACTAGCGTGATCAGGTAGTTCCTGATTAACTGGTTTTATGGTTCCACTTACGGGACAACTAAACTATAATTAACTCACCATTTGGTGACTTGAGGCTTAGCATAACTGACTCCATTTTTGGCCTGTTGTCTTGCTCTTAGCAACACGCAGAGTTCATCTTAGATTCACTGGGTAATTGGGGTGACCATCTGTATTAGCTGGCTTTATACACAGGAAAAATAAATTTCTCATATCTTTTTCACAGGAGGTAGTTTTGCAACTTAGAGTCTTGCCAGTCACCAAAGTGAGTTTCCTCTCCTTTCAGAGATACTGATGTTTATGTTCCAAAGAAATGGCTCCCAGGTCACTGAGAAAGACATTCTAGGTCATAAAGCTGACCAAAAGACCTATGTAGTTTTCAAAACGCTGAATATACAATTTAAAGAGAGGAGGAAGTACTTACAAAGTTTCCTACAGTAAATACTCCAAGAGAAAGAGAAACTTCTGCCCTTACTTTCAATAGAGAGAATTTAATTCTTTTTAGTTTTTATTTATCCTTGGAAATTAGATTTTAAAAGCTTTGAGGAAATAAGAACGTTTTCCTTATTACAAGGAATTTTCTTCTCTCATAGTGACACTTCGAAAATTATAAGATTCACCTTGACCACTTCACAGAACTTTGGAATGGGCAAGAAGGCCCTAGAAGACACCATTATAGGGGAAAGCCAGCATCTTATAAGGAACTTTGAGACTGACAAAGGTGTGTAGGATAAAAAAAAAATCTTATTTTTTATGAGAAAGAAGTCAACGAAAGGTATACTTTTAATTATTTATTTTGACACTATTTCAGACTTGTAAAAAAAATTCCAAGAATATACAAATAATTAACAATATATTTCTAGTCTTCTCCAAAATTCCCTAATGCCGTCCTGTTACCTTTGTTATTTTTTTCTCTCCCTCTTTTTTGAATTGTTTGAGATATTCTGCAGAAATTCTGTCCCTTTATTCTTAAATATATTCATGTATTTTCTCAAAATAAGCAGACATTCCCATCTATTTCCAAAGTCCCATTTTTCAAAATCATAAAATTAACATTAACATGGAATCATTAATTAATCTGAAGAATTTATTCAAATTTCATCACTCATGTTCTCAACAAATCCTGGCTCACACATGGCATTCAGTCATTATGTCTTCTGCCTTCTTTAATCTGGAACAGTCTCTCAATTACAGGTATGTTTCTGATCCCTTTAAACAATGTAGAGATAATTCCAGGTTACTTTTATCAATATGAGGGGATAAATAATCCAAAAACTCATTTTCATGTCAAGCGTTTTGTCATTTCCTTAAGAAACTGAGCTCATTCCTTATTAAAAATGAGTCCATTTGAATATTATCATCACTGATGCCAAAACGAATACGGAGAGAAGTTATCAAAGGTAGATGACCCTGAGATGAATGCAGAGGAGAATCAGAAGCCTTGGGGACCCACATGCTAAATTAGCAGTCCCTGTCCATTTAGCAGAGGCTCTTGGGAGTTTGGAGAAAGTACATTCAGAAAAACCACTATTCCTTCTCTAGTGCTAGGCTCCTAACAGACATTAATTTCTCAAGGCTATGTATACACAGCAGCCCATAAGCCCTTCTGTTTGTATATGAAGAAGAAAACATATTCTCTATAAGAATTTCCCCTTCGGCTTTACATTTAAGGTAGGTGCTAATGTTAAAAGTGAATCTTAGCCACTAGAATGCGCTTCACTTGAAAATAAATACACATCTGCTGGTACATGTTTAATACTCTGAACAGTTTTCAGTGATATTGACAAAAATAGAACCCAGTAGCAGAAGAGGCTAAAACAAGGAATTGCTCGGGATGAAGTTCTTTAAAATACGATCATTTCAACCATCTAGATATCCTATTTTAAACTTTTAAAATTGAATGCAGCCTAGAAGGTTGAAATATTTCCCCAGAAAATATGCATTAAAACTCCTACACACATGTGTTCACCCACACTGAAATGCCCCTCACCTGGCCCATTCTAACTTGTTTGAGTCAAAGCAGCTTTCCTTTGACATACATTTTTAGTTTCCCTTGTGGCAATCTTTTAACCAAATTCTGGGTATTTTTCAAGGTCCAGTGTAGTCTCACCTCTCCTTGTAGGGCATGATCACCAATAATCCCTTTTCTCTATGAAATCCTTCCTTTGACAGTCTATCCCAATCAGTCTGGAATTGGTTTAATATTCTGTGCATACAGTTTTCTCCTACCACCCAAAAGTAGACCGTTCCTACTAAGTCTTTCACAAGCTAGAATGGCATAAAATGAAGAAGCAAATACCTTGAGATTCATCTTAATAAGGGATGCAAAGAACATATCGAGACAAAGCACAGATGCTCACAGACACAGTTCAAAGCTATGGCAGCTTGATGCTGAGTGTAGTTCTTCAGGAAGACGCTTGGTGGCGTCACTCAGTCCATGTTCCAGCTGCCTTTTCAAGGGTTTGCTGCAAAAAACAAAATCAACAAAACAACAGAAACCCCACTTAAGGACTTTTGCTTTTTTTTTTTTTTTTTGTAAAAGCAAAAATCAGCTTCGGATTTCTTTTGGTTTACAAAACAAATAATGTAGATCTTTTGTGAAAGTGAAGTGGCCTAAAGCAAACTTTTGAGAATCGGCCGCCTGTATTCCCAATCTGATTAATAAATTCTCTTGCAGGAAAGCCCTTTGAGGTCAAAACACTAACGAACGCTTCTGTGGCTAACATCAACGTGTCTGTGTTGCTTGGGAAAGGGTTTGACTACCAAAATACCCCATTCCTAAGACTCTTAACCTTGATAGATCAAAGTGTGAAACTTATTGTTAGTCCTCCAACTGCAGTACCTGTATCCTTCTTATTCACTTTTACTTCCTCTAAGGTGCCCCTGACTGTTTAAGAGACCATGAAAAAGTACTTATTAGAGAATCACCATTTCAAAAATATACCTTTTCTGAAACATTGAGTATTAACCTGCTTGGTTAAGAGATCTGATCAGTCTCCCATCACAGATTACTGCATCAAGTATCCTATGATGTAGGGATTGTGAATTACACCAATAAACAGTTTATTATATGGCTTTAGTAGATTCTTACCATCTTGACCATCTTCAATCTGTCCTACTAGTTATGCATGGAATGTGGATAAGCCATGAATGAGCAAGGAGCACTCAGTGGAATCCACTCAGGAAAGTGAATTTTAACAGAAGAGGACTGTCAGTTATCACAAAAATTATAAAGCACTAAATAAAACCTTAATATTTATTCTGAGCCATGTCAATGCACAATAGTTCTGCAATCCAATTTTTCACATTTACAGATTCAGTTGCTATCTTATAGAACATATGAAAAAAGAGCCTTGTCCATTAGTTCTCCTTTTTAATAATACCATGGACAATCGGCCATATTATTTCACTTTGAAATTTAGACTCAACATAAAAATGCAGATTTGCTCTGAACACAAGTGCTAGAGAACACTGGGTTGGACAACAATGAGGACTAATTTTAACTTTGATCTTTTATCTCTGGTTTTATTAAGTCACTTGCAGGGGTTAGGAACCCCTTTGTGAACCTGACCAAGCATATAAAGCGTGTCTCTCAGAAAATGAATACACTGATAAATACTAAATTTAACAAACAGTGAACTTTTTAAGGGTCAGGGAATATTGGACTTAAGTGATATTTCTCTGAGACTTGTGGACAGTCATCCTGGTGCAAATTTTAAAAAGAATTATTCTGATCCTTCAATGGAACGATAGTCATATTTGTTGTTGTTCAGTCACTAAGCCGTGTCCGACTCTTTGTGACCCCATGGACTGCACCACCCCTGGCTTCCTTGTCATTCTCTATCCCAGAGCTTGCTCAAACTTGTATCTGTTGAGTCGGTGATGCTACTATCTACCTTATCCTCTGTTGTCCCTTTCTCTTCCTGCCCTCAGTCTTTCCCAACAACAGGCTCTTTTCCAATGAGTCAGCTCTTAGAATGTCTGGTGGCCAAAGTATTAGAGTTTCCGCTTCAGCATCAGTCTTTCCAATGAATATTCAGGACTGATTTCCTTTTAGGATTGACTGGTTTGATCTCCTTGTAGTCCAAGAGACTCTCAAGAGTCTCCTCCAGCACCACAATTTGAAAGCATCAATTCTTTAGTACTCAGCCTTTTTCATGGTCCAATTCTCACATCTGTACATGACTACCAGAAAAGGCATAGCTTTGACTAGACAGACATTAGTATACCACATTGAACCAGAATAGTTTGACTTGGAATCACCTGGGATTTTGCAAGCAAAACACTTAGATTTATAACTCTGACCATAAAGCCAATATTGCTTTTATATCTAAACTCTAAGTACATACATCTATGACCAGAAGTGTAACATGCAAAATACTTTGGGTACACAGAATTTATTGTAAGTCATATCAATATTTATTATATGTTAACTGAATTCTGATAAACGAAATCCTGTTGTCTAGTCCAATCTGCCACTGTTAATTGAGATAAAATCTAAGTCTATAGGAGATGCTATTTCTATAATGCTTGTAGAAATAATGGTGTCATTCCCATTATCCCAAGCATTACAAATGTATATTTAATTTACTTTGTTGTTTTTCATTCTCTGAGCTTTTCAATATGTTTCCTGTTTTGAGGTTCCTCCTAAAAACTTATAAGAATATACTCAGGAATAAAGATGAATTATTTTCCTTTATAAGGATGACTTTCCTCCATCACCATCATAAACTTGACAAAAATGATCCAAGAAGCTTAACTGATGCTTTTTTGGTCAGACAGCAGGAGGTAATGGCATTTTCTTCAGGGGTCACTTTAGCATATTATTTATTATTTGATTTAGTTAACAGCATCTTCAGGAAAAATACTTCTTTCAGAGAAGAAAGATAACTGGACTCAAGTTAATAATAATAGATTTGTACACTACAAAGAACATTACTTATTACATTTTGCATTCTCACATATTTTCCACTTCTTTTCATATCACTCTCTGAAGAAAACAAGATACATATGGAAGACCTCAGATATGTTATCATGTGGAATTAATATTCTCTTTTCTTTGCAATCTTGAAAAATATGTTTCAATTGACAAACTCGAGAGATCATTTAATCTTGTTTTAAAGAAACAGTGCCAGTAATATTCTAATCACTCAGTTAAAAACTTATTCCCAATCTTCCTAAATGAGAAACAGACTTTCCCAGTTTTTAGAATTACTTATTTTTTATTAGTATCTGGGATGTGCTTTATCCTAAAATTCTGCACGATGGTCTCAAAAAATTTCCATTCAATTAAGGGAAGAATGCAAGGTTTTATTCTTTAAATTCGCGAGGTTGTGATGATTATCCAGATAAAATTATTTCATCATTAATTATTCCTTTTCCTCTTTCAGGAGAGAC
Source organism: Bos taurus (assembly GCF_002263795.3). Classification (NCBI taxonomy): domain Eukaryota; kingdom Metazoa; phylum Chordata; class Mammalia; order Artiodactyla; family Bovidae; genus Bos; species Bos taurus. Next base: position 22,339,530 of record NC_037350.1, on the reverse strand, counting down.
ACATCTACTGATTATTTCAATGATGATACTTTGGTGGTACTTGTTAATAATCTGTTTGCAGCAGGTACAGAGAGCATGGTTTCCACTCTGTGCTGGGGGATTCTGTTCATGTCACGATATCCTGAGATCCAGAGTAAGTCTCCTAAGATTCAGGGCATTGTCTGAAGGAGAGGAAGCAGAAATCTGTTGGATTGGACAATGCAGAATTCTAGAGCCATCCTGGATACCTTTAATTTGTACCCTTGAGGAGAGTTTGTACCTTTAGTCTCCTTGTGATAAAAGAAAGCAGATTTGCTCTCTAAACATCCTGAGATGATCTGACGGGTCCCCAGAGGAGTCTAGGAATAGAGGACTGGGGGTGGAAGCAATGTGGGGTAAAGATGAGTCAGAACTCAAGAGTACTTGGGTTTGACTTTCATATTTAAAGAAAGTGGAGAGACTGTTCCAACAACCTCTCCCACCACGGACCCTAACCGTTCTCTCTTTTATCCAGAAAAGGTCCATGATGAGATTGCCAAAGTCATGGGGTCCACCCAGCCTTGAATGGCACACTGAACTCAAATGCCGTACACAGATGCTGTCATTCTCGAAGTGCAGAGATTTGCTGATATCCTGCCCACAGGCTTACCCCGAGCAACCACCACAAATACTATATTTAAAAACAACTATATTCCAAAGGTAAGGGTTTAAGAAGGGGGATGAGGGGAGAGGAAAGAACATCAGAATGCTGCTCAAAATCACAGAAGTGCTGAGATGAGCTGTCAGGCAATCTCTGCCCTCCCTCTGGTCCCTCCATCCTTCCTTCTTCTTCCCTCCCTCCCGGTCTCCCCTCACCCCAGCCATTCAACCAGAGGTAACGGAATGTCTACATACACAGTAGGTGATATTTGCTCAGTGTGACTTTATAATGTATGATTAATTTTTATGTCATAGCTGAGGAAGTTGGGGTGGCTTATTTTTGAGGATTTGTTTTGATGGGCTTATTAAATTTAGTATGTCTGCTGTCACAGTCTCTGGAGATAAAAGATCAAGCCTTTTGGCACCCCCAAACCCACCAGGAAGGCTCACAGTCACCAAATGAGGACTTTTAAACTCCCACCACATGAATTTATCAAAAGTTAAATAACATGCTGTTATCACACCGCAGATACATCGTTAAGCCAGAATTTGTTCCTAGTTCTGAATCCAAGGTTTGTGTTTTTCAGCAGGTACCAGATGAAAATTTGTTAGAGTATATGAATACCCTGCTGCTGCTGCTGCTGCTGCTAAGTTGCTTCAGTCGTGTCCGACTCTGTGCAACCCCATAGACAGCCTCCTACAAGGCTCCTCTGTCCCTGGGATTCTCCAGGCAAGAACACTGGAGTGGGTTGCCATTTCCTTCTCCAATGCATGAAAGTGAAAAGTGAAAGTGAAGTTGCTCAGTCGTGTCCGACTCTTAGCGACCCCATGGACTGCAACCTACCTCAATCTCAAATGCCATCTTCCCCTTCTCTACTTCCTGTTCCTTCTAGAATACACTGCTTCTCTAAAATTGCCAACTGAGTCATCGTATGTCTCTAAGAGCCACCTTTTTAGGAAGGAATTTCATCTTTGTCATTAATAACACTTTTATCTCTAGGGCACTGAGGTCATCTTTTTGTTGACCTCTGTACTTTGAGATCAAACACAGTGGGAAAACCCAGCCACCTTTAACCCAGAGCATTTCCTTGACTCTATCGAGAAGTTTATCAAGAAGGAAGCTTTCATATCCTTTTCAGTAGGTAAGGCATCTTACTTTAGAAAGGTGATTCAAAAAATCTGGAGATACTTGGCCCTGGCTCAAGGCCAGGGCTAAGGTTCTGTAATTTGCCACGTGGCACTAAACTTCAGAAATATGGAAAAGTTCTCCCCCAGCTTTCAGTTGGCTGTAGGACATTGGGCATTGGAATGACATTTTCTTATGGAATCCTAGAAGATTCCTTGTGGCTAAGGCTAGCGCAGAGCCTTGGGAATTTGAAGAGAAAGTTGAGCAGGGCAACCACAGGTAAATCCATTTCATCTATAAAAAGCCTTACTTTAATTGTGCAAATACCAGTGTTTCTTTTAGAATTTCTTCTTTCTTTTTTTGCAGTATAGTTGATTTACAATGTTGTGTTAGTTTTAAGTGTACAGAACTATGATTCAGTTAAATATATACATATATCTATTCTTTTTCAGATACTTTTCCCTTATATGTTAAGCTGAAACTCCAGTACTTTGGCCACCTCATGTGAAGAGTTGACTCATTGGAAGAGACTCTGATGCTGGGAGGGATTTGGGGCAGGAGGAGAAGGGGACGACAGAGAATGAGATGGCTGGATGGCATCACTGACTCGATGGACGTGAGTCTGAGTGAACTCCGGGAGTTGGTGATGGACAGGGAGGCCTGGTGTGCTGCAATTCATGGGGTCGCAAAGAGTCGGACACGACTGAGCGACTGATCTGATCTGATAGGTTATTACAACATTTGAGTATAGTTTGTTGTGCTATAGTGCTATACGAACTTATTCCAGTTTTTAAACATCTTGACATTTCCCCCAATAATCCATATTTTAAAAATAGTACTAGCCAAATACTCTTCTTCAAGTGCCTTAGCATGATCTAGTTTCTAGTCATACATGCAGTCTCAGGTCTGAGACTCGTGACCTCATGCTTGGCGTTCTAGTCAGAGTCCTGTTTCTTCCCACCCTCCAATGCATCACCACACCTGACTCATCTTCCCTGTGTGCCTGGCTCACTTCTCTCCATGTGTACCAGAACTTAGATACAAAGATGTCATACGAAGGTGAGACCTCCTTTAGCTCACTTTCCTATGGGTTCTCATCACATACGTGGTTTTACCTGTTATAACCTGTTTCACATTAAAACCTTAAAATTGTCTCCCTCAGGGGAGCTCTATTAATTTTCTATTTCCAATGCTTCAACTAGCAGACAGAGCCTATAAAACTCACAAGAGGTTGACTGACTCACACATTCTGAAGGAGAAGAAATCACACATGGATGGTTTCCCTCTTTGTCCACACTGTTTTTTCAGATTTTTGGTCTGTCTTATAACCCTTCACTACCATCCACCTCTCTAGGTCCCCTCTCTAGTGTGCTGGGGAGTCACTGGCCAAGATGGAGCTTTTGCTTTTCTTCATGAGTCTCCTGCAGAAGTTCACCTTCCAGCCACCCCCTGGGGTCTCCCATCTGGACTTGGACCCAACCCGGGATACTGGTGTCGTCATCCAACCAATGCCTCACAAGATACGTGCTCTGCCCCGAGCCAGGGTCTGCGTGCCAGCTACTGTCCCAGTTCTCTGTTATTTTGCGGTCCTTTGCACTGACTGCACTGTTCTGCACCTTGACAGCTGTGTACTCTGCCGAGTCCTTCACTGCTTCAGCAGGCAGTCACATCATCCCAGAGGCCTCTGGTGTTAAGTCAGATTGGGTTCCTCTGTTAATCTCTGCAGCAAAAACCTCCTTACTGCCGTTCTCCAAGACAGTACACATCAACACAACATTTGACAAATAGAACCTACTAGTGCCATAAGGTTTTGCCCTTTAGTCCGAGAAACTGTCCTTTTCCTCCAAGGCATATGAGACATCTATGTATTACTAGCTCTAATTGCTTGGGGCAGGGCAGGGGGTGCAGTTTTAATTGGTTGGTGCAGGGGAGGGGGGTGCTGTATAATGCTTTGTCTAGAATGCTCATGAATATCTTTAAAACTGCAGTGAAGAAAATTTAACTCTTAAGCGAGGGTCCCATTAAACATAAGATATTGGCTTCATTCATTGGTTCAGTCAATATAGGATGACTAATAACAGATCATTGCTTGTGAGTATGACCAATTTGCTGAGGTCAGAAAATGAGGTTCCTGCTTCTGACATAACTGGAACTTGAAGACCACCCCCCTTCTCTATGTTCAGTGCTCTGAGTCCCAGTAAAGTCATACCCAAGGGACCTATGAGCAGAATAAAGAAATCATTGTCAGTTCCCGTGAGACACAAAGCATCTTTAGCCTTTACAAATCAAATGGATGTCCCTAATATCAATATAAATGATTCTCCCCTGCTCTTATCTGATTCCTATCAAAGCCAAAATTGCACTGGACAGGGTTAAACAGTAAAAGAAGGTTTTATTTAAAGCTATTGCAATAGGAGAGAGAGGCCAGAATTTAGTCTGAGCTCAATTCAACTGAAACAAGGGAGGCAAAGGTTTTTAAGTGCTAACGTGAGCTAGTGGGTTTAAGGGATTAGATCTGATAAACAGAGTGCCTGAAGAACTATGGATGGAGGTTCATAACATTGTACAGGAGGCAGTGATCAAAATCATCCCCAAGAAAAAGGAGTGCAAAAAGGCAAATGGTTGTCTGAGAAGGCCTTACAGGTAGCTGAGAAAAGAAGAGAAGCAAAAGGCAAATGAGAAAAGGGAAGATATATCCTTCTGAATACAGAGTTCCAAAGAATAGCAAGGAGAGATAAGAAAGCCTTCCTAAGTGATCAATGCAAAGAAATAGAGGAAAACAATAGAATGGGAAAGACTAGAGACTTCTTCAAGAAAATTAGAGATAGCAAGGGAATATTCATGAAAAGATGGGCACAATAAAGGACAAAAACATTATGGACCTAACAGAAGCAGAAGATATTAAGAAGAAGTAGCAAGAATACACAGAACTATACAAAAAAAGATCTTAATGACCCAGATAACCACAATCGTGTGATCACTCACCTAGAGCCAAACATCCTGGAGTGCAAAGTCAAGTGAGCCTTAGAAGGCATCACTATGAACAAAGCTAGTTGAGGTGATAGTATTCCAGCTGAGCTATTTCAAATCCTAAAAGATGATGCTGCTAAAGTGTTGTACTCAATATGCCAGCAAATTTGGAAAAAACTCAGTAGTGGCCATGGGACTGGAAAAGGTCAGTTTGCATTCCAATCCCCAAAAAAGGCAATGCCAAAGAATGTTCAAGCTACTGCACAATTGCACTCATCTCACAAACTGGCCAAGTAATGCTCAAAATTCTCCAAGCTAGGTTTCAACAGTATTTGAACCGTGAACTTCCAGATGTTCAAACTGGATTCAGAAAAGGCAGAGGAACTAGAAATCAAATTGCCAACATCCGTTGGATCTTCAAAAAAGCAAGAAAATTCCAGAAAAACATCTACTTCTACTTCATTGACTATGCTAAAGCCTTTGACTGTGTGAATCACAACAAACTGTGGAAAATTCTTCAAAAGATGGGAATACCAGACCACCTTACCTGCCTCCTGAGAAACCTGTATGCAAATCAAGAACCTACAGTTAGAACTGGACATAGAACAACAGACTGGTTGCAAATTGGAAAAGGAGTATGTCAAAGCTGTATATTGTCGCTCTGCTTATTTAACTTATATGCAGAGTTATGCAAAATGCTGGGCTGGATGAAGCACAAGCTGGAATCAAGACTGCCGGGAGAAATATCAATAACTTCGGATATGGAGATGACACCACCCTTATGGCAGAAAGCGAAGAGGAACTAAAGAACCTCCTGAAAGTTAAAAGGGAGAGTGTAAATGCTGGCTTAAAATTCAACATTCAAAAAATTAAGACCATGGTATCTAGTCCCATCACTTCATGGCAAATAGATGGGGAAACAATGGAAACAGTCACAGACTTTATTTTCTTGGGCTCCAAAATCACCACAGATGGTGACTGCAGCCATGAAATTAAAAGACGCTTGCCCCTTGGAAGAAAAGCTATGACCAACCTAGACAGCATATTAAAAAGCAGAGACATTACTTTGTTGACAAAGGTTCATCTAGTCAAAGCTATGGTTTTTCCAATAGAGTTGGGCCATAAAGAAGGCTAACCACTAAAGAATTGATGCTTTTGAACTGTGGTGTTGGAGAAAACTCTTGAGAGTCCCTTGGACTTGCAAGATCAAACCAATTAATCCTAAAGGAAATCAGTCCTGAATATTCATTGGAAGGACTGATGCTGAAGCTGAAACTCCAATACTTTGGCCACCTGATGCGAAGAGCTGACTCATTGGAAAAGATCCTGATGCTGGGAAAGATTGAAGGCAGGGGGAGAAGGGGACGACAGAAGATGAGATGGTTGGATGGCATCACCAACTCAATGAGCGTGAGTTTGAGCAAGATCCAGGAGTCGGTGATGGACAGGGAAGCCCAACATGCTGCAATCCATGGGGTCTCAAAGAGTCAGATACAACTAAGGGACTGAACTAAACTGTGAGCTAGTAGAAAAGTCCTGGAGTGCGGAGTGTGGTCAATGTGTCCTGCACACTGAATTATTCTTTCATTTGCAAATATTATTCTCTGATTCTAGATCTGTGTTTGCTCATTTTTACCAACAGAAGTTAGGCTCCTACTCGCCCTCAGAGCCTGGGAGATAGGGACACTAAGTTCCTTAGAGGTTATATTTCCACGGGATGTCTCCCATGTCCTTGAGACATCCCTGTATTGTAAAACTGGCAAGAGATTTTGAAAAATATTTACATTTTAAAGGGGCTGAGAAATAATTCATAATTAAAAGTGTTCTCAAGTAAATTCTCTAAGGAAAAGGGAGGTTAAGGTCTAGAGTCAGAAACTAGCCTGCTTAGGTTAATCAAGGAGAGAAAAGTACTAAGGCCTTGGTCACCCCCAATCCAGCATTCTCCACAAACCCTTTTTAGAATGAGTCAGATGGGGGACTTTCCTGGTGGTTCAGTGGTTAAGAATCCACCTGCCTATGCAGGGGACACGGGTTTGATCCCTGGTCTGGGAAGATCCCAGGTGCTGTACGGCAACTAAGCCCTTGTACCACAACTACTGAGCCGTATCCTAGACCCTGTGTTCCAACACGAGAGAAGTCGCCACAGTGAGGGGCCCACGCACCGCAACTGGACAGCAGCCTCCACTCACCACAACTAGAGAAAGCCTGTGTGCAGCAGCAAAGACCCAGAGCAGCCAAAAATAAATAATAATTTAAAAAGAAAGGATGAGTCAGACTGGGGAATACTCAGGTACCTTGGCTTCCCAGTGGAACTAAATGATTAAAAAAAAAAAAAAAAATGGGGCTTGCTAATTTTAATTTGTTTAAGCATATTCAAGAGACAGCTGCATTTTCTGACTTGCCCATAATACATAATTGGTGTTCAATAATATATAGTTAATTCTAAATCTAAAGTCAAAATTAATTCATGGACTGCTTTCTTTTACAGAGATCAACAGAAATAGCTTTGATTCAAAATCAGGAATTTGAGTTCTAATTCCAATCCTTTCAGTTCCCCATTTTTATGACTTTATGACTATATATTGGCAGAGGGATACTTAGTGAATGTGACACCAGAAGCAGATGATTTTTAACATTAATATGAAAAATGATATTCAATAGTAATCATACAGTAAACAATTTTGATCCTTTGGTGAGTCTGATATAATTATTACATATGAAGAACTGTCAAGCAGCTAATACACTTTAATACAACTGTCTAGTTTTTATATTTAGTAGAAATGTCTACAAATAAAAACAGAAACTACTAAATTATACCACTCTTGGAATGTTTTCCTGATTCATTCTTTAAAAAATCAATAAATAATTTCATGTTAATTACCCAAATCCAATAAAACCATTCATGGGTGAACTAAATTTGCACTTATTGAACAAAAAATATTACATTTCACTGTTTCCCTATCTAAAGTTTTATACATAAATCACAGATAATATCAGAACTGAAGTAACTTGAGTTCTCTTTCTTAGTCACCACAACTCCTGTGTTACAAACTTATACTGACTCTACTGTTGAAATACAGGAATATATAGGGGTTGGAGACACAAAGTGCATTCCAAGTGAGTAAGATTCTGAAGTCTTAGGGACTTACTGTCTAAATGAATGCATGTAGCTTATTCTGTGTGTGTGTGTGAGAGAGAGAGGATGTGTGTGTATATGTATACACGTGGTTGAGAGAGGGAGAAAGAGATTGATTGGGGGACAACACTGAGAGTTCTTATATTATCTTCCACACAGAAAAAAACAGTAAAGGAAAATAAAGATATGCTCATTGGAGGCTTACGTCTGAATTGTTCAACTTTAAACAGTAATCACAGGAATTTTTTTACAATTTAGATTAACAATAGGTTTCTTCAGAGACAAGTATTTTATTACTAAGCCTATAGTGATAATAAAAAAGCCGATAGGCTTTTAGTCAGCGTTGTCATTATTTTTAGATCTCTGAAGATGATGTACTGCTTACTTTTCACTCCTGGGATAAACCCCGCTCATTGCCTGAAGATAACTCTGTCACTGAATACAGGTCACAGAACCTCCTTTCTTCTACTCTTACATTTTAAGATTACTTTACTTGTTAAGTTTGTACATTTTCCCATCCAGTTGGGATGTTGGGATGGAAAGATTGTAAAGCCTGAGCCTATATAACCTCTGGAATCTTAGTCAATGTTGAGGCTGGCTTGGGAAGTCCATAGGCTGGCAGATGGCTTCTTTCTGAAATGCGGACATCAGTGGTCAGGGAATCTTTACACAGGGTGTCTGTGTTCACAAGTCTTCCCTTAAAGTCCTTTGGTTTAAAAATCCTCTGGTGCCCTATATACCTCCTTGTCTCCCTCCCAAGTAAGCTGAATTCAGGGTATTCATTTGTACCTACTTTTTCATGGACCCAGCAGGCTTTCAAAATAAACTCAAAGTCACAAGATTTTTTAGAAGTGAGACATATGCCTAAGGATTATCTAACAGGCACGCAAATCAGCTTTAACATTCAGGGTTCTGAGCTTGGGGCAGATTTGTCCAACAAATCAGCCTTAGGATTAGGCTTGTGCACTTAATAGCCTCAGTGATCGATCAATGGATTTGCCCTCTGCCTACACGGACGCTGTGCAGTTCTTATTTTACTCTCTTAAGGTGGCACTAATCCGTTATACAGCATTTTGGGTGTCAACAGTCAGGGCTGAACTATGCCAGAATATAGTTCACTCCATAAAGAAACTCCTCACAATGCTGGATTCTAAGAATTATAATGTGATTTTCTCCAAAAAAAGAATTCTGTGACTGGACCTTCCAGAATTCTGAAACTGAGTCTTCTAGTTTCTGTCTTCAAGATGAGTGATGAACACTATAAATGGACAATAGTCAGATCACATGTGATAATAAAAAAAAAATAAGACAGAAAAATAGTCTTAGTAAACACCACTGGTTTGAGAAACTGACCTCAAGTCCTCTGAAACAAAAAGTGAGTTTTTAAGCACTGAGGTTAGTTGGTCTCTGAAATTTTGAAGCTGGGTCCTGACTCCCTTGCAGAAACTAGGACTTGGGGCCCTCATCTTTCTAGATTATATTTCAAAGGAATTGCTTCTGGTCCTTGAGACAGACAGTCCTGCTCCTGGGTTGTAAAACTGGCAAGAGGTTAGGAGATTTATATCTCAAAGGGGCAGAGAAAGAAATTTACAATTCCAAGTTTTCTCAAGTAATGCTGAAATGGCTGCAAGATCCTATGGTCTTCCCGCTGACATTCTCCACTTGCCTTTTGTCTGTGGAAAAACTTTAACCAAAGAACAAGTTTAATCAGAGAACTGGGAAAACACAGAAGCAAAGAAAAGCAGGACAAAACAATAATAGTTTAGCTATTAATACTAAGTGAAGTTAAGGACTTTTAGTTGCTTTTTGAGGGTTATAGATAATATTCTGAGCTATATCCTGTGAGCAGTGTTGCAGATACTGAAATCCCCACCAGGCAGAAGCTAACTACATGATGACTAGACTGTAGCCATGACTTAAGCTGCCACAGTTCCAAGTACTGGCCTCAAGGAAACAAAATGACTCTGGAACTGAAGATTAACTGTACTTAATCACGATGACACGAGTCAGACCACCGATGACCAATTTCAAGATGACTGTCAGAGCTGATGGTGCTGTTTCTACACGTAGCCACCACCCTCTGTCTATAAAAGCTCTAGCCCGCTGGAGTTGTCAGTGGGCCAGCATCTAAAATAAGGCAATCTGTCCTTTCCACAAACCTTGCTTTGGAATTGGCATTTGAGTGGCCAGCAGCCTGATCCCACTTTCAGTTAAAATGATCTAAGGAAAAGGCGCTCAGAAGCTATAGTCAGGAAAAAACCTGAAGTTTAGCTTGAGCTGAGAATAAAATTAACATCATCTTGGTCACTATAAAAGTTTCCCTCTACCATGCCTGCCTTCCCTCCCCTGTCCAGTACAGGTGATATTAGCTGACTCCCTTTCTATGACCAAGCTCTGAATGAACAGCCTCTGTCGTATTTTTTAAGGCTGCAGCCTCCTGAAAGTACTCATTGGATCTTAGAAATCTAAGTTTGAATTTAAATTAATTCCCTGCTTTGAAACTAACCAAGTCTTATGTTTTGTTAACTATTAGCTACATTGTGCCTAATAACTGATTATAATTCCCTACTCTTTCCAAAGTAAACTGGATTGTTTCTTTCCTTATCTTCATCTACAGAAACAAAGTTATAAAGATTCACCCTCCCTAATTAAAGAGCAAAGTACTGACCACAGTTATAAGAATGTCAGGGTGTTCAAGTCACAGCCTTTGTTTTCTTATCTGAATCAGTTGATTCAAATTCAGGCTCCACCTTCTCCCCACCCCCTCCCAATCCATTGCTTGTGGCGGGCAAGTCCTGACTCAGCCTGTTAAGTGTTGTAATTGGGCTTTCTTTAAAGACTTCCTGCCCCACTTCCCTTAGGGAGATTTTTAAGTATTGTTTCACATTATTAGACAATAAAAGAATCACATTTCTGAAATAGTTTGACCTTCAATAACCAATCAGTCTTTCATTAGGAAAACTTTAGAATAATAAGGCTTAAAAAAAAAAAGACAAAACTTTTTAGAGATCTCTTTGCCAATTCACACAGCAGTACATATTTCACTCTTTTGTAATCTCTAAATGTTTTCATAATTCTACAGTGTTATTTCCACAACATTGTTAACAATTACTGAGGAATATATAAAAAATAATTTTTTTTTCAGTTTTTGTAAGTGACAAAGTAGGATACAGTAGTAAATATAGCATATATGTCAACACCTGTCAAGCTTTAATATGAATCACCCAGGGATCTTGACAAAATGAGAAATCTGATTCAACAGACTTAAGAGTTGGGCCTAGAATTCTGGATTTCTTAAAAACCCGTCCTTCAGGATGTCCAAGTTGCTGGTTCACAGACCATACCTTGAATAGGATCCTAGTATGCATTTGTTTTGGAGAAGGAAATGGCAACCCACTCCAGTGTTCTTGCCTGGAGAATCCCAGGGATGGGGGAGCCTGGTGGGCTGCCGTCTATGGGGTCGCAGAGAGTCGGACACAACTGAATCGACTTAGCAGCAGCAGCAGCATGCATTTGTTTGGAGAAGGCACTGGCAACCCACTCCAGCACTCTTGCCTGGAAAATCCCATGGACGGAAGAGTCTGGTAGGCTGCAGTCCATGGGGTTGCTAAGAGTCGCACATGACTGAGCGACTTCACTTTCCCTTTTCCCTTTCGTGCATTGGAGAAGGAAATGGCAACCCACTCCAGTGTTCTTGCCTGGAGAATCCCAGGGACGGGGGAGCCTAGTGGGCTGCCGTCTGTGGGGTTGCACATTGTTGGACATGACTGAAGCAACTTAGCAGCAGCAGCAGCATGCATTTGTTAATATGAAGACAATACTCAGATTTTATATAGTTTATGCTCAGAAAAATTATATATTTATATGCACATATATACATACATTAAAAAACCAAATACATAAAACCAGACTGGAAACATACCAAATATTAAAAGAGATCTGGGGTCGCGGGTGAGTTTTTGTTTAATTTCATGTTTCTTTTTCCTCACAAACTAACATTTCCTTAAATTTTTTTGCAATGAAAGTAACTTTTTCTGTTGACAGAGAGCTTTTTCTCTTTATCCTTTCTTTTTTTTTTAAGCAAAAAGGCACATCAAGTGCTAGTGATGACCAACAAGAATAAGATCAGCAAGTGGAGTGTAATGACTCTCAAAGTTGACGGAGACTGTGGACAAAGGTTAAAACAGGCTGACACTTGCTTGATCCATGGCAGTTACGTGGCTGTCATATGTCTTTGGCCACTTGAGTGGTCAGCTGGCTTCCGAAGTCGTTGCTGTGATTCATCCACATAAGACAGCTGTAGATGACCCATTTTTGGTGAGGTGTAAGTTAGACCAAAGATCCAAGACCCAGTCATTCTCAGAGACTTGGCTTTAAGTCAAGTTGGCATTGAGGATGCCCAAGCTTCTGTCTGGCTTCACTCCCAGGACACTGTTAACTGGGAGATTCCTCAGCTTCTGTCCACGACAGGGTTCTGCTCAGGGATCAGGAACACCTGTGAAGCAAACCCAACAGGACTTCAACTTATGACTTTCTACATCAGGGGGACAGCTTTTAAAAGAAAATCTATAAGCATATTGTAGGCAGTTGGCAGGGAGGTTGATAAGTGCCTTAAAAATAATTTTGACTTAAAGGAAAGGAAATTAACCCAAACATTTGGATTAAAAGAATTTGGCTGACTAGAGTACATACATTTTTGAAAGAAAGGAGATGAAATGAAAATTCTCTTATTCTGCTTTTCCGAGATGACAAGGGTGCCAGATTTCAAATCCCAGAGGGCAGATAGACTAACCTGACAGGTTCTAAAGAAAGTACTGCAAGCTCGTAGCTGCCAGAGAATCAAGCAGTCTGTGAATCCTCTTCAAAGGCTGTGAAGCGCAGGGCAACTTAGGCCTCTTAGACTTAGGATCAATCTTATCACAAGCTGGGAAGAAGGGGGGCTATTACTAAGGAATTTAAGGAATGTATTTACTGATCTATTAAACGTTGGGAAAAGCTAGAAATAAACCTCTTCTTCCAAGAATGCAGAAAAAAGTCCATAAAAACCACTCATTTAGGATCTATGCATTTTTTGTGTGTGTGCCTTCTGACGCTTTTTATTAAACAAAAGCCTAAAGTGAACTAAACAATAAGAAAAACAATAATAATCGTTAACCTTGAGCATTTACTATATGCCAAGCACTGTTCAAAATATTTTTCATCTAACTTAATCCTAGGAAAAAACCCTGTGAGGTTGATACTATTTATTATTCTTATTTAACAATTAAGGACCCAGAGGCACAGAGAGGAGAAGCACTTGCCCTAACGCTCACGGTTAGTTAGAGGTGGAGTGATTTCGAACCCAAGTAGTTCAGCTCCTGAGTTTGCTCCATAGAGAAGGCAAGGGAAAGATACTACTGTTTTGGGTCAACTTTAAAGAGGCTTTTCGAGAATTCCCTGGAGATCCAATGGTTAGGACTCAGCGTTTTCACTGCTGAGGGCACAGGTTTGATCCCAGATTGGAGAACTAAGATCCTGCATGTCATGCAGACAAAAAAACAAAAAAGCAACTTTTCTTGTCTAGATTCAAAGCTAAACCATGTGGGGCACAAGTTGACTCTCAACAACTTGTTAACTCAGATCTGAAATTTGCCTGCTAAGTTAAAACTCACATTGGAGCCAGGCAGGGTTGTTAGGTAAAAAGATAATTCATTTCATGGAGTCTGTATTACTTTTTTGACCTACCAAGCAATTTTGAGCACAGATGAGCTCTTAAGATACTTAATTCCACTCAAGTGAGGCTCACACTGGCCTGAGAACTGTTAGTAGTGAGTCTCCAGGCTACAGGCCTGGCCAGACTCAGGAACACCAAGGTGATCTTAGTATTTCTCATAAACATGAGTCAGAAAACCCAGGCTGCCCTCACTCATCTCTGACTCCCTAGAACTAAGTCCTAAAGGCCATCCCCAAACTTTTACAAGAGAGATGACCAGATCATATTATCTACTTAATAAGCATATGCAGTAACTAGCTGTGTGACCACTTGACCTCCAGGTCTAGGTTGGCTCATCTGTGAAACAGGGACGTATCTTACCTGTCTTGTCTGGCAAAAGGTGGATCAGACCACATCTGAAGGTCTGTCAAGCTCTAAATTGAAAATAAGGGGCAAAAGAGGAGTCTGGGAGGGGGCCATGTTCAATAGTTTACTCCTCAAGAGTCAGAGTCCCCATTTGTTTCATTAATTCCTGCAGTAACCAGATACTCCTTCAGTTCATCAGATCATCTCTAGAGGGGGTGCTTTGCTCCTCACACACCTTCAAACCAGGCCCCACTACTAGAGTTAATAAAGATGGTGTTTAACAAAAAATTTTAAAAATAATAATAGTAAAAATGACTTGTTTCAATAGCATCAAAAGAAATTTTTTTCCCCAACAGCATCAAGAGAGATGTATTTTTGATTCGGTCTCGACTACAAATCTTAATAAGAAACTCTGAGTAAGATATGGTCATTTTATGGCAAATTATACATTTCTATCTACCTTTATCTGCAGTATTCCAAACATTAAAATAACTAAATTTTTCATATTAATGGCATTTTTACTGAACTAAATTAGATACTTTGGGGTTAAAAGTGAAGTGAAGTGAAATTGCTCAATCGTGTCCGACTCTTTGTGACCCCATGGGCTGTAGCCTACCAGGCTTCTCTGTCCATGGGATTTTCCAGGCAATAGTACTGGAGTGGATTGCCATTTCCTTCTCCAGCGGATCTTCCCGACCCAGGGATCAAACCCCGGTCTCCCACATTGTAGACAGACGCTTTATGGTCTGAGCCACGAGGGAAGTTTGGGGTTAAGTCTTTTTAAAAGGCATTTCACTTTCAAAGTTCTGCCTTTCGTTTTCCCCCCTTCTCTTCCTAGCGCCTCTTTTCTTCTCAACACTTGTGTTAGTCGCTCAGTCGTGTTTGACTCTTTGCGACCCCATGGATTGCAGCCCGCCAGGCTCCTCTGTCCTGGGATTCTCCAGGCAAGAATACTACAGTGGGTTGCCATTTCCTTCTCCAAGAGATCGTCCCGACCCAGGGATCGACCTCTGGTCTCCTGCATAGAGGAAGCCCTAACACTTAAATGTGAAAAAAAAGAAAACAAGTAGAAAGATGTGCACATCAGCAGAGTAACAAAAAGAGATTTTGTTTACTAACTGCTTTTTCATTTTATTTTCCCATTTCTTTTTACTTTCTATTTCAGTTTTAAAACAAACCTCTCTCCCCAGATATTCCCACCTCCACCCCTTGGCAGAGAGCCAACCTCAAACTTCCCTTCTGTTTTCAGGTCTCACAGAGAAAGGGGGCGGAGGCAGAAAAGTGACCAATGGAAAGGAATTGCAAAATAACAATAGATTTTCTTATTTTAAAATTCCCGCGTTCTACAAATTTGAAAATATATCTCTTTCCCTCTTCTAAGGTCCGCAGACCACACAGTAAGGAGGTATTTGTTGCTTACAGTTCAGTCTTCACTGGGTGCCCTGTGCCTTCCAGGAGAGCACCGCCAGACTCTTAAAAGGTTCTTGCTGTTTTGTTAATCACAGGATGGAGTTTCCGGAAGCGCATTTTCTTGATAAGCGCTGCTTCACCGTCCCCGAACATTCCTCGGGCTCCTCTAGCCCACTGAATCTTGTCCGGGTATCAGGTTCGTGAAACGATCCTCTCTACGTGGACACGGGTGCTTCTCTTTGTGCCGAGAGCGCGGGGTTCTCCAGGGATCCTGACGCCCCGCAACGCGTCTCACTCCGTGTTGGTGCGGAAAGTAACCGCGGTCATGGAGCGCTCCTCTGTCAGTGTGGTCATGCTACCCTTCGCCCATGCGACCTCCAGGACTTCTTGTGTCACCTCATAATCCAAGACCCGCACGAGCAGGGGTTTGGGAGCTCGAGAGGGAGCGTCTACACGGCTGCCAGAAATTCGAATTTTCCGTGGAAAGAGAGGAGAAGAGCAGTTGGGTTCCCGGTCTTGTCCTTGCGCTTTGAAAAGGTCCTCCTCATCGGCCACCTCTTCCGGCGCGGCGTCCCCCTTAGTCCCCAACCACCTCTCCGGGTGCAAAAGAAAGAGCACTTTATCTCGGACCCAGGAATCACAGTCCGCATTCTCCCCCACCTCGCGGTCCTCGTGGGCACCGCCCTGCCTGCGGCTCGATTCCGCCGCCCAGAGATTCCGGGCACCTGGGGCCGAGGGAGCCCAGCGCCCCGCCTCGAGCGCAAACTGCTGGCAGCGTTGCTCGCTGCGGGGCGAGTCTGCGAGATCTGGAGCCCCGCGGGGACCCGGGGCCCCCATTCCAGTATGAGGGCCATTCATCCGGTGGTTCTTCCACGGAATTTTGCAGCGAACGCCAAGCCGAGCTCCAGAAAGCGCGGGACAGATGGCCGTGGGCGTGGTCTCGCGCGCCCCGCCTCCCGGGACTCGGACTGGCCACGCCCGCTACGGTATTGCGCCCACGCTCTCCGTCACTCCGGACCTTTAAAGGCGAAAAGTCTCCCCTCCCAAACACCCCCCGCCCAATCCCGCCCCTTCCACACCCGACACAGCCTCCCCTCCCCCACCTCGGATCGCTCTTCGTCTTCTTAGCCCTGCAGCTGTGGTCTCATTTCCGAGTCTCTCCCCTCTTTCTTCTCTGCTCTATACTAATTTCCAGCCCATCTCCGTTTGTCTCCAGATACGGTAGACACTTGGACTGCACACACACCCCTACTTCCTCCTCGAAATGCCAAGCACAAAGTATGCCTTCTTTCCAAGGACTCTCCTTGGAGTGAAGGAACAAGGAAGTAAAAACAAAAAGCCACTAATTTAATCAAGGTCTTCTGATAAAAGTTTCCTTGACTCCGAACCCACCCCACCAGGTTGCCAAGCTTATCGAACGTAGCTAGAAATGTGGAACCCTTTGAGAAATGGCTTTTGGCCATATTCACAGTGCTCACACTGGTCTTTCGTTTTGGTTATGATCTTGCTTGTTCCAGGAAGGAGCATTAGTGCCTTTGATCAAATGGAAATAAATAAAACCAAACCGCTAAAAGAATTTCAGGATTTAAAATTTTGTGTTCATTTTTAAAGTTTCACATTTCACTACTCCCCTACCTCCTCCTCGCCGCTCCTGGCCCTGCAACACACACATTCTTCTCTTTAACCCCCCAAATTAAAATACATGTATATGAATCTCTGGGTAGACTTTCAGAATCTAATTATTAACAGGCTCTCTGAATTGGAATGCTGGAGAAGACAGTCGCTTGGACAACAAGGAGATCAAACCAGACAATCCTAAAGGAAATCGAGCCTGAACATTCATTAGAAGGACTGATGTTGAAGCGCCAATACTTGCCCCCTGACGTGAAGAGTGGACTCACAGGAAAAGACCCTGATGCTAGGAAAGATTGAAGGCAGGAGGAGGGGGCGGCAGAGAATGAGATGGTTAGATAGCATCACTGATTCAATGGACATGAATCTGAGCAAACTCTGAGAGACAGTGAAGGACAGGGGAACCTGGCTTGGTGAAGTCCATGGGGTCGCAAAGAGTCTGACATGACAGCCACTGAACAACCACAACAAGATCCTCTGACAGCTTAACTTTGCTAAAGGCTAATGGTGGAGAGCTAGCTACAGGAAAAAAAAAAAACTTAGTTTCTGATTTCCAGTTCTAACTTTGTTTCCAGGTGCTTGCTTTATTAGAAAGTGCTAACTGTTTTCCTGTCTGCTTTAGGTAAATGACTGCAATGGTGGAAATTCCTACCTGTATTTGAAGGACCAAGTAGTATGGTGAAAGACATATTTTGGAAAGAGAGGACCTTCTGAGATCTGCCAAGTCATTAAAAAAAAAATGTACAAGGAGTAAGAAAACCTGAATCATACCTGGCTGATTTGATGCCTGACCTGGGGCCAGTTACTGCTAAATTACAGTTAACTGAAGTTTTTGAGTGTTTTAGACACTCTATATATTTAAACTCATTTATTCTTCACAACGAACTAAGGAAGTTGCACTATTCCCATAGTTTCCTTGAGAACTTTGAAGCACAAGGAGGTTAAAAATCAAGCACCAATAAACAGTAGAGTCAGGATTCCCACAAGTTTAAAGGCTTGATCCCATTTTATTAATAAATTATTTTCCTGTTTTAAACCTGTGACTTCATGTTCTTTTCATTCCATTCATTTGCTTAACCAGTAATCACTGAGCTTATACTAAATGTCAGCCACTGTTTTAGGTGATGGGGACATGGAGGAAACAACTGCTTGCCCTCTTGGAGTTTTATTCTTTACATGAGTTACATACATTGAATCCTCTGTCCAAAAATAGGAGATATTTATTAAGTTAACTTTAATGTACGTGAAAATCAACTGCAGGTTAATGCCTTCCCTACTCTCAAGGATTCTATTTGGGGAAGGACTTAAAATGTGGATTCTTACCAAGACCCTCAGCAAGCCTCATGCTAGTGGTTCATGAACAACAGTATGAGCTACTGCTGCTACTGCTAAGTCGATTCAGTCGTGTCCGACTCTGTGCAACCCCATAGACGGCGGCCCACCAGGCTCCCCCGTCCCTGGGATTCTCCAGGCAAGAACACTAGAGTGGGTTGCCATTTCCTTCTCCAATGCATGAAAGGGAAAAGTGAAAGTGAAGTTGCTCAGTCGTGTCTGACTCTTCGTGACCCTATGATCTTCAGCCTACCAGGCTCCTCCGTTCATGGGATTTTCCAGGCAAGAGTACTGGAGTGGGGTGCCATTGCCTTCTCCAACATTATGAGAAACCTTACCAAAGATAATACTCTAGACCAGAGATAAACTCTAGGACTTTTTTTTAATTTTCTGCTTTCAAGTGGCAATAAGAACACTGTGTTTTCCTTCCTTGCAGGAATATTGGGAGAATTCGAAGAAGGTATCTGTATTCTGAGGGAAGTATAATGTAAACCACAAGATTTATAGATGTTAAGTTTTCTTGCGGATGGGGATTGGATGAGGGATTACAGTGGGGATGGGGAACAGGGAAAATCTATTTGCTGAGGAGTGAAGCTGACTCACCCATCACATAATACCTGAATTTCTAGATGTCAAGAAGTTGTGTATTAATGCATAAAAGAATATTAAGAGGAAATGTCAAATAAATTAAACCTCAGTGAGAGAATGTCTAAAAAGAATATAAAACAAAGAAATAGGCTGCTTGCCTTCAGGAGAGTGGTGTCTGCTGGGCTTTAGTATCTTAAAGTACATAAAAGCCTGATAAGGGGTGCTGACAAACTAAACCCATTTACTTCCCTTATGAATGTCCACCAGATGCAAAGAGCCAACTCATTCGAAAAGCCCCTGGTGCTGGGAAAGATTGAGGGCCAGGAGAGAAGAGGGCGACATAGGATGAGATGGTCAGATGGCATCATTGACACTATGAACATGAGTTTGAGCAAACTCGTGGAGATAGTGAAAGACTGGGAAGCCTGACATGCCACAGTCCAAGGGGTCATAAAGAGTCAGACATGACTTAGCGACCAAACAACAACGAACTCTAAGGAAAATAGACTTTGTCCTAAAGATATTAGGAGCTGACAGATTCGTTGGGAAAGTGAGAATACTAGACTTTAAAATGGGTAGAGATCAAAATTGTTGCTGGGGGAATAGGGAGTTGAAACAATAGGAGAAGATTTCTCTGCTGGATTGTATGAACTTTCCCCTATGGCACTTCCTGAGGAGTCAACTTCTAACCCTAACCCTAACCCTAATTTTGCCCCTATGGCACTTACTGAGGAGTCAACTTCCCGCTCAGAAATATCCACCTGGCTGAGTTTATGCAACCTGCCTATCCAATGACAATATGGGACCATAAAAGAAAAGATGCAAAGAAGCCCTTGGCTTCTGTAATGGAAAAGCAAACAACTGGATTTACCACGCAACAAAACTGTACCATAGAGATAGGTCAGCATTCCAGAAAAGAAGACAGGGTGTTGTTAAGAAGTTTATAAAAATTTTGCTAATTATAACTATAATTATCTATTATAAGTATATATTTTTATGTAATTATAACTACATAACATAAATTATAATTTATAACTAACTGCTATAAACAGAATTTGGATATGGGAATGACAGATAGGGAGGGTATTCTGAATAAAACATTATGAGCAATGGTGCGATGGTGAATATGGAGGCAAATGTAGAGAATAGTTTTGTCTTTGACATTTCTCTTCTCTCAAGTCTAAAATACTTTCCATGATTTCATCCATTCCCATGGCTTCAGTTGCAACCTGTACTCTGATGATTTGCTCATTTAAATCTCTATTATAGACTATGATGCTTATTTCCAGACTTGAAGTAGTACATTGTATTATTGTCTCAAATTATTTACTTCCTCATCTTGAAAGAGAGTCATACCAGCCAGCTTCTGTAGCATGTGACTTGCAATACTCCTTATGGGAATAGACTCCTCCACCCCACCAATGTTGATGTTACTTTGGCCATGTGACTTGCTTCAGCTTAAACAGTTGTGTCATTGGAGGCATCTGAGCAGAAAGGAAGAGTCATTGTAAGATTGACCCACGGCATTTCCCCATCATAGCTGCCATCTTGGCTGTGATCTGGGAATGAACAAAGTACACGGCACAGATCTAAGTAGTCTCAAACAGAACTGCAGCAGCTGATACATATTCTAAGCAAGAAACAAACTTCTGTTATAGCAAACCAATAAAATTTGGGAGTTGTTTCTTATCATAGCCTAACCTAGTGAAAAATTATTCTGTTCTATTTTTATTTGACACTTCTTTTCATTGTCACTTGACAACTAAAATATTGCTTGCCATGTCAGTAAACAAAGGATATTGCAAACCATCACATTAGAGCCACCTGGATGGTAAGCCCTAAGGGAATTCAGGATACAAACAGAGGAGCTGCCCATTTCCAAGCTCATCTAGCAGTCAGCTGCTACAGCCACATCAGACTGTGCACCTGAGAAAATTCAGGATGAGAAAATACAGGATACTGGCCCTAGATAGCTGAGGAGCATATCAAAGGAATGACTGAAGTGAGCCCAGACTCTTACATCTTCCCAAACGTAGAAAAGCACTAAATTCCTTAACTTGAGACATTCAGTTTTCTTTTATTAACAGTAATTTTTGATGTTTCAACTACCTGATTATGTTGCAAAAAACTCCTATATGTCCTGGCTTCCCCCTTCCTCTTTAGGGCAGTCTTTCAATGTATTTGAGATGCTATCTCCCAGACTTGAAGTTCTAAGAACGTCCACTGAATAAAACATGACTCTCATCTTTTAGGTTCTGTGTTGTTTTTTTTTTTTCAGCCAACTCACTCTAAACCCCAAATGTCTAAACTTGAGCTCATCATTTATTCTTTTAAATCAGTCCCCTCTTTCAAGTGTTCCTTATCTCAAGGGTTAGCATAACTGACAATTCTAATATCTTTCCTTTCCCTAAGAGGCTACACCCACTGTACATGTCTAATATTTAACCAAGTGTTGTTTTGTGTGTGTGTGTCTGTCCCTCCATCTCCAATCCTCACAGCCTCAAAAATAAAGTCAGACTCTTAGACATGACAAAATATTTTCATAATCCTACTCCAGCCTGTCACTGTTTACGGTTGAATGAATAAATAAAAGAAGAAACAAGCCACCTAAATGAACACAGAATGAGATTTGAGACCAGGGTGAGGTTATCGTGTATAAATAAAACCCAGTCTGATTATGAATGGACCTTGAAAACCACGAGCCTTTTAGAAGAGATTCTAACCATATTTCCTTTGACAACTAATATTCTCATGACTCGGACAACTCAGACTGTGCAAAGAAAACCTACACTGGACTGTCAGGAGACTTCGATGGGCCATGTTATCTTGAGCAAGTCTCCCAATGTCGCCAAGCCCATGTTCTCATCTGCAAGATGTTATTTACACCTGTCCTGTGTGCTTCCCGGGGTTGTGGTGGAGAACAGATGAGACCATTCTTCTAGGAGCACTTGGAAAACTATGACACTTGCAAAATATTTTAAATTTATTTTTAAAAAGTAATTATTGACTTTTTTAGAACTGGGAACCCAAAGCATGCTTTTGTTTTCATTTATTTATTTGTCTGTTTTTCTATTTTTGATCACTCTGTGTGACTTACAGGATCTCATTTCCCTGACCAGGGGTTGAACCCAGCCCCTTGGCAATGAAAGTGTTGAATACTAATCACTGAGCCACCAGGGAACTCTTCAAACTGTTTTTTAATGAAGTCCTAAAGGAAAGGTGCAAAAGCCTAGAGCCAGAGAATAAGTACCAGACTTATAATTTTAGAATAAAGGAGCTAATGTTACTAGCTGTAAACTGAAGGGAAAAAGAGGAAGAGGGGGAACATGGCAATTTTGGGGATATCAAGCAGTTTCGCCCAGAGGTCTGAAATAAAATAGAAACTGAAGGCAATTAAAAAAAAAAAAGCAATCTTTGTTTTTTTTGTATTTTGTATTACCAAAAATTGTGTTCCTAGGAGAAAAGAGACTTAGTTTACCTAACATGTGGCCCTGAGACTAATTTGCTATATATGCATGATGTGTTTTGAATGAAACATTTAAACACATTGTCTTTTCACTCTGTAGCGAGGAGAAAGAAAGTGAAAGTCTCTAGGTTATGTCCAGCTTTTTGCGACCCTGTAGACTATACAGTCCATGGAATTCTCTAGGCCAGGATACTGGAAGTGGGTAGCTGTTCCCTTCTCCCGGGGATCTTCTCATCCCAGGGATCGAACCCAGGTCTCCCACACTGCAGGCGGATTCTTTACCAGCTGAGTTGTCAGGGAAGCCCAATAGAGAGGTGGTGACCCTTAAAAGACGTCTGCTTGGCACTTTGAAAAGACAAAGAATGCTAGGTGCACCAGTTAGCTGCAGGAGATGATGCATGTAGCACTCTAAGTAGTAGCTGTTTAAAGGGGATTTTTAAACTATAATTCATAGTCAGCTGCCTACATTATCCAAAGTTTTAAAGTATATTCATCATCATCCTCTCCTGTCAAAGATTAGGATTTAAGACCAGGCTCTATTATTGAGTGTGAATAAACAATTTATTAAACAGGAAATTGTGTTATTAGTAATTGAATTGGCATTTTATGATGATATTAAAGAACCAATGTTCTATACCCTACATTCATCTTGAGAGTAAACAAAATTTGACCTGTTCAACAGTGTATGCATGCTCAGTTGCTAAGCTGTGTCTGACTCTTTTCGATCCCATGGACTGTAGCCCACCAGGCTCCTCCATCCATGGGATTCTCCAGGCAAGAATATTGGAGTAGGTTGCCATTTCCTCCTCCAGGGGATTTTCTCAGCCCCAAGGATCTCTTGTGTCTCTGGCACTGGTAGGTGGATTCTTTACTACCAAGCCACCTATGGCAGCCTGTAGTATTATTCCAGAGATAATTCAATTTTGACTCAATATGGGTGAATCAATATTTATGAAATATTTAAAATAAAATAATTACTTAGATTAGTAAAATAAAGGTGATGATTTAATGTATCCAATCATGATTCATTTATAGTCAAACATTTTTAATGGGGCAATTGTTATTTTATTAACCAATGTGCAAGTAATCAGGTAAGGGATATAACAGTTGTAAAAATCCTCAGTCATATTTTACACCTGGAGAGATGTCATTCCCCAAATATCTGTTATAATGCGCTACGTTATATCAAGAATGGATAGAAAACACTGAGTCTCTCGTTAACCAAGTCTGAAACGAGTTGACCTGGAATGTCCAGGAACTCAGAGAAACTGTTAGTAATAATCCCTCATTATCTCTTATTCATACTTCATAATTCACCCCTCCAGGGCAGGGCTTGGGTAGAATGGTATAGTAAGTTGAGTTGATCAACTCAACTCAATTTTTCAGTCAATATGGGTGAATTAATGAGTTTCTTTTCTCTACTACCCCTTCTTTCTCACCTCTTTTATTAAGGCCAATCATGTCATTTTCAATGCCATAAATTCATTAAGAAAGGCATAGGATTTAGCCCTCCTGCAGTTTAAAACTTCTGATATGTACCCTTTCCTGCTTTCCTCTGACTACGCTTTGTGTCTCTTTTACCTCTCCTCTGCCCTTTCTCCTCCTATTTTTTTTTTTTTTGTCTTTTAAGCAGTTCCTTCCTTCCTTTCTATTGTGATACAGTGCAGAATTTGGGAGAGACTGATGGAGCTAAACTCCCTGTATATAATTCCTATCCCTGCCATCTACTAGCTGCATAAATTAGTCTTGAGGATATCATTTTTTCTGGCTCAAGGTATTCTTTCTTTTTCTCCTTCCCTTTTTCCTGTTCTTCAGCCTTTTTCTCTAAGAGCTCTAGTCTCCCTGAAAGATATTTACAAAGATCTGACAGTCAGGGATTATCATTGAGTATGGTCACTTGTTGCCCTTTCAGTCAACACAATTAAAAGATTGTATCTTTAATCTCAGTTTTATGGGGGTTTCCCTGGTGACTCAGATGGTAAAGAATCTGCCTACAATACAGGAAATCCGGGGTTCAATCCCTGCTTTGGGAAGATCTCCTGGAGAAGGGAATGACAACTCACTCCAGTATTCTTGTCTGGAGAATTCCAGGGACAGAGGAACCTGGTAAGCTGCAGTGCATGGGGTTGAAAAGAGTCAGACACGACTGTGCAACTAACACACACACGTACCCAGTTTCATACATTGTTCAAAAGTCAAAACAATATGAATGGGGTATATTCCGGAAGTCTTACTCCCATCCTTAACTCCACTACTTGTGTTCAGTCACATAGCACTGTTTGACTCTGCAATGCCTTCCTCCACCGTTTACAAGTCATTTAAAAATTAGTTTCTGATTTAATTTTCCTGTATTTTTGTTAGCAAAAGTAAGAAAAATTAGCAGAGATCACACTAATTCTCTCATTCTTTCTTAAAGACTTTTGTACACGTAGTTTTCTTTTTCCATTTAAAAACATATCATGGAAATTACCTCAGGTTATATCACAGAGCACTTCCTCATGATTACAAACACTTCATTGTGTAGATGTCTCATAATTCATTCAAATTGACTTTGAAGGATGGAAATTTAGGTTGTCTCTAAAAGCTTGATATTACAAAGAATAATATGGGAGTGAATAACCCAGTGCAAACACTGGCTTTAGATTTCTGGAGGAATCCTCAGTCTAAATTTCTGGAAGTTGAATCGTAGAAATGCACATGTGTTTTATTAGATGTTACTGAATTCCCCTCAGTGGAGTTACAGCTTTCCTACCCCTACTGTCCGGAGAAGGCAATGGCATCCCACTCCAGTACTCTTGCCTGGAAAATCCTATGGATGGAGGAGCCTGGTAGGCTGCAGTCCATGGGGTCGTGAAGAGTCAGACACAACTGAGTGACTTTACTTTCACTTTTCACTTTCATGCATTGGAGAAGGAAATGGCAACCCACTCCAGTGTTCTTGCCTGGAGAATCCCAGGGACAGGAGAGCCTGGTGGGCTGCCGTCTATGGGGTCGCACAGAGTCAGACACGACTGAAGCGACTTAGCAGCAGCAGCAGCACCCCTACTATCAGTTTATGAATATGCCTATTTTTTATAACTTCAAATCTGTGTTCTCAATATTTTTTTTATTTTTGCCAATCTGATAGGTAGGAAAAGATATCACATGATAGTTTAATTGCATTTTTCATTTATGTGAAGTTAAGCATCTTTTTCGTATAGTCAAGGCTATGGTTTTTCCAGTAATAGTGTATGGATATGAGAGCTGGACCATAAAGAAAGCTGAGCACTGATGAATTGATGCTTTTGAACTGTGATGCTGGACAAGACTCTTGAGAGTCCCTTGGACAGCAAGGAGATCAAACCAGTTAATCCTAAAGGAAATCAAGCCTGAATATTCATTGGAAGGACTAGTGCTAAAGCTTAAGCTCCAATCCTTTGGCTGCCTGATGCGAAGAGCCAATTCACTGGAAAAGACCCCATTGCTGGGAAAGATCGGGGGCATGAGGAGAAGGGAGCGACAGAGGATGAGAGGGTTGGATGGTAACATCGACTCAATGGCCATGAGTTAAAGCAAATTCTGGGAGATAGTGAAGGACAGGGAGGCCTGGTGTGCTGCACTTCATGGAGTCACAAAGAGTCGGACATGACTGAGCAACTGAACAAAAAAGCATTAGGACCGTTTTGTTTTTCTGTAAATTAATCATGCCTTTTGCTCATTTTTCTATTGGGTTTGAGTACTTTTTCCTCTCACTGTTAAGGGCTCTTTATATTTTACTGAAAATAATTTTCTATTTGTAATATAAATTGCAAATAGTTTCTCCTAGTTTGTAATTTGTATTTTGACATTAGATTTGGTCTTTTGCCATTGAGGAATCACACACACGCACATATACATATGTATTTTATTTATCCAACTTAACAGTTTTATTACTTCTGAATTTGGAAAGATTTTTCTTTTATCTGGATAATAAAGGAACCAACCAATGTTTTCTTCTAGTATTTGTATGACTTATTTATTTATTTATTTGTATCTTGGATCAGTTTGGAATTTACTCTTGTATAGATATGAAGAATGAGTACAACTTTATTTTACTTTTTTTTCAGATTGCTATCCATTTGCCTCAGATCAGATCAGTTGCTCAGTCGTGTCCGACTCTTCGAGACCCCATGAATCGCAGCACACCAGGCCTCCCTGTCCATCACCAACTCCCGGAGTTCACTGAGACTTGTGTCCATCGAGTCAGTGATGCCATCCAGCCATCTCACCCTCTGTCGTCCCCTTCTCCTCCTGCCTCCAATCCCTCCCAGCATCAGAGTTTTTCCAATGAGTCAACTCTTCGCATGAGGTGGCCAAAGTACTGGAGTTTCAGCTTTAGCATCATTCCTTCCAAAGAAATCCCAGGGCTGATCTCCTTCAGAATGGACTGGTTGGATCTCCTTGCAGTCCAAGGGACTCTCAAGAGTCTTCTCCAACACCACAGTGCAAAAGCATCAATTCTTCGGTGCTCAGCCTTCTTCACAGTCCAATTCTCACATCCATACATGACCATAGGAAAAACCATAGCCTTGACTGACAAACCTTTGTTGGCAAAATAATGTCTCTGCTTTTGAATATGCTATCTAGGTTGATCATAACTTTCCTTCCAAGGAGTAAGCGTCTTTTAATTTCATGGCTGCAGTCACCATCTGTAGTGATTTTGGAGCCCAGAAAAATAAAGGCTGACACTGTTTCCACTGTTTCCCCGTCTATTTCCCATGAAGTGATGGGACCGGATGCCATGATCTTCGTTTTCTGAATGTTGAGCTTTAAGCCAACTTCTTCACTCTCCACTTTCACTTTCATCAAGAGGCTTTTTAGTTCCTCTTCACTTTCTGCCATTTGCCTCACTGACACTTATTTAAAATTCCATCTTTATCTGAGTGACTTGAGATGTCACTTTGATCTTATTTTAAGCTTTCTTACGTACTTGTTAATTTCTGAGCATTCCCCTTCCCACCCCAACTCATTGTTGTGCATAATTATGTACCATTACTACACTTTACATGAGTTTTATAATATGTTTTAATATTAGTGGGGTTAATCTCCCCTTTTAACCTATTTTTTCAAAATTCGTATTGTTATTTTTCAAAAGCAGAGACATTACTTTGCCAACAAAGGTCTGTCTAGTCAAGGCTATGGTTTTTCCTGTGGTCATGTATGGATGTGAGAGTTGGACTGTGAAGAAGGCTGAGCACTGAAGAATTGATGCTTTTGAACTGTGGTGTTGGAGAAGACTCTTGAGAGTCCCTTGGACTGCAAGGAGATCCAACCAGTCCATTCTGAAGGAGGTCAGCCCTGGGATTTCTTTGGAAGGAATGATGCTAAAGCTGAAACTCCAGTACTTTGGCCACCTCATGCGAAGAGTTGACTCATTGGAAAAGACTCTGATGCTGGGAGGGATTGGAGGCAGGAGGAGAAGGGGACGACAGAGGGTGAGATGGCTGGATGGCATCACTGACTCGATGGACATGAGTCTCAGTGAACTCCGGGAGTTGGTGATGGACAGGGAGGCCTGGCGTGCTGTGATTCATGGGGTCGCAAAGAGTCAGACACGACTGAGTGACTGATCTGATTGTTATTTTTGTATATTTATTTTCCATGTTCCTAGTCCCAGGAATCTGCTGAAAGGAAATAGTCCAAAATGTAAAAAAATTCTAAAGAAATAGAAACAAGTGCTAGCTCTTTGAGAAATAATCTAGAACTAAAATCTGACACCTAGTGTTCAGTGCAGTAACTGCATGGTACTAACTAATGTCTGACAGTCCTATTGCAATTAATGCCTTATAACAGTTTTCAATGGCACCCCACTCCAGAATTCTTGCCTGGAAAATCCCATGGATGGAGGAGCCTGGTAGGCTGCAGTCCATGAGGTCACTAGGAGTCGGACACGATTGAGCGACTTCACTTTGACTTTTCACTTTCATGCATTGGAGAAGGAAATGGCAACCCACTGCAGTGTTCTTGCCTGGAGAATCCCAGGGATGGGGCAGCCTGGTGGGCTGCCGTCTATGGGGTCGCACAGAGTCGGACACGACTGAAGCGACTTAGCGGCAGCAGCAGCAGCAACAGTTTTCAATTGAGTACTGTATACTCAAGCAGCCTTGTAAATGCATAGATCTGTTAGAGGGAGAGAAAGCTCCACATCAATTAGTAAGAAGGGTAAGTTAATGTTAGCTATTCTTGTTTGTAACTTTTAAAATCACAAGAGCCTGAATAAGGGGGAGTGAGCAAAAGTTCACTCAAGAAGTAAATAAACTTGGAACAGGGTTGGGAACATACATGCCACCAGCACTGCTGAGGCTGGAGGGGCTAAAGGAAAAAAGGAGAGGCTGGGAGTGGCTTCCGTCTCCTTTTCCTCTCATTGCCAGGTACAGTAAGGTCAGAAAAAGTAAAGTGCTGTTAGCAATTGGGTTTTATAGTTGGAGCCAATATTTCTGCCAGAGATTGAAAAACATGGGTGACTAGAAACCTGGGGAAAGGGTACTAGGCTGTTGATGCTAGTTAGACTGTATTTTTTTTTTTAGGGCTTCCCTGGCAGCTCTGTCCGAAAGAATCCTGCACTGCAGGGGACCTGGGCTCAATCCCTGGGTTGGGAAGATCCCCTGGGGAAGGGAATGGCTACCCATTGCAGTATTCTTGCCTGGAGAACACCATGGACAGAGGAGCCTTGCAGGCTGCAGTCCATGGGGGCATGAAGAGTTGGACAAGACTAAGCACAGCACAGCACAAAATAATTTCAATGCTAACATCCCAGCTAGAAGGGAGAAATCATCTTTGAAGGTGGTGCAGTGTGATTCCATCAGTTGTGTTTTACTTTCAGTTTTAATTTTCCCCCGCTCCTAGTGAGATCAAACAAATTGACATGTGGGAGTTTGCAGGAGAGAAAAGCTTACTGCAGGGCCATGCAAGGTGGTTCATACCTTAAAAAGGTCCCAACTCCCTGAAGTGTTTCAGCAAAACACTTTGAAAAGCAAGGTGAAGTGGGGTGGGTTGCAGGGTCAGCTCGTGCACAATTCTTTGATTGGCTGATGGTGAGGAAACAGGGTGGTGTCACATGGG
The DNA here is from genome assembly GCF_002263795.3 of Bos taurus. Taxonomy (NCBI): domain Eukaryota; kingdom Metazoa; phylum Chordata; class Mammalia; order Artiodactyla; family Bovidae; genus Bos; species Bos taurus. Next base: position 22,310,114 of record NC_037350.1, on the reverse strand, counting down.
TTAACATCAATCCTTAGGCTCTAGGAGGCCTGGAGCTGTGTACTCACAGTTGTCTGTAGTTAACATCTTCCATTTGGTAAGGGAGGGGAGTGGTTTCATATATGCAAAACAACTCAGGAAATGTACAGCAAGTACTGTTATCAAGGCACTTCAGAGAGGAGCTAAAGTAGAGGATGTGGGGAAAGGCCTGTTGCCCTCCCCACAAAGGCCCCATGGGGTCCTGCTCAGTTACATTAGAGTTTAATGCAGTAAGGGAAAACTAGGTATTATCACAGACAACTGAAAGACAGGTAATTTATAGTTCTTTCATGTTTTTGTCAAAATTTAAATCACCAAACAAAAATTTGTGACAGAATTGCAAAGTGAGTAGAAACAAAGCTTGTGTTGTTGGATGAGATTCTGTTCTAGAGGATGTGTAAATGTCTTCTGAACTGCCCTGTCTTATCCTGCTCCCAAAGTTTGAGCAGACTTAATTCACCCGTTCCTCCTCTGTATTTCTTCTCAGTGGGTCTGATGCAGAGAGAACTCTTATCCTCACTCAATGCAAAGACAATTGCAAAACCCAGTCAGCACCCTGAGCAGACAAGCACACATCTCAAGGTAGCTAAGGATGTTGTCTCTACTGAGTCCCCAAAGAGTTCCAAGCTGCTCAAGAGGCCAATAATAATTGAAAGTCCAGGCCTCATGGGACTTCCCTGGTGGTCCAATGGTTAAGACTCCATGCTTCCAAAGCAGGGGGCACAGGTTCAATCCCTGGTTGGGAAACCCGATCTCACATGCTGCTACTAAAACCTGTCATGGCCACACACACAAAAAAAGTACAGGCTTCAGAATCTGACAAACCAGGCTCTGATCATGACTTAAAATCTCCATAAATCTTAACGAGTCATTAAACCCCGGAGCCAGACTCCCCATAATAAAATAAACACACACATATGTTTATTACACATAAGCATATATAAAATTTGGCACAATTATCAGCATGCAGTTAAGTGCTAAGTAAACAATAGGCACATTATCATTAGGAAGAAATAAGGCACAAGGCTGTATTAATGAGACCATATACCAGGTGGGAGTAACCCTCTGTTCATTAGTGCTATAGATACTGCATGTCCCTGGGGCGAAAATTAGACCACATTCTCCTGAGAGACTTATGGACTCCAGTTCCTTAGAACTCGTCCCTCCAGCCCCAAGGATAAGTCTCTAGGTAACCATTGGCTCAGGATGACCTAAGCATATATTCACTCCCAAGGAATCGTTTTCATTATAACTGAAGCTCTCCTTCAGCCAGTTTATTTTTCTCAGAAAAGTGAAAGTGAAGTCACCCAGTCGTGTCTGACTCTTTGTGACCCCATGGACGGTAGCCTACCAGGCTCCTCTGTCCATGGGATTTTCCAGGCAAGAGTACTTGACTGGGCTGCCATTTCCTTCTCCATTATGTTTCTCAGAATAAACACCTAAAATTTAGATTTCCTCTTATCTTTGTAGTTGAGATTTGTGTGACCTCTGCACAATAAGAAACCATATAAGCCATATATTTTCTATATGGCTAAGTCAACTTTATCCAGACTAGACAAATCCAACCATTGTTTGTGTCAGCTTTTATTGCAGATAGAAGAACACAGCCTGTGATGTTTATCTCTTCCTTTACTGTCCTTGAAAGATACACAGACAGAAGCAATTGGAACCCAAATTAAAAAAAAAAAAAATACTGACAAGAATAAAAGATGAAGGAGGTGTTGATTTTATTATTTAATCATTTAAATTTCTTTTACATTTCCTAAAAAGATACATGGTCTAGTGAAAAGTTTGAAATCAACATAACACCATTCTGGCTCAACCTCTAGCACCAGTTATATAATCTTGAAGAAGTCATTTGTTTTCTTTTGTCCACAAATATTCATATGTAATGAGAATAAACTAAAGTTTATTATCTTACCACGATTCTCTGAGTATTACATATGCATACAGAAGTAAGAAAGAAGTGAAAATATATGTGTATGTATGTTTATATTTGCATACCAAATGCACACCTACATAAACAGGCTTCTTAGTTTTTCATGAGAAAGCTGATAATGAACAAGGGGGCTGGAATAGGTGATAGGCAGTGTCCAGTCTTATGCTGATAGCATCTGCTTCTAGCTTTTAAAATGCTTGTGTGTTTATTCCTCCATCCAAGGCAACTGAGAAATGAAAACTTGCTGGAAGTACAAATTTTCAGGCTCGACCTCAAACCCATCCTCAAACTTAACTGAATCAGGGGCTGTGGGGAGAGACTCAGCTAGCTTTGTTGCAACCTGCCCTCCAGGTGATTCTGAAGTGCACTAAAATGTGAGAACCACTACATTTAAACATTCCCAGGGAAGAACTATAGGCTAGAGGAGAGACAGGAATTAAAGGGGGGAGGGGGGAAGGCAGGATAGTCTACAGAGATCCTGAGCCACGGGTGGTAGGAAGAGATTTGGGGAGACAGAGCAGTGGCAGGCACAGGAGAGGGTTATTTATGGTTGTAGGACGCCGGTGTGGTTGTAGAAAAGCGGGCATAAGCCCAAGGGAAATAATAATGCAGTATCCAGGTACTCCCATGTTAGTCATTTGTTCTCATGCAGTCATTTCTGCTCCTGTGCTAAGACTGATGGCTTTAGAACCTTCTTCCTGCAGTGGATCCTAAAGGAAGATAGTTATCCTGTTTCTAGTCACAGCTGTTTCTGACCTGTATCATCACTACCATAGAAATTTGAGACAGGGAGAGTTAGGGCTTCCCAGCCTAAGCCTGTTTGTCTTCTGGCCTTTTTCAACAATTTAAAGTCCCCCTGATTCTAGTTTTAATTTTTCCCTCATTGGCAGCTAAGGAGTGTGTGTATATTCAGAAAAAGGAAGAGAACTCCTGGAGTTCCAATGGGCTAGGGGTGAACTTGCCCAGAGAAAGCTGGAGGGGTGAGAATCAGCCTATGGAACCGACAAGGCAAGAAGTCACTGTGGATGCTCTTTGTGAGGTTAATGGATGTAGTGTTGTCATCCAGGATGTTGCCTTGACAGGGGAATCCCCGGCTTTGCAACTTTCTGGCCAACATGAGGATCACCAGCCGATTATAACCTTTCCTGCGATGCTCAGGCATGGTGTAGCCATGGCACATGGTGGCAAACTGGTCCGTCATAGACCAAGACATGGGGTTCCCCTTATCATCACGGACACACACACTGGGGAAGCAGGAGATGAGGTTGGCGATGTACCGGCGACACTGTTCATTGCCGCCCCGAGACCAAGTCTGGTTGAGTAAGTCAACATCAGCAATACTCAGGTAGGTTAGTTGTACAGAAGAATTCATTCTTGAAGAAAATGACATGGGAAGAAATATGAACTTGGGATCATATGATGACAAACAAGTATTTCTTTTTTATTCACTTCAAACCTTGGGGGATCCTAAGTTCTCCCACCAGGGATCAAACCTGGCCCCAGCAGTGAAAGCACCCCATCCCAACCACCAGACCTCCAGGGAATTCCCCAACTACTTCTCTTTTTACATTGATTCAAACTGAGAAAGCATCCTGGAGATAGTGCCTAGCAAATACTAGAATATTTTCAATAAATAAGAATCCATAACTTACCACTTACAAACATCTTTTAGGATTTCATTTCTAACAGGATGAAACACTCATTATATTGAGTCTAAGTCTTTCCTTCAAATTTTATGCCCACTTGTTATTGTCTTCAGAATAGATGAAGGCAAGGATTTCATTTTTCTGGAAAACAAACCTCAGACTTGTTCTTATTAAGTCCTGAGTCTGCTGACACCCTCTCTGAGGCCTTGAACAAGTCCAGATACTTGAGCCTCTAATCTTTTTCTTGATAATAATAAATGTTTTAGGATAGGACTCCTACATTTATGCAACCATGTTCACAAAATAAATATAAAGTGCATAATGTTCTAGGCATTTGTAGGTGCTTAAGAAATGCTAGCTCTTTCAGACCTTTCCCTAAACATTCTGGAAAAAGATTTCAAGATCCATGGGCATTAAGATTAAAAGAAAAAAAAAGGACAGAAATTATTGCAGTTTCTAAGAACTGAGACAGGTTACTTAGTTGCAAGTCTCTGGGGGCTGGTTGTGTTTTGAATTTTCTTTCATGCTTGAAGTTATCAATATCCAAAGATCATCCCCAGTTAAGAGGCTACTGATGTCTTTCTCACTATGTCCTTTTTTAAAATATTTGTTTGACTGCACCAGGTCTTAGTTTCAGCATGTTGGATCTTTCAGTTGCAGCAGGTGAGATCTAGTTCCTGAGCAGGGATTGAACCTGGGCACCCTGAACTGGGAGCATGAAGTCTTAGCCACTGGACCACCAGGGAGGTCCTGTACCATGTCCCTCTTTATAAAGTAAAAGTTTGTGTTTTCTTTTATTAGTGGTCATGCAATGTTAGCTCATATTTCAGGTATTCTGTGAGACCTGGAGCTGGGCCATTCGCCTAACCACTAAGCAGAGGGAAAGAATATAAATAAATTCAAGCAATAACTGGCTTAACAGGATTTTTTCATTTAATTCTCGAAAATAAACTTTCAAACAAAGTCAAGGAAGCTTCGGGTAGTGATGTCACTATAAATAAAAACACTAAACCGTGTGTTTCAGGAGGGACATTCGAGACAATGACCTGTGAAGGGTGGGTATCCAAAATAAAGTGTACAAATTTGGATAATGATTTAGGTTTTAAAGACAAATTGTCTAACTTCCTACGCAGAAAGGAACAATTCAAGTAAAAATTTGATTTAAAAAAGTCTGACGGGGGATTGAAGAAAATTTTAAATAACATCTCAGGGATACGACAGCAAACAGACTTGCTGTTGAGTAGCTCAGTCGTGAGCGGCTCTTTGCAACCCCATGGACTGCAGCATATCAGGCCTCCCTGTCCTTTACTATCTCCTGGAATTTGCTCAAACTCATGTCTATTGAATTGGACAGACTGTGGGAAACTCTAAAGGACAAATAGCGTGATTTTTTTTTTTTCAACCAAAAATAACATAAGAAATAAAAAAAGATGAAAGGGGTACCTGTCTGTCAAAAGAAACTTAAGAGAGATGTTAACCAGTTGCATATAATAACCAGGTGCTTATTCAAAACAAATAAGGTGCTCAAAGTTTTGATTATTGGAGAAATGTGACTACTAACAGGTCATTTTATATTTAGGAAATAATGTTCACAAAATTTTAAGGAAAGAGCTAACAAAGCAGGCTCGAGGCCACTGTTTTTAGAGAACCTGCTTGCCAGGTTGGCCTTTGGCTAAGTGTCTGGTAATTTGGATTTCTGGGGGAGTCCTGCCATTCTCAGAATTGGTAAGAGTGGTTAGCTTGGCCTCTTTGTACAAGCGATGTAATTTATGCTGAACACCTGTTTTCCTCCTGGGAGTCTAGGAAATTGGTGCGTGCTTGGCAGAGGGTACCTCCAGTAAAAAAATCTTATGTGTTGTCACAACTCATTGCTGGGAATCAAACGCATACTGCGTGACTCTGCTCAGGGAGGCCTCTGGGAAGCTTGTGCCTGGTTTCCTCTGGACTTTGCCAAGGCACCTTTTTCCCCTGTGCTGATTTTGCTTTGTATCTTTTCATTATAATTAGTCATAGCCACGACTAAATATGTTGAGTCCTGTGAGTCCTCTTAGCCAATCACTGAACTTGTGGGTGGTCTGGGGGACCCCTGACACAGAGGTGATGTTACTACAGCACTTTAAAAAAAAATTCTTGGGAATTCCCTGAGTGAATTCAGTGTGTTCACTTTTGGGGCCAGGGTTTGATGCCTGATGGAGGAGCTATTAATAAGATCCCACAAGCCATACTATGCTATGCTTAGTTGCTCAGTCATGTCTGATTCTTTGTGACCACATGGACTGTAGACCACCAGGCTCCTCTGTCCATGGGGATTCTCCAGGCAAGAATACTGGAGTGGGTTGCCATGCACTCCTCCAGGGGATCTCCCAACCCAGGGATCGAACCCAGGTTTCCCACATTGCAGGTGGATTCTTTACCATCTGAACCACCAGGGATTAATAAGATCCCACAAGCCATGAGGCCTGGCCAATAATAATAATAATAATTCTTTTGGAAGTATAATATTTAAGTATAATGGAATAATATATAAGATATTTCCTTTAGAATAAATCAGGGGGTGGGAAGGATAGAGGTCTGGATAAAAGATTCCTAATAAATCTTGTACTTTTTGTACATTTTAAAAATATACATGTATATTTAATGAGCACAAGCTTGGTTATATTTTTTAAATTCAATTAATAGGAAAATGTATTGTTGAAAAGGTTACAGTTGGAATTGAACAAAGGACAAACAAAATTGAGAACTGCATTATTTTGTGATTGAAAGAGGCAGGGGTTTAAGATTTTTTTTAAAGTATTTTGGTTTTGGAGGTTAATTAAACTAGTTTCTCAACTCTTGTGTTTGAAAATTTTCATGACTGAAAAAGTAATAAAATCCAGTTGCTTTATGTGACTTAAAGTGTCCCTTCTTTTCTAGGTTTAGTCTTGTTTTGCTCAATAATTACTTCAACATACACCACAGAAGTAGAGAAAGTAACATTCACTGAAGTGGTTACTTTTCAGGTATCAAGTTTCATTTGCGTACAAGAAACATACAAAGAGGATATTATACACCAGTTTTTAGGAAGAATTGATTGAGGCTCAGAAAGGTAACCCGGAGAAGAAACCGGCAACTCTCTCCACTATTCTTGCCTGGAGAATCCCATGGACAGAGGAGGCTGGCAGGCTAGAGTCCACGGGGTTGCAAAGAGTCAGACACACTGAGCGACTAACACACACACACACACACACACACACACACACACACACACACAGAGAAAGGTAAGGCAAAATGGAAAGTAACTAGAGCATGACAGATCAGGGACCACAAAGTAAAAGAATGCAGATATAAACTAACACATGTTCTGAAGGGCTGGATCCTGGAATTAGACTTCTTTTGATTGTTTCTGGCTCTATAGTTTGCTCCTGTGTGTTATTTCAATTCTGGTCAAAAAGGGAATAATAATGGTACTGCTTTATAGGGTTGTGGAAAGGATTCAAGAGACAATGTATTTAAAACTTGAAAACATTTAGTGCCTGGAATAGAAGACACATAAGTCAGTTAAACACCTTCATCCCTGAAACAACAAAAAACAATTATAACCACCTTGGGTGCAGACAGCAGAAGTTATTTAGAATTATTTGAAGGAGGAGGATGCCCAAGAAATGACTTTTTTGTGTATTCTGTGAAAAAACTGTCCATAGTTAATTACTATGGAGAGAGACACAGATTTGATTTTGCAGGAAATTATGAGCAGTCAAGCACAGCAAAAAGGAAAAGAGTAAACACATACACACATTTAGATTCAGTCACCTAAATCCAATATTCCTTAATGGTATTAAGTACTCCAGGTACTGCAGTTTGTACTGCCATAGCATAAGTTCTCCCCCAGAAGAAGCTTGGTTTACATACAAGAAACTGGTGTCTACAGTTGAAATCGGAGGTAAGCAAGCGGCCTTGAAGGAAGCTAGCTTTACATCCACCTGCTTTGAGTCAGCAACAGCTTTGGAAACATCATATAATTCACTCTGCAGCCCTGTATGTGGAAACACACAATGAAAAAAAAAAATGTGGACACTTTATCTGAAAATGACAAAAGGAAATTTGTTTTAGGATTTCTATACTTGGTATCATCAATACCACCAGCTTCCCACCTTGTATTATCCTAACCACTTTGTATTCATACATATGTTATCAGAGCTACTCCTTTGTCTGATTTTCAAGTCTTGTATGAGATTTTCAAATTTCCATGTTGATCATGATCTTCCATGGGAATTTCTGATGGGACTATCCCTTAAGAATTTGTAATGCTTTATGGGAACTTTTTATTTTCCTGACTTCTCAGATTGATCTTAAGCCCCTGAGGGTAAAGGGATGCTCTGGAAGTGTGAAAGAGCTTCAATTTATTTGGCAGGGCAATCTTACTTTAAAGACTGTCTTTCAGTCTCCTGCCTAAACACCCATCACAGCAACGTCAATATATAAACTTAGACTGGTGAGGTTTATTCTGAACTTAACTTACCCAGCACTTACTCATTTGTGGTAGCTATATTGTATTCTCTATAAACCTTTATTCAGTACTTGTTGTAAGTAAAGTACTGTGCTGGGCATAGCTTCAGATCAGGACACAAGAATGGCATGGTCTCTGTTCTGATAGTAATTACAGCATGACAAGGGGCTTGTTTACTTAGAACTGACTGTCTGCTTCTCCAAATCCTAATCTGCTCTGTCCTTTCCATTCTGGCTGCTGATTGCTTGAATGCTCTGGAAATTGACTTTCCCACTTCCTTTCATATCTAATTGCTTGTTTCCTTCTCCTAGGAAATCACTTCCTCTTGAAGAAAACATGAATGGCAGGTCCTGGTGAACATAGACTGCGCTCTGAGCCTCGGCTTCTCCATCAGGGAGTTAAGTCTAAGAAAAGATAAGCAAGTCTTAAGATAATGCTATTAAAATCATAGATGCTGTAGCTAGCACTCCATATTAAAACACTGAATTACATCTAAGTGGTAGTGAGCCGTGCTGACTCGAGGTGTGGATGGTAGTTCCAACAGAATTTTTTTCTTCTAAGTTAGACTGAGTCAATTCTTTCTAAAGGTCATCCTAACATTGAAACAAAACCTTTTAGACTTTTCAGATGTAACAGGTAACAAAAACTGCATAAAAGGGACAGTTTAATTAGAAATAATTACATACATTTTGACTACTTCTGAAGCCACAGAATAGAATTGGATGAGCTCCCTTCTATGTATCACTCTCCCAATCTTTTAATCACAATTCCTTCTCTCTCTTCCAAAAATAATCATTATAATAATTTTTAAGATAACCATTTTCTTGTTTTCTTTACAGTTTTATTATCTAAGCCTGCATCCTTAAACACTGTAGTTTGATTTTGCCTACTTTTTGTCTTGTGAGTCTTTTCATAAACAGACCTTCTTTCAATTCCCGCTAAACTCCTCTCTCCCTACTTTAAAAACTTCTTTTGTTGGAGAATCCTGATGGTTAGGGCCCTCTAATCACCAAACAACAGGATTTGTTGTTTAGATTTTGCCGCTCATCTCTCCATAGTGCTGTGGATCATGTCCTTCTATCTGTTGAGAGGGTATCATTTTTAACAAATGATTTTCTCCTTTCTCCTTGAGAAAGGAATCTCCACTTCTCGTTCTGCTATTGAGCACTCCACCTCCTTAGAAGGGGAAGGGTTGCTAACTGAATAAGCCAGAACTTGGGACAGTTTTTTGGTTCATAGTTACCAGTGAGCAGGCCTTTGAAACTTTCAGGCTGGTGCTCATATATATAGACAAGCTCTCTCGTCCATGCAACTAGCAGTGAGCAGCAAGCAGGGCCTGTCTGGGCAATTATGCATGTTTTTGTTTCCTGTATATGGCAAACACAAGGAGTTTGGCTCCTCTGAGTCCATTAGAGGATTAACCCTGATTTAACATTGTTATGGATGGGTCTTAGATTAAAAATGACAAAGGCATTCCTATGCAGGGTGTGTTCTTGCTCTAAACACCCAGTACTGAAGCAGCTTCACTGCCTAAATCCTGATGTATCCACCAACCCAACTAGTAGTTTTGACCTAGCCTGCACTTAAGAAGTAGGTAAAAGGCTATTTATATGTAGCTGATAGGCTTTTAGGGAGGCTCATGATTTAGAGATGTTATAGAAATGGCACCTTTTTAGGTTCTCTGAATAACAATAGTAAAGACCCTGATGACTTCTTAGAAGTTATTCAGTGTCCTAAAGAGATTACAGTTCTTACCACAGAAACCTACAGTTGAGACCACATCAGAAGTCAAGAGCCGGTATTGCTCTACACGGTGAAAGTGAAATCGCTCAGCTGTGTCCAACTCTTTGAGACCGCATGGACTGTAGCCTACCAGGCTCCTCTGTCCATGGGATTTTCCAGGCAATAGTACTGGAGTGGATTGCCAACCCAGGGATTGAACCCAGGTCTCCTGGTAAATGAGGGGTTTTACCATTCCAGCTATACTAGGTGCTATAATTCACATCTCTCCCCACCAAACCCTCAGGAAAGATGACTATCAATTAAAATGAGTGTAACTCACAACTAATAGCTCAGCCTTCTAAAAAAAAGTATTGGCAATCAGAGGGATGATAAATTCAGGGGATTTGAGGATATTAAGCAATAATACCAAAATCCATCCAGTTACTGCCATGACTTTTCACATCAAGGGGGAGATATACTCATATCCATATTAAAGTAATCCTGGTGAGATTTTTCTGAATTAATTAGATAAGCAAGTGGTTGAATTATGCCTCACTTCTAACCAGCTTAACAGGGGTAAATCTGTAAATGTGTGAGAGAGTTTAGAACTGCCTCTATAAACTCTTTTTGAGCATTTGCCAGGGGATTTTATATATATATACACAACATTCCAAGTTTTTAGATTATGAATTTACATAAATCATTATAGGTGGACAGAAACTTTTCTTGTAGAGGGCTTCAGCTACTTCTGGCTGATAAAAATTACCAGAATTTATATATCTAAATGGGGGTTCCTACCTTCTTGTCAAATGATCAAGGAACTCATTTCACTGGAAGAGCTACGCACAGTAACTTCATTGCCTATATCAACTCCCAATCATTATAAAAAGTTGAGAGAGCAAGTGATACATTGAAGCCAAAGCTATCCATCCAAATAATCAAAAGTCTTAATCTGTTTCAGTCTTGGCCTAAAGTTCTTCCAGAAGCGTTGATGGCTATGCAGTTATCTCCTTGGAGCCCACATATACTCTTTCCTTATAAAATCATTTCAGTTTATCCTGTGCAGACCAGTTGATTATCTTTTTCAAGAATCATTTGCTGTAGAAAGAAGAAAGGCTTACCTATTGGCTTAGACTTAAATTAGATTTACTTTAAAAGATTATGACAGGAAAGCGTTAGAAGTAATAGGAGAAATATTCTGTGATATTCACTGATACCATTTTTTGAAAGAAAAAAAAAAAATCGCTTAAAAACAGCCTAATCCAAACCTCAGTAAAAATAATTCAAAAAAAGTATTGCTATAAGACTGTAATACATAAGCTGTTAATATATAAAATGTATGTAAGTGTATTTGTACATATGTGTGCTTATATGTGTGGAAAGCGTGTCATATTTATATATCTGAGATATATGACAAAAAGAAGAAAAAAAAAACGCCTGTCTAGTGTCTTATACTTGACTCACCCTGTATTTGAAAGACTTGGTCCCAGTTGATAACACCATGTTCTTCCAACAGCTGTCGGTAAGCATTGACATCTTTGTAGAACACAGCATAGGCATTAGTATAATGGTCCAAGTTGTCTGTCTCAGCCTAGGACAGAAGACATGATCACAAACACATAAAGCACACCACCTTTGATCACGTGAGCCTCTCCTTTGTCTCAGAGGCAGAATGGGGAGGATGCTGTCTTTTTCAATCTTCTTTCATATTTATCCATATGACCAAAGTCAATGATCATAAGGAATCATCAACCCAGTGAGAAAGCTAGTGTGTAAGTGTATCTGCTTCATGCTTCTAGGGATTATCAAACACTAGAGAAATCATCCTAGTGAACACATTTATACTGGAGGTTTCCATACGTCTGATACTCCAAAGCCAGTCAAATTAGAAGCTAATGGTGAGCTTGTTAAGCTATGGCGGTTACGATTTCCCCTTTACTTCATCTTTCATTTCAGTTGGTACCAATTCTTTTTGCCTTTTAAAACTGTACCTCTTTCTGCCGCCGTGTGATGATGGCTTTGAAGTCAGGCCATGAATCCAACACCACTTCCTTTTGAAAGGGATTCCCACGATTTATGTTCATGACTGCTCCATAAACCTGAGGCAGAGAACCCAGAGGAAAAGCTAGTCGTATTATTAACCATTTCAGATGCTTATTGCTCTTTTCATTTCTTGTACTACTGCAAAGTTATGGCCATGAGGGGAAATTATAAATATACACACATATATTCATAACCCACACACATATAGACTTCTCCCTTGTTATTTCATCAGTGCACATGGAAACTGTTAAAATGTCTATGACAGTCTATGAAAATGTTCCCAAAACTTAGTGTTTTTTTTAGCACAATGGTGAGAGGTACCAAATCAAAAGGCTTACCGGACAGGGACTTGGAACATAGGTCAGTAATACTTAATGAATCAGTGTCTGATATCTAGATTTAGAGTTCATATGCCTTTTAAAAGTTCTATGGATAATTTTGATGTGCAGCTGCTTTTGAAGTTTACTACACTATCTTAAAATCATATGTGAAGTACAACTACTCTTTTAACCCTGAATTACAATTAAATATCACTTGAGACTGAGATACTATCCCCCAGAGAAAAGCCAAAAAGCATACCCTGCATTTTAGATTTGATAGAGCAGGTCTGTATAAGCATTCCCTGAGAGTTGTAACTATGTCTTATTCACTGTTATATCCATGGAGTCTGACAGAGCTGACCAAATTCTTATTGACTAAACAATACTGAATTATCGTTAGAATTCTGTTCTGTGATTTTTCACATTTTTTTTCCACTAAGAATCAAAGATATCTGTCCCACAAAGCAACTTTAATATGTTATCTCTGTGCTTCTAGAGAAGACAAAGTTGTAGTGGTAAGGACAAGAGCTAAGCTATAGGCCAGTGTTCACAGCAGCGTTTTTGTAATACTGTAGACAGAAACTGGAAACAATATCCAGCAACAGTGGAATAAATAAATAAATTGTGGCATATTCCTACCATGGATTACAAAAGAGCAACATGGTATCGAGCTTGTCCAGCCAAAGAAGCTAAGTTCAAAGAGATACTTACTGTGTGATCCCATTTATGTTACATTCAAAGACAGGCAGAATTAAATGATGACTTTAGAAATTGATAGTGGTTACTGTGGGAGAGCAGGGAAAGATATTGACGGGAAAAGAGTATGGAGTGGGGGAAGAATGGCGTTTGATGTACTGTTCTTTCTTGAATGGAGTAGAAGTTACATAGATATTCACTCAGAAAATTCACTGAGCTGTATCATTATGTTTTGTGCACTTTCTAGTGTTATGTGGGTGTGTGCCAAGTTGCTCCAGTCCTATCTGACTCTTTGTGACCCTATGGACATAGCTCTCCAGGCTCCTCTGTCCATGGGATTCTCCAGGAGTGAAGAAATCCTCCAGGGGATCTTCCCAACCCAGTGTCTCTTATGTCTCCTGCATTGGCTGGCAGTTTCTTTACCACTAAAATCACCTGGCAAACTCCTGCTAGTGTTATACTTCAATGAAAAAGTTAAATAGTAAGGGCTTTGGAGCCTACATTTTACCTCCTTTATCACTATCTTAATTCAAATCACTCACCTCATCTCAATGCCTAGAAGATGATCCAACTCTCTTCTGTCTTACCCAAACTGAGACCTCACTCAAATTTTCGCATAGACTATATCTTTCCAAATGTAGTCTAATACTAATGAGCAACATGGATCACACTTAGTGAAAATCCACAAACTAAAGTAACCTGGAAGGGTCATGCTTGTTCTCTTCAAGATTAAATTCTGGAATTGATGATCTTACGTGTACAGAGTAATACACTTATTAAAATGGTTTCACATGAGGAAAGCATAATCTGTATTCAAGAATGTAACTTAAACATGATTGAAATGTTCACAAGTTTAGAAGAAAAAAGAGACCTCTTTACAACATTCAGATTCTGAAAAAATAACTAGTTTGTAAAAGATCAGAACCAACTGAAAGCTTTGGCATTGGTTGAAACCACAGGGGGAAGGAGAGGGTGAGATAAATTGAGAAACTAGCATTGACATATATATGTTATCATGTGTAAAACAGATAATTAAAGGGAAGCTGCAATATAACACAGGGAGCCCAGATTGGTGCTCTGTGACAACCTAGAGGTGTGGGATGGGATGGGGGAGGAAGACTTTACAGAGAGGGCCGCTAAAGAATCAGTCTATATAATATAGAATCAGTCTATATTATGACTGGTTCGTGTTGTTGTATGGCAGACACCAGCACAACATTGTAAAGCAATTGTCCTCCAATAAGAAAACAAACAAATCCTTTCAATAATTTATTCATCCAAAGAGTGAGTGTTCAGAGGGGATGCAAAGTGGCTAGGAGGGAGTAAAAATGCTAGAGGAATGAGCAGGTAGAGCGTGTGAAGGAAATCTGAAAGGTTATTTAAACACTTAAGCCTAAAGACTTCCCTGGTGGCTCAGACAGTAAAGTGTCTGCCTACAATGTGGGAGACCTGGGTTCGATCCCTGGGTCGGGAAGATCCTCTAGAGAAGGAAATGGCAACCCACTCCAGTACTCTTGCCTGGAAAATCCTGTGGACAGAGGAGCCTGGTAGCCTACAATCCACAGGGTCGCAGAGTCAGACACAACTGAGTGACTAAACTAAATTTTAAGCCTAAAGTGAGATTATAAAATACGCAGCTATAAATTCCAGTGGATGGAGGAAGAGGAAACAACTGAGACTATCTTTTCTTTATCTTTTTTATTCACTAAAGGACTTAGTGTTTACTTAAAGGGTATTTTGAAACTATGGTCAAAGAACAAAGCCAGGCATTATATAACAAAGAAATCATTAAAGGAGGATAAAGAGATTTAGGGATAAAAAGACTCAGGGTAGGAGAAATAAGAAATCAGGAGCAAAGAGCTCAGCAGCTATGAAAGAGGAGATTTCTCAGAAAGGCATCTATCTGTGCCTATACGGTTCATTTCCTTAATTCTTACTTCAGATGGTGCTGTGAGAGGCAAGCATTTCCAAAAAAACACTCAATTTGAAACGTGATAATCTGGATTTAAATCTGAATTCTAGCACCTGGAAATGGGGAAGTTATTTAGTAATATTATCTATAAAATTTTAATATAAATATATGCCTATTCAGAGGTTTTAATATTACAGAGGAATTAATTTTAGAGGGGGATTGATTAGGTGTTTTTGAAGCTCAAATGAGATAATGTGAAAGATATTTAAAAAAAATTATTCAGGCCAAGTCAACTAATCTGAATTTAGAAGTCCCTTCTGCCATTTAATAAAATTTAGAACTGAAATTTATTTCATAAATAGTCCAGTCCAGCACAGCATGAATTTTCCTAGAAGGTATCTAGCAAGACTCTCAAAAATATAACTAACTGCATTGTATCCCCGATCCATTGAATCAGTCTCTAGAAGGAGAGGATTGGGAAACTATGTTTACCCAGTATTCCCAGGGTCTTACCATTAGGAAAATTTGGGAAACAGCTATAAGTCTGATGTTATTTCACAGATTAATAAAATGAAGATAGAACTCAATGTTTCATACCTTGAGTGATTCAGGAAAGTGACTCTTCAGCATTTTTTCCAGGAGCAGTAATTTGGTAGAACAGTTAAGAACCTGCATCTTCTCTGGAGAGTGGAGAGCTAGTAACTCCACACCTATTTAAAAACATGAAAGGATGTATTTAATTTTTGTCTGTTAATATTTAAATCTACCCAGAAAGATCCTTGAAGCTTTTTGTTTGTCTTTTTGGTTCGTTTGTTTGTTTGTTTAAACTGGGCTTCATTCATTTTTTCTCATATAAAATGATGTGGTGGCTACAACTGGAGCCCGGGTCTTCTGCAGAGAAAGTCTAGTGTGGGTCTTAAGATGGTCGGTGAATTCCTAATATGAAGACTTGGTGAATACCATCTCTTTCAGGAGTGAGCTAGCTGTAGGTCTTGGAAATGGCATCAAAAGTTATTTAGTGGTTAGGACTCCCTGCTTTCACTGCCAAGGACATGGGTTCAATCTTTGGTCAGATAAATATGACTCAGCAAGTGCATCCAAAAAAAAAAAGGGAAAGTTGCCCATGGAGGCAGTACAGCCCCTGGCAGAGGTACAGAAAGTCACCAGTTCAAGCTATTGTCAGTAACTTCTTAGATACAGGGGCTGGGATGATGTTAGTGCCATTGGAGACAGGGATGTGGCGCTCCAGGACAAAGCCAGAGCAGCCAGTCACCTTGCAAGGGTTGGGTATGGGGCTTGTCAGTCTCCCCAGTAGCCTCACTGCATAGGGATAAGGGTGTAATTCTTTTTTTTTTTTTTAATTAGAGTGTAATTGGTTTACAATGTTGTGTTAGCTTCTGCCATATAATGAAGTGAATCAGCTGTATGTATACATTATCCCCTCCCTCTTGGACCTCCCACCCACCCCCTCAATCGCACCCATTTGGGTCGTCACACAGCACCAAGCTGAGCTCCCTCTGCCCTACCTCAGGTTCCCAGTAGTTATCTATTTACATATGGTAGTGTATATATGTTGGGCTTCTCTGGTAGCTCAGCTGGTAAAGAATCCGCCTGCAACTGCAGGAGACCCCAGTTCTATTGTTAGGTCAGGAAGATCCCCTGGAGAAGGGATAGGCTACCCATCCCAGTATTCTTGGGCTTCCCTGGTGGCTCAGATGGTAAAGCATTTGCCTGCAATGTGGGAGATCTGGGTTCAATCCCTGGGTTGGGAAGATCCTCTGAGGGAGGGCATGGCAACCCACTCCAGTATTCTTGCCTAAAGAATCCCCAGAGACAGAGGAGCCTGGCGGCCTACAGTCCATGGGGTCACAAAGAGTCAGACACCACTGAGCAACTAAGCACAGCACAGTGTATATATGTCAATCCTAATCTTCCAAATCATCTCATCCTTCCCTTCCCCGCACTGTGTCCCCATGTCTTTTTTCTACCTTTGGGTCACTAGTCCTGCCCTGCAAACAGGCTCATCTGTACCATTGTTCCTTTTTAAGATTAATTCTGAATGCCAACTTCCCCTGAAGAGGGAAGAAAGAAAGAGAGAAGGAGGCCCTGGAATGTGTCAATCAGAACCACTGGAAATGGGAAGTTCACAAAACTGGATCCTGGGGAGATGTGAGTGTCTACACTGGGTTAAGCCCTCCATTACACATGTTCACTGTACTCTGAATTCTTCCTTCAGGACATGCCAGCAGTTGTAACTTTATATTTATTTGTGTTTTCTTTGGTATAAGCCTGTCTTAAGTAGCCTGTGAGCTGCATGAAGAAAGGCCCATGTCTGCTCTGTGCTCCACTGTATCCCCAGCACCTACCACAGGGCCTGGCATACAGTAAGGGTCACTGAAAGTAGTTGTTGAATGCATGGTATGAAGCTCAGAGGAAAGTCTTAGGTTAAGTAGGGAAACTTCTTTTCACAATGTGGGGCAAAGACAAGAGAAAAACTTGAGTGGGTCAGGTGGTTAAGAGGAGAGAAATACCTAGCTTAAAGATGAATCAGATGTGAGCAAAGGCTGAGGCTCATTTTAGTCCGATAAAATTAAGAGATGTAAAGGGCCTAAACATAATGTATGCAACTCCATGCATTCTTATATAATTGCATTTTGTAGATTTTGAGGGCTCTGTCCCATGGCTTTTTGTTTCCAAGAAATTTCCCACCCCCCATATTTACAGTCAGGTCTTGACTGAATTAGAGAAAAAAAATTTTTTTAATTTTAATTTTTAAAATTTAAAAATAGTGTGATAGAGCTTATCCAACTTATTCTTGTTCCCTACCCTGAGCAGCCAGGCACTTGGATGCAAAGATAAATAAACATTGAGAACCTGGGCTTCTGCTGGATTATGTCTTTACATTTTCCAGACAGAGAAAGCTACTTGACTTCTCTATGTGGCATCTCTGTGTGGCTATGAGATACTCAGAATGTATGATTGTGGATTTATTTAAAATCCATTGTCATAAAACTCTGTCATATAGTTTATGTGAGTCTGAACTTCTAAGAAGCATGTTTCTTATAGTCCAGCCCCCTGGGCTCCAGTCCACTGAGTGGTATGTCTGAAGTGTTTGCATTCCCAGCAAGAGTCGGAAGAGATATGAAGGATTAGACTTCCCTGGTGGCTCAGACGGTAAAGCGTCTGCCTGCAATGCGGGAGACCTGGGTTTGATCCCTGGGTTGGGAAGATCCCCTGGAGAAGGAAATGAGAATCCACTCCAGTACTATTGCCTGGAAAATCGCATGGACAGAGGAGCCTGGTAGGCTGCAGTCCATGGGGTCTCAAAGAGTCGGATACGACTGAGCCAATTCATTTCACTTCACTTCACTTCAATGCAGTCAGCAAATCAGGCTTCTGGGCCTTAATACTCGTAGTCTGAGCCAATATTAGAAACTGAAAAGAGGAAGTTTTCAGAGTTGAGGTTGAACAGAGCAAGAAGTATAGCCACTATCTCATCCTTGTATCTGCTTGACTTTTCATTCACTCACCTCATCTCTAAATGCAATCTTAAGTTCTTAGTAAATCCTTAGGTTAAACACATTCACTATTTCTAATTCAGTGTCTTTTGCGAGAAAATGAAATGATTTTAAAAGGAAGTTGATCATATTTCTCTCACTAGGTTTGATGTTCAGAGATCTTTTTGTATACAAATATGTAGTAAGGTCGCTAGTGCAAAGAAGAGGAATTCTAAATATTTGTAGCTGATTTGCTTATTAATTGCTTGGTTTGTTTCCCGAAGGATTCAAAACCACTTATACACACAGGAAAAACACATAAAAAATTAAAATAAAATAAAAATTCAGGCTACCGGAAACACAAAGTTACAAAAGAAGTATGGAGTTACAAGTGAAGTAGGCAGGCAAGGCATATAGAGTACAGTCTTGCATGTAGGGTTGATCCTCTTTATTCATGGGTTTCATATTTGTGAATTCACCTACTTGTTAAAATTTATTTGTAACTTCAAATCCGTACTGACAGTGATCCTGAAGTCATTTGTGGGCATGGACAGGGCAGTGAAAAATTGGAGTCTCCCAATGCAGCCGTGAAGAGATACCCCACGCCCAAGGTAAGAGAAACCTAAGTAAGACGGTAGGTGTTGCAAGAGGGCATCAGAGGGCAAACACACTGAAACCATACTCACAGAAATCTAGTCAATCTAATCACACTAGGACCACAGCCTTGTCTAACTCAATGAAACTAAGCCATGCCCGTGGGGCAACACAAGATGGGCGGGTCATGGTGGAGAGATCTGACAGAATGTGGTCCACTGGAGAAGGGAATGGCAAACCACTTCAGTATTCTTGCCTTGAGAACCCCATGAACAGTAAGAAAAGGCAAAATGATAGGATACTGAAAGAGAAACTCCCCAGGTCAGTAGGTGCCCAATATACTTTCATTGGAAAAGACTCTGATGCTGGGAGGGATTGGGGGCAGGAGGAGAAGGGGATGACAGAGGATGAGATGGCTGGATAGCATCACTGACTCGATGGACGTGAGTCTGAGTGAACTCCGGGAGTTGGTGATGGACAGGGAGGCCTGGCGTGCTGCGATTCATGGGGTCGCAAGGAGTCGACATGACTAAGTGACTGATCTGATCTGATCTGATCTGAATGCCCACATTTTCAATCAGTTGGAGCTGAAGAAGCTGACTTCTTGCTCAAGCTCTCCTACTGCAAACAAGTCCTTTATACGTCTAGTTAGTGTCGTTTTTTGTTTTTTGTTTTTTTGTTTTTTTTCCAGTTAGTCTTAGTTGGGATTTAGTTCCCGCACCAGGGATGGAAGCTGCAACCCCCTGCATTGGAAGCATGGAATCTTAACCATTGGACCACCAGGGAAGTCCCAGTGCCGAGTTCTTTTGCATTTTTTGCTTTTTGTTGGCCATTTCATTGTTTAGAGTGGCCCCCAGGCATAGTGCTTAAGTGCTGTTTAGTGTTCCTAAGTGCAAAAAGGCAGTCATGTGCCTTCCTAAAGAAAACACGTATTGGATAAGTTTCTTTTAGGTATGGGTTATAATGCTCTTGATTGTATGTTCAGTGATAATCTACAAGATACATTAAGCAATGTGTCTAAATGAAAATACACGTATAACAAGGTTATGTATTGATCTGCCGATAAAAACCTTGTGACCAGAGGCTTGCAGGAAAATAATCTTGAATTTTCCTTAGGAGTAATGGTTCAAAAATAATTAAGACAGGTGACTTTTTGAACCTTACCACGAACAATGAAAATCAACTATACTTGCAGGTATGGGTCCGTATCGTACTCTAAGCTTTCTAGCAGCTAACACAAAGAGAAATCAACATGATTAGTTACATGATTCAGACTGCCCATAAAATCATCCTTATACTTTTTACCAGAGCATTTGCTCAAATTTCACTTATTCATTTCTAAATTAAGTCCAGTTCTCTAACTTCTATATAATCAAAACCTACCTTGATCTGGCTTCAGTTTGTCTTTCTAGGCTAAGCAGCTCTTTTGATTCACAAATTTTGCAGGGTCACAGATTGGTGACATTAAAATCAGAGAGACAGTTCTCCCATAGGTTCACACAACAAGGATGCTGTAATTAATATACAACACTAGACAATATCCTTTAGTGAAAACAGTGATAAATTTCATAAGGATCTTCCTTTTGTTAAAGACGAAGATAAATTTTAAGGCTCACAAAAAAGAAAACAGAAATTCTCAGAGAATGAGAATGAAAAATAGTCTCATAAAATATTTTTTAACATTTGGAATCCCATTAGAAAGTCATAATGACAACTATTAACTCTGAAAAGTGTAAGATCAGAATGTTATATCCTCATGACTCAATTATAAATTCCCTATAATAAGCAAATGTTCTTTAAAAAATTATTTTATTGAAGTATAGTTGATTTATAATGTGCTAAATTCTGCTGTACAGCAAAGTGATTCATTATACATATATGTACAGTATTTTTCACTATAGTTTATCACAGGATGTTCAGTATAGTTCCCTGTGCTATACAGCAGGATTTTTATCTGTTCTATATACGATAGCTTGCATCTACTAATCCCCAACTACCAATCCATCCCTCCCACCGCCACCTCTTGGCAATCACAAGTCTGTTCTCTATGTTTGTGAGTTTGTTTCTGAATAAACACCTGTTCTTGAATAGGAAAGTAAAGGTTTGTACCTCCTGTAGCCAAAATTTTATCACTAGCAGAGTCACTGTCTCAAGGAAAATAATTATACTCACATAAGTTTTAGGAACTGAGGTTTCTTAAGGCATTTAGGTGCCCATCAGGACACAGCAAGCAGCTAAAATAAGTTATTAGTATTAATCAGACAAGGAAGGCATGACACGCTCCTAGAATTCATTCTTATCAATAAATAAAACATAAGGTCTCTGTTTTTATGATGTAATATGCCATTTATGGGCTTCCCTGGTGGCTCAGACGGTAAAGAATCTGCCCGCAATGCGGGAGACTGGGTTTAATCCCTGGGTTGGGAAGATCTGGAGAAGGGAATGGCAACCCACTCTAGTATTCTTACCTGGAGAATCCTATGGACAGAGGATCCTGGGATGCTACAGTCCGTGGGGTCACAAAGAGTCGGACATGACTGAGCGGCTAGCACAGCACACACCATTTATAATACAATAGTGAATGTTTGTTTGTTAAGGAGGAAATAAAGAACTTTTTACAGTACTTGTAATCCAATATACTGATTATTTTTCAGATGATAGGTTTTCTGTTTAGGCTTGTCTGTTTCTCTAGTGTGCCCATGTCAAAATGCAAATACTTTTATATTTTGTAGGGCTTTTTTTCCTCCATAGCAAAACTTAAGAGAGCAAAGAAACAAAAGCACCCCCAAACCCCAAAACAACAGCAAGAAATTATCTTTTCCTGTAAACTTAAATATAGTTTGGTCTTCCTATACAATGTTGAATTTCATCTCTCCTCTTTCTATGTCTCCCATTTCTGCTTGTAGTTATAACCAGTGACTTGATACTTGTTGTTTTAATGAATAAATGCTTACCTAATGTTGAGAGTTCAGTCTGCAACTGAAGTCTTAAACTGTGTGGCAGTGCAGTGTCTCCTTCTCCGTCCAAGGCTGGTTAATTCTTCAACCCTATCTTCCCTAATTAGTTCTACGCGGAAAGAGGAGGGCAAGAGGAAGACAGGGTATCCACAACAGGAGGAAGGGAGGAGTTTATGACGTCAGGTGAAAAAAATCACCACGAGTGTTTTCATTCCTCCTCTTTCTACCACATTTAGTTTTATGGTGTGAAAGGCACTGAATACTCATCTTGATTGAGAGATGGATGTTTTCTAGACACAAAACCTATCTTTCTGACATATCGGATACAATGGAAAAGAATAAAAAGGAATGGGACCCAGACAAATAGGATACAATAGGAAGACAGTACTGACTTTATATATTTTTATCTATTCTGAAGAAAATTATTTTGCAGCTCTCAACTTCCAAGTCCGAAAGAGCGTGATCTCTAAGGAGGCCCCTCATGGAACAGAGTGTTTTTTGAGAATTTTAATTCCTTTGCCTTGGTCTTTCAAATGAAAATTCATTCAGAATTTACTTGGCTCCATTGGCTGCAATTTCAAGCACCATGGGCATCTCAGCACACAATACCTGAGCCTTAGGATAATAAACAGTACGAATGTCTCAGTGGTTTAGAGAGAGAACGTCAATGTGGTCGCTTGGGAGGATACTGTTTACCATGTTTAAGTCTGACAAGGTCAAGATCAAACCTAGAGACGTTAGGGCATTCTTATTTGAAGATGTTGGTTTAAGTAATACAATGGGTAGTTGGTAGTTGAAAGTGACCGGAGGAAATTGTTTTAGAGGACAATTCCTGGATGTCAAAGTAAGAGCATTTTTGATCCTACTATACTGATAACTTTAAAAAACAATGTTACCCAGGGCAACCTATACCCATGCATGGTCCTAAGGGACCTATATAAATCTAATCTTTCCTGTACATTATTCGAGGAAAATGGATTTTAAAAAATGAACAGAAGCTGTTATAGAACAGAAACCAATTTAGGTATGAAGTATAGTATCAGAGAAAACCTTAAAAAGTCAGGGGCCAAGTTATTTATGGACTTGGAGGGACATATACCTGTCTTCCCAGGTTTAGAGTACATGTTCCAGAACAGAAACTTCTATTCTTTTTACAAAGTTCTTTGCTCTCTATTAAACATATGAACTAACTAGAATAGTAGCTTTTTGCCATAGGAAAAATAGCTAAAAAGGAAAAATATATCTTTTCCAGGAAAACTGCATTGGATGAAGATAATTAAACCTGAAATAGGTTCATCAAGTTAATCTAAACTTTTTTTTTTTTTTACTTTATTTCTGTACAGTCATTAAACAAGTAGAACATTAAAGACAAATTTTAATGCAGGTTATCTGAAGCAGAAGCTAAGTGATGCAATCAGAAACAAGAATGGGTAAAACAAGATAAAAAAAAATAAAAATGAAACATTGATCATAAAATCCCACAAAATGTGAGAATTTGGGTAAATATATATATATGTGTGTATATATATATATATATTTGGATGTAAAGAAAATTTTTTTCAAATACATTTAATTCTACAGTGGAATGATAGGTTACCATATATCCATTGCCAAGTGAAATAAATTTTTTTAGATTAATTGGAGGCTAATTACTTTACAATATTGTAATGGTTCTTGCCATACATTGACATGAAATCAGTCATGGGTACACATGTGTCCCCCCATCCTGAAACCCTGACCCACCCTAACCTAAACTTTTGACTCTTGAAATTAAAAGGAAAAAAAGAAAAAAAGGGGGCAAAAGGTTTCTAATGTAAATTTAAGATTTTCTTCTAGAAATCCAACTGAACAAATTCATAATACATATTATCAAATATTTGTACATTGCTGTATTGGGATTCACTCACTAGCTTCAGAACTACCTTTTATTTGTAGCTTATCAGCAAATTCCTAAGAAGTCAAAATTATATATTTTTTTCACGTTCTAGCTCTATCACTTACTATTTGAGTGATCTCAGTTACTTAGCTTCCTTTGCCTCAGATTATGCAGGATGTGAATAATGCTGATTACTATGGGGTTTGATCCCCATCAGATCACATTAAATCAGATCAGTCACTCAGTCATGTCTGACTCTTTGCGACCCCATGAATCGCAGCACGCCAGGCCTCCCTGTCCATCACCAACTCCCAGAGTTCACTCAGACTCATATCCATCGAGTCAGTGATGCCATCCAGCCATTTCATCCTCTGTTGTCCCCTTCTCCTCTTGCCCCCAATCCCTCCCAGCATCAGAGTCTTTTCCAATGAGTCAACTCTTCGCACGAGGTAGCCAAAGTACTGGAGTTTCAGCTTTAGCATCATTCCTTCCAAAGAAATCCCAGGGCTGATCTCCTTGCAGTCCAAGGGACTCTCAAGAGTCTTCTCCAACACCACAGTTCAAAAGCATCAATTCTTCAGCACTCAGCTTTCTTCACAGTCCAACTCTCACATCCATACATGACCACAGGAAAAACCATAGCCTTGACTAGACAAACCTTTGTTGGCAAAGTAATGTCTCTGCTTTTTAATATGCTATCTAGGTTGGTCATAACTTTCCTTCCAAGGAGTAAGCGTCTTTTAATTTCATGGCTGCAGTCACCATCTGCAGTGATTTTGGAGCCCAGAAAAATAAAGTCTGACACTGTTTCCACATCTATTTCCCATGAAGTGATGGGACCGGAAGCCATGATCTTCGTTTTCTGAATATTGAGCTTTAAGCCAACTTTTTCACTCTTCACTTTCACTTTCATCAAGAGGCTTTTGAGTTCCTCTTCACTTTCTGCCATAAGGGTGGTGTCATCTGCGTATCTGAGATTATTGATATTTCTCCCGGCAATCTTGATTCCAGCTTGTGTTTCTTCCAGTCCAGCATTTCTCATGGTGTGCTCTGCATATAAGTTAAATAAACAGGGTGACAATATTGGTATAAATACATGTATACATGTAATGGGCTTAAAACAGTGCCTGGCATGCAGTACAGATCAATAAATATCAGCCACTTTATCACTGTTATTTTTGTTATATAGCTTTCATTCCATTTGAAAATCTACCTTAATTTTAAGGAACTCCTTAGGGGTGGAAATGATTAAAACTGATTTTAAGGCACATTTGTTTCTATTAGTTAAGAAAAAGTTCATTAAAAAAAAATAATAGTTTTATTGTTTATTTTTTGGCCTCGCCATGCAGCTTGTGGTAGCTTAAACCCCTGAGACGTGGAATGGAATCTGGGCCCTCGGCTGTGAAAGCACCAAGTCTTAACCACTGGACTACCAAGGAATTCCCACTTTGTTGTATTTGGAAAATGTCCCTCCTTTATGTTCCTCTTTGTCCAATTTTAACAAATATGACCAGTGTTTGGATATGGTTTCTACAAGCAGCAGCCACTTTAATGAAAGTGGTTGTGTGGTGGTGAATGGCAAGAAATATATTCAAGGACAGCAACTTTTTGATGTTTTAATTTTTATTAGGGTATAGTTGCTTTGCAATGTTCTGTTAGTTTTTCCTGTATGATAAACTGAATCAATCAGGTATATGTATACATATATCCCCTCTCTTCTGCATTTCCTTCCCATTTTGGTCACCACAGAGCACACCCCAAAGTTCACTGCATTACTATTTACAATAGCCAGAACATGGAAGCAATCTGAACATCCATCAACAGAAGAATGGGTAAAGAAGATGTCATACATATATACAATGGAATATCACTCAACCACAAAAAGGAACGAAATTGGGTCATTTGTAAAGATGTGGATGGACCCAGAGACTGTCCTACAGAGTGAAGTTACTCAGAAAGAAAGGGCAGCAACTCTTAAGAAGAAAACTAGTTAGGACAGAAAAATCTATCAGTCACTTTAGAAAGAATACAGTGCACATGGGAACTGTGAATTTCTCTGTTTTTGCTTTCCTTCTTTCTTCCTTAAAGCTGAATATTTCTTGACAGTGAATGAAATCTGAGAGGATTTAGGAGACTTCTGTTTGGAAACCACGCCAATTTGAATGACTCAAGTATTAATTTTGACAGGTGCACCTGCATTTATTTTCAGCAAACAATGCCAAGATATTCTATCCAACCAAATAAAAGAAAGCAAATACTTTAATTTTAGGTCACTGAGCAGGTGTCTCATATTTAGGCAAAACCTGTTTGTTAAACATATGCCCCACTGAAAGTTGTAAGAATGGATGAATTAATATAAAATAATGACTTTAAATGACTGACAGTAAACTGTGTTTCTGTTAACGTATCTGTACAGGTTGCACTCCCCCTGGCCCCCACCAAATGACATCATTTGCCCTCCTTCCTTCAGCAGCAATACTGGGTACCCATTTTCCTATATGTTTGGCAACTTTCCTTTTCAGTCTTTTTCAATCTTTTCCAACCCAATAGTTGAAAAGTTTTGTCTTCATTTGCATTTACATGATTTTTAAGGTTGAAAAATCTTCCAAGTATTGATACTTATTGACTACTTATTTCCTTTGAGAATTGCCCATTTTCCTATTGGTATTTAACCTGTTACTGGATTTTAGAGCTTTATGACTAAAAATACTATGTTTTATATATGTTGCAGATATTTTTCAGTCTGTGTTGTCCCTTTGGCTTATTTTTAAAAAAATTTTATCTTAAAAAGTTCAGTCTTATGTAGTGATCTACTGATTTTTTTTCCTTTATGGTTTTATCTTTGTTTATATGTATAATACAGCTGCTGCTAAGCCGCTAAGTCACTTCAGTCGTGTCTGACTCTGTGCGACCCCAAAGACAGTAGCCCACCAGGCTCCCCCGTCCCTGGGATTCTCCAGGCAAGAGTACTGGAGTGGGTTGCCATTTCCTTCTCCAATGCAGGAAAGTGAAAAGTAAAAGTGAAGTCGCTCAGTCGTGTCTGACTCTTAGCGAACCCATGGACTGCAGCCTACCAGGCTCCTCCACCCATGGGATTTTCCAGGCAAGAATACTGGAGTGGGGTGCCATTGTCTTCTCCGTGCATAATACAGGCATAACTCATAGATTCTGCAAGCCCAGTTCCAGATCACTACAATAAAGCAAATTTCACCACAAAGTCACACCAATTTACTTTACAGCGAATATAAAAGTTCCATTTGCAGTATACTATAAGTCTATTAACTGTACAACAGTATTATATCTTAAAAAACAATGTAGACACCTTAATTTAAAAATAACGGTATTCGGAAAATGGCATCAATATTGCTCGATACAGGATGGCCACAAACGTTTGTAAAAAATGCAGTATCTGCAAAATGCAATAAAGTACTATAAGAGGAGTATGCCTATAGGGGTTTAGACACACTAACATCAGTTATTCATTCATAAATCCTTTTTAGTTTCTATTTTTTTCATTTAATTTTATTTACTTTGAATCTATCCTGTCATAAAGTAGGAATATTTACCACCACCACCCCTCCACCCCCTGGGCTTTCCAGGTGGTGCTAGTGGTAAAGAATCCCCGACCCCCCCGTCAATGCAGGGGATGTAAAGAGACATGCGTTCGATCCCTGGGTTGAGAAGATCCCCTGAAGGAGGGCAAGGAAACCACTCCGGTATTCTTGCCTGAAGAATCCTTTGACAGAGGAGTCTGATGGGCTACAGTCCATATGTTGCACAGTCAGACACAACTGAAGTGACTTAGTACGTATGTACCCGTGCTCCAGCTCTCTCCCCAGTGGAGTTAGCTAGTTTCTTCAAGATCATTTACTGAATATTTTCTCTACATTTTATTTGATATGCTATCTTTGTCACAGGCTATATTTTTATACCATATATCCTTTGTTCCAAAATATTTATCTTTTAGAATTTAAAGTTTCTGCCATTGGTACTCATCAGTCACTGAAGAGAACGTGTATCATAGTTGGCATGGCCTTTGTATGTGAGAATTTAGACAGATAATATTTCAAGAGGATGACCATCTGCATTACTGGGACCTTGTGTAGCTGAATTTCAATTTTACTTGGGTCTGTTACTAACTCTTAAATTCTTCACAAGAGTACACACCAAAATTCAGCCTTTGAAGAAAATACTGTATATTTTGCCTACCTGCCAGAAGATATTGTAGATATCTCAAAATTAGATCATGTACTTTTTTAAGCTATGCATGCATGCACGCAAAATAGCTTCAGTCATGTCTGGCCCTGTGCGACCCCATAGATCGCAGCCCACCATGCTCCTCTGTCCCTGGGATTCTCCAGGGAAGAATACTGGAGTGGGTTGCCATTTCCTTCTCCAATGCATGCATGCATGCTAAGTCGCCTCAGTCATGTCCGACCCTGTGCGACACCATGGACGGCAGCCCACCAGGTTCCTCTGTCCACAGGATTCTCTAGCCAAGAATACTGGAGTGAGTTGCCATTTCCTTCTCCATTTCTAAGCTATAAGAGGGTAATCTAGTCAAGGCTATGGTTTTTCCTGTGGTCATGTATGGATGTGAGAGTTGGACTGTGAAGAAGGCTGAGCGTCGAAGAATTGATGCTTTTGAACTGCGGTGATGGAGAAGACTCTTGAGAGTCCCTTGGACTGCAAAGAGATACAACCAGTCCATTCTAAAGGAGATCAGTCCTGAGTGTTCTTTGGAAGGACTGATTCTAAAGCTGAAACTCCAGTACTTTGGCCATCTCATGCGAAGAGCTGACTCACTGGAAAAGACTCTGATGCTGGGAGGGATTGGGGGCAGAAGGAGAAGGGGATGACAGAGGATGAGATGGCTCGATGGCATCACGGACTCAATGGACATGATTTTGGGTGAATTCTGGGAGTTGGTGATAGACAGGGAGGCCTGGAGTGCTGTGATTCATGGGGTCGCAAAGAGTCGGACACGACTGAGTGACTGAACTGAACTGAACTGACTGATGACCAGTTTATGTGTGATAAAGAACTACCCCTTAGCAACAATGGTGAACTGAAATTCTTGTTGACTTTCAATCACCGGTTAAACAGACATTCTGACAGAACAGTAGACTTAGTAACTCCTTCATCCCACCAAAAACTATTATAAACATCACGACTAATGACAAAAATCAGTGAGTTGGGGCTCTCCTAGCATTCTAAGAAACACAAGATTATTTCCCAGGTTTTTGAAATTTTAAGACATTTTGTAAAATCTTTTTCTTTTGGTTGCTTTTCCTAGCACGTAGTAGACCGTCCAAAGCATATACAACCATGTTCTCTTTAAATGCTGCACTACAGGTTTCCTTTCTCGAAGACCTTCCTTCCCTTAAAATCTATTAATGTCCTTCCTGACCATTATTTCCTAAGAGGATATCGCTTCTGACCCTTTTGCTGAGCTGTCCAAGGTTCCCAATGACTACAGGGAGCACTAAATCCAACTTGTTTAACCCAAGCTGTCTTCCTGGTGGTCTCAGCCTGGAGGGCATTACCAGAATTATTGCACCTTCTAAATTAACTAACTAAACATCCTAGGTTAGACAGAAAGGTAATTAAATGAGTTATTTTATTCTACAAATACTTAAAAGCAACCCAGACGATATCCTGTGATTGGTTAAAAATGATTTTTAATGTATTTAAGTGATAATTTCTTCACATGTATATGCATATTATCATGAGGAAAGGTTTAGAAAGAATGGATTTTTTGTTGTTGTTGTTTGTTTTGGCATTTATTTTAAGGGAGTAAATGAGCTTGGGTTTCTTTTTAACAATTTTGTGAAGTAAAGTTACGCTCTGATGAGAGTAGAAAATAAATTTTCAGCATCTATTCACTAACCTAAACAAAGAAACAAAACTTTCATGCTGCCTTTAAAGTTAAACACACCTGACAAGTGATAATGATGCCACAAAAATTCTAGAGTGTTGTGTAAAAGAGCAAAGGCATTTGGGGATGTTGTGAGTTCCACATGACCAGACAGAAAATGCAAGTCATCAGCTAAAGAACAATAAGGATAGCAAATGCTTATGTTTTTATGTGCTAGGCACTATAAACAATTTATATATATTAAATCATAGTATCATACTTGCTTTGCATTAAACAATAAACAAGCTCTATCCAACCATTAAAAACCATCAGATTGTGGCTATTCTCACTTTATGGTTATGGGCACATAACTGGAGATACAGTAACATAAATGTGAGTTCCTAGACTGGTGAACTAATAAAAACAGTCTTTAAGGCCTACATTAGATGCTAACGGTAGATCTATAGAGGTTAATTTTAAAGTGCGTATCTGAAGAAGCCTCAGCCTCTGCAATATCACATAGATTAATATTTTTACAAGTTCATAAACATTAAATTAATATGGGACAATCTACAAAAAAACAAAAACAAAAACAGCTCTTTAAGAGGCATCCAGTCTTTTATAGACTTCTTCAATGAAGGTGAACATGTGCTTCATCTGGGATGAATTATGGAGAACTTCCAAGTCCTTCAGAAGACTGTTTTGATTTGGAATTAGCGTCAGAATTTCTCCCTGTGGGCATGATAGAATAATTCATTTTTTAAATTTTATTTTTTTATTGATATGTAACTGACATGAACATTATATTAGCTTCAGGCATACAACATAATGATTTGATATTTGTATACACTGCAAATGATCACCACAGTTAAGTCTAGTTAACATCTATCACCAAACATGTTACAAATTTTTTTTTCCTTGTGATGAGAACTTTTAGATCTACTTTCTTAGCAACTTCCAAATATACAATACAGTATTAACTCTAGTCACCAGCTTATACATTACCTCCCCATTACTTATTTATAAGTAACTGGAAGTGTGTACCTTTTGACTTTACCCATGTAATTAGTTTTTAACCTTTCACTATGAAAAATGTTATATGTATTGATATGTTATTTAGAGAGAATGATATAATAATAATCTTATATAATCACTCAACTGCAATCATCAACTAATTGCCATTCTTCTTTTAAATCTATATTATTCTGTTTCCTCTCTGCCCATTCCCATTCCTCTCACCCTACGTAGATTTTAGATAGGAAAATTTTTGTTACTTTTTGAGAAAACATACAGACTTTCTACTAGGGTAAACAATGACACTACAGTATCTATTGGGGTCCTTTGAAAAAAGATAAGTTATCAGTGTGCGGCCTACTACAAATAGGACATAGTATACTATTTTAGGAAAGGTTACATGCAATTATTAGAAGCATAAACAAAGCAACTGTCAGAATTTACTTCCAGAAATCTACTCTACAGCCATTGACTATACAAACGTGTAATAATGCATATACAAAGGTGTACATAGCATTACCTGTACTAGAAAAATTATTTATTTCCAAAATCTCCACAAATTATATTATGGCACATCTATATAATGGGATGTTATACAGCAACTGACAAGCATGAGATGTTCAAACTATACCATCATATGAGAAACATAATTTTCCCTTACAGTGTATATCATAGATTTCATTTGTTTAAAAGAAGTAGCATATAATGTTTTTACATATATGAAATTTATAACTGGTGATGCAATTAATATGGTAAACTGTAAGTACTTACCTGAAGGATGGGTGCTCTGAGACTCTTTTGAGAAAGTTCAGGAAGAGAGAGTACCCCATTATCTATTTGAAACATCTAAAGTAGAAAAATAAAGCTATAGATTATTTTGTAAAGCTAGACTGTTTCAAAAAGTTGATTTCTCTTATTACACTCAAAAGCTGTCTGGGTAAAATCTAATAATGAAAAATTATATCCATATTCTAGTAATAACTGTTTTTATTTTTTTTGGAACAATTACCTGTTTTATCTTCTTTTCTTCTTCTTCTACCTCACTTGTCAGAACATGAACTTTGTTCTTTAGGCTGTGAATATCCCCAGTCATTGATTCTATGGTCGCTACCATTTTATCTATTTCTTCCTGCATCAGAAAGAGAAAGCTAATCTTTTAAATTAAATATACTATTAAGTGAAACCCAAACATTTTTAAAAACATCTTACATATTGAAACACTTCTGGAAGAAACTGGTAATTTTCATTTTTCTTTCAAAAAAGTCTCCCTAGAGATTGATTTACCAATGGAACAAAGATGTACATGAACCTTTCCTCAAAAACTTACTAAAGCTGCTGGTATCAGAGATCCTGGAAGACCTATGTGAATTTAGCAGAACCCAAGGATTCACAGCAGCAGGTATAGCAGCATTCCTTAAGCAGTATGTAATAGCAGAGAAACTCTAATTTAGGAACATCTGAGTGCTATTTTCATTTGCCAAAAGAAGAAGTGCTGAACATTAGGGCAAAGATAATAACAGAAAATGAATGGCAGTTTCTCACATAGAAAGAACATAAAACGTACTGAGGAAAGCAAAAGAGAAAATAAGTGAATGAAATAAATACGGGAATACCAGGGGTGTACTGACTGCAGGCCACATATGGAGTTAGCCAGCTTCTGGGTTTCTAAATGGTATTAAATACTGCATTGCTTTCAAATCTAGTCCTAGCAACAGCAAAGGACAGGGCAGCCTCTGGGGATCAGGGAACAAGTAAAGAAGCCACACAGAAGCCACACGAAAGTAATGAAGTAATAACTCTGAAATCCTGATGAGCAATATGGTTGGTATTTACATTTAACATCATTTTCCAAATACTGAAAGCAGAGCTGTTACTGTCAATTATAGTAATCTTCCTTAACAAATATATTATGGCTTCTAGAAACCATTAGAAAGGGTACCTGCAGAGGTCTGCAACTGCTCATGGGCTGTTTTTGATTGGTTCAAGAGCTATGAATGATTTTTACATTTCTAAAAGATGTTAAAAAAAAACAAAAAAGATCGTGCAATGAAAACCAATGTGACTTATACAGAGCAAGATGTTTATCATCTGACCCTTCAGAAAGGTGCTGATTCCTGAGTACCCAAAACCCTAGGTCTGTGAGCTCAATTTACTAGGCCAAACAAGGTCACAGGATCTGACACAAAACATGGAGAACAATGTATTATATAACTGAAATCTGTATTATATAACTGAAAGTAGAACTTAAATGTCCTTACCAAAAAAAACAAAACAGTGAGGTGACAGATGCATTAATTAATAAGATGGGGGAAATCCTTTCACAATGTATATATATATTAAATCACCATGATGTACACTTTAGATATCTTACCATTTTGCTACTTATATCTCAAACAAAGCTGAAATTAAAAAAAAAAAAGCCATATTATGCTGCCCAACTGTTCATTAAGTGGGGGAGCTAGTGACAGTACTGAAATATACTCTTGCAAAGTAACACTGTAATGAAAGTTAAATATAATCTCACACTATGAAGAAAGTGAGAAAACCACTAAAAAATACCACTCTATAAATTTACAGTAGTCATGTATGGATGTGAAAGTGGGCAATAAAGAAGGCAGAGCTTTTGAACTGTGGTGTTGGAGAAGACTCTTGAAAGTCCCTTGGAAAGCAAGGAGATCAAACGAAATCAACCCTGAATACTCTTTGGAAGGACTGATGCTGAAACTGAAGCTCCAGTATTTGGCTGCCTGACGCAAACAGCTGACTCACTGGAAAAGACTGTGGTGCTGGGAAAGACTGAAGGCAGAAGGAGAGGAATGAGATGGTTGATGGTATCACCGGGCAAATTCCGGGAGATGGTAAGGGACAGGGAAGCCTGGCGTGCTACAGTCCATGAGGTCTCTAAGAGTCAGACATGACTTGGCGACTGAACAACAACAACGTAAATTTACAGTATATATAAATTTACAAAATATATTAAGTTTACAATATATTTACAGTATATAAATTACAAATTTATAAATCTGTAATTTATAGATCTACAAGTAGATCTGCTGCTTAA
This sequence comes from Bos taurus, assembly GCF_002263795.3. Taxonomy (NCBI): domain Eukaryota; kingdom Metazoa; phylum Chordata; class Mammalia; order Artiodactyla; family Bovidae; genus Bos; species Bos taurus. Next base: position 22,276,476 of record NC_037350.1, on the reverse strand, counting down.
AAATAAACCCTTCCATTTTTATTCTCAATCACATGGAAAAGCTGGAATGACCTATTTGTGAATGCTGACTCATTGGGGATGCAACCCCTGTTTAAACTACCACCACCTTGTAACAGATTAACAGACTTATTACTTTACAAAGTTGAACTGCTGACAAAGACCAGATCTACAATCTACTTCAAAACAGCAAAGGGATATATGGTCCAATCTGTTTTAGTTTTAATAATTATTTAATAAGCCCCTTAAGATTGCTTTTCTTAATTGCTAAAGTATCCACTAATTAAAAGCCTGTTGTTTATCCTAACAGCAAATATTATCTCTCACTACCTTCCACAGGATAAAGATAAAAAATCACATGCCCTAAAGTTGGACTAATAGGACTGCATCACAGCTGTGAGCAGTTTGTCTAAGGTTCAGCTAAAAGTGCCAATATTTCTCTTTTTCACATTTATAAAACATGAAATATAGTGCAAGCCTCTTTAAGTCATTAATGGCTATAACTGAAAAGTGCTTAGAACAGTGACTAGAAGAACACAGAAGGCTCTTCTTACATGTTATCTATAATGATTATAAAAATAATGATGATGATTGTGTTCTTCTTGTCAATAAATAGCACTGAAGGACAGAAAAACTCATGTTTTGAAATTCTATAGCATTTAGTGATGAATTCCTATAACTTGCTAATCAAAAATAAGACAGTTCACTATATTTAAAGTCTGATAAAAAAAATAAGGCTGCTACTTAATTACAAATATATTAGACATAGTCTTAACTTTAGAGGACCAAAATTGAAAGGTTTTGCTTTGATTAAAAAAAAAAAAGTTAATAAAAAACCTTGTCCAAGATGTAGTACTAGTTACTAGAAGAATTACATAATTTTTAAAACTTTAAATTAAATCTCTTCCCCTTTCCCCTAATAATGAATTCCCTTTTCAAACTTCATACCTGCAATGATGCCAGACCTTCCTCATTAGCTCTGTGCTGTGCCCTTTCCATTTTCAGTAGACTTGACACACGAGATAAATCTTGCAGCTTTTTGGGAGGGACTTTCAGGGTTTCACACAGTTGCAGCAATCTTTGGGACAGAATAAAAACATAACTGCTTATTTTTGAGTACCATTAGTATTGTTTCTGATTTAAAATACTGTAGTCCCCTTTTTCTTTCCCTCATATTTCTAAAGGCTGAAATATTCTTTTATTAACAGCAGCTAATCTTAGCAGTAAGCCCCCCCCCACCCCACCAAAAGCCCTGACAAATCCTCATTAAGTCTTTTGATTGATTAACATTTACCACAAATCATGGGGTACCTAGGTTGCTTTATAAAAGGAAAAGTTTCTATTTTACACATTTAACAATTGATTGTTTATACACAGTTTAAAATATACTAAAAATTTCCTTGTATCTTCTGAATATGTTTCCTGGACTATTACAGTACATAAGTCTATCATTTAATGTGAATTTCTGGTAAGAGATGAAACATTATTCTGTTAGTCTTAACTATGACTCTGAACTTTAAATCTCAGTTGTTTCACAGAATGTGACCAATAAAAGAGAATGCCTGTATTAGTTACTCTAGTGATTTTTTCCTAACTAAAAAAAAATCCCCTTCAAATCTTATGACTAACCTCACTTCCAGCAGACAGCAATACAGCTTTCCCAGGTTTGATTCTTGAGTTCCATGAGGAAGAAATCAAGAAGCAAAATCTAAATTTGGTTCCTTCTGTCTAGTAACAGTGTATCTGGATCCTAAAAAAAATCCTACTACTTGAGATTTGCAGGCAATTAGAAGAATAGTGGAACCCAAGATTTGTCTTCCAGGTATCTTACTCAAAATATTAATTTTTATAAAGAAAAAAGTAGGTTGTTTAAACTCTATCAATCATACTTTTCACTAAACTGTCAGGATAAACTTCAGCTATTCCCCAAATCATCATTAGCCCATAAGAACAAAACCTGTCTGAATGTTTGGTTTAAGTAAAATAAAGATTCCCTTTATAAACAGTTTTTTTCTAAAACTTTATCAAACCTGTTTTGCATAAAGGTCATTTACCATTCCAAATGTTCTAAATTTGTAGGTTATTCTACAAAATCTTATTAAACTAAAAATATAACCAGTGTTTATCATGTTACAATATACCTATCATAATACTATGTCAACAACATCTAAGCACCATTTACAACATTGTATATCTATAAGTCAGAATTCCCCAAAATATGTTCCTTTAGAAAGTGTAGTGGCTAATTTTTATTGACTAGCAACTCTATTGTTTCATGACAAGGAAAAGCATATATGATTCAATCTATATCAATCATAACAGCTCTTGTCACAAAATCAGTACAAGAAGCAAATCACCCAAGCCAATCAGAATCCATCACCCAGAATATTCTAACTGAAGCTAAGAGGCTAAGAGCTTTCTTTTGCCTCTTTCTAAACAGGAAGATATCTATATATACAGTTCTAATCTACTGAGGACAACTTGTCTAAAAGAATGAAGACAACATGCAGACAGAAGCAGAGACGAGACTAATTACAAAATAAAGAGTTCCTGTGGTAAACACTAACTTGGAAGATGCTAGGTTGGGAAGATCTCTGGAGAAGGAAATGGCAACCCACTCCAGAATTCCATGCAGCAGCAGCTTAGGGTAGAATACATATTCCCAAACCATTCATCTTCTTAAAATGACAACAACAAAAGAATGAAAACCCCAAATAAAAAACTTTTATATTCCATAAATATCTGTTTTGGTAACACAAGAACAGACTGGATTTTAACCAATTATGTTTCAACTGTTTTTTTTAATTGTGTGACTATATTACCTTTTCTTTAGGAAATTCAGATGATATTGAATTTGTTTATTTTCTCTAATACTGTTACTCAGAATTGATCTAGAAAAGAAAAAATAGGGATTGAATAAATATTGGGATTGAATAAATATTAGTTTGAAAATTACTAATATAATCTGTTTACTTTTTCTAATTTCTTTCAAGTGCCCCTTCTTACTAACCAGGCAGAAGCAATCACTTTATTTTATGTCAAGGGCATTTAAAGCAGAGGAATAATCTAAGTGAACTAAGATGGACTGGAACGGGTGAATTTAACTCATGACCATTATATCTACTACCGTGAGCAGGAATCCCTTAGAAGAAATGGAGTAGCCATCATAGTCAACAAAAGAGTCCGAAATGTAGTACTTGGATGCAATCTCAAAAATGACAAAATGATCTCTTCGTTTCCAAGCAAACCATTCAATATCATGGTAATCCAAGTCTATGCCCCGACCGGTAACGCTGAAGAAGCTGAAGCTGAACGGTTCTATGAAGACCTACAAGACCTTCTAGACCTAACATCCTCAAAAAAACGTCCTTTTCATTATAGGGGACTGGAATGCAAAAGTAGGAAGTCAAGATACACCTGGAGTAATAGGCATATCTGGCCTGGGAGTACAGAATGAAGCAGGGCAAAGGCTAATAGAGTTTTGCCAGGAGAATGCACTGGTCGTAACAAACACCCTCTTCCAACAACACAAGAGAAGACACTACACATAGACATTACCAGATGGGCAACACCGAAATCAGATTGATTACATTCTTTGTAGCCAAAGATGGAGAAGCTCTATATAGTCAGCAAAAACAAGACCGGGAGCTGACCGTGGCTTGGATCATGAATTCATTATTGCCAAATTCAGAGTTAAATTGAAGAAAGTAGGGAAAACCACTAGACCATTCAGGTATGGTCTAAATCAAATCTCTTATGATTATATAGTAGAAGTGAGAAATAGATTTAAGGGACTAGATCTGATAGAGTGCCTGATGAACTATGGACAGAGGTTTGTGACACTATACAGGAGACAGTGATCAAGACCATCCTCAAGAAAAAGAAATGCAAAAAAGCAAAATGGCTGTCTCAGGAGGCCTACGAATAGCTGTGAAAAGAAGGGAAGTGAAAAGCAAAGGAGAAAAGGAAAGATATACCCATTTGAATGCAGAGTTCCAAAGAATAGCAAGGAGAGATAAGAAAGCTTTCCTCAAGTGATCAAAGCAAAGAAATAGAGGAAAATAATAGAATGGGACAGACTAGAGATCTCTTCAACAAAATTAGAGATACCAAGGGAACATTTCATGCAAAGATGGGCTCGATAAAGACAGAAATGGTATGGACCTAACAGAAGCAGAAGATATTAAGAAGAGGTATCAAGAATACACAGAAGAACTATACAAAAAAGATCTTCACAACCAAGATAATCACGATGGTGTGATCACTCACCCGGAGCCAGACATCCTGGAATGAGAAGTCAAGTGGGCCTTAGGAAGCATCATTACAAACAAAGCTAGTGGAGGTGATGGAATTCCAGTTGAGCTATTTCAAATCCTGAAAGATGATGCTGTGAAAGTGCTGCACTCAATATGCCAGCAAATTTGGAAAACTCAGCAGTGGCCACAGGACTGAAAAAGGTCAGTTTTCATTCTAATCCCAAAGAAAGGCAATGCCAAAGAATGCTCAAACTACCTCACACTTGCACTCATCTCACATGCTATTAAAGTAATGCTTCAAATTCTCCAAGCTAGGCTTCAGCAATATGTGAACCGTGAACTTCAGATGTTCAAGCTGTTTTTAGACAAGGCCAAGGAACCAGAGATCAAATTGCCAACATCCCCTGGATCATGGAAAAAGCAAGAGAGTTCCAGAAAAACATCTATTTCTGCTTTATTGACTATGCCAAAGCCTTTGACTGTGTGGATCACAATAAACTGTGGAAAATTCTGAAAGAGATGGGAATAACCAGACCACCTGATCTGCCTCTTGAGAAATCTGTATGCAGGTCAGGAAGCAACAGTTACAACTGGACATGGAACAACAGACTGGTTCCAAATAGGAAAAGGAGTACATCAAGGCTGTATATTGTCACCCTGCTTATTTAACTTATATGTAGAGTAAATCATCAGAAACACTGGGCTGGAGGAAGCACAAGCTATAATTAAGGTTGCCAGGAGAAATATCAATAACCTAAGATATGCAGATAACACCACCCTTATGGCAAAAAGTGAAAAAGAACTAAAGAGCCTCTTGAGGAAAATGAAAGAGGAGAGTGAAAAAGTTGGCTCAAAGCTCAACATTCAGAAAACTAAGATCATGGCATCCAGTCCCATCACTTCATGGCAAATAGTTGGGAGACAGTGGAAAAAGTGGCTGACTTTATTTTTCTGGGCTTCAAAATCACTGCAGATGGTGACTGCAGCCATGAAATTAAAGGATGCTTACTCCTTGGAAGGAAAGTTATGACCAACCTAGATAGCATATTGAAAAGTAGAGACATTGCTTTGCCTACAAAGGTCCATCTAGTCAAGGCTACGGTTTTTCCAGTGATCGTGTATGGATGTGAGAATTGGACTATAAAGAAAGCTAAGCGCCGAAGAATCGATGCTTTTGAACTGTGGTGTTGGAGAAGACTCTTGAGAGTCCCTTGGACTGCAAGGAGATCCAACTAGTCCATCCTAAAGGAGATCAGTCCTGGGTGTTCATTGGAAGGGCTGATGTTGAAGCTGAAACTCCAATACTTTGACCACCTGATATGAAGAGCTGACTCATTTGAAAAAACCGTGATGCTGGGAAGGATTGAGGGCAGGAGGAGAAGGGGATGACAGAAAATGAGATGGCTGGATGGCATCACCAACTCGATGGACATGGGTTTGGGTGAACTCTGGGAGCTGGTGATGGACAGGGAGGCCTGGTGTGCTACAGTTCATGGGGTTGCAAAGAGTCATACACGACTGAGCAACTGAACTGAATTGAATAATCTAAGTTCTTTTTATCACATTATATCATTGTAACTAATTTATATGCCTCTTCTCATGGATTTCAGTGCCTTGATGCCCGAGTCTTATCTCTGTATTCCTGCTAGCACTGCTTCCATATAAAGTTCAATTTGAGCAAACTTCTTCCTGAAGTATCCCTTTTGACAGAAAAAAGTTTTAAGTTTACAGACAGCAGATTAGGCCATGTAGATTTCATTTTTATTTCAGCGATAAAATTTCAAGTTTCTGACATTAATAAAGGCTTTTTTTAACTGAAGGCTAAGGCCATCAAAAGACATTAAAAAAACCTTCTCGCGAAAGAGAAAAACACCGTATCACCATAAAGTAGACAACAATATTTAAAAGGATACTGTTTGTAGGAAACATAAGTAGAAATGAAAACAGTGAAATGGAAAATATTTCATACTCACATTACTACAGATTCCATCATAGTTTGCAAATGCTCTCTGCTACTCTTCGAAAGAGGCTGCCAGGTTTGTCTCTTGTTGGATGCTATCTTTACCTGTTTTAGAGTAGTATGCTTTGTTTGTCTTGTCACTGGTCAAAGAAGAGACTGTGGTTAATCTAGAAATGTGTATATTTTTATTTATAAAGTTATTCAAGGACAAGTTTATCTAAAAAGAGCCAATGGAATTGTGAGAACCACAATACTATAAAGCTGTATTAGCTGTTTAATTTCTTTTTTTACTGCATAGTCATAAAATGCCAGGTGTTGAATATGTTGTTATTGTGTTAACTTAAATACTATTAGCTGATACTGCAGACAGAAACGCCAAGACAATTTTAAATGAAGAACCAAGCTGCAATTATTAGGATTCAGCATAAAAGTCTGGTTCTCAGAAATGACCTGAATTAAAGGACTTATTCGGAGAAGGCAATGGCACCCCACTCCAGTACTCTTGCCTGGAGAATCCCATGGATGGAGGAGCCTGGTAGGCGGCAGTCCATGGGGTCGCACAGAGTCGGACACAACTGAGTGACTTCACTTTCACTTTTCCCTTTCATGCATTGGAGAAGGAAATGGCAACCCACTCCAGTGTTCTTGCCTGGAGAATCCCAGGGACGGGGAAGCCTGGTGGGCTGCTGTCTATGGGTCGCACAGAGTCAGACACGACTAAAGTGACTTAGCAGCAGTAGCAGCAAAGGACTTATTGAGAAGACTAGGAAAACGCTTTTTGTCATATGTTGGATGGCAACTGGAACAAAGGAAATTAACCAAACCAAGAACAGATACTGAGTGTCTGGTAGGTTACTGACATTGTTCTGCTTGTAATAAATAAACAAAAGAGATACACTATTGGCTTACATGAAAATTCACTTTGGAGAGAAGGGAGATTAAATAATTACAGTTACAGGTATGCAAAGCATTACAAAAGAAAAAACACTGTTCATTATGTAAGTACAAAACCAGAGGACCTAACCTGTTCCTGGGTGAGGAGGTAGAAAATTCTTCCATGATGAAGTGATATTTAAGTAAAGATGTTCACTCCAAACTAATTTACTCTAGACAAACTTAGCTCCAATCTAATCTAAACAGTGGTAGCAGAACAGGGTATTTGTCTCAAAGAGAAATCAGTAGGTGTGTCTCTATATCACAAATCAGAGTAAGTCAGACTGTTGTATACTTTGAATTTCTCTAGTTCCTTTCAATTTAGAAACCCACACAGTATTTTGCTAGTGGTGGCAAGTAAAATTTTAGCTGACCTAGGTATCTGACTAACCAGCACTACGTATTCTTGCAAAAATGAGAATGCTACCATTTATTACTATGTTTCGCTTATGCAGAATTCATAAGCAAGATGCTGAGAACTTTTTCATAAATAGGTATAGCTTGAGAAAGATATGGTGAAACAAAACATAGAAAAGAAATACCTTCAGAAGAGAGATGTTTTGGATGATTTTTATTTTTTTTCACTGTGTTTCTAACCTAGAGAGAAAAACACACAAACATGCACGCACAATTAAGCACTAGATAAAAAGATACTGCTTTTGCAATAGATTTGTCATGCATGTTGGAGGGAATTCATACACCTTCTGGAAAGATGAAAAAAAGTATATTGCTATTTCTACAGCAAAAGGTGTGCATTTATCACAAGTGGAGGATATACTAAAGCAACTTCTGAACAATGGTGATAATGTATAACAGAATTTCATATGGTGCTAAAGAATGTTTTAAAGAAATCATTACTTATTTTGCCTGGGAAATAGTGTTAAATACGTTTCCTGCAAAACAGAAAAATATAGGCATTACCTAATACAGAGAAAAAAATGCTGATTATTTCTTTTATAAGAGAGGGACAAAATTATGGCAGGAAGAAGCTAATTCCTCTCTGACTAATTTTTCTCTATGTTAATAAAAATCTCTTCCACCTACTGACAGATTCTCTTGTCTTTTAATATATGAATGCCATATTCACTTTATTACACTTTATTACCAGTATTCCCATTTGAACACCTTAGCGATGTCCCATAGCATCTTCCCCAAAGAATTTTCTGATTAATATTTTAGAAAAGAAGTAAAAAATCTTTATCTGCAAGTTTTTATAAATCATGTTGCAGCAGCTCCCACATAACCATATATATGGAATTTGTAGTATAATATATATAGTATATATATAATTTGTAGTAAAGCTGACCTTTAGTCTTCACATTCTCCTTTATACAGAACAGATGATATTTTTACCAGAGTCCTGAATGATAAACTCTTTGAATAAGTCCTGAATGATTACCTTTTTCCCTGGTAATTCTGCTTCTTCATCATCAGTTTTTCTTTTTGGATTTCTTTTTAACTGTTGAGACTTTTTCTTGGAATTATTTGCTTTGCTAGACATCTTGATTTAAACAGAACAAATGTAACAGTTTTTCAAATCTGTAAAGATGAAAAGGACACAGAAAAATGCTTAAGACTTGTTTTATTACAAATATTTTGTTAAAAGGACTACCTATAAATGTTCCAAGTTTGCCTTTAAAAAATCAGAATGAAAGTTTTGGGATAGTATTGTGTGTTTTTAAAGCATTTAAACATATTTTAAAATAAATAATGCTGGTTCTCATTAAAGATGTCTAATTCAATTTCATTAAAAAATTTCTGCCATTTGTATGGCCTTAAAAAGTCATATAAAACCACTTTCACATTTCTTTATACTCCCCCATACAATAATGTTATCTCCATGCTGAAATCCAAGAAAAGGGAAATATAAAGTGCTGAATTGTTTTTTTCTGGTCACAGATTATGTCAACTCAGAGTAACATTTAGGTCTTACTTTAGGCTTAACGGATTCATCATTCTACGTGACTCAGCACACACACAGACAGATTTTTGCCAAAGATGGGAGGAGGTAACTTGTAGGATTATACCATGAGTCTACACTGTAGAAATTCATGTGGTAAATTCCCTCTTAAGGATTTAGGCTATAATTCTTGCTAGGTTGCAAGAATTATAACAAAGATTCTTCACACCAAACTCATCTCTGCTAAAAGAAACAGAAGAATAAAATACTCATTTCTGCATTAGACCATAAGGAGTAGACAGTTTAGAGTTAGGTACAGTATGTGGACATGCACACACACCCCCCCCCCCCAAATATGTGCGGTATGTACATTACACACACACACACACACAATTAGATATATAAATAAATCAGTCACAATTTCTTTTCTAAAAATTCAAAGTTAATTACATTAACACAGTTATATATGCAGATTTAGAGACAGACAAAGAAGTTACTCTGAATAAATCTATTCCCTCAAATTTTAAAAGGAAAAGTTCAAGCTTTCCCCCCACCCTCAAAATGGTGGGAAAGAATCAACTGAAAGATCATGAACTATACTTAGGGACTACATATCAAATCAGTTACAAAATACAGTTCTTCAGTTGCTCAGTCGTGTCTGACTCTTTGCGACCCCATGGACTGCAGAACGCCAGGCTTCCCTGTCCTTCACCATCTCCCGGAGCTTGCTGAAACTCATGTCCCTTGAGTTGGTGATGCCATCCAAGCATCTAGTCCTCTGCTGTGCCCTTCTCCTTCTACCTTCAATCTTTCCCAGTATCAGGTCTTATACAATGAGTCAGCTCTTTGCATCAAGTGATCAAAGTATCAGAGCTTCAGACTCAGCATCAGTCTCTCCAATGAATATTCAGGATTGATTTCCTTTAGGATTGACTGGTTTGATCTCCCTGCAGTCCAAGGGACTCTCAAGAGTCTTCTACAACACCACAGTTCAAAAGCATCAACACTTCAGTGCTCAGCCTTCTTTATGGTCCAACTCTCACATTCACAAAACACAGTGGAAGCTAAAATACACTTTACTCTGCTCTTGAACAATGTGGTACCTTATACTATACCAGTCTCCTCTGCTTCATTCTTGAAATGTCTAATTCTCTTAACTGAACACTCATGCCCTTTACTTCCCCTACTTGGAAACCAATCTATATTTGCTCCAGGACCTCTCCTGGAAGGGCTGCCATGTACAGGAGTTCAGGCTGTTCACTAGAGAAAAGCATCCAGGTGAAGGAACCATTGAGGGCAAAGATTTACTCCTCATTCCATTCCATTCAGGAGACTAAAAATGGTACAAATTCCTTCTCACTCCTGTTATTGAGAGGTGTAGTCTATGTCTCCTTGTCTTAAATCTCATAGACCCTGCAGTAGTTTAAGTGGTAGAATATGGTGGAAATGATGCTGTACCAGTTTCCCGGCCAAACATGAACAGATTAGTAGCTGCCACTACCCCTTGCTTGGAATATTTGCTCTTGAAACCCAGCTAACACTCTATGAGGAAAGTCAACATAGAGAGGAACTGAGGACCTAGCCAAAAGCCCCAGCTAAATTTCCAACCAATAGCTAGCATCAACTTGCCAGCCTCGTGCGTGTACCTGAGCCAACAGGCTGCAGCTGATACTGCATGGAAAAGTAAAAAATCAACCCTACTAGCTGTTTCCAATTCTAAATTCAGTAAGAAAATAAGTGATTTCTTTTTAAATTAAAAAATAAAAACCCTTAAATAATACCCACCTCATAATACCAAACTCTTTACCATGACATTTGCAGTCCTCAACAACCTAGCCTTGCCAAGCTTTCCATACTTCTCTCCCACGACTCCTCAAATGAATCTCCCTCTCCAGCTAGACTTGATTTTCTGAACACACTGTGAATAATGCACTAGTTCTACCTGAGCTCCACTCTGGTGTCTGTGCCCACCCTCCTCTCAGACTGTGGGCCATCTGCTTCTGAAAACCTTCCTAACCACTTTCCCTCATTGCTCTCTAAAGTCTGTAGGCTCTTATGGTCTCTCTCATTTGGCACTTGTTTATAGTTTGGTTTTGTTAATCATTTTTCTTGATATTCTTTATTCAATAACATGTAATTCAGTGCTACAGTCCTTTTAAGTACAGAAATTAAAAATGTTCATTTAGAAACTTTTATAGCAACTTGACAACAATTTTAAGAATGTTCGGTCTGGTCAAAAAATAACTGGCTTTATTTTTTTAAAGTTTAATTTTTCTGGTAATTCATTTAAAGAGAGACTTTTTAAGATAAGTTTTAGAGAAACTAAGCAGAATTTGAATATAAAATTTGAATATATCCACCCCACCTTCCCTACTATCAAATCCCTTACCAGAGCGGTGCATTTACTACAATCCATGAACCAACAATGATACATATCACCCCAAATTTATGGCTTACACTGGGGTTCTTCCTTGTATGTTTCATGGATTTGACTAGTAATTTTTTTTTATTGTATTTTACAAAAGTAGCAGTTGTGGTGACGGATTAAAAATTAAAGCAACAATAACAAAAAAATTGGTCATTTACCACAGACCATCTGGAAAGCTCTATTTTCATTGATACATACTTGAAGCAATAAGCCATATAGCAAAGAAACTAAAGAGGTTCCTGATGAGGATAAAAGAGGAGAGTGAAAAAGTTGGTTTGAAACTTAACATACAAAAAACTAAGATCATGGCTTCCAGTCCCATCACTTTATGGCAAACAGAGGGAAAAAAATGGAAGCAGTGACAGATTTTATTTTTTTGGGCTTCAAAATCACTGAGGATGATGTCTCCAGCCACGACATTAAAAGATGCTTGCTCCTTGGAAGAAAAGCTATGATAAACAGCCTATTAAAAAGCAGAGACATCACTTTGCTGACAAAGGTCCGTACAGTCAAGCTATGGTTTTTCTGGTAGTCACATATGGATGTGAGAGTTGGACCATAAAAAAGGTTGAGCTCTTTAGAATTGATGCTTTTGAACTGTGGTGTTGGAGAAGACTTTTGAGAGTCCCTTGAACTGAAAGGAGGTCAAACCAGTCAATGCTAAAGAAAATCAACCCTAATATTCATTGGAAGGACTGATGCTGAAGCTAAAGCTCCAGTACTTTGGCCAACTGATGTCAAGAGCTGATTCACTGGAAAAGACCCTGATGCTGGGCAAGACTGAAGGCAAAAGAAGAAAGGGGAGGCAGAGGATGAGACGGCTGGATAGCATCACTGACTCAACAGACACAAATTTGAGCAAACTCCAGGAGACAGTGAAGGACAGGGGAGCCTGGTGTGCTGCAGTCCACGGGGCATCAAAGAATTGGATGGTCACGACTTAGTGACCTAATAACAACCACAAGTGGTAGTAGGCAGAGACAGATATGAAAACAGTTTCCGTGTATAGTCAATTATACACAGTGCAACAAATGTTAGACGAGTGCATATCTCAAACTGGTGTGTGCATGGGGGGATATACGGTACTCAGAGAAAAAAAATAGTATATGAATTACACTTTGAAATATTTAGCCAGAAGAAAGGGAAGTAAAGTAGCTGAGAGGAAAAAAGGCCCATTGGCAGGTCAAAAGAAGTCAGTCTGTTCAGGGAAAATTCAGAGAGGCTTTGACATGTGCAGAGGCAACGGGCAGAAGACTCGAACTGTAGTTTGCGGCCAGACTACGTACTGCAGTAAAGAATGTATTCTTTACCCTGTAGGAAACAGGGAAGCATTCTAGGTTGTCTTGTTTTTCTTTGTCAGCTTGCTGAAACTCGTGGAAACCACCAACCTAATTCTCTAAGGTACAATAGGTGAACACGACATCTGCCAAAACTTGCAAATACGCAGTGTTTACTTTTTGCAACTGATGCCTCGGGGTAGCGACAGTGCCAACCGCAGTTTCCTTAAGGCGCAAAGGCACTCATCACTAACGCTGCACTTCGCTCCACGACTGACTGCGGGCAAGAGTAAGGAAGCAGGACGAAGATGAGGATGATTCGGGGAAGGGAGGGTGGAAACATGCGTGGCTTCACTCCCTGTTTGCGAATCAAACAGTACTTTGTTGATCCCTGGCTGCGAAAGGCAAACCTGTTCGGATCTCCCCCTCTCCTTTTGAAACACCTGAAACTCCTCAAACACAACCCGCCAAGTTTGCCACAAACGTGTTGGCCGCAAAACTTATCTCCCAAACTGGAGCCACCGGCGAGCGAAGCGCTTTGACTACTCACCAAAAACTGATCCTGGAATCCTTTCAGGAGCTGTGCTCAGAGCATTTCGCGCCCAAACCATCCAAAGCTGCGGAAGCCCGGAAGTGAGCACATAGAAACCGGAAACGCCTGGGGGGAGTGGCGGGCATCTGTCCACGCCCCCAACGTCATCAGGAGCGCGCCCTCGAGAGCGTGACGGGATTGGTTGGAAAGAGGGCGGTCGGCCGACGCCCCCATCCCATCCCATCCCGTTGGCCTTTGCACTTGCTTGGTCCTGGGCCCTGCTTTGGGGACTTTTGATTTGCAGAGCTCGGGGTGCCTAGGTCCAGCCGTCTTCTTCCAAGGCTTCGGTCTGAGACAGGCCGACCCGTGAGTAAGACCGTGCACCTCGAGGCACGTCTGCCTTTCAGATCCCTCCATTTTTCAGGCTCCTCCCCACCCTTAGTTGTCCCCGGAGAAAGTTGTCCTTTCTCTCTTCCCAACTCCCAACTTCCTCCTTCTTTACTGCTGAGAAGGGATCCCACGCTGCTCTACCCTCTTCTTAGGTTTAGATGCTCCACTGTCCTCTCTCTTTCAGTGAGGTCCGTGAAAGTTCGGAGGTACTGCAGAAAAGAAGGTGCTTTTAATGTCCCAGAGGCCATATTGCCGTCTTCCCTGGTTACCCAGGAACCCCGGAGTTCCTCTGGGCAGAGAGCGATTATAGGGTTCTAGAGGGATATGCTCTCTCCAGAGCTGCCTCCTTCGAGGCCGCGGTGGTTGTGAGGGTTTTTTTTTGTGTGTGTGTGAGAGGTGGCGGAATTGGAAGTTTCTTTCAGTGTACAGATGTAGGTGATGGGGAGAAGTGGAAAGACAGGTCTAAACGTACACGAAAGTGTAAATTGCTAACTTGTTCTCGTTTTTATCTGGAAAGAGAGCAATCTTTTATACGCACCAAACTCTGAGTAATATATTTGTGTGTGTTAAATTTTAAATCACTTGTTGATTTTTCTCCCAGTATTTTATGTTTAAAGACTTATTTATGCTGATACTAAATTTAATTTGCATGCTCTGTGTTGTCCTCTCTCACCTAAGTTGGCCCAACATTGGAGGCGGCTAGCTGTTAAAGTAGAATCCCGTGTAAACAAATTTGAAAGGGATTTGATTCAGAACTGTATGTAGGTGTTTTACCCGTATTTTTTGAGGGTGTAGCAGATGTTGCTTCATCATTAGGGCAAATGTTGCTTCACTGTTGATCTTTCACACATTTTAATCACTTGTAACTTATTATATTTGCTTTGCATATTATTTCTTTGGTTGCTTAAAGTGTCTGTTGATGGATCTTTTGAGAAAATTTCAGAAATCCTGTTTCCATCAGCCAAAGTTGTGTTCTTATCTAAAAATGATGTCTATTTCCAGTCTTTACCAATTTGCCATGCAATTTTCAGGAACTCACCTACATAGGGCTGTTTCCTATCATTTATCCAGGTTTAGGAAAGCCCTACCTGCATTTTGTAAAGCTCTACCTGCAACAGTGTAAAGAGCAATATTGCATAGAAACCTGGAATGTTAGGTCCATGAATCAAGGTAAATTCATCTCTGTTCAGTTCAGCCACTCAGTCGTGTCCGACTCCTTGTGACCCCATGAATTGCAGCATGCCAGGCCTCCCTGTCCATCACCAACTCCCGGAGTTTACTCAAACTCGTGTCCATCAAGTCGGTGATGCCATCCAGCCATCTCATCCTCCGTTGTCCCCTTCTCCTTCCGCCTTCAATCTTTCCTAGCATCAAGGTCTTTTCCAATGAGTCAACTCTTCGCACGAGGTGGCCAAAGTATTGGAGTTTCAGCTTTAGCATTAGTCCTTCCAATGAACACCCAGGACTGATTTCCTTTAGGATGGACTGGTTGTAAACTGGAAGTGGTCAAAAAGGAGATGGCAAGAGTGAACATCAACATTTTAGGAATCAGTGAACTAAAATGGACTGGAATGGGTGAATTTAACTCAGATGACCACTGTATCTACTACTGTGGGCAAGAATCCCTTAGAAGAAATGGAGTAGCCATCATCGTCAACAAAAGAGTCTGAAATTCAGTACTTGGATGCAATCTCAAAAACGACAGAATGATCTGTTATTTGTTTCCAAGGCAAACCATTCAATATCACAGTGATCCAAGTCTGTGCTCCAACCAATAAGCTGAAGAAGGTGAAGCTGAACGGTTCTATGAACACCTATAAGACCTTCTAGAACTAACACCCCCAAAAGATGTCCTTTTCATTATAGGGAACTGGAATGCAAAAGTAGGAAGTCAAGAAATACCTGGAGTAACGGGCAAATTTGGCCCTGGAGTACAGAATGAAGCAGGGCAGAGGCTAACAGAGTTTTGCCAAGAGAACGCACTGGTCATGGCAAACACCCTCTTCCAACAATATAAGGGATGACTCTACACATGGACATCACCAGATGGTCAACACTGAAATTAGGTTGATTATATTCTTTGCAGCCAAAGATGGAGAAGCTCTATACAGTCAGCAAAAACAAGACCGGGAGCTGACTGTAGCTCAAATCATGAACTCCTTATTGCCAAATTCAGAGTTAAATTGAAGAAAGTAGGGAAAACCATTAGACCATTCAGGTATGACCTAAATCAAATCCCTTACAGTGGAAGTGACAAATAGATTCAAGGGATTAGATCTGATAGACAAAGAGTTGCCTGAAGGACTATGGCCGGAGGTTCGGAGGTTTGTGACATTGTGCAGGAGACAGTGATCAAGACCATCTCCCCAAAAAAGAAATGCAAAAATGCAAAATGGTTGTCTGAAGAGGGCTTACAAACAGTTATGAAAAGAAGAGAAGCTAAAGGCAAAGGAGAAAAGGAAAGATATACTCATTTGAATGCAGAGTTCCAAAGAATAGCAAGGAGAGATAAGAAAGCCTTCCTCAAGTGATCAATGCAAAGAAATAGAGGAAAATAATAGAATGGGAAAGACTAGAGATCTCTTCAAGAAAATTAGAGATACCAAGGAAACATTTCATGCAAAGGTGGGCACAATAAAGGACAGAAATGGTAGGGACCTAACAGAAACAGAAGATATTAAGAAGAGGTGGCAAGAATACACAGAACTACACAAAACAGATCTTCTTGACCCAGATAACCACAATGGTGTGATCACTCACTTAGAGCCAGACATCCAGGAATGTGAAGTCAAGTGGGCCTTAGAAAGCATCACTACGAACAAAGCTAGTGGAGGTGATGGAATTCCAGTTGAGCTATTCCAATCCTGAAAGATGATGCTGTGAAAGTGCTGCACTCAATATGCCAGCAAATTTGGAAAACTCAGCAGTGGCCACAAGACTGGAAAAGGTCAGTTTTCATTCCAGTCCCAAAGAAAGGCAATGCCAAAGAATGCTCAAACTACTGCACAATTGCACTCATCTCACATGCATGCAAAGTAATGCTCAAAATTCTCCAAGCCAGGCTTTAGTATGTGAACTGTGAACTTCCATATATTCAAGCTGGATTGAGAAAAGGCAGAGGAGCCAGGTATCAAATTGCCAACATCCACTGGATCATCGAAAAAGCAAGAGAGTTCCAGAAAAACATCTGCCTCTGCTTTATTGACTATGCCAAAGCCTTTAACTGTGTGGATCACAACAAACGGCGGACAATTCTTCAAGAGATGGGAATACCAGACCACCTGACCTGCCTCCTGAGTAATCTATATGCAGGTCAGGAAGTAACAGTTAGAACTGGACATAGGACAACAGACTGGTTCCAAATCAGGAAAGGAGTATGTCGATGCTGTATATTGTCACCCTGCTTATTTAACTTATATGCAGAATACATCATGAGAAACACTGGGCTGGAAGAAGTACAAGCTGGAATCAAGATTGCTGGGAGAAATATCAATAACCACAGATATGCAGATGATATCACCCTTAAGGCAGAAAGTGAAGAAGAACTAAAGAGCCTCTTGATGAAAGTGGAAGAGGAGAGTGAAAAAGTTGGCTTAAAGCTCAACATTCAGAAAACTAAGATCATGGCATTCAGTCCCATCACTTCATGACAAATAGATGGGGCAACAGTGGAAACAGTGACAGACTTTATTTTTTTGGGCTCCAAAATCACTGCAGATGGTGACTTCAGCCATGAAATTTAGAGACGCTTGCTCCTTGGAAGAAAAGTTCTGACCAACCTAGACAGCTTTTAAAAAGCAAGACATTACTTTGCCAACAAAGGTCTGTCTAGTCAAAGCAATGGTTTTTCCAGTAGTCATGTATGGATGTGAGAGTTGGACTATAAAGAAAGCTGAGCATCGAAGAATTGATGCTTTTGAACTGTGGTGTTGGAGAAGACTCTTGAGAGTCCCTTGGACAACAAGGAGATCCAACCAGTCCATCCTAAGGGAAATCAGTCCTGAATATTCATTGGAAGGACTGATGCTGAATCTGAAATTTCAATACTTTGGCCACCTGTCGCGAAGAACTGACTCATTTGAAGAGACCCTGATGCTGGGAAAGATTGAAGGCCAGAGGAGAAGGAGACGACAGAGGATGAGATTGGATGGCATCACTGACTCAATGGACATGAGTTTGAGTAAACTCTGGGAGTTGGTGATGGACAGGGAGTCCTGGAGTGCTGTAGTCCATGGGGTCGCAAAGAGTTGGACACGACTAAGCGACTGAACTGAACCTGCACTTGGCATGAAATGATTGTGATATTATCTTCTGCAACGTACTCTCAGGCAGTTTTCAGATTACTTTTTTAAAAATGTATTTTTTATTGAAGTATAGTTGAATTACAATGTTATGTTAATTACTGTGTACTCTGCATGTGTGCTCAGTCATATCCTACTATTTGGGATGCCATGGACTGTTGCCCACTAGGCTCCTCTGTCCATGGGATTTCCCAGACAAGAATACTGGAGTGGGTTCCATTTCCTTCTCCAGGGATGAAACCCACATTTCTGTGTCTCCCACATTGGCAGGCAGATTTTTTACCACTAGGGTTACCCTGAGTGTTAATTACTGCTGTACAGTGAAGCCTCTCAGTTATACATACATGTACATTTTTTCATGTTCTTTTCATTATGGTTTATCACAGAATATTGAATATAGTCCCACATGCTATACAATAGGAGCTTGTTTTTTATCCATTTTATTAGATTACTTTTTATAACATTACTACCCTAGTAGTTCAGTTATAAATTATTTCTTCTCATCGGCCTTTTAAGCTAGTACCTGTAGTTTATGGCTCAGAAGAAGATGGAGGTCTAGGATCCCATGAGTTTAATAGAATAAAAGGCATACTAGTTTAAAAAAATAGGAATTGTTTTTGTTGTATTTGCAATTTTTACCTAGGACACATCTTTTAATGCTTCTTGAGCCTATCTCCTTTTTAAAGACACTGTGCATAACATTTTAAATTTTAACTTATGTATAGTATGTTGTGTATAATATACTTATAGGTAAATGCACATATCATATTTGTAAAATTTGATGAATTTCCACAAACTGAACACATCTATGTAATAGGAATTCAGATCAAGACCATCACCCTAGAGCTCCTTTCTTTCTTCCTGTCTTAACTAGTCACCACACATAACCACTCTTCTGACATCAAAGATTAGTTTTGCCCAATTCCTAAACATATTTTTACAGCTACATAAAATTCTATAATTTTTAAATACTGAATTTATTTATTTCTTCATTGATAATGTTTCTTAGTTTTCCTAACTATAAGTAAAACCACTAGGGAATGTGTATTTTGTCTAATAATTTTCCCAGGAGTAATGATCCTCAGTGGAATGGCATGATCATTCAGAGATTGTGCATGTTACCAATTCGCTTTTTTACATAGTTTATCTCAGTTAATACTCCCACCAATTGGATTCCTTTTTGTTTTATAATTCCCTAACAAATGTTGGGTATTCTTATTTTTGTTTAAAATTCACTAAATTGATAGATGAAAAATGGTATGGAAAATAGAATTTTGAACTCACTTTACTTGTTTTATGTATTGTAGGGAATCATGAATATATTAATAAAAATTTCCACTCAAAATCCTTTTAAATACTAGGCTCTACATGTTGAGACTGTATGACTCTGATAAGCATTAAATAATTCAGAAATTTCAGTACTGCTTTTCTGTATGGAATTTTGATAAGCTACTTTATTTCTGTATTTCTTTGGACTTTAATTTCTACGTCTGTAAAATGATGAAATTGGACTTAGTTATGTAGTATAAGACTCTGGGTAATTATCAAGAATATATAGCTCTGATATTAGATCAGTTTATGGAATAGAAGAGAATATATATATATATATATATATATATATGAAATTTTATATACATATATTTTGTATGAAACAAAACATAGAAATATATCTTATATGAACATAAAAAGCAGTGTTCTAATCTATTGAAGTGTGTTATAAAGAGGGAAACAGAGCTCTGTGGTATGGAATACTGAAGAGGCCATTTAATCCAGCTTGTAGTTTCAGGGACAGGCTGTGAATGTATTAGTTAAATACTTTGCTTTCCAGGATTAAATACTAGCTCTTCTGTGCCTGAGTTTCCTCATCTGTAAAATGGGGATAATATTAGTATAAATTCCTATTTCTTGGTGGTGTTTTGAGGATTAAAATTGCTGCTCTACATAAAGTCCTTAAACAGTACCTGTCACATAGAAAGCCCTGCATACCAGAGGTTATGCCGTAGCCAAAGTAGTGCATTCTAGGTCAATGGAAGAGCAGGGGCAAGTCACGGAACTTTGACACATGCAGGGCACTGTAGGTAATCCAGAACTTCTAGAAAACAAAATGTGTAGAGGTCAAAGAAGTGAAGTGAAGTCACTCAGTTGTGTCTGACTCTTTGTGACCCCATGGACTGTAGCCCACCAGGCTCCTCCATCCATGGAATTTTCTAGGCAAGAGTACTGGAGTGGGTCAAAGGCAGAGGTAATTCTGAAAGATAAGCAGGGATCAGGGCATAGGGGGCTTAAATGTCTGTTTTATTCACCCCTGTTTTCTCCAGCATCCAGTACAATGTCTGTCATAATATACATGTTAAATAAAAACCTTCTGAGTGAAAAATTAATTAGGAGGCTATGCTGCATCCTCTACATGATGGAAAATCTTTGGAAAATGTTCAGAGAAGTGTGACATGATCATCTCTGCATTGGTGTCAGTGTGCAGAATGGATGAGAGGGGCCTAAGACTGGTCAACACAACCACCTGAGAGGCTCTTGAGGAAGAGGACTAGACTAGAACAATGATAGTAGTTGTGGACACGAGGGACCAAAGTTATAAAATATTACGTGTAGGGAACAGAAAAGGAGAAGAGATGAAATCATACTCATATACTCTTTTTTCTCTTTTTCTTTCTCACCAGTAAGCTCCTGTTTTGCCAGTCTTGCAAATACATATGCACTGTGCTTCTTTTTCTAGGTCAGTTCTTGTTCTTGTTTGGCGTGTTCCATGTTCCATCATGTTGAGGGCTAAGACTCGGCTTTTTTTGCTTTCACCTAATCACCTGAGGCAGCTGAAAGGGTCATCAGGCTCCAGGCTTATCTGGCAACGACTTCTGCATCAGCAACAGCCCCTTCATCCAGAATGGGCTGCCCTGGCTAAAAAGCAGTTGAAAGGCAAAAACCCAGAAGAACTAATATGGCACACCCCAGAGGGGATCTCCATAAAGCCCTTATATTCCAGCCGGGATACCAAGGACTTCCCTGAAGAACTTCCAGGCATGAAGCCATTCACACGCGGACCGTATCCCACCATGTACACTTTCAGGCCCTGGACCATCCGCCAGTATGCTGGTTTCAGTACTGTGGAAGAGAGCAACAAGTTCTATAAGGACAATATCAAGGGTGAGATTTTAATTTGAGACATAGTATTTATGGTCAAACATAACACTTCCTCATCTTGGCTTTTTGAAGGGAGGCTAGTTAATCTCTATAGAGCTAATAATCACTGTATAATCTAGAGGTCAAGGCTATACTCTCAAAGAAAAAATGTTTTTCAATTTACATGGTCAAAAAAATAGATAACCCAGAATAAAGTGCTCAATTCTTGAAAGAAAACAATACCTAAATGCACGTTGTATAAAAGGAATTAGGTGAAGTTATATGAAGAAAACTCTGAGATATTGGCTTTGCCTTTGAAAAGCTTTTAATTAAAACTGTCAGGATAGGAATGGGAGGGGAAAATGGTTTATGAGATGACCAAAGAAAGGAATAAACAAATAATGTGGTACAGATTTTAGTTTTTTGAGTGGTTTTTATAATTCTATTTCCCATTAAGTTTCAACGGCCAAGACAAGAGCAAAAATAAATGAGCATACAAGTACTAAATAATGTTAACTGTATATAAACAGCCATATCTTCCCGTGAATCTTAAAAATATTTCTATCACGAATTGTTAAGATAAAAAAATCCTCAGATGGACATGAGATCAATCTGTTTTATTCCTTCTATTCTTTATTATAGTGAAGTCTGGAATTCACTTTGTGTGTTTTTTAGTACATGGGAAACAACAGACTCTTAGGAGCTAAAGTCTCTTTATGTAAGTTTGTTTTGAGCATAAAGATTGTTTATTATCAAAGTAGACTGTGATGAGATGAGTCAGGACTTTTAGTAGTGTTAAAATCAGTTTACTTTGATGCCAGACTGTTTAATCCTACCTTATTTTTCTTTATATATTTAGCTGGTCAACAAGGATTATCAGTTGCCTTTGATCTGGCAACACATCGTGGCTATGATTCAGACAACCCTCGAGTTCGTGGTGATGTTGGAATGGCTGGAGTTGCTATTGACACTGTGGAAGACACCAAAATTCTTTTTGATGGAATTCCTTTAGAAAAAATGTCAGTTTCCATGACCATGAATGGAGCAGTTATTCCAGTTCTTGCAACTTTTATAGTAACTGGAGAAGAGCAAGGCGTACCTAAAGAGAAACTTACTGGTACAATCCAAAATGATATACTAAAGGAATTTATGGTCAGAAATACTTATATTTTTCCTCCAGAACCATCCATGAAAATTATTGCTGACATCTTCCAATATACAGCAAAGGTATCCTTTGTTATTATAGGTTTTACTATAGTTCTTAGAATGTAGGAATTTTTATAAAATGCCATAACCTAATTTGAATTTGGTAATTGAGTCTGAGTAGTAGTTATAGTATAGTCAGGATGTGGGATTTGTGTTTGTATGTATATTGTTAGTTTTTATTTTTTAGTCTTTAATGTACTAGTTTTATGGTCTGTCATTACCTATAGGAGTCTGAACAGTAGGCCTTTATTGTAGTTTCTTTATTGTTAAAATTTTTATTCTCTGATAATTGTTAGAATCAGGGAGGGCTCATTATTTACATTTCTTTATTTCTCTCCAGATTTCAGAATCAATTGTGAATAGACACTGGTGTCAGATAGATGAGAATCAAAATAGCAACTTTGTTTCTGCAAGAAAACGGGATTAGAAGATATCACTTGTATCTGCAACCACAATAAGATCCCTAATATTTCACCCCTGAAGTAGGTTCATTTTCCCCAGAGTGGTAGGAAAAGAAGGTTCTTATAGTATTTCTATATTGGCAGCAATCCTTCCACAGGGAAACATAAAGCTTCATTTCTTCTAAGTAATTCATTTATACTTTCCCCCGTCATTCACACTTTACTTTTTGGTGACAGTGCTCTTTTCTTATCTACCTTAAAATTAGACCATTATTTCACAGTAAAGGGCAAATTATTATGTCATCAAATGTTTTTTATTTAAATCTCTTTACTTCTTATAATTGCCATTCTCTCAGTACCCTTGCTAGTATTGCCTACTCTCATTTGATATTTAGCCTTTACACTTTTCCATTTTGTTTTTTTTTTCATAGATTCCATCTGCCCATGTGAATTGTTTAGAATTATACATGCCTATCACCTTTTTCAATTTCACAGACATGCACAGGAGGATTTAGTTGAGCAGTATATGACAAACACACACACAAATAGCAGTACCTTTAAGTAAATGAAGATACTAAGAGAAGTTCTCTTTCATCTAAGAGAAGTTGGAAGGTAGGCTGTCAAGGTCTTGGTTATATGGAAGCTCCACAGCCATAAGGATTCCTGTATCCTTTCATTTGGCTTTCTCCTCTATTTTTAGTGTGCCAACTCATGATTAAGGAAGTAGGGAGGTGGACTTTGTTTGAGGAGAGGGACTCCACCCCTCTGGTTAAAGGTGAACTTCCAGAAGGAAAAAACCAAACTTCTATTTACATCTCAGTGGACACACAGAGAGGAGATTGGAAATGTAGAACACATTGGCACTCTGACTGCATGGTTCATATACAAGAGGAAAGTGGAGAATGGTTCTTGGGGTAGATAGTAGCAATCTGCTATCATGGACTTGGACTTTTAACCTTGTGAAAGATTCTAATGTCACCTGCAAGTTCAAGATTGCTTTATATAATTCTTCATGTAAGTGATAAATGTGCTAGTTTCAGATATTGATGAAATATGTTATATTGAAGTACTTTGTAAACTTTTATGTTATTCCTGTAAAAAAATTTACTTGTGGCAAGACACATATAACATAAAATTTACCATCTGAGTCATTTCCAAATAAACCATTCAGTGGCTTTAACTCCATTCACTTTGTTGTGTAACCATCACCATCATCTATCTCCAGGATTGTTTTCATCTTGCAAAAGTGAATCTCTGTCTGTTAAATACTTTCCATTCTGCCCTCCCTTCGGCCCCTGGCAAATACCATTCTACTTTCTGTTTGTACTTGTAAGTGGAATCATAGAGTATCTTTTTGTGTCTGGCTTATTTCACTTAGCATACTGTCCTTCAGGTTCATCTACATTGTAGCTTGTGTCAGAATTTGCTTCCTTTTTAAGACTGAATAATATTCCGGTATTCTAATATTTCTGTTATTCTTAAAGAAATTCTATTAAACTGCTCTCAGTAGGGAAGCACCTGTTGGTTTCCTTGCTGCTTTCTTTGTAACTCTAAATATACTCAAGTAGTCTGTCAAGGCCATGTAATTCAGTCCCCTTATTACTTTGTGATGAACGTTTTTTCAAGAGCTGTTGGTTATAAAAAGTATTTGCAAGTATAAAATACAGATAATCCATACCATACCAACAACTAACTTTTTTTGAATACTTTATATATAGGCATAATACTAAGTGGTTTTGGTGAGTCATTTCTTTTAATCCTACAACTCCATGAGAAAGGTAGAATTATGATATCTGTTTTATACTTTAGGAAGGCACAGGATAACAAGATTGAGAAACTAGCTTACAGTCCCCTGGCTAGTTAAGTGGTATGACTAGAATTTGAGTACTCTGACTTGAGTTCATATTCTGAACCCACTGTAATGAGTGTCTGTGATTTAGTATTTATTATTTATTTTTGATTAATTCTTGGAAGGATAATAGTTTTTTTTTTTTTTTTGGTTCTGCAGGTCCTGTGTGATATGTACCCTATCTAACATGACATTTTAGGGGAATAGTGGATTAGTGATTGTGATAGAAGGAACCTGTCTGAGATATCCTAAGCATTAAATGTCATAGTAAATCAAACTGAAATCTTTGAATTTTAAGTCATGCGTTTTTCCTGTTTAGTTTTCACATACAGTACTAGCACTGAATCGTTTTCTTTTTTCCCCCCACTGTGTACTTATTCATGTTCGGATAATTAATAACTAGTTAACAATAATTAAATTTATACATCTTCAGCACATATGCCCAAAGACTTGAAGTCTTAGGACCTCATATGAGGTCAGAGGCATCAATTTCTAATTAAAGATGTTATCATTCAGTTCTTGAGCCAAAGGTTACATTCCTAATCTCAGCCAACTAATTCAATGTTTAACTTTTGGTGCTGATCAATGGTTGATGATTCCTTTTCACTAGGAAATAAAACAGGTACACGTAGTCCTTTGTGGTTCATTGGATGAGCCATTTAAATTGAAAAATGAATGTAACTAAACATTAAATATTTTCAGTTAATATTATATCTGAATTGAACATCATTTTCAAGTAGTATTGTCTCATACAAAATAAATTTAATAGAACCTTTTTTATATTTTTATTTAAAGTTGTGTTTTTTATTATTTTATATAGCACATGCCAAAATTTAATTCAATTTCAATTAGTGGATACCATATGCAGGAAGCAGGGGCTGATGCCATTCTGGAACTGGCCTATACTATAGCAGATGGTTTGGAGTACTGCAGAACTGGACTCCAAGCTGGCTTGACCATTGATGAATTTGCACCAAGGTGAGTAAATTAAACTCAAATATTACCTCAACGTTAAAAAGTTTATAGGACTATTTTATGAGTGTATAGCAAAATATATTGATAAAATGAATTTGTGTGTATAAATATACCAGATTCTTTTAGGGAATAAGCCAGTAGTCTTTATAATTATTAATAAAATGCAGAGTTAAGCTTGACCATGCTGCTGCTGCTGCTAAGTCGCTTCAGTCGTGTCCGACTCTGTGTGACCCCATAGACAGCAGCCCACCAGCCTTCCCCGTCCCTGGGATTCTCCAGGCAAGAGTACTGGATCGGGGTGCCATTGCCTTCTCCAGTACATGAAAGTGAAAAGTGAAAGTGAAGTCGCTCAGTAGTGTCCTACTCTTCGAGACCCCATGGACTGCAGCCTACCAGGCTCATCCGTCCATGGGATTTTCTAGGCAAAAGTACTGGAGTGGGGTGCCATACTTCTTTGTAAATTAGAGGAATTTCGTTCTCTGCTATTCTGAAAATAATTAACTGACACATTTTGAAAAATAATTCAAAAATGTAAATATAATTTTCAAGACAGATTTGTCTTTTTTCTTTTAAAAGACAAGTCTTCTATTATAGGTTTAAGGTTATTGAAGTATATATGCTTTGATTTTAATTCAAATTAAGTTATTTGAAATTAAAATCTGAGCTTTTGTGTATGTCTGTGTGATGCATTTAGTTTTATTTTCCATTTTATAATCAGATTTTGGACTTAACATTACTATTTTAGGTTGTCTTTCTTCTGGGGAATTGGAATGAACTTTTATATGGAAATAGCAAAAATGAGAGCTGGGAGAAGACTCTGGGCTCACTTAATAGAGAAAATGTTTCAGCCTAAAAACTCTAAATCTCTTCTCCTAAGAGCACATTGTCAGACGTCAGGATGGTCACTTACTGAGCAAGTATGTATGAATTTTAAGAAGTCATTTATTTTCTTCTAAGCAACTTGGCCTAGGCAAGAAATGCATTTAAGAACTTTTCTGCTAATATTTGAAAATCACAATTGTTCTGAAGTGAAAGTGAAGTCGCTCAGTTGTGTCCAACTCTTAGCAACCCCATGGACTGCAGCCTACCAGGGTCCTCTGTCCATGATTTTCCAGGCAAGAATACTGGAGTGGGGTGCCATTGCCTTCTCCATAAGACCCAGCACAGCTAGCTAAATAAAAAAAGTGCAGTAACTAAAAACTGGTCACAATTTGTTAAGTGTCTGACTAAAGTTGAGAAGGTGACACCTCCCTGTGCAGACATCATGCTGCTGCTGCTGCTAAGTCGTTTCAGTCGTGTCCAACTCTGTGCGACCCCATAGACGGCAGCCCACCAGGCTCCCCCGTCCCTGGGATTCTCCAGGCAAGGACACTGGAGTAGGTTGCCATTTCCTTCTCCAATGCATGAAAGTGAAAGTGAAGTCACTCAGTAGTGTCCAACTCTTCATCACCCCATGGACTGCAGCCTACCAGGCTCCTCCGTTCATGGGATTTTCCAGGCAAGAGTGCTGGAGTGGTGTGCCATTGCCTTCTCTGAGTTTTTCTGAAGCATAATGCATATTTAATGTTTTATACAAATTATAATAAAATTTGCTCCCTCTAGTGGTTAACAATATAAAATCATTTAAATCTTAGCTTGTATGGCTGTGTGTTTTACTTTTTTAACAGTAAAAAATAAGTGATGATGAGGAAGAAGTACAGTTATAATTTAATATCATCTTAAGTAATTTTAATGATTAAAATTCTTAACACAAAACTTCCTCATTAAAGTTGGTGTTATACATACTTTTTATGTATGTGTTATATGTTTAAGTAAGCATCCATGCAAATAAACCACTTAAAAACTATTGTCACTTGGATAATCTATTTTCATTTCACTTAATTAAAAAATTATATAGTGGTGATCTTTTTAACATGCATTTTCTTAATATATTGAATTATTTTGATATATCAAAAATAAGTTATAACTTTAAAGTTACATTGCTTTTATACATTTAAAAGCAAATAAAAACTAGAAGTATCCATATTACATATGACTTCAGGTACTTATAAATGGAAAAATACAGATTTCAGTTTTGGAAGGAATTTCAGTAATCTTTTTTGCTTAATCCCCTCATTTTTACAGCTAAGTAAACTAAAGTTCTGGAGAAGGCAATGGCAACCCACTCCAGTCCTCTTGCCTGGAAAATCCCATGGGCGGAGGAGCCTGGTAGGCTGCAGTCCATGGGGTCGTGAAGAGTCGGACACGACTGAGTGACTTCCCTTTCACTTTTCACTTTCATGCGTTGGAGAAGGAAATGGCAACCCACTCCAGTGTTCTTGCCTGGAGAATCCCAGGGACGGGGGAGCCTGGTGGGCTGCTGTCTATGGGGTCGCACAGAGTCGGACACGACTGAAGAGACTTAGCAGCAGCAGCAGCAGCAAACTAAAGTTCAGAAAGGTCTAGTGACTTGCCAAGATCACAGTTAGGAACAGAATAAACTAGAAGTCATATTTCCTGTCTCATAGTCCATTCTTTATCTGTTTTATTAATAAATCATCACCAGTTTTGGCCACCTCATTAGAGTAGATACTTAAGGTAATTAGGAAATAGTGAATTATGAGATGAAGGATATTAATAATCTAAGTAGACAATGTATTGCATTCATGATGCTCATATAGAAGATTATTTAGGCGATAAAAAATAAGCACAACAAATATTTAGTATTTCAAATGATTATAAGAGGCAATGTTTTATTGCTTAAGCACAGACTAGGCACCTGGGCTCTTAATTCTAAGTCTAGTTTGTTTCCTTATTTGTTTATTTGATAGTCTGAAGACTAAGGCAGATTTTGGCAAAGAAAGTATGCATCAGGCACTCCTAATCGTATCATCATTTACAGCTGCAGTATATATCAATTGGCTTGTTTTGCTTTTTACTAAATGTTTTAGGACCCTTACAATAACATCATTCGTACCACAATAGAAGCAATGGCAGCAGTGTTCGGAGGTACTCAGTCTTTGCACACAAATTCTTTTGATGAAGCCCTGGGTTTGCCAACTGTGAAAAGTGCTCGAATTGCCAGGAACACACAAATCATTATTCAAGAAGAATCTGGGATTCCCAAAGTGGCTGATCCTTGGGGAGGTTCATATATGATGGAATCTCTCACAAATGATATTTATGATGCTGCCTTGAAGGTGAGTTTCTCCTCTTTGAAACTTTGCTGTCAAGATTTACAGATTTATGAAGATTTATAGATTTTTGATTTATAAATGAGATCATTTATAGATTTGTATCAGAATTTATAAAGTGAGAGAAAAGGGGAATTTTAGATTTGACTTTATTTAGAACTGAAATTTAATTTAAAAATATATTTTTATTTATATTATTCAAAGAGTTAAAAAAACAACTAAGGTTAAAAGGCTATAATAAAATAAGCAGTCCTTCGTCCTCCACTTGCTTGTTTTCATGCTTCCTTGAGTGAGCTACATTTTTTGTTTGTTTCTGTCTCCATATTTTAAAATTACACGTGTGTACTGTTTGTCCTGACTCAGTCCGTTTTAGACCTTATCTATTGCTCTGCTAGTGTGGTGGTGTGGTATTTTAGCTGGATCTTGCCCCTTCTTTCCCATCATACCATAGTACTCATGTATTATAATTATATCTCAGTGTAAAACCTTCCTGAAGCCCCCTAAATTCTCATTCAATTTAGACTGGTTTCTCTCTGGACCATTACTATCCTTGGACTTCCCTTTGTCATTACTCTGGGAATTCTTTTCACCTCTGCTATGTTGAATCTGTATCCTGAGTCCTGTCTCTTTGTTGATTATCCCTTGTTGTTCTGAAGCACATCTTATGAGAACCTCCTAAAAATGGTGCATGGGAAATGCATTATTTGAAACTTTGGACGCTTGAAATGTCTTTATTCTACTTTCATATTTGATAGTCTGGGTTTGGAATTTTTCATTTGAGAGTTTGTAAGCAAATATGTAAGTTTTCACCTACTTTTTATTCCAGCTTCCAGTATTTCTGCTCAGAAATCTGATGTCATTCTCACCCAGGCTCTTTCTTTCTGAAAGCTTTAGGATCTCTTCTTTATTTTTGTATTGATATATCTTTGGTATGTGTATTTTTCCCTACATTGTCCTTGACCTTTGGTGGACATTTTTTCACCTGGCCGCTTTTTCATGTTTTCTTGGCTCTGGGAAATTGTCATATATTATTTCTTTGGTAATTTCTTTCCTGTCATTTTTCTGTGGTTTCTCTTTTTTAGAACTTTAGAGATCATGTTCTGACATTCTTATAATGCATCTTTGAGGGGTTTTTTCCTGTTTTTTTTTTTTTTTTTAAGAGTCCTCAGCTTTATCTTTCTACTTACATACTTTAAAATTCACATATGTTTTTAATTTCTAAGAGGTCACTTTTATATCCTGCTTTTTCTGCTTGCATATCATACTATTTGTTTCATTAATACAGAATCTCTTCTTCTTTTTCTGAGGATAATTATATCTTTTGGAGTCTTCTCATATATCCTGTGTTGTCACTGTTTCCTCAGTGCACCGTTTTGTTTGAGTTTTATTCAGAATGCAGGGTTTCGTTTCATACACATCTTATCCTTGCCTCTTCCGGCACTTGAGGTTTCACAGTCCAGTGCTTCTCTAGTCTAGTAAGTTTTGGTTTTCCTGACAGAAACGGAAAAGGTAGTTACAAACTCTCAAGTAGTTTCCATCTTTTTAGCTTCCTAAAAGATTGTCGGCTTCTGTTGAATCTAGTGTAGGTTTCTCTTTCTTAAATTCGTCAGGGGAAAGCCAGTTTGACCTTGCTCCTTTCTGAAAAGTCATATCCCATTCCACCATCCATCTTCTACTATCTCATGTATATATGAGGCTGTGATTGAAGGTGTAGATGTTTCTTGATGTCAGTAAAGATAGAGTTGTATCATTACTCTATTTCTCAAATCAAAAATAAAATGGCATTTTGAAATTGTTTTTTAGAGTCTTTATTTATGTAACCAAGGAGATTTTATTTATATAACTAAAATTAAAGACTACACAGTTAGTGTTATCTTTAGTTGGCTTCTAAAACAAGTGAGAGGTGTTGTGTTTTCCAAAATGGACTTGTTAGTTCTTTGTTGTCTTTTTTGTTTTGTTGTTTTCTTGATTTTGTTTTTGTTTTGGTTTTTTAAATTAATTAATTTATTTTAATTGAAGGCTAATTACAATATTGTGGTGGTTTTTGCCATACATTGACATGAATCAGCCACTGTTGTACATGTGTCCCCATCCTAAACCCCCTCCCATCTCCTTCCCCATCCCATCTCTCTGGGTTGTCCCAGTGCACCAGCTTTGAGTACCCTGTTTCACACATCAAACTTGGACTGGTCATCTATTTCACGTATGGTAATATACATGTTTCAATGTTATTCTCTCAAATCATCCCACCCTCTCCTTCTCCCAAAAGGTCCAAAAGTCTGTTCTTTATATCTGTGTCTCTTTTGCTGTCTCACGTATAGGGTTATTGTTACCATCTTTCTAAATATCATATATATATATGCTAATACTGTATTGGTGTTTTTCTTTCTGACTTACTTCACTCTGTATAATAGGCTCCAGTTTTATCCACCTCATTAGAACTGATTCACATGCATTCTTTTTAATAGCTGAGTAATATTCCATTTTGTATATGTACCACAGATTTCTTAACCATTTGTCTGCCGATGGACATCTAGGTTGCTTCCGTGTCCTGCTGCTGCTGCTGCTGATGCTAAGTTGCTTCAGGCGTGTCTGGCTTCCATGTCCTAGCTATTGTAAACATTGCTGCGATGAACATTGGGGTATACGTGTCTCTTTCAGTTCTGGTTTCCTCAGTGTGTATGCCCAGCAGTAGGATGGCTGGGTTGTATGGCAGTTCTGTTTGCAGTTTTTTAAGGAATCTCCACACTGTTCTCCATAGTGGCTGTACTAGTTTGCATTCTCACCAACAGTGTAAGAGGGTTCCCTTTTCTCCACACCCTCTCCAGTGTTTATTGTTTGTAGACTTTGATAGCAGCCATTGCTGACTGGCATGAGATGGTACCTCATTGTGGTTTTGATTTGCATTTCTCTGATAAGGAATGATGTTGAGCATCTTTTCATGTGTTTGTTAGCCATCTATATGTCTTCTTTGGACAAATATCTGTTTAGTTCTTTGGCCCATTTTTTGATTGGGTCATTTATTTTTCTGGTATTGAGCTGCATGAGCTGCTTTTGCGATTAGTTCTTGTCAGTTGCTTCATTTGCTATTATTTTCTCCCATTCTGAAGGCTGTCTTTTCACCTTGCTTATAGTTTCCTTCATTATGCAAAAGCTTTTAAGTTTAATTAGGTCTCATTTGTTTATTTTTGCGTTTATTTTCATTACTTTGGGAGGTGGGTCATAGAGGATCTTCCTGTGATTTATGTCAGAGAGTGTTTTGCCTATGTTTTCTTCTAGGAGTTTTATAGTTTCTGGTCTTACATTTAGGTCTTTAAGTTAATTTTTGTGTTAATTAACTTAACATTTTGAGTTAATTTTTGTGTATGGTGTTAGAAAGTGTTCTAGTTTCATTCTTTTACAGGTGGTTGACCAGTTTTCCCAGCACCACTTGTTAAAGAGATTATCTTTTCTCCATTGTATGTTTTTGCTTCCTTTGTCAAAGATAAGGTGTCCATAGGTGCGTGGATTTATTTCTGGGCTTTCTATTTTGTTCCATTGGTCTATATTTCTGTCTTTGTGCCAGTACCATACTATCTTGATGACTGTGGCTTTGTAGTAGAGCCTGAAGTCAGGCAGGTTGATTCCTCCAGTTCCATTCTTCATTCTCAAAATTGCTTTGGCTATTTGAGATTTTTTTTTGTATTTCCATACAAATTGTGAAATTATTTGTTCTAGTTCTGTGAAAAATACCATTGGTAGCTTGATAGGGATTGCACTGAATCGATAGATTGCTTTGGATAGTATGCTCGTTTTCATTATGTTGATTCTTCTGATCCATGAACATGGTATATTTCTCCATCTATTTGTGTCATCTTTGATTTCTTTCATCAGTGTTTTGTAGTTTTTTATATATAGGTCTTTTGTTTCTTTAGGTAGGTTTATTCCTAAGTATTTTATTCTTTTTATTGCAATGGTGAATGGGATTGTTTCCTTAATTTCTCTTTCTGTTTTTTCATTGTTAGTGTATAGGAGTGCAAGGGATTTCTGTGTATTAATTTCATATCCTGCAACTTTACTATATTCATTGATTATCTCTAGTAATTTTCTGGTGGTGTCTTTAGGATTTTCTATGTAGAGGATCATGTCATCTGCAAACAGAGTTTTACTTCTTTTTTTTCCATCTGGATTCCTTTTATTTCTTTTTCTTCTCTGATTGCTATAGCTAGGACTTCCAAAACTGTGTTGAATAGTAGTGAAAGTGGGCACCCTTGTCTTGTTCCTGACTTGAGGGGAAATGCTTTCAGTTTTTCACCATTGTGGATAATATTTGCTGTGGTTTATCATATATGGCTTTTATTATGTTGAGGTATGTTCCTTCTATGCCTGCTTTCTGAAGAGTTTTTTGTATCATAAATGGGTATTGAATTTTGTCAAAGGCTTTCTCTGCATATATTGAGATAATCATATGGTTTTTATCTTTCAATTTGTTAATGTGGTGTATCACATTGATTGATTTGCAAATATTGAAGAAACCTTGCATCCCTGGGATAAAGCCCACTTGGTCATGATGTATGATCTTTTTAATATGTTGTTGGATTCTATTTGCTAGAATTTTGTTGAGGATTTTTGCATCTATCTTCGTCAGTGATATTGGCCTATAGTTTTCTTTTTTTGTGGCATCTTTTCTGATTTTGGTATTAGGGTGATGGTGGCCTCATAGAATGAGTTTGGGAGTTCATCTTTCTCTGCAATTTTCTGGAAGAGTTTAAGTAGGATGGGTGTTAGCTCTTCTTTAAATTTTTGGTAGAATTCACCTGTGAAGCCATCTGGTCCTGGGCTTTTGTTTGTTGGAAGATTTTTGATTAGTTTCAATTTCCGTATTTGTGATGGGTCTGTTAAGATTTTCTGTTTCTTCCTGGTTCAGTTTTGGAAGGTTTTACTTTTCTAAGAATTCGTCCATTTCTTCCAAGTTGTCCATTTTATTGGCATATAGTTGTGATAGTAGTCTCTTAGGATCCTTTGTATTTCTGTGTTGTCTGTTGTGATTTCTCCATTTTCATTTCTAATTTTGTTGATTTGATTCTTCTCCCTTTGTTTCTTGATGAATCTGGCTAATGGTTTGTTTATTTTATTTATCTTTTCAAAGAACCAGCTTTTAGTTTTGTTGATTTTTGCTAAAGCCTCCTTTGTTTCTTTTTCATTTATTTCTGCTCTAATTTTTATGATTCCTTTCCTTCTACTAACCCTGGGGTTCTTCATTTCTTCTTTTTCTATTTGCTTTAGGTGTAAAGTTAGGTTATTTATTTGATTTTTCTTTTGTTTCTTGAAGTAAGCTTGTATTGCCATGAACCTTCCCCTTAGCACTGCTTTTACTGAATCCCATAGGTTTTGGGTTGCCGTGTTTTCATTTTTGTTTGTTTCTATGCATATTTTGATTTCCTTTTTTATTTCTTCCGTGATTTATTGGTTATTCAGAAGCATGTTGTTTAGCCTCCATATGTTTGTATTTTTAATAGTTTTTTTTTTTTTTCCTGTAGTTGCCATCTAATCTTACCACATTGTGATCAGAAAAGATGCTTGAAATGATTTCAATTTTTTTGAATTTACCAAGGCTAGATTTATAGGCCAGGATGTGGTCTATACTGGAGAATGTTTTGTGTGTACTTGAGAAAAAGGTGAAATTTATTGTTTTGGGGTGAAATGTCCTATAGATATCAATTAGGTCTAACTGGCCCATTATATCATTTAAAGTTTATGTTTCCTTGCTCATTTTATGTTTGGTTGATCTATCCTTCAGTGTGAGTGGGATATAGTCTCCCATTATTATTGTGTTACTGTTAATTTCCTCTTTCATACTTGTTAACATTTGCCTTACATATTGAGGTACTCCTATGTTGGATGCATATATATTTATAATTGTTATATCTTCTTGGATTGATCCTTTGATCATTATGTAGTGTCCTTCTTTTCATGGCCTTTATTTCAAAGTCTGTTTTATCTGATATGAGTATTGCTACTCCTGCTTTCTTTTGGTCTCCATTTGCATTAAATATCTTTTTCCAGCCCTTCACTTTCAGTCTGTATGTGTCCCTTGGTTTCAGGTGGGTCTCTTGTAGACAGCATATATAGGGGTCTTGTTTTTGTATCCATTCAGCCAGTCTTTGTCTTTTGGTTGGGGCATTCAACCCATTTACGTTCAAGGTAATTATTGATAAGTAGATCCCATTGCCATTTACTTTGTTGTTTTGGGTTCAAGTTTATCCTTTTCTGTGTTTTCTGTCTAGAGAAGGTCCTTTAGCATTTGTTGAAGAATTGGTTTGGTGGTGCTGCATTCTCTCAGCTTTTGCTTGTCTGTAAAGCTTTTGATTTCTCCTTTATATTTGAATGGGATCATTGCTGGGTATAGTAATCTGGGTTGTAGATTTTTCTCTTTCATTACTTTAAATATGTCCTGCCATTCCCTTATGGCCTGAAGAGTTTCTATTGAGAGATCAGCTGTTATCCTTATGGGGATCCTCTTGTGTGTTATTGTGCTTTTTTCCTTTGCTGCTTTTAATATTTGCTCTTTCTGTTTGATCTTCGTTAGTTTGATTAATGTGTGTCTTGGGGTGCTTCACCTTGGGTTTATCCTGTTTGGGACTCTATGGGTTTCTTGGACTTAGGTGGCTATTTCCTTCGCCATTTTAGGGACATTTTCAACTATTATCTCCTCAGGTATTTTCTCATGCCCTTTCTTTTTGTCTATTTCTCCTGGGACTCCTATGATTCGAATACTGGGGCATTTAACATTGTCCCAGAGGTCTCTGAGGTTGTTCTCACTTCTTTTAATTCTTCTTTTCTTTTTCCCTCTCTCCTTCATTTATTTCCAACATTGTATCTTCCACCTCACTTATCCTGTCTTCTGCCTCAGTTATTCTACTGTTGGTTCCCGCCAGACTGCTTTTGATCTCAGTTATTGCATTATTCCTTATCAATTGACTCTTCTTTATTTCTTCTAGGTCCTTGTTAAACATTTCTTACATCTTCTCAATCCTTGTCTCTAGTCTGTTTATCTGTAACTCCATTTTGTTTTCAAGACTTTCCATCATCTTTACTATCATTATTCTGAATTATTTTTCAGGTAGACTCCCTGTCTCCTCTTTGGTTTGGTTTGGTGGGCATTTGTCATGTTCCTTTACCTGCTGAATATTTCTCTGCCTTTTCATTTTGTTTAGATTGCTGTGTTTGCGGTGCCCTTTCTGTAGGCTGGAAGTGTGTGGTTCCTTTTTATTGTGGAGCCTGCTCCCTGTGGGTGGGGTTGGACTAGTGGCTTGTCAAGGTTTCCTGGTTAGGAGAGCTTGTGTCTGTGTTCTGGTGGGTGGAGCTGGATCTCTTCTCTCTGAAGTGCAATGAAGTGTCCAGTAGTGAGTTTTGGAGTGTCTATGGGTTTGGTGTGACTTTGGGCAGCCTGTATATTAATGCTCAGGGCTATGTTCCTGCATTGCTGGAGAATTAGTGTGGTATGTCTTGCTCTGGAATTGTTGGCTCTTGGGTGGAGTTTGGTTTCAGTGTAGGTATGGAGGCTTTTGGGTGAGTTCTTGTCTATTAGTATTCCCTGGAGTCGGAAGTTCTCTGATGTTGTCAGTTTTGGATTTAAGCCTCCTGCCTCTGGCTTTCAGTCTTATTCTTACAGTAGCCTCAAGATGTCTCTATCCATACAGCACATGATAAAACATCCTAGATGATAAAACATCTTCGTTGATGGTGAAACAATTCTCCACAGTGAGGGACACCCAGAGAGATTCACAGAGCTACGTGGAGAAGAGAGGAGGGAGGAGGGAGATAGAGGTGACCAGGAGGAGAAAGGGGGAGTCAAAAGGGGAGAGAGCAAGCTAGCCAATAATCAGTTCCCTAAGTGTTCTCCACAGTCTGGAGCACCTGGAGAGATTCACAGAGTTACATAGAGAAGAGAAGAGGGAGGAGGGAGATGGAGGTGATCTGGAGGAGAAAGGGGGAGTCAAAAGAGGAGAGAGCAATCTAGCCAGTAAGCAGTTCCCTAAGTGTTCTCCACAGCCCAGAACACCTAGAGAGATTCATGGAGTTAAGTAGAGAAGAGAAGGGGAACGGAGGAGATAGAGGTGACCTGGGGGAG
The DNA here is from genome assembly GCF_002263795.3 of Bos taurus. Lineage (NCBI taxonomy): Eukaryota > Metazoa > Chordata > Mammalia > Artiodactyla > Bovidae > Bos > Bos taurus. The sequence goes on along the minus strand of NC_037350.1, from coordinate 22,239,653 downwards.
AAAAGGTAGAGTTAAAAGGGGAGAGAGCAATCAAGCCAGTAATCACACCCCTAAGTGAAAATGGGTACTGAAGATTAGATTCTTTTTTTTTTTTTGAGGATTAGATTCTTAAAGGTACAAAACTGATAACAAATACCAAAAAGCAAAGATTAAAACTCTAGAGTAGAGGTTAGATTCTCAAAAATACATATTAAAAATACAAAACCAATCGTTATAAAATATATATATATGAAATTTGCTTTAAAAATAGGGTCTTTTTATTTTTTTGCAAGGTAATTGTAGGTTATAAAAATGAAAATTAGAGGAGTAATTAATAACTTAATTAAAAAAATTAAAAAGTGATCATAGTAAAAATATATCTAGGAATTTCTTTGGAGCTGTTGAGAGCAGTGTGGGGTCATTTCAGTTTCAGATAGTTCCTTGTTCCAGCTTGTACTTGTTCTCAAGTTCTATAGGCTGCCTCCAGTGCTTAGTAAATGTTAACGACAGGGTTTTAATCTGTTTCACCTGTCACTTCAGAGTGGTTCCCTCTTGTTTATTTTGGCTTCCTCTGTTTGCAAGTTTCTTCAGTGTCTAAATTCCATCCTGACACAAGGGTGCAAAGGTGGTTACTTGTTTAGGCTCACTTGTTCAGTTGTGTTATGGGGAGGCAGGGTACTGCAAACAGACATCGCTGGCATGTGTGGGGAGTGCTTGCTGTGGATGGACCACACTGGGTTTGCTCCAGCTCAAGGCAGTGTGTGCTTCCCAGGGCTAAGCTGCTCAGGTTCTGGGGTACTCTGCAAGTGCACAGACTTGGTTAGGCATGCGTTTTGTGCCCTTCCCAGGTCTGAGCAGATCAGGCGACCAGGTGCTTGGTGAGTGCACTGTCCCAGGTGGGCTGTGCGTCTTAATCATCTCCCTGGTCTTGGCTGCTTGGTTTCCTGGGTGCGCCACGAGAGCATTATCTCAGGTGTGCTGGGTGTCTCCCTGGGGAGCTGATCTCAGGCTGTGACCCTCCTGGCCGATGTCAACTGTTCCAGGATCCCAGGAAGATGTGGTTAGCAGCTGGGAGCCTGCTCACAGTTTGGTGGAGAATGCCGGTCTCTGGGGCCGAGATTGCAGCAGCCCCTTGCCTTTTGGTTCAGGCTGTCACAGGCCTGCCTCTCTGCCTCCGGCAAGGGATAGGGGCCTGTATGCAGCCGACTAGCTATCCTTTGGTATTCGCTCAATCCTTTGCTGTGTGAACGGGCCAGTCTGCACGTTAGAGCCTTTCGCAGTAAAGTTCTCTTTTTTTTTCCTCTCTGGCTATCCCACAGTTTGGGTTGCTATCTCATGTTAGCTCCCTCAGATTGTCCTCAGGGCATTCATGTCCTGTCCTTAACCTAAGCACCAATTATGCAGCCCATGCCTCCCTGTCCAGCCCCCACTTGCTGGTGGCAGATACAAGTGTCTGGGCTACTTCTCCACTGGCAGTTGCGGTTAGGCGTGTATTCTGTGGGCTTTTTTTTTCTTCTCCCTGTTATGTTGCCCTCTGAGATTCCAAAACTCCCCACAGACCCACCTGTGAGAGAGTTTCTTACTGTTTGGAAATTTCTCCTTCACGCCACCTCCCCAGGACGGGTCTCTGTCCCTAACTCTTGTCTCACTTTTTGTCCTTTATATTTTGTCCTGCCTCCTTTCGAAGAGAACAGGCTGCCTTTCTGGGTGCCTGGTGTCCTCTGCCAGCATTCAGAAGTTGTTTTGTGGAAGTTGCTCAGCGTTCAAATGATCTTTTGATGAATTTGTGGGGGAGCAAGTGGCCTCCCCGTCCTCCGCCATCTTAGGTCGTCTCTCCCCTTCTGTTGTCTTTTTAAATGATTTTAAACACAGAATGTCCTTTTTAATTGATGTAATTTGCATATTTACATTGTGTTAGTTTAAAGTGTACAGTGTAAGGATTTAATATTTGTATATATTGTTAAAAAATTATCTGAATAAGTTTGGTTAACATCCATTACTACACATAGTTACAGATAGTTTTGCTTGTAATGAGAACTTTTTAAGGTTTACGCTCTTCTGAAGTGAAGTCGCTCAGTCATGTCTGACTCTTTGCGACCCCATGGATGGAGTAGCCTGCACCAGGCTACTCCATCCATGCGATTTTCTAGGCAAGAGTACTAGAGTGAGTTGCCATTTCCTTCTCCAGGGAATCTTCCCGGCCCAGAGATTAAACCCAGGTCTCCTGGATTGTAGACAGACTCTTTACCGTCTGAGCCACCTATCACACAATATTGTTAGCTCTGCAGAATTTCTAATCAATGCTCTTATTACTTCTTTTCTCAAGAAACATTAAATTTACCACTAAAATAATTTATAATTTTATTAACTTTAGTATTTACATAGCATAACATGTTTGTACTATTTATTAAAATATTTTCATATTCTCTTCTAATTTTATTAATGTATTTTTCTTATTAGCTCATTAATGAAATTGAGGAGATGGGTGGAATGGCCAAAGCTGTAGCAGAGGGAATACCTAAGCTTCGAATTGAAGAATGTGCTGCCCGAAGACAAGCTAGAATAGATTCTGGTAAGACAAAGTAGAAAAGGTTTTATGTGAAATGAAGTATTTAAAAAGAAATATTAATTTCTATTTGAAGATAGCGCATATAGTTAATAGAACAAAAGTTATGGATAAGTGAAACTTGGATAAAATGTTTCTCATGAATCTATATGTATCTATCTCTGTGTTGTATTTTTGCATGCCTGGATACACATGGGAAAACATGTATAAAGTATATTTGGAGGCATTATAAAGCAGAGTTTGTAATTCTAGTTTATCATTTATGAATTTTTAAAGGCTTTTTTGTTGTTGTTGTTTAAAAGTGGTTGGCTGTAAGGGAATTAAACTACCAGAAAAGCTCTTGCACATTTGTCTTCTACCTTATAAATCTTAGATGGTAGCTGCTGCTACTGTCTTAATTTTGTAGTGTTAGAAGAGAGTTTATCAGAAGCTCTGGGAAAGTTTGAGAGAATAATAAAAGCCCTCCCTTTCAGATATTTTGATATATACTTGTCTTTTCCCCTTCTACCCCTATTCCATATTGGTATTTGCTGATCTTTATTGATGTCTATTAGGAGTTAAGAATACTACTTAAAAATATCAAACTTATAAGAAAAGTATGTGGTGATCAGAGCATTACTGTTAGACAATTATTTGTGAATAGAATATACATATTATTTTCCTCTGGGAAATTGACAGGTTCTGAAGTAATTGTTGGAGTAAATAAGTACCAGTTGGAAAAAGAAGAATCTGTGGATGTTTTGGCAATTGATAATACTTCAGTGCGTAATAAGCAGATTGAAAAACTTAAGAAGGTAATAACAGGTATCATATTTGAGTGTTTTTTTTGGTATGCTGGGCACTGTCCAAGCCCTCATGTGTCCTGCTCTATTGTTACAACAACCATGTGAGGTATGTATTATTTCCCAACATTTTAGAGAGAAAGGAACTAAAGATAAGGGAGATTGAGAAACTTGCTCAGGATAAATAATTAAGCAAGACTCAAATCTAAGTCTGTTGATATTAAACATTCACCCTTTTAATCATAATGTCTGCCTCTGTGAAACTTGTATGTTCTTATTAGAAACTGCTCCATAATAATAACAAATCAATAATTTATTGATTTGAGCTCAAAGTTGAAAACAAGATTGAATTCAGAGTCCATGTTTGAACCCAGGTCTTCTCACTGTAATTTATTTTTGTGTTCCTGATACTACTATGAAATAATTATTTGCTTTCATTTTTTTTTTAATTCAAATATATTTGAATAGTGTTTCAGTAAGATATAATTTAGAATGAAAGATGTTTATTTTGATTGAAACTAGAGTACTGGTATAATTTTTTATTTCCAGTTTCTTACTGAGAGGAACCAAAGTATACAAAGTACTAAAATAGATAAAACATATTAATTCTTATTGTTGTAACTATATATTTCTATTATATGGAGCTACTTTGTCTCATAATCTCTGGCTTTAGTAATCACTGCTATTTCTAAGGTGGGAAAGTTGAAGTTCCTTAATGATTTTCTCTGTTTACTATCCTTGTGATTAAGATAGGACTTTCCCCCCCTTAGTTTAAGTATTCTTTTAAGAATCTAATAGACTTTGTCCAGTTAGAGTATATGCACAACATTCATCTTCCATTTGTTTTTTCTATTAGAGTTAATGGCAGATGTTTAATGATATTATTTCTTTTTATACCCTCATTCAGGAGTTTATTGTTCCTCTCCCACATTTTTGCCTTTTTTTAAAAAGAGTTTTATTTAGGATGTAGCATTATATTTCTAATGACCACAAAAGTCTCAATATTTATTATATTTGGAAAACTCCTTGTTTCCTCTCTTTTACTTAAACTTTCTTAAACTTACAGCTTGAGGGCACACAGTTACCATAAATGATAATATAACTTATTTTTAGGTAAGAGAGAAATTCAGTAATGATAATGGATGTGGTTTGTTCTTTGCCTTTAATATGAATTTCCTAATCCCCCTCTGCTTATAAATATGTTAAAATTTTAGTGGCATCTTCAGATCAGATCAGATCAGTCGCTCAGTCGTGTCCAGCTCTTTGCGACCCCATGAATCGCAGCACGCCAGGCCTCCCTGTCCATCACCAACTCCCAGAGTTCACTCAGACTCACGTCCATCGAGTCAGTGATGCCATCCAGCCATCTCATCCTCTGTCGTCCCCTTCTCCTCCTGCCCCCAATCCCTCCCAGCATCCGAGTCTTTTCCAGTGAGTCAACTCTTCGCATGAGGTGGCCAAAGTACTGGAGTTTCAGCTTTAGCATCATTCCTTCCAAAGAAATCCCAGGGCTGATCTCCTTCAGAATGGACTGGTTGGATCTCCTTGCAGTCCAAGGGACTCTCAAGAGTCTTCTCCAACACCACAGTTCAAAAGCATCAATTCTTCGGTGCTCAGCCTTCTTCACAGTCCAACTCTCATATCCATACATGACCACAGGAAAAACCATAGCCTTGACTAGGCGGACCTTTGTTGGCAAAGTAATGTCTCTGCTTTCGAATATGCCATCTAGGTTGGGCATAACTTTCCTTCCAAGGAGTAAGCGTCTTTTAATTTCATGGCTGCAGTCACCATCTGTAGTGATTTTGGAGCCCAGAAAAATAAAGTCTGACACTGTTTCCACTGTTTCCCCATCTATTTCCCATGAAGTGGTGGGACCGGATGCCATGATCTTCGTTTTCTGAATGTTGAGCCTTAAGCCAACTTTTTCACTCTCCACTTTCACTTTCATCAAGAGGCTTTTGAGTTCCTCTTCACTTTCTGCCATAAGGGTGGTGTCATCTGCATATCTGAGGTTATTGATATTTCTCCTGGCAATCTTGATTCCCGCTTGTGTTTCTTCCAGTCCAGCGTCTCTCATGATGTACTCTGCATATAAGTGAAATAAACAGGGTGACAATATACAGCCTTGACGAACTCCTTTTCCTATTTGGAACCAGTCTGTTGTTCCATGTCCAGTTCTAACTGTTGCTTCCTGACCTGCATACTTAAGCAGCATCATATTTTAGACTCATACAGATGTGAAAACTTTTAAAAAGTTGAATTTTAGGTAACTTTGTTTAGGCATGTGGTTGGGTCCAGAGCTAATAAAGTATTATATAACTAAGATATTTCTAAGTTTGATCTCTTAAGTACTTGGGAGGGTCAGCACTATTGTTTATTATTGCCCTGCTTGTTTCTGAATTATCAGTGTTAGACAGAATTTGGCATTACTTTAGGAGGTTCTTAAACGTTGAAGGAGTGAATAAATGAAATGAATACCAAATGTAGGATATATGTTATCTCTTTCTCTTTTTTTTCTTTTGCTTTTAAAGTTAGGATTTTGGAACAGTTTCCATATGAAACGTGTGTGTATATATATGTGTATATGTGTGTGTGTGTGTGTGTGTGTGTGTATAATCTGATCTCTATTTTATTTTATAATCACACAAACTGTCCCTTTCCTTACCTGTTTCTGTAAGGTCAAATCCAGTAGGGATCAGGCTTTGGCTGAACGGTGTCTGGATGCTCTGACTGCATGTGCTGCCAGTGGAGATGGGAATATTCTCGCTCTTGCTGTAGATGCAACTCGAGCAAGGTAAAGGATATATAAGTTGGAAGTTTTCCAAATACTAAAAGTTGACCAGTTTAGTTTTTCAGAATCAGTCTTAAATAAGAGATTGATTCTATAAACCATGTGAACCTCAAAGAAAATAATTGGAAACCAAAATAAAATTAATTCTTCTTTTTTTTTTTTTTTTAAATATCTGTGCTTTAAAAACATTCATCCATTTTGCATGGAGTATATTAATAGCTGTATTTCCCTGTGGCTCAGGACATTTGAAGCTCTTGTAATATCACTGATTTACAGGTTCAAATTTGATGTTCTCTCAAGTATAGGAAGACATTATTATGCTCACAGTAAGCAAACCTGCCCTTTGTCAAAGGTGGACAGTATCTCTTTCTTTCTGAGCTATGTACTATGTAGACATCTTTGCCTTATAGAACATGCAGAAAAGCAAGTGACCCGCAAAATCTTTTCTCCCAATATATGATAAAGTCACTAAAGAAATTGGTTTTGCTTTTATTGTTTATTGCTTAATATAATTAATATAATGAACTTTTAAGTTGTTTCAGCTGCTTAAGGGATAGAATGAATAGTATGTTACTTTTTTGTTTGTTTTTCAGTTTTAATTTCTTAAAAGAAATAAGAAGACTTCTCTGCTTAAAATCCTTCAATGTTCTCCCATTTCTTTTAAATTAAAACCTAATCTTACTATGACTTGTAAGACGGCTGAATGTAACTCTTGCCTACTTCTCTGACCTTGTCTTATCCTGCTTCCTTTATTAGTGTCCCCAATTACCTTCTTTCTATTTTTAGCCCATAAAATATATTTTCCTACTTCTCAGAGTCATTCATTTGGCATTTCCTTTTTCAAACACTTTTCCCTCTTATGTTCCCTTGAGTTTCTCTTTCTCATCATTTAGATCTTAGTTCAAAAGCTGTATCTTCATGTCTTCAACTGCTTTAAAACAGCTTTCCCAAGCACCTCATTCTATTTTTCCTATTTTAATGTCTTCATAGTACTTATTACCATATGAAATTAATTTATTTGTTTGTTAGTGTACTGTGTGTATATTCTGACTGGATGATATGCTCTGCAAGGGTCAGTCAGTTAGTCAGTCAGTCAGTCATTTCAGTTGCTCAGTCGTGTTCAACTCTCTGCGACCCCATGAATCGCAGCACGCCAGGCCTCCCTGTCCATCACCAACTCCCGGAGTTCACTCAGACTCACGTCCATTGAGTCAGTGATGCCGTCCAGTGTTTTTTTTTTTTTTTTTTTTTTGGTTGTATTTATCACTATATCCTAGCACTTACCAGTGCTTGCCCCATATTAGGTACTCAGTACATGTTGAATGAATTAATAAACAAAAATGGAATATGCTATTAATAAAAGATTTACTTTTTGTCAAAAAAATCTCACTGGGAATATTGCTCTTTGCCTATTTATATTGCTAAGCAGTGAATTGCTCAGTAATCTTTAGATACTTGTCTATTAGTAGTTTTTAGGTCATTTGGTCATTTTTCAGTTGACAAATGTTGAAAGAGATCACATTGTATAAAGGCATCCAGAGTATTTTTTTTTAATAAGTATTCTGAGGAAAGATGCAGTCATGAATGCGGTAAAGAGCATTCAGATTTAGGTTTTTGACAGCCTATTTTTGACAGAGGTAATAAAATATGTCTAAGTATATTGAATATTAAGATAAATATTATATCCCAAATAGTGATGTTATCAGAACCTCCATTTAATATTTTAGATGTACAGTTGGAGAAATCACATATGCCATGAAAAAGGTATTTGGTGAACATAAAGCTAATGACCGTATGGTGAGTGGAGCCTATCGCCAGGAATTTGGAGAAAGTAAAGAGATAGCATTTGCTATCAAAAGGTAATGTGTGAGATTTCTTAAACCAGAATGTCATCTTTTCTGTTAACACAATCCTCATGTATCTACTGTGGGCTTAATTTTCTCACATACAACTGGAAATTATTGGTATTTGACTTATACTTTGCTCCTTAATCTGTAGCTTTACTATAATAATATTTTGAACTTTGACCATAGTCCCCTTTAAGAGTTTCTCATTTAAAGCAAATGTTTGTTTAATGTTGATATTGCTTCACATCCTCCAGGGACTTAGATTTCAATCTCCTTAAGATGGTACACTTTTATATTTGCTTAAATTTTATTTATATTGTTTAATCACTCAAATAATTATAAAATCTTTACTTTTCCTATTTGAAAGTAAATATTTGGTTGCCATCTATGAATAAGTTAAAATCAGTCATTACTGAACTGATAGTAAGTAACATGGTCCAACATGAGTTGGAAATATGAATTAATATAAATTGATCATGTTTCTGTAGTGTGAGTAGTACCTTCCTGATGATTGGTTTTCTCAACCTCTGTAATAAATTTTCCACAATTATGTCTCTACTCATATATGAGGTAAATATCAGAACAAGCAAGGTGAAAGTCATCAAAATGGCACGTGTTTTTTTCTTTTAACAAAAGTAAATTTGTTTCTTAGTGCTTTTTCATCTGGGGTGTACATTTATTGACTTAAGCAAGAAACTATTTTGATTATACATTATCATAACATATCACATTGAGGCCACTTGGAGGAGTTCACACTTGTGAGTGGTAAGTGAGATATGGACAGTCCAAAACAGCTAGTGAGTCAAGTATATGTATAAATAATTCTGAAGGCGTTTTTTAGTCAATATTTTACTATTTCTGCATATTGTACTCTGGAGACTGTCTTAAGAAGTTGTAAAGTTGTTTTCTCATATTGCTTCACTGTGATGTTCTCAGTGTTACAGGCTTAGAGTCTTTCAAATTTTCTTCTAGGGTGGCAGATGGTAAACATACTCAGGCTTTAATTGAGTTCTTGATGTAAAACAAAGATATTAATAAAATATGAATAAACAGATTAGTTGTTTTTATATAAACTTGAAAGATATGCTGCAAATAAATTATAGTTTTATATCTTACCTTTGGGCAATTATTATATAACTGTTATATTTTATTTTATTTAATTTTTTGGTATCTAATGCCTTTATTCTCATTTTTATTTGCTAGCCCCTTAAATATAACTCTTCTACAACATCATAATCTTGAAGGTCTGTGATGCTATTTCTTTACTGACTTCCTGTCCTAAAGGTTTCTTTCTAGAAGTGATACTCACACCTGCTAACACTAAACTGTCTTTTCTTTTTTTTTTTTTTAGGACTCTTAAGCCTTAAAATATATTTTAAAATGTTCCTTAGGGTTGAGAAGTTCATGGAACGTGAAGGTCGCAGACCTCGTCTTCTTGTGGCAAAAATGGGACAAGATGGACATGACAGAGGAGCCAAAGTTATTGCTACAGGATTTGCTGATCTTGGTTTTGATGTGGATATTGGTCCTCTTTTTCAGGTATTGAAAACTGTTGGGAGGAGTTTCAAGTCCTGTTGTTATATGCTGCAGATAGGCCAACTGGAATGAAGACTACAGAGTATTCATTGAATTTTTACTGGGAAAGAAGTGCACCTTACTCAAGAGACTCAGCCTTTAAGTCTCCCATTAGAGTTTCCCCATTTGGGATTTTAAGATATTACTCAGAAAAGCTAGAAAAAATTTTTACGATAGTTAGCCCAGACTTCTGGGTATGTGTTCTTAAACTGTATTGCTAGATAAATATGTAAATGTGTTTAGAGTCTCACACGTTTAAGGTGAGTTTTGTTAGGAATCTCAACTATATTTAAGATTAAATGAATCGTATACAATGTATTTAGTTTGCTTTCAGTCTTCTAAGTTGAATACTTTTCCATTCTTCTTTCTTACTCACAATTTGCTATCTCTTTGCTTTAGTTTGTTTGCTTATTTTAAATCACAATCAAATATAATGCAAATATTTAGTGGTTAGCTTTCAGGAAATGTTTTTTTCATAAAATAAAATAATTTTTAAAAATTGTTGTCAGCCATTGGAACCTAAAGGAATTTTACAAATAATTGAAAGTTCATTTCCCCATTAAATACCATCTCTAAAAATTTAATTTGTCTTTTAGTACCATCAGCTTTGTTGCCATAATTCTGCATCATTTAAAAAAATAGTTATAGTTATCTGTGGCTAAAGGTACAATCATGTAGTACTCTGATGACTGATTTAATAAAAATAATAGATTTGATGTTTTTAAAATTGCAACATTTGATAATTTCCAGTTTGACTTATATAAACATAAGGCCTGGAACTGAATTATTCAAATGGAGTTTTAATCTAATAAATTTTGGTAGCATGGATGATATGAATAACAAATTATGCTTAAATTAAATGCCTTATCTTTAAGAAATGAATAGCAAGAATATGCACATTTTTAAAAGGTTTTAATTTCATGTTAATATTTTTTGCAGACTCAAGGTTTTACCAATATATGACTTTCCTCAGGATCTTCTTAAGTGTAGTTCTATTCATGAGTATAGAATCATTTGTTTTTGCACTAAAACTACAAGTCTTAAAATCTTGCCAAACTCCAAGAAAATTCACAAATTTTTATAGTATTTTTTCTGCTTATAATTATGCAGTGGTTTCTCAGATGGCCTTATTCTTCCCAATTGTCTTGATTTACATTATATGTATGAGAGACATGTAGATAACTTTTTTTTAATATGAAATGATTTAAATTCATGTACATTGTCAAAGCAATGTCATGAACTCATAACAAAGGAGATATGATCTTTGTTAATTCATAATTGAATGTTTGAAAACATCCTTTATAATTTTATATCCCAGTAGTAAACTAAGATAATAAATAAGAGACATGGCCTCACCTGAACCATCCCTTCTCTTGTTTATGCACTTCCCTGGTTGCTATAGCTCCTTAACTAGTTTCTACAGTTCTCCTGTTATTTTGCTCCATGAAATAAAAATGAGATTGTCAGTTGCTCAGATGTGTCTGACTCCATGTGTCTTGACCCCATGGATGTGTCTTGACCCCATGGACTGTAGCTTGCCTGGCTCCTCTGTCCATGGAATTCTCCAGGAAGAATACTAGAGTGAGTAGCCATTCCCTTCTCCAGGAGATCTTCCTGACCCAGGGATTGAATGTGCATCTCCTGCATTGCAGGCAGATTCTTTTACTCTCTGAGCCACCAGGGAAGCCCTATTTTGCTCCATATATTACCGTTAATTTCATATTTCCATGGGAGAACAAGGTCCTGGTGCTTCGTAGTCCACAATCTTCTGTCTTCTCATTCAGTTTTAATCCTAAGGTTCACTTTTTTATGTTGCATTTTAAGTTCAGTCTTTAATTCTTTAGATCCTATCACATGTTACCCCTCTTTAATGTTGGTAATGAAGACAACAGATGTATTTTTTAAAAAATTATGATGACGAGATAATATAGTTTGCCTATATCTCCCCTTTATCTTAAAGATTTTGCAGGGAACTTCATCTTGATATAACTTAACTGGTAAATGGTAGAGCTGGAAGCAGACACAGCACTGGTGTTTATACAACAATGGGATGAGGTGGTATTTGAGAATGGTGAAATATGAAGTTATATTCACATCAAGATTTTTAATGAGCACAATTTTGGAATGTCCACCGAAGTAGTTGTAACACTTTAGAAACACTTTTTGGGATTAATAATGATTTGCGTCTTTACTTTGTAACTGTTCAGACTCCCCGGGAGGTGGCCCAGCAGGCTGTGGATGCAGATGTGCACACTGTGGGTGTGAGCACCCTCGCTGCTGGGCACAAGACCCTAGTTCCTGAGCTCATCAAGGAACTCAACGCCCTTGGACGGCCAGATATTCTTGTCATGTGTGGGGGAGTGATACCACCGCAGGTATTTTCATCTCCTACATTTTCTGGTACTGTACTGGGACTGCTGAGTAACAGTAGTTTGTATGTAATTATTTAATTTACTGTATATTTTCTCTAAAAATGTGTTGCAGAGTTAGAGCCAAATTTGAACCAAATTATTTCCTAGTGCTTCTACTAAGTAAATTCTATAAAAGTGGTCAATGTTGTTTTCTCTTTAGACTGTATTATAATTCAGTATGCATACATGCATGCTAAGTTGCTTCAGTCGTATCCAACTCTTTGTGACCCCATGGACTGTAGTCTGTCCTCTGTCTATGGGATTCTCTAGGCAAGAACACTGGAGTGGTTGCCATTACCTCCTTCAGGGAATCTTCCCGACCCAGGGATCAAACCTTCGTCTCTTAGGTCTACCTGCGTTGGCAGGCGGGTTCTTCACCACTAGCATCACCTGGGAAGCCCTCAGTAAGCATAATTTAATAATATATAATGCTTCTGTGAGAGAGTTGCCTCCCTACAAATTAGTCACCTAGATAGAGATCTGTCTTCTTCATATTCAGTAAGCACCGATGGAAAAGGAACAGGCTGAAAGTAATAACATCTCACAACTGGGAATAGAGAAGAATGGTGAACACACAGTGAGGATATCAGCCCTCCCCAGGGAAGGAGTGAACACCCCTCGTCCTGGCAGTGGAGTCAGTCCCTTAGTTGATCAGTCTGTAGCACTTAGCTTCTGTTGTTTCAGAGTTGCTACCTTGTTCTTTTCCTCCATATCCCCATCCCTGAATGCTGCCCTAACTTAGCACTGTATCAGTTACATGGTCCTATAAAACCCCCTTTTTCATGAAGCTAATTCAATTGGGATATAGTTTTCTGAGAGCCAAAAACACCTAATTCACACATAAATGGAATCAGCCTGTCCTGAAAATTATGGCTGAATAGAGATGTGGATTCTAGAACAAGAATGTGGATCCTCTTAGGAAAAGATAAATGGATGCTAGGTAACAATAATGTTAATTAATTTATTAAGGAGACAGGGAGCTGTCCACATATGACCTTGTGCTGTGAGGGCTTAGTTGCTTAGTCATGTCCCACTCTTTGTGACCCTATGGACTGTAGCCCACCAGACTCCTCTGTCCATGGGGATTCTCCAGGCAAGAATACTGGAGTGAGTTGCCATGTCCTCCTTCCGGGGATCTTCCCAACCCAGGGATCAAACCCAGGTCTCCCACATTGCAGGTAGATTTCTTCACCATCTGAGTCACCAGGGAAGCCTGTGAATACTGGAGTGGGTAGCCTATCCCTTTTCCAGGGGATCTTCCCGACCCAAATATATGACCTTACCAATCAGTTAAAATAGTTAAGATATAACCTGGGTCTATTTCCAATCCAGTTTTTAATGATATCAAATTGTGTTTTTACTGAGAATGGAAAAAATATTGAGTTACAAGAACTATAAATGAGATTGCTCCTAAGTAAATGACTGTACGTACTACAAAGACCCAACCATTATATAGCAGGAATCTGTCAGTGAAGTGTGACCTTGTGCCCATGTTTTCAGTTTTTCTCCTGTTACAATTCAGAATATAAAATAATGAATGTATACACTACTTATGAAATGAGAAAATACATATGTATGAGCTTGTGAGGTTGGTTATAATGTGGGACTGGCAACCCAGCTGTATATTACTTCTTTCTAACAACACAGTACTTAATGTGGTATAGTCAACACAAAAGTGATTTTGTTCCCTGGTGGCTCAGATGGTAAAGGATCTGCCTCCAGTGCAGGAGACCCACCCAGGTTTAGTCCCTGGATGGGGAAGATCCCCTGGAGAAGAGAATGCCTACCCACTCTAGTATTTCTGGAGAAGAGAATGCCTACCCTCTCTAGTATTCTTGAGAATTCCATGGACAGACGAGCCTGGTGGGTACAGTCCATGGGGTCACAGAGTCAGATACGACTGAGTGACTATTTAATTTTTATTAGTCAACACAAAACTATTTTTGTTAGCACCTTTGCCTCTTATTTTGACAAGTATAGTTTATTATTTGAGAATATAAAGGGCTTTAATTCTTTATTACTGTCTGACTATGGAACACTTGATCTGTATTGCAGTTTTAGAGCCCATAATATTAATACCTAAGCTCTTAGGCATGATATTAAAATGTAAGACTCAAAATAATTAGGCAGTACAAAGTAGTGGCATTGAAATACAAATTTATGCCAGCCTGGATGGTAGGGGTTTTGGGGGAGAATGGATATATGTATATGCATGGCTGAGTCCCTTTGCTATTCATCTGAAGCTACCACAACATTCTTAATTGGTTATACCCCAAATACAAAACGTTTTTGATGTTAAAAAAAACAAATTGAGAAGAAATGCAGGCCTGTAATACAAGGGGCTGACACTTTCAAGACGTATATATCATAGAAGTCTCTGGATATTTAAATTACCTAGAACATCTGTGGAGAAGGCAATGGCACCCCACTCCAGTACTCTTGCCTGGAAAATCCCATGGATAGAGGAGCCTGGTAGGCTGCAGTCCATGAGGTCGCTAAGAGTCGGGCACGACTGAGCGACTTCCCTTTCACTTTCCACTTTCATGCATTGGAGAAGGAAATGGCAACTCACTCCATTATTCTTGCCTGGAGAATCCCAGGGACAGAGGAGCCTTAGCGGGCTGCTGTCTATGGGGTCACACAGAGTTGGACACGACTGACGAGACTTAGCAGCAGCAGCAGCAGAACATCTGTAGGTGTTTGCCATGCTTTTTCCTCTTGAGTTTAAAGACGAAGGATCATTTTTTATAATGACACACTTGTGTGTTAATATGGGCATCTTTTTTTAATATAATGATATCAGTTAACACCCATGCATTTTTCTCATTACTTGTTTTCAGTAAATATATAAAATATTGCTATTATTCAGCTGAAAGTCTCTTAGCTTTTAAATTAGAGAGCACTAATGTATGGCTGTTAATCAAAATGATTTAACCATTGCCATTGTGGAGCTTATAGCAATAAGACATGTAAAGTGCCAATGCAGACTTATGGTATTATAAGAATATTACAAGGAAATAATAGAGACAGAAAAGAAGTAGTTAGGGGATAATTGGCATGACCATGTAATCTATCATCTCATGTGATCAATTTTGAGAATGAAAAATGGATACTACTGAAAAGGGTGTTGCAAAAACAAATAATTCAATTAAAAACTGGGCAGAGGATCTGAATAGACATTTTTTCAAAGAAGACAAATGGTCAACAGGTACATGAAAAGATGCTCAGCATTACTAATTATCAAGGATGTGCAAATCAAAACCACAATGAGATATCACCTCATATCTATTAGAATAGCTGTCATAAAAAAGACAAGAAATAACAGGTGTTGTCAAGGATATGTAGAAAAGGGAACTCTTATGCACTGTTGGTGGGAATGTAAATTGGTGCAGCCACTATGGTGAACAGTACAGAGATTTTTCAAAAAGTTAAAAATAGAGCTACATATGATCCAGCAATCCTAATGCTGGATATTTATCTGAAGAAAACAAAAACACTAGCTTGATATATATTCACCCCCTCCCATGTTCATAGCAGCATTATTTACAGTAGCCAAGACATGGAAATAACCTAAATGTCCATCAGTGGATGAATAAGTAAAGAAAATGTGACACATACACATACACAGAAGAATATCATTCAGCCATAAAAGAATTCTTGCCATTTATGACAACGTGGGTGGACCTTGAGGGCTTTATACTAAGTGAAATAAGTCAGACAGAAATACAAATACGGCATGATCTTATATGAAAGAACGGTTGCTAGAGGCAGCAGGTAGAGGGTGGGTGAAACGAGCAAAGGGGGCCAAAATTACAGACTTTCAGTTATAAAATAAATAAGTTCTGGGAATATATGTACAGTGTGGTGACCATGGTTAATAGTACTACTAAGTCACTTCAGTCGTGTCCGACTCTGTGCGACCCCATAGACGGCAGCCCACCAGGCTCCCTGTCCCTGGGATTCTCCAGGCAAGAGCACTGGAGTGGGTTGCCATTTCCTTCTCCAATGCGTGAAAGTGAAAAGTGAAAGTGAAGTCGCTCAGTCGTGTCCGACCCTCAGCGACCCCGTGGACTACAGCCTTCCAGGCTCCTCCGTTCATGGGATTTTCCAGGCAAGAGCACTGGAGTGGGGTGCCACTTCCTTCTTCGGGTTAATAGTACTGTACTGCGTATTTGAAAGTTACTAAGAAAGTAGTATGTAACTAAGTAGTAACTTAGAGACCAAGGACTAAGGACATTGTTGTTGTTGTTTGGTTGCTAGGTAGCGTCCGATTCTTTTGCTACCCCATGACTTTAGACTTCCAGGCTCCTCTGTCCATGAGATTTCTCAGGCAGGAATACTGGAGTGGGTTGCCATTTCCTTCTCCAAGAGATCTTCCCAACCCAGGGATTGAACCCACGTCTCTTGCATTGGCAGAGGGATTCTTTACCACTGAGCCACCAGGGAAACGCTTAAGGACATAGTACTAAGAAACGAAGAGAGTTACTAAGAGCTCACAGTGTTACACGGTTTTCAGTAAATCTTAAAAGTTCTAAACTCATATGTGCACACACAAAATTTTTTTACTTATTTATGGTAATAGACGTTAACTAGATCTACCACGGTGATCATCTTACAGTGTATGCACATACTGAATCATTAGATTGTACACCTGAAACTAATGTCCATTATAGCTAAAAAAAACCCACAAAAAACAACAGAAAAAAAACTCATGGAAAAAAAGTATTGCAATAGAAAGCACAAGCCAGGATGTCCTGGAAATATGATCACCCTAGTGAATGAGGATTGGGGCTTTAAAGCATCTCCTCAACTTGATATTATAGCTACAAATACTCTGATGTTGAAACAGTCTAAAGCCTGGAACAGTACTTGTGCCCTGGGAATCTTTTCACTCAAACTTTGTCTTTAAAACAAACAAACAGCAGCAACAACAACAGAGAATTTTTTTCAAATGAGTTAACATGAGTTTGAACAAACTCCAGGAGATAGTCAAGGATAGGGAAGCCTGACGTGCTGCAGCCCATGGGGTCACGAAGAGTTGGACACAGCTGAGTGACTGAACAACAACAACAATTTTCATTTATAGAAAATCTAATTCCAGCATGAAGCCAAATTCAAAGTACTGCCATTCCCTAACTGCAGACAAAGCACCTTGGAGGAAATAAGTAGCCTTGTAAATCTGAACCTATAATGTGATACTGAATTTAACACAAATAATGGCAAGTGGTAAAAATTTAGGTAAGGTAATATGGTGTAGGGTCCAGAAGTTTTCACCTGGTGGACCATGCAGCTTCCCACCACGAACAAAACACTGAGGTTTTGGAAAATGAGCAGAATGTCTTTTATTCTTTTAATGTCTTGGAGGGTAAGGGTCAGGGTTAGGCAGGCCCAGTCATGGAGGATTTTTCAGCCCCAAATGCCAGTAGTGTATCACATAACAAAGTTTGAGGCACTGAGGATAAAGAAGAAAGGACAGCATTCATTGTCCTTTTGTTTCACTTTCTTGAAATAGAAATATTGTCTCTTCTATTAATAAAATAAATTCTTTCAACAGGATTATGAATTTCTGTTTGAAGTTGGTGTTTCCAATGTATTTGGTCCTGGGACTCGAATTCCAAAGGCTGCCGTTCAAGTGCTTGATGATATTGAAAAGTGTTTGGAAAAGAAGCAACAGTCTATATAACATCCTGTTTTGGGGTTAGCTTTTTTCTGATCTATTCTTTCAGTAATGATCAAAGAGGCCATGTTCTTCAAATTATTCAACACCTAATATGTGCTTTCCTGAAAGCTTTACATGAAAATACCTGACTTATAAGAATGCTGTCATGCTATGTGTATAGTTTCATTTTAATTTTAAAAATTAAAATTATCCTTAAAAACTCTGTAATACATGCTGAGTACTTTGTCAGACACTTGAAAGAAAGGTATTATTTTTAACAGTTGTGATATTTCTTTGAAATATTTCTTATAAATCTGCTTACTTTCTATTTTAAGAATTAAACAATACCTGAAGCAATCTGACTAGTCCTATTCTTTCAGTGTAGTTCAGTTTAGTCGCTGAGTCATGTCCGACTCTTTGCGACCCCATGAACCGCAGCACGCCAGGCCTCCCTGTCCATCACCAACTCCCGGAGTCCACCCAGACTCATGTCCATTGAGTCGGTGATGCCATCCAACCATCTCATCCTCTGTCATCCCCTTCTCCTCCCACCTTCAATCTTTCCTAGCATCAGGGTCTTTTCCAAGGAGTCAGCACTTCACATCAGGTGGCCAAAGTATTGGAGTTTCAGCTTCAACATCAGTCCTTCCAGTGAACACCCAGGACTGATCTCCTTTAGGATGGACTGGTTGGATCTCCTTGCACTCCAAGGGACTCGTAAGAGTCTACTCAACACCACAGTTCAAAAGCATCAATTCTTGGGCGCTCAGCTTTCTTTATAGTCCAACTCTCACATGCATACATGACTACTGGAAAAACCGTAGCCTTGACTAGTCATATTCTTTAATTTAGTTTTAACTGACTTAAAAACCAGAATATATAATCCATATGTAAATACAGTAATTATACCTATTCTTGGCAAAAATAGTAGGAATATTTATGATGGGAATATATTGTGATTGTGGCCCTCAGTCAAATTCTACCAGAATTACTTTGATACAGGTATTAAGTCAGACCCAAAGTTGGAATGGGGAGGCAGAAAAGAAATGGCAGAAATTCTTTAGGTGACTTTGCTTTTATCTTAGACATGAACATGTGACCCTGTTATTTCTGGGCTTGGCTTAAGACCCAGGAGAGTGGATCTTCTTGAGTAGTCCCTAAAATGAAAGTTCTTAGGCTCTTAGGATGACTTCCTCCAGAATGATGATATGAGCTAAGAGTGTAGAAGGGCTATTGTGTATGCAATGTCTCAGCTCAAATTAGTAAGATGGGAAAAAAGTGGTGAATTCCTTCTTTCCCTACCTTTTGTTTTTGTTCAGGCCTTTAGCAGATTTCATGGTGCTTACTCACATTGGGGAGGGCAGTCTACTTTGCCAAGTCCACTAACTCAAATGCTAATCTTATCTAGAAACACACTCACAGACACACCTAGAAGTAATGTTTAATCTGGGTACCCCATTGAGTTAACATGTAAAATTAACTATCACAGAGCTCTTTGACACTGCCGAGGGAGATGCACAATTATGCAGCTACTATGGAGGAGGAAATGGCAGATCACTCCAGTATTTTTGCCTGGAGAATCCCATGGACAGAGGAGCCTGTTGGGCTACAGTCCATGGGGTTGCTAAGAGTTAGACACAACTTAGCAACTAACCACCACCATCGAAGATGACAGTGCTCAAAAAAATTAAACAGAATTACCATATCACCCAGCAGTTCTACTTCTGGGTATATATCCAAAAGAATTCAGAGCAGGGACTCAAACAGATACTTGTACATTAATATGTGTGTATTAATGTTCATGGCAGCATTATTTACAGTAGCCAAAAGGTGGAAGCAACCAAGTGACCACTGACAGATGAATGAATAAGCAAAATGTGATAAATACATACAATAGAATACTATTCAACCTTAAAAAGGGAATTCTGACACATAACAGATGAATCTTGAAAACATTATGCTAAATGAAATACTTCAGTCACAAAAGGACAAATATTGAATGATTTCATTTACGTATGCATGCACGCTAAATCACTTCAGTCCTGTCCAAATCTTTGCAACTCTATGGACTATAGCCTGCCAGGCTCCCCTGTCCATGGGATTCTCCAGGCAAGAATACTGGAGTGGGTTGCCATGCCCTCTTTCAAGGGATCTTCCCGACCCAGGGATTGAACCTGTGTCTCTTATATCTCCTGCATTGGCAGGCAGGTTCTTTACCACTAGCGCCACCTGGGAAGCCCAATTTCACTTATATGAGGTATTATACCTAGAAGAGTCAAATACATACAGCCAGAAAGTAGAATGGTACTTGCTAGGGCCTGGAGAGAACAGGGAATGGGGAATTAATGTTTAATGAGTATAGAGGTTCAGTTAGGGAAGATAAAAAAGTTCCAGAGATGAATTGTGATAATTGCACAATATAAATGTATTTAAAGCCACAGAAATATATGCTTAAAAATGGTTAACATGGTAAACTTTATATTGTGTATGTGTGCTGCATGCTAAGTCGCCTCAGTCATGTCCAACTCTGTGACCCTATGGGCTGTAGCCCACCAGGCTCCTCTCTCCCTGGGGTTTTCCAGGCAGGAATACTGGAGTGGGTTGCCATGCCCTCCTCCAGGGGATCTTCCCAGCCCCGGGATCAAACCCACATTGACAGGTGGGATCTTTACCGCTAGTGCTACCTGGGAAGTGCTTATGTGGTATGTTTTTACCACCATTAAAAATATTTAGGATAACCCTGGCATATGGCATCTGTTTTATAAATGTTAGGGTTATTATTTTAAAAGGAATGAATGCTAAGGCATGAAACTGGAAAGATAGGCAGGGGCTGAACTCATACAGCGGCTTGTACAGTTAAGGGTTTCAGACTTTATCCTGAAGATAAAGATAATCATATAAGGATTTTTACCAGGGAAATAATCTGATGAGATTTGAATTTTAGCATAGCAGCTGTGTGAAGGATGCCTTTTAATGGAGGTAAGACTGGAGATAAGAGACTGTTACAATAATATACCAGAGAAATTCTAAGTATCTAAGCTTATCTGCTTAGGTGCTGTTTGGAGATGGGAAAGATGGAGAGGCTATGATCTTATATTGGAATATTGAATTGACAGAATCTGACTTTTATCTAAAAAAAAAAAAGGTAGGCTCTTGATCCTTAGGTATTTGCTGTGTGGAATCTGCTGTTCATCACTCATTTTAGTTGTTCTTTTGTGGGCTCTTTTTTAATGTGCAATGATTTCACAATTGGATACACAGACCTAATGCCAACATTAGGAAAAGGTTGAATTATAGGATTTGTTTTCTAATGATTTTTTGGGTCAATATCAGAGCTTTAGAAGCTTTTCTTTCTTTGGAAGTGTGTCGGGCTTTAGAATGATGTCTAAATTCTTTCCCTGCAATTTAATGGAAATTTGTGTTATATAAATATTATAGTAGTAATATCAAGCGGAGGAGAGGTTTGAAGAGGAAACCTTCAAACTTTCTGATTAAAACCTGCATGGAATCAGGAGAGATAAAGTAACATGAACAAAGGATGAATTCCCCCTCTGATTTCTGTTTCAGGGAGTGGGGAGTTTTGTAATGGAGGTAGGGGGGGAGGGTTGTTAACAGTTCTATATTCACAGACAAGACTATGTTAGATGTAACTACCACCCTCTACTAGTATCTGTACATTCCTATCCACTTTATACTATTAAACAATCCTTTTTAAAAAACAGGTCCTGGTGGCTGGTGGTTTAGTTGGTAAGTCATATCCGACTCTGCGATCCCGTGAACTATTGCCCACTAGACTCCTCTCCATGGGATTTCCCAGGCAAGAATACTGGCATGGTTGCCTTTTCCTTCTCCAGAGAATTTTCCCAACCCAGGGATTGAACCCATGTCTCCAGCGTTGCAGGTGGATTCTTTACTGACTGAGCCACCAGGGAAGCCTATGTTAAGGCGTAAATATGCTAGCATAGACCATGTTTGTTCTACCAGAATTATTTTTATTTTAAATAGGGGAAAAAACTTACCAAAGTGAGGAATACCTAAATAAACTTGTTGCTATTTGATAGATACTCAGTAAAAATGATGAAGATGATGATGATGACAGCAACTAATGTTATTTCTACCAATCAATAAATCCTGACCCATTTTCAACAATTATGGACCATGCTTTAGACCATTTGACAAAGTTTGATTTTTATAACTAGCCTGAAGTTGAGAGATAATATATATACACACATTTGTTACTAAGATATTCTTGTCTAATTTGTGCTTATTATAAAAAATGTTCTCAGCATTCAAAAGTATTTTCAAAGAAGATTATTTTGGTTTTCCTGATTAAATATTATTTTCTGACTCTCGGATCCTCCTTTTTATTTTATTTTATCAACTGTGCCTGTAGGTGTCTCCCTAAGTTCAGGATTATTCTATTTCTCTGAAACAATATTTGAAATGATGCCCATTCTGGCAACCCATAGGTGCTATAAACACTCTCAGAAAATCTCTTTGATTATCTATTTAGATACACCTAATGTCATCCTTGGTGATTGAGATCTGTGATAAAACTAAATGTTGGTGATCGTTTATGAACTGTGCTGCATTTGTGCTAACATGATTAGTTCATTAGTAGAAGCTAGAATATGACCTTGAATATGAGATTATTATTGACTTCTATTCAGTAAATCCATCCCTAATTCACACTAACTCATTTTAAGTTACTAATTCTTCATGACCTGTTTCCTCCCTCTGCATTCAAACCTCTTATTGTTATATTGACCTTCTCTTACTATTTACCATGAGATAGGAGAGTGATGATAATAACAGCATTCACACACAACAGAGTATACAAATTCCTTTAAAAAAGAGAAATGCAGACATTAATAACTTCTCTCAGGATTATTCGAATATCCTTTTGATTCTGAGATCATGGACAAAATATCAATTTGGATAAATGCTGTGAATTTGTGTAATGTATGGTTCTATTGGTTGACTTTCAATTGTTCTAATATGATATTACTTAAAAAAAAATGTGCAAGATTTTCTGTGAAATAATCAAGCACTAAAATAGCCTCGAGTGTGTAGTAGAGTAACTGATGATATTCTCAGGTTTTCTGGCCTATCTTTACTTCAAACAGCCTGTCCTATTAGTCTCCTTTAGTTTTCTCATTCTCATTAGACCATATGGTCATCAGAGCAATGCTAGTGACAATTTTCTGTCAGATTAAATGGTTACCTGGACAATAAGTTTTGAAGGACACTAAGCAGATGGCTGTCTTTGCCTATAACATGTTCTTTGGTTCAAGGCATCAAGACCTCTAAAAATATTCTTCAAAATTGCCAATACATCTGATCAGATCAGGTCAGATCAGATCAGTCGCTCAGTCGTGTCCGACTCTTTGCGACCCCATGAATCACAGCACGCCAGGCCTCCCTGTCCATCACCAACTCCCAGAGTTCACTCAGACTCACGTCCATCGAGTCAGTGATGCCATCCAGCCATCTGATCCTCTGTATTCATTTTATTGTGACTGGAGGAGCCTGATAGGCTGCAGTCCTATGGGGTCGTGAAGAGTCGGACACGACTGAGCAACTTCACTTTCACTTTTCACCTTCATGCATTGGAGAAGGAAATGGCAACTCACTCCAGTGTTCTTGCCTGGAGAATCCCAGGGACGGGGGAGCCTGGTGGGCTGCCGTCTATGGGGTCACACAGAGTCGGACATGACTGAAGCGACTTAGCAGCAGCAGCAGCAGCACCCCTCCTATTGTCTTGTGGCTTCTTCGTCGTCTTTGGATGTAGGGCATCTTTTTTGGTAGGTTCCGGCAGGTTTTTGTTGTTGTTGATGGTTGTTCAGCAGTTGGTTGTGATTTTGGTGTTTTTGTAAGGAGTCAGCTCATGTCTTTCTACTCTGCCATCTTGTGGTCAATCCTCGAAAGCCTAATATTCAGTTGACCATTATATTTGTTTCTGAAAGCATTGACTGAGAAGACTGCTACTAATTCTGCATGGGTTGTGGCACTGCCCAACTCCAGGGAGAGGCTTCTTTGTAGCCATGAGTTTTCATAGCCTTGCATACTTGGTATTGC
The DNA here is from genome assembly GCF_002263795.3 of Bos taurus. Classification (NCBI taxonomy): domain Eukaryota; kingdom Metazoa; phylum Chordata; class Mammalia; order Artiodactyla; family Bovidae; genus Bos; species Bos taurus. The sequence goes on along the minus strand of NC_037350.1, from coordinate 22,215,962 downwards.
TGTTTTCCACCTTGAAGGGGCGATAATGGCAAAGCCCATGTCAAATGTTTGTCTTAAGGATTAAGTGAGATAATGTGTGTAACTTGCTTTGAACTGTGCAGCTCACAGTGAAACACCAATGAGTGTTTTTCTATAGTAATTATTATACTTTATGCTAGCCTCAGTTCTAGCTCTTGGAAATAAAAATAATGTCTACATATGACATGGCTCTTCTCAAGGAGATGGTAGCCAGTTTGCAGGAGACAAACTCATAGGAAGATTGTAACTGCATGATGTCAAGGAGATCTCACGTCATTTGTCTGAGAACACAAAATTTCTGACTCTCATCAAAGTCAGTATTCAGTTGGACAATTACTTTGTAGACCAAGAGAAGAAATAATCAACTAGTATGATTTCACAGATGCCACCCCCAAATACACTTTCTTGCATGGTTAGTAGTGCTAGAAATGCCTATAAAAGTAGGCCACATCTTTAATTCTAGTTAGAACTGAGAATAACTGTAAATAACTCTGGGAAACGTGTTGATAATTCATATTAGATGCTTTTACACACATGCATTTTGATCTGGGAGAGATTATAAAGAAACTAAGAGTAAAATGGGTATTTGTGTGGGTAGTAGAATGCGGGGAGTAGACAGAGAAGAAGGGAAAATTGAGGCACATCCTTTTTTTTTTTTCAAATTCAATCTCAGTCTCCACCAGAGAACAAACTCAGGCTTGGAGCAGTGAAAATGCAGTCTTAATCATTGGACCACCAGGGAATTCCCAAGCCACATTCTTGCAATTGGTTCCCCTAGACAATGGGAAATTGGCAAAGTTTTTTGTTTTGTTTTTTCAGTTACCTGTGTATAACTTACGCTCTCATCCACTTTGCTATTCCACTATTCCCAATGGGTTTGCTGAGGCCAAATTTGATTCAAGAATCAGGAGACCCCAACATATATATGTCCAAAAGGATGCTTTCCTAAAGAGAATGTCAACAAGAACTGTGTGCTCCATAGAGAAAGAAAATATGTATGCTAGAGAATGCTGTATGTACATCTCCTCAATATAGATACATTTCCTTTGTCAAACTCTTTATTTTCACTAAATAGTTTGAATATTTTTAACATGTATGTGTGCATGCATACGCGTGCGTGTGTACGTGTGTGTGTGTACACGTGTGTGTGTGTGTACACGTGTGTGCATGCACACACAAGGGTGAAAAAACCTCTTTTACTTCTTATCTTTGCTGAGCGTCCACTAAATGGTACTGACCTACGTGCAGGTGATGTGGAAGCAAACTAATTGTGGGTACTGATGGGTATAAAGCTTTCTGTTTAAAAATTTTTTTTTAAATTCAATAGTACACATTGAGCAGCTTGGGTGTGCCTGCAGCCTCTTCAGGGTCCCTGGGAAATGGGTGATGATAAGAGAACAGAATCTAAGCTCCTTTGACCTGTGTGCCCCGGGACGTTAGGTCAGGGCCGTTTGGGTCCCCACTGGGCCCCTAAGTAGAGCTCTCCACGTGGTTCCAGAAAAAGCACGGGAACCGAAGTGCCACGCCCCGCCAGGTGGAAACAGACCCGGCATGGCCAACGCGTCTCAGGGCTTCCGGAATCCCCACCTGTAGTGCGGGAGGCCTGGAGGAGACTCTAAAATAGGCTGTACCCATGTCCTGGTGTTCTCCCCGGGGCCATCGCAGCTCAAAAGACTGATTGAGGAGAGTGAGCTGGGTTGGGGTCCCTGCCACTAGCCCTGAAGCTCTCTCACCCCGCCCCTGCGCCTTCCACGCTTTTGGCTCCGACTTCTGGCACCTTCCAGATTCCACCTGCCTGCCATCTTCTCCATCTCCTGGTCTCCCCTCTTTTCCATCTTCGATTCCCGCTGCCTTTTGGAACCTTTAGCTCGCCTTCCCATATCTGGGCACTCCGTCCCAGGCGGGCCGGCAGGGACTTCTGAATCCTTGTAGCCTATCCTGCGAACCTGGAGCATCCCTCCCTGTGTTGCTCAAACCTTGCCAGATTCCTGGACAGCAATACGGTAGAAATGAGAATCTTCCACAAGGCTCTTATACAAGCACAGAATTTTATTAAAAGAGATAGCCTGTGCACAAGGGAGAAGAAAGCAGGGGGAAGAGAAGTGCCAGCTCCTTAGGGCAAGTTGCTTTTATAACACATGGAAGGATTTGTCTCATAGTCACTGGTAATTTCCAGAAATCGTCATACTTCTTTGATCAGCCTCAAGGGCCTCCAGGGTGGCTATCAGGAATGGGGAGTGCTTCTGTGAGGGGAAAGAAATGCAGGAGAATTTTCTGCAAGAAAGCACAGGAAGAGATAAGGTTAAAATCTATGGTTGAGCTTTTTGTCTTGGGGCAGCTAGGTATACTCATTAGTGTAACAGAGATAAAGTTAATCTTTTAAGCCTGTTTTTCCCTCCTCTGCGACTCAAGCCCCCCAGCGTCTTTATTCTTTAGCTTGCAAGGCCTCTTTTGCCCACGATCTTTTCTGGTGCTTTCCCCAAATATCTGTGCTCTTGTCTTTCTGTCTCAGATGCAATCAGCGACTCCACTAGAGCCTGGGAAAGCGCTCCCCAACCCCACTCTGGGGACTTGGGCTGGGGAGGGGTGGCACCAGGGCAGAGGTCACCATCTGGGGTCCTCAGTTTCTAAGATTCAGATTCCAATATGAAAATGCATTTCTCTTTTTCTTTTCCTTCTGATGACCAAAGGGCTTCTCTAGATGTGTGGCATTTAAAAAAAAAAGTATTTACTTTTTTTTGAACTGTAGTTGACAGACAATGTTGTGTTAGTTTCTGGTGTAAACTGATTATATATATATATATATATATATGTACATAAATTCTTTTTCAGACTTTTTTCCATTAAAGGTTACTGAAAGAAAGTGAAAGTGAAAGGTGCTCAGTTGTGTCCGACTTTTTGCAACCCCATGGACTATACAGTCCATGGAATTCTCTAGGCCAGAATACTGGAGTGGGTAGCCTTTTCCTTCTCTAGGAGATCTTCCCAACCCAGAGATCGAACCCAGGTCTCCTGTACTGCAGGTGAATTCTTTACCAGCTGAGCCACAAGGGAAGCCCAAGAATACTGGAGTGGGTAGCCTTTCCCTTCTCCAGCAGATCTTCCCAATCCAGGAATCAAACCAGGGTCTCCTGCATTACAGGCAGATTCTTTACCAACTGAGTTGTCAGGGAAGCCCTTATAGGTTACTGTAAGATATTGAAGATAGTCCCTGTGTTACACAGTAGGTCCTTAATTGTTTATTTACTTTATATATAGTATAAAAAAGTTTATTTACTTTATACTATATAAAGTTTATTTACTTAATACTATATAAAGTTTATTTACTTTATATATAGTATAGTGCTTGTGCTTAGTCACCCAGTTGTGCCTGATTCTTTGTGATCTCATGAACAGTAGCCCACTAGGCTCCTCTGTCCATGAGATTTTTCAGGCAAGAACACTGGAGTGAGTTGCCATTTCCTTCTCTAATATATAGTAGTATGTATATGTTAATCCCAAATTCCTAATTTATCCCTCCCCTCATCCCCTTTGGTAATCACAAGTTTATTTTCTATGTCTGTCTATTTCTGTTTTGTAAATTCATTTGTATGATTTTTTTAGATTCCACATATAAGTGATATCATATAATATTTGTATTTCTCTGTCTGACTTACTGCACTTCATATGGTCACCTTTAGGTCTGTCCATGTTGCTGCAAATGGCATTATTTCATTCCTTTTTAATGACTGAGTAATATTCCATCACACACACACACACACACACACACACACACACACACACACACACACCCTCTTGAGGCTTTTATGATTGTGTACTCAGGAGGTAGTCTCAGATCACGCTCAGTTAATCATGTCCAGCTGCGGAAAGAACATGGACTTGGACATTAGACTGACCCAGGTTCTAGTTTATTGTCGTTCCCGATGTCGGGTGGTAGGTAACTTCATCTACTTGTCCTGCTGAGCCTCAGTTTTCTGTATACTTTAATGCCCTCTTTGAATGTTTTGTATATGAACACAGGTCTCAAAGTAAACACTGAAGAATGTCAGTTTTACTTTCTTCAGGGAGAGGGAGAAAGCACAGTGTGGGTTGTCCAAGAAGACAATGGACACAATTTTTCATTCATTAAGACTGGAAGGAAAAAAAATCAGATTTTCTACTTCATCTTGACTACTAAAGATATCAAAAGACATTGTTACATAAGATATGATATTTATTTAGTCTGTTTCCAAGCTGTGGATTTGTGATATATAGAAATCTACAGCAACTAAACTGAAGTAGGTTCTAAAATTGGATTTGATTTGTCTCCTTGTCAGTTTAGAAACAATATTATGAATATAAGTGACAAAGTTTGAGGGAAAGGCAACAACATGCCATTATGCTAGCTTTCACAAAACCTAATTTTCCATGCAATCTCTAGTGCATTAAAAAATGAAATGTAACATCAGTGTTGAAGGGTGTTTCCAGATGGCCTTTTATTAGCTTCTGAGAAGGCTGCTTTTATTCTCCATGAACTGTACACGTTGCTCAACAATTCTCACCTTTATATACAATAAGCCATCACTCTTGTACAAAATACTAAATGCCAGTTGGAGGGCTGGTCCCTGAAATATTTTTTGAAAGGCCATGTGCAAGGCAGAGTTCGCATGATCCCAAATCTGGATTTGCTTTATTTATTTGAAGGTCAGATAATGTTGGTTTGCAACCTTGGGAACTTGGTGGGTGGAATCTGAAATTGGCTCTTATACACAGAGGGCAAAGAGAGAATGCAGAAAGAGGTAGATCACTTCAGATTGGTAGGTGGCAGTTTTAATAAGGTAAGGAACTTACATATGAGACTTGTCTTGGAAGAATGCAAGATAAGTAGATCTTCACACGCATCTATCAGAGTCTTCCAAATTTATAGAGGCCTTGATTAAGGAGGAGAGTGACAAAGTTGGCTTAAACTCAACATTCAGAAAACTAAGATCATGGCATCCGGTCCCATCACTTCATGGGAAATAGATGGGGAGAAGTGGAAACAGTATCAGATTTTATTTTGGGGGGCTCCAAAATCACTGCAGATGGTGATTGCAGCCATGAAATTAAAAGACGCTTACTCCTTGGAAGGAAAGTTATGACCAACCTAGATAGCATATTTAAAAGCAGAGACATTACTTTGCCAACAAAGTTCGTCTAGTCAAGGCTATGGTTTTTCCTGTGGTCGTGTATGGATGAGAGAACTGGACTGTGAAGAAGGCTGAGCACCGAAGAATTGATGCTTTTGAACTGTGGTGTTGGAGAAGACTCTTGAGAGTCCCTTGGACTGCAAGGAGATCCAACCAGTCCATCCTAAAGGAGACCAGTCCTGAATGTTCATTGGAAGGACTGATGTTGAAGCTGAAACTCCAATACTTTGGCCACCTTATGTGAAGAGCTAACTCATTGGAAAAGACCCTGATGCTAGGAAAGATTGAGGGCAGGAGGAGAAGGGGATGAAAGAGGGTGAGATGGTTGGATGGCATCACTGACTTGATGGACATGGGTTTGGGTAAACTCTGGGAGTTGGTGATGGACAGGGAGGCCTGGCGTGCTGCGGTTCATGGGGTCACAAAGAGTCAGACACGACTGAGCGACTGAACTGAACTGAACTGAACTGAAGACCTGAATGGAGATCAGCTCTGTGGTTCCTGGGCAATATTTAACTCTCTGATTGCAAGAAACGCATGGAAATAAAATTTCCGGTTTTCTGCCTGGATCTCTGATGGTTATCCTGCCACTCCAAGGAGAAATGTCAAAAATGAGAGCCAGTAATTTAAGGGTGGCACAGTGGAAAGCTGTATGGAACACAGGTCTCTTATTATATTGACGAGTGACCACACTGACCCTGGAACTGCCTGGCCTCCAGGACTTTCATTATGGGGAAGAATAACTGTTCTGACCTATTAAACCCGTTTTAGCTGCATATTCTGTTTCTTGCACCAAACACATTTCACCCAAGATATATTTCTCTTGTATCTTTGATAGTGCCAAGACCAAGTTTAGGTTCTTTTTCAAAAACTTTTTTATTGAGGTATAATTGATATATAATGTTATATAAATTCCAAGTGTATAACATTGTGATTCACAATTTTTGAAGGTTATATTCCATTTATAGTTATTATAAAATATTGGTGATAATTCTTGTACTGTACAATGTATCCTTGGTGGCTTATTTTTTTTTCTAATATTTATATTTTTGGCTGCAACGGGTCTTAGTGCAGCACCTGGGATCTAGTTTCTGCCCTAGGGATTAAATCCACACCCCTGTCTCAGCCACTGAACCACCAGGGAAGTCTCCTTGGTGGCTTATTTTATACACAATAATTGTACCTATGAATTCTCTATCCTGTATTGCCCCTCCTGCTCCCCACTGGTAACCACTAGTTTGTTCTCTATATCTGTGAAAGTTTAGGTTCTTAAATACTTCATGTTTGATTATAATTATATTTCTCTTTATCGCATGTTTTTGCATAATGGGTACTTGTGTTCCCAGGCTCCTTGCAAAGGCAAAGAAATTGCACCCCAGGAAAACAAAGATTGTTCAGATTATACAACCCTGTCATTAGTAGGACTCCACAGGCCAGAGGCCTGAAATAAACTAGACTTAAATTGAAAGCAGACATGCCGTAGGCAAGATACAAAGATTCAGTGGAAATGGAAACCATGATCGAGGACAGTGCTTCCAACTGTGACTCTGAAGACTGGAAACACAAAGCTTCACAGCTTCTTGCTTAAACAGCCCCACACTTGCTTCATTATGGTGATGCCTGTTTCTTCTCCACTTCTCCCTTCTCCTCTTTCTCACTCCTGGGGTGAAATGTTTGTCATTAAATGGGCTCTATCACAATTTAAATTCAGAAAGACTGGCCATAAATTTGCTCAGGAATGCTCAAAAATTGTGTACACGCTTTCTAAGGGAGTGACCCTTAGAAAATCCCAAGGCAATCACGGAATATCTGTGCTACCTAAAATAATCCATCCAAAATTGTTTGTCAGGCTATGACCATAATATAAATGGCATCAGATGCATTTTACCAGTTGGATAGTTTTCACTGTTAAAGCTTTGCTTTCTAATTCTATCCTAGCCAGCTATTAACTCTCAGCATGAAGAGAAAATACTGCTGGTATGACTGACAAATGCCCTTATCAAGTGATTGTATTGGGCTGGTTGTGTTGCTGGCAAGAAAGCTGGCTGGCCATTAGTGGCTACAATAGTGTTATTACCCATGAAATTGCTTGGTAGTGGAGTGATGTCCATAAGGACTGACCAATGCAAGGTTCTGTTTCCCACCACAGCTGAAGACCTTTGGAGCCTCCTTTTAGATGTTAGGACATAGCCCCCTTACATTGAGAGCTCCCTGGAGTGACAGATGGAATTTCAGTCATCCAAGGGCCCAGCCTTCCTTCTCTCATAACTGATATTGCTGCCAAATTCGTCTGGTGTGGAGACTCATAATGATCAAAGCCAGCTGTGCTGTTCAATTAGGCAGAAAGGGGACAGAGATGAGAACAGAAAGGCACAAAACCAGGGAACACAGATGAGAGTGAGAAAATTCAAATCAGTGATGGAAACCCTGTCTGGAAAAAAACTCCCTGAGTCTAAAAATGTCTACAGCAGAGAAGTCTCCAGTGCCCACAGCTAGGTGATGAACGAGCTCTTGAGAATGCCTGTGCATGGTGAACTTGGACTTGGATAGTGGCAAGACTGATACTAAGGACACTGAGGATTATTGGTGGTGGGTCTCTAGCAGCGTTAGCCTCTCAGGCACCTCTGGTCGTCTCAGTTCATCTGCGTCATGTGAAGAGACAACAGGTTGATTGCTATCTCGACGATTAAGTGTCTCCAAGGGAAGAGGTGCAATATCAAAAATGGCCAGAAGAGGTCAGCATTCAGGAAGCTATAGGAGGATCTGGCTATTTGGAGAAGCCAGAAGGTATTTGGAGAAGCCAGAGGCAATTCAAAAGTGATGGGAATCTCCGACCCTGAAAGGAAAGGTTTGGCTCTCTCAGGAACTTGAGCACACAATAGGTTTTTGGTGAGTATCGCGTGATGACACTGCATGGCTCCAGTAGTTTCAAGGCCCAAGACTGGAGCTATTTATTGTCTTTATAATTGCCTACCTCCTGCTACTCCTATTTCTTCTCAAAATGTATACTGTTTTCCCTTCTTATCTTTCTGCTATGAATGTTTAGCACTTTATATCTGTCTAATACATAACACATATATAAAGAGACACATGCATGTCTATATATCGCACAGTTGGATTTGTTTCTGACAGTGTTTATTCTGAAATTTTCAACTAATATTGTCATGTCATTAAATACTTTTGAAAACATAGCTGTTGATGACTGCTTCCTATTCCATTGACTGCATGTAAGTAATTCATGTAACTATTTCTTTAACTGTTGAGTTTTTATGTTGTTTAGTGTGGGTTCTACTTGACCTCAGTGCCATTCTCCTTAGGGAGAGGCAAGCTGACACACTTCCTGTGCTTTGAGGACAGGAAATCAAGGAAACAGCTTATTATAGTAGAACTTGCTCAGGGTCCATGCTCAGCAGATCTAGATTTCCATCTGAGGTCTATCCTCTCTTAGACAATCATTTAACTTCTTTTAACTCAGATGGTAAAGAATCTGCCTGCAATGCAGGACGCCCAGGTTTGACCCCTGGGTCAGGAAGATTCCGTGGAGAAGGGAAAGGCTGCCCACTCCAGTATTCTTGCCTGGAGAATTCCATGGACAGAGGAGCCTGGTGGGCTACAGTTTATGAGGTTGCAAAGAATCAGACGTGGCTGAGTGACTAACACTTTTATCACATATAAAAATAGGATTAACAATATGTGTCTTCTAAGGTTATTATTAAGTTATATGGTTAAATTATGAAGATGAATTAAACATTGGGAGAGCAGTAGCACTTAGAAATGGTTAAAAATATGTATTTATTTTAGGAATTATAAAGACTTTTCCTTTCTTAAGCAAAAATCATTAGGAGAGGAGGAAAAGTAAACAGCAATAATACCAGTACCAGTCAGGATTCTTGGTTACCAAAAAATAGACACCAATTCTGCCTACATGGGATTGACTGAGAGGGTAATACAGATCACTGGATTTCAGGGAGGACTGAAGAAATAGACTAATAAAGTGGACCAAAATTTGAAACTATGTCAAAACCAAAATTTCATCCTGCACATAGGAGCATTCTTTGTTCTGCTGTCACTGGACTGACCTCTAGGATGTCAATAACCTCAGATATGCAGATGACACCACCCTTATGGCAGAAAGTGAAGAAGAACTAAAGAGCCTTTTGATGAAAGTGAAAGAGGAGAGTGAAAAAGCTGGCTTAAGACTCAACATTCCAAAATCTAAGATCTGGTCCCATCACTTAATGGCAAATAGGAGAAAAAGTGGAAGCAGTGACAGATTTTATTTTCTTGGGCTCCAAAATCTTTGGGATTGGTGACTACGGACATGAGATTAAAAGATACTTGCTCCTTGGAAGGAAAGCTATGATAAACCTGGACAACACATTAAAAAACAAAGACATCGATTTGCTGACAATATCTGCATAGACAAAGCTATGGTCATTTCCATAGTTATATGTGGATGTGAGAGTTGAACCATAAAGAAAGCTGAGTGCTGAAGAATTGATGCTTTCAAATTGTGGTGCTGGAGAGTTCCTTGGACTGCAAGGAGGTCAAACCAGTCAGTCCTAAAGGAAATCAACCCTGAGTATTCACTGAAAGGACTGATGCTGAAGCTGAAGCTCCAATACTTTGGCCACATGATGGGAAGAGCTGACTCATTGGAAAAACCCTGATGCTGGGAAAGATAGAAGAGAAAAGGAGAAGGGGTGGCAGAGGATGAGATGGTTAGATGGTTAGATGCCCAACTCAATGGGCATGAGTTTGAGCAAACTCTGAGAGATGGTAGAGAACAGAGGAGCCCAGTGAGCTGCAGTCCATGGGGTTGCAAAGAGTTAGACCCTGCTTAGCTGCTGAACAACAACATATGCAATATCATGTTATTTGAAAAGGGGACAGTTTTTTTTTTTTCCAATCTTGTTCCCCTGTATTTAATTTTTCTTGCCTACTTACCATGGCTACAATCTCAGTATGATGTCGAATAGAAGTGGCCAGAGTGCACATCTTCATCTTATTTCTGATTCTTAGGGGAAAGGAATTAAGTCTTTCATGGTTAGGTCAGTTTTTCCATGATTCCATTTATCAGCTTGATATAGTTTCCTTCCATTCCTAGTTTGTGGAATTTTTTTTTTTTTTTATGAGGTGGTATTGGATTTTGTGAAATACTCCTATTATGCAACTGTTGGGATGATCATGTGGCTTTTGTCCTTTATTGTACTGATATGGTGTATTACACTGATTGATTTTCAGATGTTAGGCTAGTTGATCATGGTGTACAATTCTTCTCATATATTGTAGATTCTCTTTTCCAGTGTCTTCAGATCAGATCAGTCTCTCAGTTGTGTCCGACTCTTTGCGACCTCATAAATTGCAGCATGCCAGGCCTCCCTGTCCATCACCAACTTCCGGAGTTCACTGAGACTCATGTCCATCAAGTCAGTGAAGCCATCCAGCCATCTCATCCTCTGTTGTCCCCTTCTCCTCCTGCCCCCAATCCCTCCCAGCATCAGAGTCTTTTCCAATGAGTCAACTCTTCGCATGACGTGGCCAAAGTACTGGAGTTTCAGCTTTAGCATCATTCCTTCCAAAGAAATCCCAGGGCTGATCTCCTTCAGAATGGACTGGTTGGATCTCCTTGCAGTCCAAGGGACTCTCAAGAGTCTTCTCCAACACCACTGTTCAAAAGCATCAATTCTTTGGCGCTCAGCCTTCTTCACAGTCCAACTCTCACATCCATACATGACCTGAGATCTTAATTTCCTCTGAAGTTTTTTGTATTACTTTCTCAAGGTTCAAAAATTCAGCTGGGACTTGTACTGCTTAAGGTTATGTCTGACACCCATGCCCAACTTCCAGAGGGCTGGGAAGGTAAGTTTTTTCCTTTTTTTAAAATGAGAGATGGAATCCCACCTCTACTTTGAGATCCCCCTCAAACAGAAAAAATGTTTGCATATTAGATATCTCCAAAATGACAAATATTCATTTTAACATTCCATAAAACAACCACATTTTGGGAGTCATTATTTTGTGTTGTATATTCACATTTATAAGTGTATACAGAATTACATTATGAAAGGGGAAAGGTTTTTGATTTCATAAGGTGAACTGAATCACACCCTGTCTTGCATTTTCACTTTGGTGTGCAGCCTCTTCTGTGCCTCTGGGCTAATGATGTAGGCACGAAGACAGGTTTACAGCCTAAATTATGGGATGCCAGTGCTAGCACTGAGGGTGACTTTTGGTGGCATGAATATATTTCTAGTGCTAAAGAGCTTCTCTTTCTACTTTTCTTTTCAAAGCCATTGCCTGCTGCTGGGTGAAGATAGTTACAATCCATCTCAGGAGAGTCAGAGAGTCACCCTTTTATCCCCACTGAGTTTCCATGCTTCTGTATTAATTCTTCCTCTTTACAGTATCTTTCCACTCTCAATCCACATACCCACGTGGAGTGGGGAAGGGAGTGTGGAGACCCTCGCTAGCTCCAGTGAGGGATTTGGAAGGCGAGTCAGACGGAGGTACAAACCTAAGCTCTTCCAGCACAAGGAAAAATCAGCAATCGAGGTATCAGCGCATGCCTGTGAATGGACTGCCTTAAGCATCGTGATTTAACACAGTGAAGCCTTCCCGGAGCAATAGCAAGAAAGATGGACGTCTTATATTGGGCTGAGCAGAATTCACTTTTGAGTTTTAGGTCCCAAAACCCTGGCCCTGGAGCTAAGGAGCTCTCGTCTGTTACCTTTCAGTTTATACTCTACCGAGGGCAAAGCGCCACTGATAATTGGACACATTCATCTTTTGGTGACAGGATGATGCTATTTAACATCCAGCCTGACTCCTGGTGTGCTGTTCAGAGTGAATGAGCTCATTCTCTGATTACAGAGGAATGTAGGATAATCGTGTCTCATATTTTAAATCAAGCCCTGCATTTGTTTTTCTTGGAAATTTAAAATGATTGGATATGTGTTTAACAGAGGAAATGCGTCTGATTCTTGCTGGAAAAGCATTGAATGAGGATTCCATTATTAAGATGGAACAGGAAGATCTTGAATTGGTCCAGGAAGCTGCTAGTGAGAGCTGGGAGATGTTGATCAAAACTCCCTCAGAGGACAAATGCCAGCATTTATGGGTACCATCACATTTTGACATGAAGAATAGGGAAGCAGGAGACTGTGACAAAAATCTCCTAAGGTCATTTACAGGTTTTTTTTGGTCTTTTACAAAGAGAGCCATTTATGTTCAGGCCAATAGGAGGAGCCTGTTTATGGAATGGAATTTGAAAAAAGAGAAAAGTGGTTTGTGAACTCTGTGAGACCGCATTAGCTTATCAGGCATAACTCTTCAGTGATACTCTTTTCAGTTCAAATATTCCTGGGAAAGGAAACATGTGAAATCTTAGCTTTTCTCCACTTCACTTGAGACAGTTTCCTTTTTCCCTCCTCATTTATTTAAGAGACATTGTTTGACATCAACTGCATAGGATTTCTTGGTGTGTGTGTGTGTGTGGGTACACAAAAAAATGTAGAATTTTTCCTCTTTAGGGTATAAAGTCTAGTTACAAAATAACACATATGATAAATAACTTTCATATAACCACATGGTGACATATACCTTGAACAAAGTAAAGATAAATTTTAGAAAGGAGAAAATTTCCTTTATTCTTATATGCATTTATTAATTTTAAAACTTCATTCAGTTGATATGTATTAGGCTGTACTATGTACCAGGCTGTGGAAACTGGTGAGACAGTGCTAGAACACTCTTAACACCTGTATGTGCTTTGCACGTCGTCTCCCCTCACCCATGGGGGAAGAAAAAGAATGGTGAAACTGATTCAGTAAGAGCTCAGGAAGCTTAAATATCAGGTATGGTGCAGAGGGACTGCTGCTCTGATTCTGTAAGAAAAAAATACACATGCAAGTTATCATATGCTACAGCCAAGGTTACTGGAGCGAAAGTGTTCTCTAGGTTACATATGTAAGCATTCCTGAGGTGGCTGAAAATATTTTCAGACAGAAAACCGTGAAAAGGGAAAGAATACAGGTTTGTCAGCAGGTGGACCTGGGTATTTCTCCCTGAGGGAGCTGGGGGTAGTGCAATCTGGGGCAGAAGCATGGGATACACTCTGTGGTTGATCATTTCCGTACTTCAGAGCATTCGGTCTCTAGAGAGGAAAGACAGCGCCTCCTCAGGGTTGAAATGTCACTTTCAATCAATGTCAGGAGTGCTCTTTGGAGATGTTCAATTTGTAAGTCTGTCAAGGGATTGGGTATTTATCTGAGCCCACTGTTGTTGCCAACTAGTGGTGACACTAGTTTGCAAGTCAGGAACGTGAGTTTTATGTTGGGTTCTGCCTTTAATTAGCTGGTCATCTGGACTCCCTGGTCTTCCTTCATCACTAACTAGTTACAGATCCTTGGATAAATTCTGAAGCTTCTTTGGTTTACTTTTTGTGAAACATATAATAAAAATGTATCACAGAGATGTTGTGAGGATTGAATGAGTAGTATATTTAGGACAGTGTGTGGAATATACACAAAAGATCTCAAGTGAGTCTACACAGTACCCCCTTAAGGTATGATTTTGGGGTAAGAAAAATATATGTGAACATTTCTTATTATGAGACTTCTTACTAGTGAAGAATCCAAAATCTAATGATCTTCAGCCTCTGCAATATCACCCCCAAGGACGAAGCAGGTGCCATTGTGAAGTAAGATTTATTTGGATTATCTTCCTAAGAAGGATGTAGCAGTCAGTATTCACAGCATCAGAGTCTAGGCTGAGCAGTAAGAGATTGGAACATCTGTGGAAAGAACATTTGAATATAGAAATGGTGCATTTCATCATATATGATTTAGATTTATCTGTATTCTGTGTGTGCATTGTGGTGTCTTTGGAGCTTTCTGTATCTTGTAACTGAATGAAAGTGTGAGATATCTGGAGGGATGAAAAAGTGCTAGGAATGTAATAAAATCATTATTTCTTAAAAAAGCTAGAGAACAAGAGCAAATGTAAAGTCATAATTATTACCCCTGAAACTAACATGATATTGTACATAAACTATATTTCAATATAGTTAAATAAGTAAATAAAAGAAATTCAGGTTTGGTAATACCACTTGGGCTTCTCAGGTGGTGCTGGTGGTAAAGAACCTGCCTGCCAAGACAGGTAGATATCAGAGACACAGGTTTGATCCCTGGGTGGGGAAGATCTCCTGGAGGAGGTCATGGCAACCCATTCCAGTATTCTTGCCTGGAGAATCCCATGGACAGATGAGCCTGGAGGGCTGTAGTCCATAGGGTTGCATAGACTCAGACACAATTGAAGTGACCTAGCATGTACAATACCACTTGATTGCTTTAAACCTTTCAGTAACTCCCCAAGGATTTGAAATTAAAATATTCTTGCTCCTTGGAAGAAAAACTATGAAAAACCTAAACAGCATATTAAAAAGTAGAGACATTACTTTGCCAACAAAGGTCTGTATAGGCAAAGCTAAGGTTTTTCCAGTAGTCATGTATGGACCATAAAGAAGGCTGAGCACTGAAGAATTGATGCTTTTGAACTGTGGTCTTGGAGAAGACTTTTGAGAGTCCCTTGGACTGCAAGGAGATCAAACCATCAGTCCTAAAAGAAATCAATCCTGAATATTCTTTGGAAGGACTGATGCTAAAGCTGAAGCTCCAATACTTTGGCCACTTGATACAAAGAGCTGATTCATTAGAAAATACCCTAATTCTGGGAAAGATTGAAGGCAAGAGGAGAAGGGGACTACAGAAGATGAGATTGTTGAATGGTATCACTGACTCAATGGGCATGAGTTTGAGCAAGATTTGGAAGATGGTGATGGACAGGGAGGCCTGGTGTGCTGCAGTCCCTGGGGTCTCAAAGAGTCAGACATGACTGAGTGACTGAATAACAACAACTCCCCAAGGATTAACTCATTCATGTACCAATATTCTCATCTATCGTCTACCCATTGCCTGACTATATCCTCTTCATATCTCTTCTTTCTCTGCTCTATAATTTATTGTCTGTCATTTTAAAGTTTTTCATAGTTCACCATTGCATTTTCTCACTGTTTTGTTTTCATTCATATCACCCCTTCTCTCCAGCATGTATTTCCCACCTCTCCTTCTCTCTACACCCACCCCTTTGCTTCGTTAAAACCTATAGAACTTGACCTCAGCTCCAGTAGATACTCAGGAAGCCCTTCCAGTACCCCAGGATCCTGAGTTAGCAGTCACTTCCTACTGAACATAGAATACATGTGCATATCTCCATCAGCATACCTATCTCAAAATTTTATTTTTGTCTGTTATGGTCTGTATTCTCCATAGACCATAGGTTTCTCTGAGAAGAAGCTGTTTATTATCTTTGATACCCTGAGCCCAGCAGAGTGCTTAGAATATCAGTTTAGTTCATGCTTTATTAGTGTCTCACGAAAAAAGATTTCTTAGGAGAAATCACCTCTCTTTGTCTCATTCTGGTAGACCTTTTTGATCTTGTGTGTTTTCGCAGAAGCTCAGTCATGTCTGACTCTTTATGACCCTATGGACTGTAGCCTGCCAGATTCCTCTGTCCTTGGGATTCTCCAGGCAAGACTACTGGAGTGGGGTGCCATTTCCTCTTCCAGGGGATCTTCCTGATCCAGGGATAGAACTTAATATTTATCAAGTTCTACCACACACATTTATTTTGCACTGCTTGTAAGGATTAAAGGTTTTGAAGATATAGATAAGAAATGAGAGATTTGGTAAAAAATAAAAGAAGTGAAAAGGTGTACTCTTTGGTGTAGATACATAAGAATCCAAGATATTTGTTTTACTCTGAAATGTCTGTCATGACATCATGCCATTTCCATTTGTTAAATACTATAGGTGGTACTTCTAATGTCACTGTCCATGCAATTCATGATGTAGGAAAAAATTTCAAGTTCCATTCTTTGAATGGAACAGTTTTATTTACCCTGTACTGGAAAAACATTCAGGGAAGGAATAACCTGGATTCTCTCACTTTTCATCCCAACCTTAATAATTTATGACTTATTTCAAAGTCAGGGCAGGGACTTCCCTGGTGGTCCAATGGTTAGACTCTGAGCTTCCACGGCAGGGGGCATGGGTTCAATACCTGGTTGGGGAACTAGGATTCTACATGGTATGCAGTGTGACCAAAAACTAAAATGAAGAGCCATAAATTAAAAAAAATACAAACTTGAAGACAGGCTTCCTCGCTTAGAATCCTAGGATGCTAATGTATCTGTTTGGTTCATTTCAGCTGCTCAGTCATGTCCGACTCTTTGCGACCCCATGGACTGCAGCACGCCAGGTTTCCCTATATATCACCAATTCCCAGAGCTTGCTCAAACTCATGTCCATTGAGTCAGTGATGCCATCCTATCATCTCATCCTCTGTAATCTCCTCCTCCTGCCTTCAATCTTTCCCAGCATAAGGGTCTTTTCCAATGAGTCAGTTCTTCGAATTAGGTGGCCAAAGTATTGGAGTTTCAGCTTTAGCATCAGTCCTTCCAATGAATATTCAGAACTGATTTCCTTTAGAATTGACTGGCTTGATCTCCTTGCAGTCCAAGGGACTCTGAAGAGTCTTCCCCAACACCACAGTTCAAAAGCATCAATTCTTTGATGCTCAGCCTTCTTTATGGTTCAACTTTCACATCCATACATGACTACTGGAAAAACCGTATCTTTGACTGGATGGACCTTTGTTGGCAAAATAATGTCTCTGCTTTTTATATGCTCTCTAGGTTGGTCATAGTTTTTCTTCCAAGGAGCAAGTGTCTTTTAATTTCATGGCTGCAGTCACCATCTGCAATGATTTTGGAGCCCCCCCAAAATGAAGTCTCTCACTGTTTCCATTGTTTCTCCATCTGTTTGCCATGAAGTGATGGGACTGGATGCCATGGTCTTCGTTTTTTGAATGTTGAATTTTAAGCCAATTTTTTCATTCTCCTCTTTCACTTTCATCAAAAAGTTCTTTAGTTCTTCTTTGGTTTGTGCCATAAAGGTGGTGTCATCTGCATATCTGAGGTTATTGATATTTCTCCTGGCAATCTTGATTCCAGCTTGTGCTTCGTCCAGCCTGGCATTTCACATGAGGTACTCTGTATATAAGTTAAATAAGCAGGGTGACAATGTATAGCCTTGACATATTCCTTTCCCAATTTGGACCGATCCGTTGTTCTATGTCCAGTTCTAACTTTTGCTTCTTGACCTGCATACAGATTTCTTAGGAGGCGGGTCAGGTGGTCTGGTATTCCCATCTCTTTAAGAATTTTCCACAGTTTGTTGTGATCCACACAGTCAAAGGCTTTGGCGTAGTCAATAAAGTGAAGTAGATGTTTTTCTGGAACTCTTCACTTTTTCAATGATCCAGAGGATGTTGGCAATTTGATCTCTGATTCCTCTGTCTTCTAAATCCGGCTTGAACATCTGGAAGTTCATGGTTCACGTACTGCTGAAGCCTGGCTTGGAGAATTTTGAGCATTACTTTGCTAGCGTGTGAGATGAGTGCCGTTCTGCGGTAGTTTGAACATTATTTGTATACCCTTGCACAAATTATGGAATCTCCTTGTCTTGGATTTCTCATCTGTAAAATGGGCATAATACAACGTCTTTCACAATCCCTCATCCAGAAAAGAAGAGCCAACTTCCAATGAAAATCAGATTCTATCGTCAGCCAAGACATGTTGGTCAAAGACGAAAAAAAAAAGTCAGAGCATATTTAGGACTATCTGCTTAGATAGTAGGAAGCTGTAAATTGCAATACTGTTAGAGCTCTTTAATTCATAGCCACATTCTTGAGTAATAGGGTAACTGGTATTATAAAATTTATTCTAAGTCCCAAAGAGAAAATCAACTACTTCCTCTCTGCTTTTGGATAACCTTAGCCTGACCTACTTTCTGAGTATATCCCAGCATTTACGAATGAGTGTATTTTTTTTGATTAAAGCTATCATAAAATTCAGGCATAATGCCCCAGAGATAACACTAATGTAATAACTTTGAATTATTAAGAAACTTCAGAAAACCTGGGGGACTGCTTTACATCCATGATTTTTGCTAATGCATTGAAACAAAGGGCCTGTCTCTTGTGATTCATTAGAATCATCATGAATCTCCTCTGATTGCTATTTCTTTCACGCACCACTGGGGTGCATTGCTGCCAAATGAAAGGACGTAAGATGAAAGAAAGGTTTCTATCCCTAAAAAATCACCTGGGACCGTCATTAAAAAATTGAGATACTAACCTTAATAAAATACAGGGGAACCAAGATGAATAAGCCTGGATATTACCTAAAAGTATCTGCCCTTAAGGCAGCAGTCTCTATGACAGTTCTCTTTAGTGGTAATAATTCAGTTCCCACCTGGATATATCAGCCAGGGAGAACATTCTTGCTCCTAAGATGCATATTTTTTAAACCCTTGCTTATTGTGTATTTTATATTATCTTCTTTTTATTTGCTTTATATTAGTAACTTTAAACTTCCAGGTTTAGCTGGCTTACACCTTTCCCTTTATCTCTTCCGTTTAACAGGTTTGAAATTGTAACACCAAGATGAGTTCGGGATCAGACAGATGTGCATCTGAATCTTGTGCTCTTAACTGAAGAACATGAACTGTACTACCTAATATCTTTAAGCTTCAATTTCTCACCTGTAAAATCGGGGAGAGTGACAATTATGGAGTTGTTATAAGAATTAAGCTTGATTACTACTTCCATGTTATTAAAGACATACACTTCTTTATTTAGAATTGGGTACCCAGAAGTATCTGACCCCTCTACCTGACCTCAAGTTGCTCAGAGTTTACTGAGGAGAAGCGATGATAAGCGTTGATTGGTATAATGCTGTGTGTTACTAGAGCTGTGCACGGTGCAAGCCTTTATGTCCGTGTGCCAGTTCATCAGCCTATCCGTAATTGTTTAAACGCAACTTTGAAAATTTCAAAAGTTCTATCTATATTTATATATCATAAATCTTTGAAATTAAAGATAATCAGAAAGACGGAAAGGAGAATCAAGCTCTTCTCAAAGCATTATTTTGTATTTATTTTCAGACTTTTCTTCTGTGTGTTATATAGATATATTATACCTATTCCTAGGTATTATATATTTGTAAATAAATGGGTTCACATTAAATACTGCATTTTGTGAACTTGCTTTCCCCCTCAACAAGGGACTTGCTTTCCAGTACCACGGTTTATTTTTTATTTTAAAATAATTAATTAATTAATTAATTTTTGGCTATGCTGGGTCTTCTCTGTTGTGCGGGCTTTTCTCTAGTTGTGGCAAACAGGGGCTGCTCTCTTGCTGTGGTGTGCAGGCTTCTCACTGCTGTGGCTTCTCTTGCTGTGGGGCATGGGCTCTAGGGAGTGCGGGCTTCAGTAGTTGCAGCTCCTGGGCTCTAGGGCACGGGCTCAATTGTTGTGACGTATGGGTCTGGTTGCTCCGTAGCATGTGGGGTCTTCCTGGGTCAGGGATCTGACCCGTGTTTCCGGTATTGGGAGGTGGATTCTTTACCACTGAGCCCCAAGTTCCCAGAGCCACAATTTTTAAATGCCCTTTTGTTTGGCATTTAAATGCTATCTTGAGGATAACTCTCATCCTCTACTTCACTGTTTCCTTTTTCAAGGTTTCCCAGGGGGAATTCAGTGATCTCTCTACAAAGGTAATTGCTGCCAGGGCTTGGTTATAGCAGATTGTTGTGGCATTGTACTGGTGAAGTTTGATTCCCAGATTTCTAAATGTTACTTTTAATCTCTGCTCTGTGGTTGGACCTTTGCCAAAAAAGGATTAAATACTGGACCAGGTTGCTCTTCATCATCCCCCCTTACCCTCTTCAACACTGTAGCACTTAGAACACAGTGAAGAATAATTTCAGCTCTACAGTTTTATAAAATCTAACTGACTTCACTGGCTTGTATTCCAAACTAATTCAGAAACAAGGCTGAAATTTTCTTTTTCATAGTCTACACAAAAATGTTTTTTACACAGAATACTAAGTAATAGATTCTTGAAAAGAAAATTATTTTCATGTCTTCTGGGTGCATTATTTAGTCACAAATATCATTTATACACATATATTTTGGACACTTCAGCTTCCCACTTCATGTGTCTACTTTCAAGAAATTCTCGCTGATTCCCATTCAGAGTGAGCTGGAAAAAGGAATGTCTAGATCTGTGCAGCTTGGTATCCAGGTCTTTGTTTTTCCTTCCACCTATAGCTGTGGAAAAATAAGGACTAGTTTTTACATGTTATCTGCACAGTTGGTTAGCAGGGTTGGTTCTGAAAATAGTCAAAGAAGTTCTTTAAATGGGTAGTGTTTTGGGTTGTGCCTTTGGTTATTTACTTCAAGTTGGAAGAGAGCTTGAGGTACAAATCTACAGTGATTCAAGGGCGGAAACTAATAGGTTGGTCAAATGGTCATGGAAAGAATAGGTTGTAAAATTGACAAGAGTGTTTGGGTGTGGGGTTTATAGTATGGGTACAGAGTATGATGAGAAACATATCTCATAAAAGTGCTTCCCAGAAGTCTTCAACTCATGACAAGGTCCCAGAGGTTGACTGTCCAGTTCCTCCTTCAAGTCAATATACACATGCCCCTGATTAAGGTGAGTGTTGGCTGCTTCTTTTCCTCAGAATTACCATGGGTGTGTGAGTGCTAAGTCCCTTCAGTCATGTCCAACTCTTTGTGACTCTATGCTCCTCTGCCCATGGGATTCTCCAGGCAAGAATACTGGAGTGGGTTGCCATGCTCTCCTCCAGGAGATCTTCCCAATCCAGGGAATGAACCTGGGTCTCCTGCATTGCAGGCAGATTTTTTACCTTCTGAGCCACCAGGAAAACCCCAGAATTATCATAGTTGATGGCAAATGACTCATTCAAGAATAATTTCCCTCTTCAGGGGCAACCCACTTCCAGTTACTATTAATAATTATTAATAATAGAAAATGCATTAGTAAAGCCTTACGCTTTACCTCAATTTGAGAAAACTTTAAAGGTCTCCAAATACAGAAATTCCTGTATAGTTGGCCGAGACCTCCATTTAAACTGTGCTGTTTCTTTTTTTAGAATCTTCAAAGCAAAGAACTTACAGATAAAATGACTCAAATAGTTCCTAAGTTCATTTGATATTTTAATTGATTATATGAATATGTGCATCTCTGAGTTTGGGTAAGGCTGACTTAATGGTTCAGAAGAGATGTGCCTACCTATAAATGGTTAGGTTTTTGTTTATGAAGTGAAACAGTTTCTAAGCATCGACTTTGCAGAACTGACAGAATTAGGGACGTTTTAAAAAAGACTTAAAGGACGTTGTTTGTAAACGCAGTTAAGATTTGTCAATTCCAATCCAGCTGAGAAACAGAGCTCGTAACAGATCCATCTGACTATTTGGAAAGTTGAGCTACTTTTCTCTAGAGCTGTCATCGACTATGACCATTCCTAGAACTTTCGAGAAGCACGTGTATTATTAATGTTAGGACAGACTTTCAGAGCTTCTGAGATACACATGGTTGTCATGTGTTTGTTGAGAAGGAGTATATAATTAACCGAAGAGTCATTTTATGAAAAAGAAGGGGAAGAAGGTAAGCCAAGATCATTTAAGTTGCTTCATCAGGAAGTCTCTTCTTTGACTCTGTAGCAAATGTGTCTTAGACATTGGCTGAGTGACATTTTAAATTTTACATTCACTTATCCTATTTTATTTATTGCATAATAGATTCTCTCACATTCTGTACAGAAATCAGAGGAGAATACCGTTTTAGAAGCTCATAATTTTTTAGGTGTAGTTTTCTTCTACCAGTATCACTTAAGAATCATGATAAATGCTCAAATAAACAGCTATCCTCATTCAAGAAGTTTATTACAATATTTTTTTGGTAGTTACATTATATATGATTGTGCACTAGGGATTGCATTTGGCATGATGTAACAGAAACCTGACTACCATTGTTCTTGTTCAGTCGCTCGGTTGTGTCTGACTCGTTGAGACCCCATGGACTACAGCACTTCAGGCTTCCCTGTCCTTCACTATCTCCTGGAGTTTTTCAAACTCATGTCCATTGAGTTGGTCATGCTATCTAACCATCTCATTCTCTGCTGCCCCCTTCTAGTTTTACCTTCACTCTTTCCCATCATCAGGGTCTTTTCCAGTTAATTGGATCTTTGAATCAGGTGGCCAGAATATTGGAGCTTCAGCATCAGTCCTTCCAATGAATATTCGGGGTTGATTTCCTTTGGGATTGGTTTGATCTCCTTGCTGTCCGAGGGACTCTCAAGAAGCTTCTCCAGTAATGCAGTTCAAAACCATCAAATTTTCAGCACTCAGCCTTCTTTATGGTCCAACTCTCACATCTGTACCTGACTACTGGAAAAGCTGTAGCTTTGATTAAATGGATCTTTGTCAGCAAAGTGATGTCTCTGCTTTTTAATATGCTTTCTAGATTTGTCATAACTTTCCTTGCAAGGAACAAGCATCCTTTAATTTCCTGGCTGTGGTCACTGTCTGCAGTGATTTTGGAACCCAAGAAAGTAAAATCTGTCACTGATTCTACTTTTCCCCCTTCTGTTTGCCATGAAGTCATGGGACCAGATGCTAGTGGCTTAGCCAAAAAGGGATGAATTTTTTGTATAATATAAGAAGTATTGAGGCTACTGGTTGTTGAGGTCTGAGGTAGCAGCCCCTTGAGATCACTCATGCACGTCTCAGTCATCCTATATTTTTATGCCCCATCATCTTGGGTGTGTGGCCCTTGTACTTTTGCTTCCACGACGTGTGTGTGAGTGCACATGTTCAGTCATACCCGACTCTTTGCGACCCCATGGACTGTAGCCAGCCAGGCTCCTTTGTCAATGGAATTTTCTAGGCAAGAACACTGGAATGGGTTGCCATTTTCTACTCTGAGGGGAATCTTCCCAACCCAGGGATCAAAGTTTCCGTCCCTTGCATATCCTGCGTTGGCAGTCAGATTCTTCACTACTAGTGCCACCGGGGATAGCTGCTTCAGGTCCAGACCACATTACAAGCATAAAAAGGAAGGAACAAAACATTGCTTATCTCAGTAATACAAAGCATTTCTAGAAGCCTCCGGCAGAGTACGGCTTATATATGATTGTCCAGAAATGTGTCACCATCATTGCTGCAAGGCAGGCTGAAAAATATTGATTTTAGTTGGCAAATTGCCTCTACAACATCCGTCAGAATGAAGGGGAGAATGGATTCTAGATAGGTAAACAGTGGTTCTAACAAAATGGACTTCTACTGTATTTTACCTTTCTTCCTTAAACTCTGCCTGCCATGGCTAGATTTTATTGACTTAGAGCATTGTCTCCTCCAACACTGAAAAGTTAATGATATATTTCTCTAGAGTAATTCTTTGCATATAAATGAAATTTGAATATGCATAAAAATCTTATGAGGTTTTCATGAGAGCCATTTTCAGTGAAGAGGTCGCCAAATTATCCTCTTAATAGTACTGCCAAATATATAATAATGTTTCACTGCTAATAAAATTATTGTATTAAGCATGATTCCTGATTAACTAACTTTGAAAACTCACCTTTTGATGAGTGCCATGTAAATGAAATTTTTCCTTGGACCCGAGAAATCATCTTTACCCTATACGACTGTATGCCTATTTTAAAAAATGGATAAAGTGGGTTTTTCTTGCACCTGATAATCCTCAGATTGGTAAGGGCAATT
Organism: Bos taurus; assembly: GCF_002263795.3. NCBI lineage: Eukaryota > Metazoa > Chordata > Mammalia > Artiodactyla > Bovidae > Bos > Bos taurus. The sequence continues at coordinate 22,192,063 of NC_037350.1, read as the reverse complement.
TTAATTTTCCTGTGGCTTAGTCACAAAAGTGATATCTCTAGCTTTGTTGGCAATAGAATGACTTGCTTCCTTAAGGGAAGACTTAATTCCTTCCTAAATTTCACTGGTGCACTCTTCCAAAGGAGGAAGTCTTCAAAGGACAAACTTTCCAGATTGCTAAATTTCATTAAAAAAAAAAAAAAAAGTCCTTTGGGAAGGAGACACTTGAAAAGAAGTTCAATATTTGCTTACTGCCATCATCAACTCTGCCTGTCACAGGTGGAATTGTAAAAAAAAAAATCAAACAGAAGCTCAAAGCCTTTCAGATCCAAAGATGAGAGCATGGTTGATTAGTTATTTGCCAAAGGAAAAAAATATAGGGCCAAAATATTGTTGCAACTGAAATAATAGAGCTTTTAAATTGGTTTGTCATTATTAATTCAGTGGTAAAGTTTTGGATGAGTCCTGAGGGACATTTTAGCTGTAGAATGTTGATGTTTTTTCTTAAAGAAAGGCATTAGAACTGTTGTTAAGTAAAGTGGTATTTAAAAGTACAGAGGAATAGTAGACACAAGAAATGCAGTGGGAGATAAAGGCAGAAGAAAAAAGACATCCTGGGTAAATTTTTATTTGATTTGTGTTTAATAAGCTATCTAAATTCACTCAGCTTCCTTTTTCCCCTCACAGTTATTTCTTGATAGTGAATAGCTATATATTTAACTGAGGAGAAAGACTGATATTAAGTTTAGCATGTTGTTCTCAGTATGGAAAAAAAATTAAGGGATAACCTAGAAATTCACATTTCCTAGGGAATGAAGAATTAACACGGATAATTAAATAAAATTAACCATTTATTTATTATCTTCTCTCAACAGTTATTTAATTCGTTTCTGGTCCAATAGAGCTTTAATTAAGGGCATTAAAGTAACTTGTCAAGAGTTTTTGGAGGTCTTGCTGGAGGTACAGTGTTTATTGTCAAAAAAAAATGTAAGTAATTGAAATAGCTCTTGAGATAATTAACACAGACACACAGACAGTAACCGGAGAAGGCAATGGCACCCCACTCCAGTACTCTTGCCTGGAAAATCCCATGGATGGAGGAGCCTGCTGGGCTGCAGTCCATGGGGTCGCTAGAGTCGGACACGACTGAGCGACTTCACTTTCACTTTTCACTTTCCTGCATTGGAGAAGGAAATGGCAACCCACTCCAGTGTTCTTGCCTGGAGAATCCCAGGGACAGGGGAGCCTGGTGGGCTGCCGTCTATGGGGTCACACAGAGTCGGACACGACTGAAGCGACTTAGCAGCAGCAGCAGCAGCAGCAACAGACAGTAACGGGGGCTGAACACGTCCCCAGCCTCTTCGTGTAGCACCTGTGACTCTTCGCAGCAGGGTAGACTGTTGTGTGCTCAGTCTGCCAGGCTGGGAGTTCTGGGCAGCAAGGCCCCTAGAAGCAGCCTTCCTCAATGATGATGGGAATGGGAGGGTAAAAACCTTGGCTTCCTTGGGTGGGATAAATATGAGGTGATTTCATAGCTCCTCCCAGAGGTCCCTAACGGAGTTGACACCCAGCCACCGAGAGCACTAACTGGTTCATTGGCACATCCTTTATTGTCTGCCTTTCCTTCCTGTTTTGCTTTGCCTTGCCTGTACTGGGGCTTCCTAAGGTCACCTTACAAATAAACTACTTACCTTCAAGTTCTTGTCACAGGGTCTGCTTGTGGGACAATCTCTCTTAAGATACATCATCGCAAATGAAATTACTTGACTTTTATAGGAAAAATAGTGAGTTTTAAAACTTTTTCTAATTGCCATGCTTATATTTGTTTTTACAAGAATTACGTAGTTATATTAATTATTTGCTTTTCTTTTAGAGTCCCAAAGTACAATATTTGTTTTTATATTCCTTTTCTACTCAGTGGGGAAAAAAGAGAGCTTCATAGCTTCAAATACCTATGAAGAAGCAAGAAATCTCTACTATTTTTGTTTTTTTTTTCTATTTGCCATTTTGTCTAAGAATTTTCAGAGAAGGCAATGGCACCCCACTCCAGTACTCTTGCCTGGAAAACCCCATGGACAGAGGAGCCTGGTGGGCTGCAGTCCATGGGGTCGCTGGGAGTCGGACACGACTGAGCGACTTCACTTTCACTTTTCACTTTCATGCATTGGAGAAGGAAATGGCAACCCACTCCAGTGTTCTTGCCTGGAGAATCCCAGGGACGGGAGAGCCTGGTGGGCTGCCGTCTATGGGGTCACACAGAGTCGGACATGACTGTTTTACTAGCAATAGCTACAAAAATGCTACTGTGGAATAAATTGATGTGATTATGTTCACTTAAAAGATATAAATATTCCCACTAATGGTTTATCACTCAATTTTCTGCCATGCAAATCAGGTGATCAGAATTTTTCCTTACAAAGTCAAACATTTTATAAAGTTTGGGTTCAGTGCTTCTCTTATGCTTTTGTTTCCTAAATTAATACTGCTATAAGAAAGTGTGGAGAAAAGGGAAACCCCTGCACTGTTAATGGGAATGTAATTTGGTGTACCCACTATGGAAAGAAGGTTTGAAGAGTCCTGAAAAACTAAAACTAGAGCTGCCATATGATCCAGCAATCCCACTCCTGGGCATGTATCTGGAGAAGACTAATCCAAAAAGATCCATGCACCTCTATGTTCATAACAGCATTATTTATACTAGCCAAGATGTGGAAGCAACATAAATGTCCACTGACAGATGGATGGATAAAGAACATGTGGTATAAATACACAGTGGAATACTATTCAGCCATGAAAAGAACGAAATAGTGCCATTTGCAGCAAAATGGGGGGACCTAGAGAGTATCATACCAAGTGGAGTCAGACAAATACCATATGATACCACTTATCTGTGGGATCTAAAATATGACACAGTTCAGTTCAGTCAATTCAGTCACTCAGTCGTGTCCGACTCTTTGCAACCCCATGGACTGCAGCACGCCAGGCCTCCCTGTCCATCACCAGTTCCCGGAGTTCACTCAGACTCATGTCCACTGAGTCGATGATGCCATCCAGCCATCTCATCCTCTGTCGTCCCCTTCTCCTTCTGCTTTCACTCTTTCCCAGCAATCACTTTATGAAACAGAAACAGATTTACAGGCACAGAAAATAAAAGTATGGTTACCAAAGGGGAAAGGAGGTGGAGGGGGAATAAATTAGAAGTTTGGGATTAGCAGATACAAACTACTGTATATATAATAGATAAACAAAGCTCCACTGTATAGCACAGGGAACAATATTTGGTATCCTATAATAAAACATAATGGGAAAAAATATTAAAAATATGTATATATATACACACACACACACACACGTGTGTGTGCACGTATAAATGAATCACTTTGCTGTACACCAAAAATGAACATGACATTGTAAATCAACTATACTTCAATAAAAAAAGAAATACTCCCATATTTTTTGGTTTCTATTACATTATAATCTTTTTCATCCTTCTGTCTACCCAGTGAGAGGGTAATAGGAAGGCCAGGGGTTTCTAAACAGGAAATAGGCTGGAAGCATCAGACATTTTTTATCTCTCTCTTAAGCGGCAGGAGGAAACAAACAAGTGTTAGATTTTTTTCCCCCCTTCTCTATACAAATTAAGAAAGAGGTTTCTTTTAAAATTCTGTGTTGCCATGATGACACCTGGCTCCACCTGAACTTAACTTTTCTCAAACTTTGAGCTAACCAATGTGTTTTTCTTATGGAAATGTTTGTCTTAAGTTATGTTAATGAACTATGTATTTGCCCTAGACTCTGTCTTTCTTCAAGTTCTGCTTAAGACTCAGAACCGCTAAGGGCTCAACAAACCTATGTGTTTGACTCATACCTTGTTCTCCTAATCTATGTTAATGAAACTATATATTTACTTGGAAACTTGCTTTCTTCAAGATTCATGTCAATCGTTTTATGGCCCAGGATGACTCACCTGGTGCCAATGTTATCTCAAAATGCATGTTGTGGGTGAGGAGCCTGATGCCATTCTGAGTTTTGAGACATCTCCTTTCTCTAATTAACAGCTTGCTGATAGGTATATCAGAGGATGAGATGGTTGGATGGCCCACTGACTCAATGGACATGAGTTTGAGTAAACTCCAGGAGTTGGTGACGGACAGGGAGGCCTGGCGTGTTGCAGTCCATGGGGTTGCAAAGATTCGGACACGACTCAGTGACTGAAATGACTGATAGGTATATAACATACTGCTAAAGGCTAGCAGAGGGGCACTCTTTCTGCCCCCTTCTGATGTCTATGTCAGAAGCTTTCGCTATCTCTTTTTTACCATAATAAAACTTTATTACACAAAAGCTCTGAGCGATCAAGCCTTGTCACTGGCCCTGGATTGAATTCTTCACCTCTGGAGGCCAAGAATCCCAGCCTCTTTTGTGGTTCAGCAACTTTTCACCAGTGATGGCAAAGAAGAGTCTTTCTCTAATAGATACTTTATAAATATTCTCTGAATAGCTTATTGTGGGGGTAGCTTCTTGATCTTCTGTTGTAGCAGGATTGTGCAAACTTGAATCCAGAAGCTGCCTGATTGTGGCCGGATTTTCCTGGAAATACTTTCTGAAAGTGTACCACAGAGTACTATTCTAATCCTCATAACAATTTGTGAACACCTTCTTCCCTATATTAAACTTATTGCTATTTAAAATGGGCTTTCCCCTTGGCTCAGTGGTAAAAGAATCTGCCTGCAATGCAGGAGTTGCAGAAGATACAGATTTGATCCCTGGGCTAGGAAGATCTCCTGGAGGAGGGCATGGCAACCCACTGCAGTATTCTTGCCTGCAGAACCCCATGGACAGAGGAGCCTGACGGGCTGCAATCCACAGAGTTGCAGAATCAGAAACAACTGAAGTGACTAAGCACACATTCACTATTTAAAATACCCAGAGTGTTTTCTGTTTGAGTGAACCAATACAGCGTCTGGTACCAGAGTACGCTGCAAGCAACAGACCTCAAGATTGGTAATTAGGAATTCATTATTTGACCGAGTTGGATTTGAAGGCAATGTGGAGCAGGTTACCATTAGAAAATGACCCATTATTCCATGACATCAACTATTAAAATAGACCAAGTGATGGTTGCCATAGCATATTATGATGAGCATAAATTACACAAGGACTGTGGCATGGAGATGGTTTCTGCACACTCTCAGTTCAGTTCACTTCTCAGTCGTGTCTGACTCTTTGCAACCCCATGGATTGCAGCATGCCAGGCTTCTCTGTCCATCACCAACTCTCAGAGCTTGTGCAAATTCATGTCCATTGAGTCGGTGATGCCATCCAACCATCTCATCTTCTGTCATCCCCTTCTCCTGCCTTCAATCTTTCCCAGCATCAGGGTCTTTTCCAATGAATCAGTCCTTCACATCAGGTGGCTGAAGTATTGGAGCTTCAGGTTTGGCATCTTCACTCTCTGCTAGAGAGAAAATGATGGAATCAGGCAGTATCATCTGAGTCAGAGGGTTTCAGTGATGACCCTAAAAAAAAAAACCTTTTATATCTTGTAGTCACAGGGTTTAGGTAAGTAATTCTCAGGTACAGGATCTGATTGTGTAATTTCTTAAATTTCAACAGATTTATTTTACATTCTCAACATACCACTTGTGGAAGTTAAGATTTATTTGGAAGAAGGGAAGTTGGGATATGGAATGGAGGCATTTTGGAGGATTCAGAGACATCTGAGTACCTCAAACTCCAGAATTTCACAGAACTTCCCATATCAGCAGAAATTGCTCTTCTTCATATGTCTAAAGGTCTGGTCTACACTGCTTGAAAACCTTGTGTTAAACACACGTGAGCTTGCTATCTGGCAGGTAGACACCATTTCTGGTTTTCAATCCCTCTCAATTCCTCATTGCCTTCTCCTGTAACGAGAACCAGAATGCTTGCTGGTTGGCAATCTGTCCCCAGTGCACAAAGGCAAGGAGACACTGAAGGAAAAGGCAGATTACTCCAGAGTGGTGGGTGTCGGAAGTGGCAACTTAGGTATCCTTTTCTTGTGCACGCTCAATCGCTAAGTCGTGTCTGACTCTGTGACTCCATGGACGGTAGCCCGCCAGGCTCCTCTGTCCATGGGATCTCTCAGGCCATAATATGGTGAAAGTGAAAGTGAAACTGGAATGAGTTGCTCTTTCCTTCTCCAGGGGATCTTCCTGACCCAGGAATCAAACCTGCATCTCCTGAGACTCCTGCATTCGCAGGTAGTCTTTATCACTGAACCATCTAGGAAGCCCCAGCTTTCTTGTACTGTTTCCTGTATTTTCATATTTTCTCCTTGTATTGACTTTCAGAAAATTCTCTTTGCTCCTACGAAACAAAACATATAAATGAATTGTGAGAATGAAGTGTTTCTTTTCTCAGGATACTTTCACTATTGCATGATTGAAACCTCAAGTTATGAATGTATGATAATCAAACTTCAGGAATCAGAGAGAATTTTGAGAAAAAATTCACTCTAAAAATTCACCTGAGATTGTGGTGCGATGCAAACGGTATGGGTTTCAGATTCCAAATTGTGAGGTTGATTTGGCGAAAAGGTTTAGATGGGGAAAGGCTGCTATTTTCTATTATACTTGGAGGTTAGCAGTACATTTTTAGTTCCTTAATAGAAGCCAATGATGTAAATGTGATTTACAAGTAGCGTATTTCAGGAATGGTGAAATACATAAAGACAGCATTATTCACGCAACTCCATCATAACAATATGACTCCCTTTGGCAAAATTTCTTTCAAAGGCTTATGAGCCTGATAATTCTTCAGTGAAAAGATTCTACCAGACAGGGGCTTAGGTATCTCTAGAAGGCCCAAAGAGGCAAGTGCTGAATAAGATGTAATCTTAGGGTTTTAAATTAAGTTTAACAAAGCCTGTAGGATAATTGAGTCCAAAATTCTCTGCAAGATTAATGTTTGTGGCTCTAAGAAAAGATTTCTGTAGAGATTAGGCTCTCTTTGGGGCAGAATGTCATTACAACAGTAAATACATAGCTGGAGAGAAACCGAAGTTCATGGGCGTGTTTCAGTCCCATAGGTTGAGTTATTGCTGTAACTCTTCTGTCTTGCATTCTCTGTATGGAGGCCTGGAATTCTTTGATTTCCTGAGTAAAAGGTCTGATACTGACAAATACAAACTCTCCCTATACTCGGAGGATGAAATTATCTGAGTTGTTAAGAGCAAACGTCACAGACCACTCTGCTGTTTGGATTATAGAAAATTATCAGAGCAAAGAAATGATATGGATATAGAGCAAAGTAGACACTGTTAGGTCTAAAGTAATGATGATCACGCCTGTACTGGACATGTCACATTGTCACTGTTGACCCAGTTTTGTTTGATCGGGGGATGCAGCCAGCCTTGGGCTTGGATAGGTCTTTGCTGTGTATTTTAGAATGAGGTCTGCAAGTTGCCATGGAACGCGGCTTCAGTGATTGTGAGGCTTGGTTTGTTTGGCTTCCCTTAAGCTGTAGTAATAAACATGCATGGCATGTTGAAAAATCTCCTTTAGGTTTCCTCACTAGTCAGACTAGAGATGTAAACATTGCACAAAGCCTGCTGTGATCTTCATAAGACTCAGTTGTCAATCATATGCATTCCTCTCCCCCAGTCAATCAAACTGTTCAAGCATCTCTCCCACAGGCCCCTACTGAAATAAGTCATCTACAGAATGAGATAGCTGCTCACCTCCTGTCTCTCCTAGTAGATGTGGGGAGTTCAAACTGTTTGTAGCATGACCGTATCTGCATCTACATGGCATCGTGTCTGCTGGCACTCTAACTTCTGGTCTTTCAAATGATACTCAATTAATACGCTATGGTAGTTGCATGATAAGAGCTTCATAAAATGGTGTCTGGTATCTGTTCAGTGCCAGAGTCTCAAGTTGAGGAAGTAAAACATGGTTATTACCTGACATCTGCTCTTACCAAATGTTTCCTATTTCTTTATCTTATACCTACTCTCTATTTATAGGTCACAAAGAAGAGATTGTGGTCCCACATTTTACAGTAATTTGACTGGGGCTGTGCAACTGAAATTGGACAATTGAAATGCTTTCTTTTTGTTACCTCATACCTACATTCCCTGGTGGCTTAAATGGCATAGAATTTGCCTGAAGTGCAGGAGAACCAGGTTCAATCCCTGGGTCAGGAAGATCCCCTGGAGATGGGAATGGCTACACACTCCAGTATTCTTGCCTGGAGAATTCCATGGACAGAGGAGCGTGGTGGGTCACAGGCCATGGGGTAGAGTCCTCATGACTAAGTGACTAACACTTTCTGTTTCACACTCTAGCTAGAGGCTCAGAGCAGAGGTTATATACCCCAAATTACCCTTTGCTGCTCTTCTTTCTGCGTTTAATCTAAAGAGGAACGTTGAAAGGAAACACGCACTAAGTAGTGAATGAAGGTGTGGCAGATAGATCTTATGGTGTCCCCCGCTATTATTCTCCTGAAACTCTTGCCTTTTTATAATCTGTGGGCTGGACCTGTGCCTTGCTGCTAATCAATAACATAAGGCAACCATGATGGGATGTCATGCCCTTGATTGTTACGTTAAAAGGCAAAGGTGAAAAGACTTTGCATATATGTTGCAGGTCCCAAATCCGTGATTTTGAAATAATCAATAGGGAGCTTATCAGGTGAAATGAGGTGAAAACCCTCAAAAAAGAAACTGGGCCTTCCCAGAGTAACAACTCTCCTGCTGGCCTTGCAGAAGCGTGCATTGGGATGGGATTGCCAGTAGGGAGGGCCATGTGGTGGTGAGCTGGCAGCACCTTCCGTGAGCTGAGGTTCTCAACGTTGAGACTATGAGGAACTGAATTCTGCCAGCAACCTCATGGACTCGGAAAAGGACCCCTCATCTCAGATGAGAAGGTGGCTATGGCTGCCACCCTGGTTATAGCCAGTGAGACCCTCAGCAGAGGACCCAGGTAAGACTCCTGACCCATGGAAAAAGGGAGATAATAAATGTGTGTTTGAAACTGCTAGTTTTGTTATGTCCTAACAAACAAAACCAAAAAACTTCATTCAGAGGTAATGTATGAGGTTTAAAATTTTTATGACTGTAGATTCAAGTGAGAGGGGAGCACAGACTTTCTGATCACATAAAACAAGTAAAAGATGAAGGACACCCTTTTTCACATTTGCACCTGTGATGGGAGACTTGCAGCCAGGTAGGCCCAAGTTATTAATCTGCCATTTAGTAAAGGATTAGCCAAATGATTTGGAGCAAGTTCTCTAACTTTTTTAAACTTGTCTCCTCACTAGAAAGGGAGAATAACAACAACAACAACTTTGTAATATTGTTTTGGAGGGTAAAAGTAGTATTTGTAAAATGCCTAGCCTATAGTTTATTAAAAATAAAAATTCTATCTTGAAATTCACCAAGCTGTTCTTTACATTTGCAATGCTCCTCTTTCTTTTGTGTATATCTTCACATCTCACATATACTTTTAGACAGCTCACATTGCTTTGTGATTACATTTTGCCAGTCCCTGAACTAGACTGAAAGCTCCTGGAAGGCAGGAACATGTCATATTCTTTGTGTTCCTAGCATGTAGCCCAAGCCTTGGCATCATGGAGATGCTCCTGAAACACTGCAGCTCACCTGGATCTTCCCTTCTGAACACAGATGTGTTTGTTGTCTGTATCACTCATTTGGTAATTAAGGACTATCTTTCCTATTTTTCAAATGTTAATTATACTCTTGTTATTGAATTTTCACACTCAAAGTTCAGTTAGCAAACAGATTATAAACACCTTCAGGTGAAAAATGACACATATTATATCTTTATATCTCATACTTCGCCTATAACAATGAAAGCACATGGTCCATTTGTTAAAAGAATAAAAGGCTGAGGAATTTGGGTAGGGATATTAAATTAAATGGACCTAAATTAAATATCTCTGGGTTAAAATAATGTGAATTTTTACTTAGAGTCTAAATACTTTGAAGGTATGATATTTGCTATATCAGGTAGGTTTATTTTTTTTTTTTATGGTTTTTTAAAAAAATTTTATTTAATTTTTAAACTTTACATAATTGTATTAGTTTTGCCAAATATCAAAATGAATCCACCACAGGTATACATGTGTTCCCCATCCTGAACCCTCCTCCCTCCTCCCTCCCCATACCCTCCCTCTGGGTCATCCCAGTGCTCTAGCCCCAAGCATCCAGTATCGTGCATCGAACCTGGACTGGCATCTCGTTTCATACATGATATTTTACATGTTTCAATGCCATTCTCCCAAATCTTCCCACCCTCTCCCTCTCCCACAGAGTCCATAAGACTGTTCTATACATCACTGTCTCTTTTGCTGTCTCATACACAGGGTTATTGTTACCATCTTTCTAAATTCCATATATATGCGTTAGTATACTGTATTGGTGTTTTTCCTTCTGGCTTACTTCACTCTGTATAATAGGCTCCAGTTTCATCCACCTCATTAGAACTGATTCAAATGTATTCTTTTTAATAGCTGAGTAATACTCCATTGTGTATATGTACCACAGCTTTCTCATCCATTCATCTGCTGATGGACATCTAGGTTGCTTCCATGTCCTGGCTATTATAAACAGTGCTGTGATGAACATTGGGGTACATGTGTCTCTTTCCCTTCTGGTTTCCTCAGTGTGTATGCCCAGCAGTGGGATTGCTGGATCATAAGGCAGTTCTATTTCCAGTTTTTTAAGGAATCTCCACACTGTTCTCCATAGTGGCTGTACTAGTTTGCATTCCCACCAACAGTGTAAGAGGGTTCCCTTTTCTCCACACCCTCTCCAGCATTTATTATTTGTAATCTTTTGGATCGCAGCCATTCTGACTGGTGTGAAATGGTACCTCATAGTGGTTTTGATTTGCATTTCTCTGATAATGAGTGATGTTGAGCATCTTTTCATGTGTTTGTTAGCCATCTGTATGTCTTCTTTGGAGAAATGTCTATTTAGTTCTTTGGCTCATTTTTTGATTGGGTCATTTATTTTTCTGGACTTGAGCTGTAGGAGTTGCTTGTATATTTTTGAGATTAGTTGTTTGTCAGTTGCTTCAAATAAAAGCAAAAATAAACAAATGGGACCTAATTAAACTTAAAAGCTTCTGCACATCAAAGGAAACTATTAGCAAGGTGAAAAGACAGCCTTCAGAATGGGAGAAAATAATAGCAAATGAAGCAACTGACAAACAACTAATCTCAGGTAGGTTTATTGATGTCCCCTTTTTTGATACACTGAAGTATCAGTGTATCATTTCACTTCAGTGTATTGTACCAAACAGTTTTGTGGTATTATGAGGTGTGAAATCTAGCCTGGGAATTTTAATGAAAAATTAGTCCTGAAGAGCTTTTTGAATTTGATTTTTAGTTGGAACTCATCTTATTTGCATTTTATTGCAGATTAATTTTGAACTAATTTAAGATTAAATGAATGAGAATAATTTTAAAATTAAGAAACTAACTTAACCATAGGAAGTAGTTACTTCTCAGTGTGAAATAAAATATTATTTTCATCTCAGAGGTCATTCTATTAGCTAAGAAAAAAATTTTTTTAAAGGCTTCCTGAAGGAAATTAATTTATATTAAAGAACATATGTTAATTTAACATATTAACATATGTTAATATAACTATTAGATAACTAATTTAACATATTAAAGAACATATTTTAATTTAACTATTGATGATAACTAGTTAACTATTAACTAATTTAACTGTTGAAAACTTGTCACTTGGATTTACTAACTGAAGAAATGTAACCAAATATCTCTTTGTCTTCATGATTTGTCTTCATGATTTATCTCCAATTATTGTCCAGTCTGTTTTCATATTTTCTAATTGTCATGCATTTAGGCTTCTTTAGAAATATTCTATCATTATTTATTAGATATATAGAAAGCTATTAAGATGTCATGAAGTTTTCTCTTTGTTAATTTTATATAATAATATCTTTTTACATGCTAAACTGTTGAGTTATCAGCTATCTATTTAACTTTTTTTGGTTTTATTATTTTGTTTGTATATTGATCTTGTATACTGGGATTTTGATGGATACACTGTTTCAAAAGATTTTTTTTAATTTATGGTAATTCCTGGGCGTCCAGTGGCAGTGCTTTCGCTGCTGGGCCTGGGGTCAGTCCCTGGTCATGGAACTAAGATCCCTCAAGCTGCAAGGTGCAGCCAATAAGTAAATAAACACATGAATCAATAAAATAAAATTCCTTTGGATTTTCTGCCTAGACAGTCAAGTCATGCCAAAGAGATATATTTGCCTTCCTCTCCAATAGGCATGTCTTTTATTTTTCTTGCCTTTATGCACTGGTCAGGACTGATGATAACTGGGAGGGTTGAGGACAGATATCCTTGTCTCACTCCCAGTCTTAGGAAGGAATCATTTAATATTGGATTCCTAGCTTGCTGAGACTTTCTCTAATGAATGGATTTTGACTTCTGTAGTATACCTTTTCTGCTTCTTGCTCATTATGAGAATGGTTGCCTGGCTCCCCTCAACCTATGTAAACAGAAATTCCCATTATTTATATTTGAATCCCCTTAGGAAACATGTGCCTCGCCTAGAAGAAAGTATAATTTTTCCATTTTCAAAACCAGAACATGAGAGAAAAGAAAATTTAATTGTTACTCACTCACTGACAATGAGTAAATTGCTTACTTCATCTACAAAAATACTGAACTAGCTATCTTGTAAGGTTCTTTTCAATTGTTGTACTTTACAGTGCTAAGAAGGTAGAGTGCTTCTATGTTTGCAATTGGAAATCAGAAAGTTTTGAAGCAAGCTAGAACTGCTCTGAAAATATAGGTCTAGGTAGGGCAATAGAACAAGAGGAAGTAGGCAGTGTTGGACAGCATGAAGGTACTAGGTGCTTAAGAAACCGTATGTGTACAAAACTGGAATGCTCAAAAGACAGACAAAGGAGCATTAAAAGAAACACTAAATTTCATGAATGACTAGGACAATTATCTAGCTTATCTATGTCATAACAGTTATAATCACTCAAATATATCGTATGTTTGAAAACATCAATTACATTAATGCAAAGACATAAATTCTTATTGTTAAGGTATTCTGTAAGAAGTTAATGGAATATATTTTTACATGAAAAGAAGACAGATTTTCTACACTGAGAGAGATACATTATTCTATATTATTCAGCCTTTTGGAAGAAATTTTGTCTTACTTCCAAAAGGTCCAGGTAAATTCCCAACTTCACTTTCCAAATTTGATAAATTACACAAAAGTTTCCTGGACTTTATCTTGGTCATTCATTTTTTTTTTTATCTGAAGATTTCCTAAAGATGCTTTTGCTTTATAGATCTTGGTGGATTTATTATTAGGTAAAGTAATTTCCCTGGACAAGGAAATGGCAACCCACTCCAGTATTCTTGCCTGGAAAATTCCATGGACAGAGGAGCCTAGCAGGCCACAATCTATGGGGTTGCAAAGTCATACACAACTGAGTATACACACAAAGTAGTTTACCAACTCATTTATCATTCCATGGCGATTTGTTGTGTTTCTTCGTTTGTTAACAGTTAAACTAAAATCAGTGATTTTCACTGCAGCAAACAGGCTTAGATTCCAGTATTTTATCAATAGCCAGATTTATCTCTTGAGTTGTAGCTTACTACCTTGTCAGGCAGTCCAAATGGCCTCCTGGTAAAATGTATTGTGTTATAATGATTTTAAGAGTTAACCATATCCTGGGTCTGAGATATTTTGAGTATCTAGTATCTTTTTAAATTTTTAGTCAGTTGCTTGAGAAATTTTAAAAGTTGGATAGATAGGTATTGACTGCTTGATATACCATCTATGAGGAATTTGGAAAATGTCTCTTAAAGAAAATGCTTTATTGAAAAACTCCTTTATGGTATCTATACATTTTTAAGAAGAACCACAAGTGATAAGAGTTACTTTTAGTTGTTAAATGACTTTTTAAGCATTAACCAAAACTTAAAAGATATGTACTGTGGGTCTGTAAGATGGTAAAAAACGTGTTTTGCTGCATAGTCTATTAATAGCTTTGATATGTCTTAGTGAAACAATTCTGGGAAGTGGAAACTTAATTAGCTGGCTGACTCAATTTAAAAGAGATTTTTCAAGTGCTATCCCCCAAAGCATTAACTTCAGAAAATTCCAGCTGGAACCCAGGATTTAGCCGAGGTACATATTTTATGACAATTATCCCATAATAAATTTGCAAAACCACAGTTCATAGATGCTTTCTGCTGCTAGTTTCTATACTCTGCTGTAGTTGCTTAGCCCTGAAAATCTGAAATGATGTGGGATTGTGTTTAAGTCTACTGGTTTGAAGAGATGTAGCCCTTTGCAAAGTGAGGCCCTCACAGATGGTCCAGCCTCGGGAAGGGTCAGTGATTTCTCCCTGATCAATATTTTCTACAGTTTTGTTTTGGGAAGGCCTGGAGCTACTGGGGAGATTGACTCCTGAGAAATAAAGGTTTCCTCATCCAGGCTGGATCAGAAAGTTGAATGTATGCCAACGAACTTGGGTAAACGCATATCATGGGAAGTTGAGGCCATTTTTAAAAAAAAACTACTAAGGACAGAAATGTTTTTTCATCTAAGAAAATAGGTTCATTTGAAAAGTACAGTAACAGTGGTAGTAGTAATGTGGGCTCATTTCTTTCTTCCTCCTGATGTTTCTGAGGGGGCTGAACTTGTGAAACACTGTGTTCCTCCCCACCTCTTAGCTACCTACCTTACTCCAGTTGAAAGGGGTGCTTATGTCTGGCGAATTTATGAAGACATTAAGCCAGGAGTGAATACCCTCTGCTCCTTTACTCAGGAAGTATGAACATAGTCAAGTTCTTTTTGTGGAAAGGCCATTTAGTTCTTACATTAAGTTCTCCACTCCAATTTAGTCTTTATGAATTATTACAGTGATATTTTGGTCTTCCCTTTCTTTTATTTCTAAATGCATCCAGAATCTGGACACAGAAGTATATCCTATTTCTTGGGCCTCCTGGGAGACCCCAGCAATAACATCAACTTACATGTACAGGGTGGTTCATGGGCATCCAGTCCCAAGTAGTCCTCGTTACTCCTGTCAAGATAGAGATCTTCCTCACACTTGAAATGTGCCCAATGCCTTTATCCTGCTGCTGCTGCTGCTGCTGAGTCGCTTCAGTCGTGTCCGACTCTGTGCGAGCCCATAGACGGCAGCCCACCAGGCTCCCCCGTCCCTGGGATTCTCCAGGCAAGAACACTGGAGTGGGTTGCCATTTCCTTCTCCAATGCATGAACGTGAAAAGTGAAAGTGAAGTCGCTCAGTCGTGTCCAACTCTTCGTGACCCCATGGACTGCATCCTACCAGGCTCCTCTGTCCGTGGGGTTTTCCAAGCAAGAGTACTGGAGTGGGTCGCCATTGCCTTCTCTGGCCTTTATTCTAGGTAACTGTAATTTTATAACCTTAATATTTTAATTTTAATAAGGGCAAAATCTCCATAGTTAGAATAGAATTATAGAGTTCTAAGGAATAGGTACATGTTTTAAGGAAATACCTTTTTATGCAGAATTTTCTATAATGCATAATTCTCCCCAAACCCAAATCTCCCACATAGTTCACACATTGAACAAACACGATTCTTTTTGTTAATATTTCCCAAAGCCACAACATCAATTCCATGTGGATTGCTTTCTTGGAACTCAGGGCATTATTTCTTTTGCTGAGAAATGGAGTAATCTGTGAACACTTATTTTTTTGGTGGCTTAAAATTATTTTTTTCTGTTTTTCCTTTTTGAGAGATCCATTAATTTTTCGAGGTTCAACAAGGACAAAGTCTAGGTTGCGGCCATGTACATGGTACTTTCTGCCTATCTGCTGGGACTGGCTGCTGGGTAGTTTTGGCTTAGAGTCTCCCATAATGTTGCAGTCCAGTTGCCTACCACCTATAGTCCTCCGAAGGCTTGGCTGGTCTTAGAGGATCTGCTTTTAAGATCACTTACATGTTTGTTGGCAGAAGGCCCCTCAGTTCTTCACAACATGGGCCTCTGCATTGGGATTTTTATGATGCGACTTTTGGCTTCTTCTGAAGCAAATGATCCAGGAGATAGAAGAAGCAAGATGGTAGCTGTGATGTCTTTCATAACCTAATATCAGAAGCTAAATGTCATCACTTCTGCCATGTTCTGTCGATCACATAGAACAACACTAGTATAACACGAGTAGGAATTACACAGGGACTTGAATACAAAGAGGCAGCTGTCATTGGGGTCATTTTAGAAGAGGCTATCATATGGATTTAGGATTAAGATAACTAGTTTTCAGTTTTAGCTCTCCCATTAACTATAGCTCATATGATTGTTTGTATATATGCCCTTACAAAGAGGTCATTTTTACCTCTTGGCTTCTCAGCCATGATTTCTAGGAATGCCCTTTCTAAAACATTTGTCACCAGGCTTCCATTCTTCTACTGTTTTGTCTTTGGCCTAAAAAGAATCACATTATAGCAACAGTGGCCGTCATTGACTGTGGGGACAGGTCAGGAACAACACTCAGAAACAGAAGATATTTGAAACCTAAAATGAGTTGCAAAAGCTGATCATGTGCATTCTATATATTAGTCTTGAAACTAATAAGATCATTGCCCTAGAGTTGAATTTCAGCTTAGGAATTTTCTCTTGTAAATTTTCAAAAATAGTTTTATAAACATTGTCCCTTAACTCAAATTTTATTCAGTACATAAATTTTGCTGAGTCCAGACCTCTTTTGAAAATTGCCCTCATATTTATCAAAGTGCAGAACATCCTAGATATTAATGGCAGTTAATAGTTAATGAAGTTAAAACAAGAAAATCATTATCTTTTCACTTTAACTTTATTTTATTATCTTTTATTCATGGTTTGGTACATTTGCTGGACATTTTTGATATGAAAATCTGCTCAGCCTGTTATTTTTCCTGTACAGCAAATTCTCTGATTATGCCTCCCCCCTTCAATGAGGCCCAGGAGATTTTCTTTAACATACAAATGGAAGAGCAATTTAGCTCTAAATTATAATCACTAATTTCATGAAAATTTGAGATAATGAATTTTTAGGATTTTTTAATGGGTAATAATAACAAGTAGAAATTGTAGAATACTCCATGCCTTGTTAGTGTTCTCTTCTTAATTATATTTAGCACTCTGAAGTCTTATTGCTAAAACACACATATGAACCAAACTAATTCAATTAATTTGTACATATTTTAGGAACTGCATCTATTAAGCCAAACAATGCCAAGACTCTGATAGAGTTTAAATGGCTGTGCTTAGAAGATAACAGCATTTCTTTAACTATAATTATTCCTAAGGCTTGAAAGTGATGTATATATAGCAAGCCATTTCTTCCTTTCTGTAAATGTTTATGTGGAGGAAGATAAATATGATTAAGAAGTAAAATAATGAAATGTCACTTGGTTTTTATTTATGGCCATTTTATACTAAATTTTGATCTGAAATATCTCTGAGAGTTTAACATGTAAAATTTGGTATCATTAAGAATGGGGGCATCCCAGGTGGCACAGAGGTAAAGAGTCTGTCTGCCAATGCAGGAGATGCAAGAGACCTGGGTTCAGTCCTTGGATCGGGAAGATCCCCTGGAGGAGGAAATGGCAACCCACTCCAGTATTCTTGCCTAGAAAGTTACATGGACTGAGGAGCCTGGTTGGCTGCAGCCCATGGAGTTGTAAAGAGTTGGACACGACTGAGCAGCCATGCATACACTCACAGTGAACATAATATGTAGAACATACTAAGTGCTTTGTGAAATAATGAGTCAGGGAAACTATCTATGACCCTGCCTCAAAATAAACAGAGATACATAGCCTATAAATAGTAAATAACTTAACTGAAATGTATAGTATTAATATTGGAAAGTGGGGAGTTGAGTTTAACAATGGGTGTTAAAAACGTATGTCAGATAAGAGGTAGAGGATCTTTCATTTGGCCTTGGGAGGGCAAATGAAATGTGTGGCCATATTTCTATTTATAGGAGGTAGCTGAGTGTTTGGAGGTGGGTGGTACCAGGTCTAAATGTCCTCTAGTTTCTCCTACCTTTGAATAGACTTGTCCTAGAAGACAATGGCAAGCCACTCCAGTACTCTGGCCTAGAAAATCCCATGGGCGGAGGAGCCTGGTAGGCTGCAGTCCATGGGGTAACTACGAGTCGGACGTGACTGAGCGACTTCACTTTCACTTTTCACTTTCACGCATTGGAGAAGGAAATGGCAACCCACTCCCGCGTTCTTGCCTGGAGAATCTCAGGGATGGGGGAGCCTGGTGGGCTGCCGCCTATGGGGTTGCACAGAGTTGGATACGACTGAAGCGACTTAGCAGCAGCAGCAGCAGCAGTGATATTAAACATGTCCAACCCTGTGTGTTGGAAAGACCTCATATAGGCACTTCCAGTAAGCATGAAGATTGGTAAAACTAAATGTGTTTGGTAAGATTTCAGTAATATTCTTCTATTTACTGGTTATATGACCTTAAAAAGAGGTAATTTCCCCTGGTTTGCTACTTAGTCTCTTCATTTGTATAATGAAGATTTTATTGCTTGTTGTGAAGAACAAGAATAGGCTTTTATTACTAGGAACAGTGTTTGAAAGGTCAAAAAATGTTAAAGATAGAAGAAAAAGGACCTTTTTGAAGATGTGATCTGTAAAGAGGAACCTCTGATCCATCTGGGGGTAGGAAACAGAAGTTGCAGGGAGAAAGAGAGAGAGAATGAATCACAGAATGAAAATAAACTTTTTAATGTTTTTATAGCAATCAATGGGCAATATAGTTAAGATATTTTTTAAATAGCCTAAAATGAAATTATCTGTAAGTTGTCATCTAAAAAAATTAATTTAGGTTAATTTCTCCAAGGAACAAGTGAAGCAATATGTTATATAATTATCTAGTGAATATTATTTTTATTATAAATTATATGTATTAATACCATATTGTTTCTCACCTATTTAATTTATTCTTAAATTATTTTCCTAAGCTTTAGGTTTACATATTATTGTACTCTGAGGTACTAATAATAGTACTTTTCTTTCTTTCTCCTACTCTAAATTTATGTCTGGTTTATTTCATCTAGCTTCTTTGACTGTGCCCATGAACTGATGTCACAGTATCAATATATGCAATCTCCATGACAACTAGTCTAGGAAGTTTCTACTGACATACCTTTAAGCAATCTGATTCTTTCTTTGGCTCTGTTCAGTCTACTGATGAGCACATCAAAGCATTCTTCATTTCTCTTACAGTATTTTTGATTTCTGTCATTTTCTTTCTATTCTTTCATAGAATTTCCATCTTTCTGCCTATATGATTTATCTTTTCTTGGATACTGTTTACTCTTTCCATTAGGAACCTTAGCATATGAATCTTGCGGTTTCAGAGTCCCTATATGATAATTCCCACATTTGTGTCATATCTGAGTTGGTTCTGAAGATGGCTTTGTTTTTTCAGATTGTTTTTTCTTGCCTTTTAGCACACATCTGTTTCATTCCCTGTTGTCAGGGTACAGCCCTTCAGGGACTTCAGCTGATCATCTGGTATGGTTATAGGAGCCTGTTCCTTGGAAGGCTCCTGGTGCCTTTCATCTTAATGCTGAGAGACTGTAGAAAATTCCATCCTGCTGTCAGAGGCGGGTTTCTGTTTTCTTTCGCTCATTAAAGTTGGTGGTAAGAGAAATAAAAATGGTTTATGAATGGAAAAAGACCTTTAAAAATCACATAAATGCCTTCAATAAGTCATTCAGTTTAGTTCAGTTGTTCAGTCGTGTCTGACTCTCTGCGACCCCATGGACTACAGCTCGCCAGGCTTCCCTGTCCATCACCAACTCCTGGAGCTTGCTAAAACTCATGTCCATTGAGTCAGTGATGCCATCCTATCATCTCATCCTCTGTAATCTCCTCCTCCTGCCTTCAATCTTTCCCAGCATCAGGGTCTTTTCCAATGAGTCAGTTCTTCAAATCAGGTAGCCAAAGTATTGGAACTTCAGCTTCAGCATCAGTCCTTCCAATAAATATTCAGGACTAATCTCCTTTAGGATAGACTGGTTGGATCTCCTTGCAGTCCAAGGGACTCTCAAGAGTCTTCTCCAACACCACAGTTCAAAAGCATCAATTTTTCGGCACTCAGCTTTCTTTATAGTCCAGCTCTCACATCCATACATGACTACTGGAAAAACCATATCTTTGACTAGACGGACATTTGTTGGCAAAGTAATTTCTCTGCTTTTTAATATGCTGTCTAGGTTGGTCATAGCTTTTCTTCCAAGGAGCAAGTGTCACCATCTGAAGTGATTTTGGAGCCTAAGAAAATAAAGTCTGTCACTGTTTCCATTGTTTTCCCATCTATTTGCCATGAAGTGATGGGACTGGATGCCATGATCTTCATTTTTGAATGTTGAGTTTTAAGCCAACTTTTCCACTCTCCTCTTTCACTTTCATCAAGAAGCTCTTTACCTCTTCTTCGGTTTGTGCCATAAAGGTGGTGTCATCTGTGTGTCTGAGATTATTGATATTTCTCCCGGCAATCTTGATTCCAGCTTGTGCTTCATCCAGCCCAGCATTTCGCATGACGTACTCTGCATATAAGTTAAATAAACAGGGTGACAGTATACAGCCTTGATGTACTCCTTTCCCCATTTGGAACCAGTCTGTTGTTCCATGTCCAGTGGACCAAAACCATGCTGATGTCAGTTCACATCATGCTGAAGTCATTACAGAGCATCACAGTTTAGGTTACAGGGATGTAAGGGTGTCAGCCTACAAGGCAACAGTTTTGTTGTTGTTCAGTCGTGCAATCATGTCTGACTCTTTGCAAACCCATGAACTGCAGCATGCCAGTTTTCCTGTCTTTTACTATTTCCTGGAATTTGCTCAAACTCATGTCCATTGAGTCAATGATGCCATTCAAACATCTCAACCTCTGTCGTCCCCACCTCCTCCTGCTCCCAATCTTTCCTAGCATCAAGGTCTTTTCCAGTGAGTCAGGTCTTCACACCAGGTGGGTCAAGTATTGGAGTTTCAGCTTCAGCAACAGTCCTTACAATGAATCAGATCAGATCAGATCAGATCAGTTGCTCAGTCATGTCTGACTCTTTGCAACCCCATGAATCGCAGCACGCCAGGCCTCCCTGTCCATCACCAACTCCTGGAGTTCACTGAGACTCACATTCATTGAGTCAGTGATGCCATCCAGCCATCTCATCCTCTGTCGTCCCCTTCTCCTCTTGCCCCCAATTCCTCCCAGCATTAGAGATTTTTCCAATGAGTCAACTCTTCACATGAGGTGGCCAAAGTACTGGAATTTCAGCTTTAGTATCATTCCTTCCAAAGAAATCCCAGGGCTGATCTCCTTCAGAATGGACTGGTTGGATCTCCTTGCAGTCCAAGGGACTCTCAAGAGTCTTCTCCAACACCACAGTGCAAAAGCATCAATTCTTCGGCGCTTAGCCTTCTTCACAGTCCAACTCTCACATCCATACATGACCACAGGAAAAACCATAGCCTTGACTAGACGAACCTCTGTTGGCAAAGTAATGTCTCTGCTTTTGAATATTCTGGGTTAATTTCCTTTAGGATTGATCTCCCTGCTGTCCAAAGGACTCTCAAGAGTCTTCTCTATCACCACAGTTTGAAAGCATTAATTCTTTGGTGCTCAGCCTTCGTTATGGTCCAACTTGTACATCTGTACAGGACTACTGGAAAAGCCATAGCTTTGACTATATGGACCTTTGTTGGCAACAGTAAAAGATTTTAATATTCACTGAGGAGATTAGATGAACCATTTTGAGAGTTGACTAGGGGTAGGAGGGCTTTTATAGGGTGAGACACTTTGCTTCCATTGTTTTCTCTAGTGGGTGTACAAACTATTATTAATAAGATCCATAGTTTTGGTTGTATTCTTCAAGGTTGCAGTGGAAATCAGAAAGATATGACAGTTGAACTTGATTAAGTAAGAAAATTACAAATTAATTTTTAATTTTGTTAATTTACGAAATAGGAAGCAGTGTGAGATCATTAGTTAAATGTTACAAATGTGACTTTGGTTGAGTGTTTCTATTTCATTTATTGTTAAAACTATCTTTTGACATCTCAAGATGAAAAATCACTCAAAAGTAGAAATCATTTTTAACAGAGTCAGTGATTAAGCCTGAAGGTACTAACAAAGCCTTGTTACAAAGAGTCTGGTATATATGATGGTATTCTCTGGAGTTTTTTTTTTTTTTGATAGATCTAAAGACTTGAATTCTAAAGGCTTAGAATTTGTTCTGATCATATATTGCATTACTGTTAAAAGCCCAGGCAATAAAAGTTATCCATTCTGTCTTCCTGGAATATTAAATTGATGACAAAATTGTAAATTTTTGTAGAATGTTCATCTGATTGATGTTACATTGTCAGATGTGTCCATTTAAAAGTAGCCTTTTGTGAACTCACAGTATGGGCACTGCCCAGTAATATTCTACTTCCTTAGAGGGGAGAAGGATGACATTTCTACATGCTTCTCCTTTTTCTTCAGACTTCTCCTGTTTTTCTGGGACTAGGGGCCAGTGCACTGGGTTAACCCAATTTTGGTCTTTCAACATTTTCCTAATAGCAGGTTATGATCAGAGTCAACATGCCTGTATCTCCAAAAAACTGCTCTGATTATCCTCACCTCCCGAAGGAGCAGAAACAAGACGCTTTACGGTTTTGAGGATCTTATGCAATTCACCTATGAAGTTTGTCACTACACCTACTATTTAGCTAGTGAGCTAGTCTTTGAGGAGCTACCTTGTTAGAACTTCAGAGATATTGCCCTTAATGTCTGAGATAAATCACTTAGAAAAATATCCTTAACACATAACTTTACGACCAGACTAAATATCTGTTCCATGAATAGTCAAAAAGAGATAAGACGGTGGGGAGAGAAAGATTAGAGAAGGAATGAGAGATTTAGCCAAAGAGGAAGTTTAAGTCAAGTTGATTTATGGAGGCATGGATTTTAATCCACAGATGATAAGGGTCCTGACAGCACACTAGAGATAAATTATTTCTCAAAAAGAAATGGCATTGAGGATTTCCCACTGATCAAGAGAAATGAACAGCATAAGGAATAAAAAATTGAGGGAGTTACCCAAAAGAAATAAAACCTCACAGAAAATAGGTTTGGTGTTTACAATTGCTATTCATAGATACACATCTTTTAGAGATAAAATGAAAGTGCTGTAAATAACAGAAAATTATTTTACCATTTTATCTGTTAGTTAAACAGACCTCACATAAAAGAGGCTAGGAAACTCTATACTATTGAGTCTTGCATGAAAAAAAAAATCAAGGGAATATAAATCACAGTATACAGCTGAGTACTTGCTTATTCAGGAGTGGATGAAAATTTCTGAATTATTTATGCTCCTCTGTGAGGCAAACCCCCTGCCTTTCAACACATATTATATTTGTGTTTTAGAAGAATGGCTGCCAGCTTTGGTTTATTAAGGGTACATGATTACTTTTGCATTTGTCTAAGAATTAAGTTTGAAATTTATGAGTGAGGGACCATTCACTCCCCCAGCAGGAAACAGCACACTCAAAAGGGTTTACCTAGAAATAACTTAATGAAAAGCTATTTATTAATACAGGAGTGAGTTCAGGGCAATGGGAACAAGTAAGGATTCATCAGGCAGACAGCACTAGGAGCTGCAGAGGCTATTATAATCCTTAGGCAGGAAGCAGCAGCCTTTGCCCGAAATAAGTTGGGAGAGGGAGGAGATGTGGGTCAGTAAGTACCCCAATTCCTCTTCTTCCCAGCCTTTGGTCTCCTTTCAGCATTTCCTATTGGTTAAACCCAACAGAAAGTCAGAGGGAAGAGAGCCTGTTTAGTCTGTAGAGGTTTCAGCCTCTGAAATAGAGACATAGGAAGAAGATTCATTTGGTAAATAAGATCCCTGATTTTGGGAAATAATTTACTTGATGCACCTATAGTAATCCAGGTGGATATTTTCAGTTGAAGCAGAAAAAAGTTAAGACCAGGAAAATAGGTTTAGAGGGAATCACAATTTGCCATTACACTCAGCTTCAAACTCAGGGTTCTGCCTGAAACATTTCCATTTTTCTTTCTACCTGTAAACAAAAGGGATGAGTCTGTCCACCTTCTTAGCTTAAATTTCCATTATCACACATTATTATGTGGTCAATTTATAAAGTCTGTACTTGATATAAATGTATATTCTATTTGAACGTGGTGTTATACAAACAGTAACATACATTCTTGCCAATTCAAGTTTTTCTAATTTTTGTACTTCAATTCTTTGATAATATTATTACTGATTATCTCAATTACTGATAGGTATTTTAAAAGTCCTCTAATAGACTGAAATTTGCCAATTTATTCTTATGATTGTTTTTCTATTTATTCTTTATATATTTTGAATATATGTCATCGGGGAATAAAAATTGAGATTTTTATATCTCCTGTGAGTTAAATATTTTTTCATAATGGAAAACTTTGTTATGCCTAACTATTCTTTTTACCATAAATTTCCCTTTGTTTCATGTTAATATAGTTTGAAAGACTTGTCAGAAATGTATGTTATATATGAAAGCAATTGATAGAGTAAATCTTGAGTTCTCATCACAAGGAAAATACATTTTTCTTCTTTTTAAAAAATTTGGTAACTATGTGAGATGATGGATGTTCACTACATTTATTGTGCTAAACCTCTCATGATGTAAGTCAAATCATTATGATGTACATCTTAAACTTATACAGTGCATATGTCAATTATATTTCAAGAAAACTGGAAGGAAAAAAATGTGGGTTATTTTTTAGACATGAAGTTTGTGATACTTTGTTCCACAGCAGTAGATAACTAATAGAGACATTAATATTGCTTTATTCTTATTTACTTTTGTCTACTAATGAACCCATCAAAGTCACTCTTCATTTCTCTTACAATGCTTTTGATTTCTGACATTTGCTTTTGATTCCTTCTTAAAGTTTCCATCTCTCTGTTTCCATTACCTAGATGTCCTTGCATGTCTTTATGTCTATTAGAGTTTAGCATATTGATCACAGTGGCTTTAAATTACAGCTTGATAGTTCCAAAGTCTGTTATATAGGAGTCAGGTTCTGATACTTTTGGTTTCTTTATATGATATTTTTGCCCTTTAGCATGGCTTAAAGTTTTTGTTGAAAGCTGTCCATAGTGTATCAGGTAAAAGAAGTTGAGGTAAATAGGCCTTTCGGAAAGTTTTACACTTATCTGGCTAGGAACTATGCTGTGTTTATTGTTTGCTGTAGCTGTAGGTGTCAGAGGTTAAAATTTCTGAGTGTTCCCCATTCTATGGATTTCCTGAGACTGTTTCTTGAGTTGGGTATGAGCCTTGCAGTTCTTTCAGCTGTAATCCCCTGTTATTTTCTAGGAACATGATTGATGTGATGATAAGATGTGAGGGCAGGCCAGGTGTTACGTAATCCTGTGATTAGGTCCTGGCCTTTTAGTGGACCTGAGCTCCTGGGCAGTGACTTTCACAAGAGCTTGTTTTTTCTGTTTTTTGTTTTGTTTTCCTTTGGGAGAGGGGTGAGTATATCCGTTTTCCCAGGTTGGTTGTGAAGTGAAGTGAAAGTCTCTCAGTTGTGTCCAACTCTTTGTGACTCCATGGACTGTATAGACCATGGCATTCTCCAGGCCAGGATACTGGAGTAGGTAGCTGTTCCCTTCTCCAGGGGATCTTCCCAACCCAGGGATTGAACCCTGGTCTGCCACATTGCAGGTGGATTCTTTACCACCTGAGCCACCAGGGAAGCCAGGCTCTAGTAAAATTCAAGCCAGTTAGTCAAAGTGGATTAAAGACCTAATTGAGAGGCTGGACACTGTACAACTCCTAGAGGAAAACATAGGCAGAACACTCTCTGACATAAACTGCAGCAATGTGTTTTTCGATCTGTCTCCCAGAATAATGGAAATAAAAGCAAAAACAAACAAATGGGACCTACTTAAACTCAACACTTTTTGTACAACAAAGGAAACAATAAACAAAATGAAAAGACAACCCCCATATTGGGAGAAAATATTTGCAAATGATGTGACCAACAGGGGATTAGTCTCTAAAATTTACAAACAGCTCAAGATGCTTAACAGCATCAAAACAAACTCCCAGTCAACAAATGGGCAGAAGATCTAAACAGACATTTCTCCAAAGAAAACATACAGATGGCCAAGAGGTACTTGAAGAGATGTACAACATCACTAATTATTAGAGGAATGCAAGTCAAAAACTACAATGAGATATCACCTCACATCAGCCAGAATGGCTATCATCAAAAAAAATCCACAAACAATAAATGCTAGAGAGAGTGTGGAGAGAAGGGAACCCTTCTACACTGCTCGGGGGAATGTACATTGGTACAGCCACTATGGAGAACAGTATGGAGGGTTAAAAAACTTAAAAAACTAAAATACAGTTACGATATGACTCTGCAATCCCACTCCTGGACATGGATTTGGAGAAAAACATGATCAAAAGGATAAATGCACCTCAGTGTTCATTGCAACACTGTTTATGATAGCCAAGACATGGAAGCAACCTAAATGTCTATCAACAGAGGAAGGGCTAAAGAAGATGTGATATATATATATATATATATATATATATATACAATGGAATATTACTCAACCATCCAAAAGAATGAAGCAACATGTAGCACATGGATGGACCTAGAGATTGTCATATTAAATGAAGTAAGTCAGACAAAGAAGGCGAAATATCAGGTGACATCCCTTATATATGGAATCCAAAAGAGGCCATTGAATTTCCTTTTGTTACATGGCTATAGATAATTCCATTCAACATCTGTTTAAATGAACAAAACATATGATTTTTTTTTTGAGGGGAAATGGGCAAGGAGCAAAGAAACACTGCCATTCTGAACTATTTTAGGATAAATTCTGATGGAGGTTCACAGGAATGTGCATGTAGTATAAATAATTTTAACCCACAAATATGCACAAGTTCTGAGCCTCAAGGGAGAACCTGCCTCTCACTACTTGAAATGGCCAAAGTTGAAATAGAATTTATTTGGAGTCCTCTTCTATATGTCAGCTTATTTCTATTAATAGTTTATTTTTATTTATTCCTCTTCAATGGTACCAACTTTATTTATGGATTTCCTATTAGGTCCTGTCTGGCTTTACATGTAGTCTCCCATGCCATATGTGATCATCAAAACTGAAGCTGCAGTTGTTTGCTTTCTAACGGTCTGAATTCCACATTCATTATATTCACTTTTGGTTGGTCAAGGAAGGTGTTAAAGGTATCTAAATTTGTACTCAATACACAATTCTCTTAATTTATAAATAAGGATATATGAATGAGGAACACCTTCTAAACTCACAGAGAGGCATATCTAAATGAGAAAAATATTTTGAAGCTGACTTCTGTTTTCAATTAAATATCCTTAGTGTATTAAAGACTATACTGATAGTACTGAAAAAAAGAAATTTTCAATAAGAATATTAGTGATCATTCTTTATAAAACTTTTTAAAACTCGAAGTAAAATGTTTATTACATAGTCATGTATATTACATACATGACTATGTAATAAACATATAAAATGTATATTACATAGTCATAGTATTTACAATGTGCTAAAGAGAAGGTTTCAGTTTTCTTAGAATAAGCATGAATCAAGCTAGTTCTGAAGAAAAATAATCACATGTTTATTGAAACACTGGAGGATTTTGTCCCCAGTGCCTATCATAGAGGTGAGGGCAGTCAATGTTTTTGTGCTTTTCAAATAGCTGCTCAAGGCTGAAATATAACCAAGATATGAACATTAACACTATGACACATTATTCTAAGGTTTTGAGTAATAATAAGGCATTGAAAATAATTTCAATAAGGTATTGGAATTATTGATGGTTTGTTAATATTGCTTGAGCATTTTATTCTCTTGCCCAAATTCTGAAATTCAATATTGTCTTCTGTATGCAAAATAGTTGAGAACCACTAGTTTAAAGAGGGAAAAAGACCCCCTTGTTTTAAAAAAATATTTTAAAATATTTTAATATTCATGAAATATTAAAAATTTCATGAAATGCCAAGTACAGTTTTCATTGCTTAAATTACCAGGATAGGCTGCAAAGAAAGAGTTCTGGCCATGACATTCTTCACCTTAAAGGATGAGAAATGATGATCTGATGTATTATTAGTTTTCCTTCCTCTTTAGAATTAATTTTTTAATGCAAGAGCTCTTTAGAAGTCTGAGGTAATTATGTTATGGAAAAGTTATGATGTGGAAATCTAAGTGTCATAGGAGAGGCAGAGGAATAAATTTTAGAGTAAAATTATTCATATAATCATTTTCCTTTATCATCTCAATGATTAATTCCATAGGTGTAATTAAAAAAATAAGTGTTTGCACAATAGATCTACATTTAATCCATAAGTATATGGCTGTTTTCATCCAGGCCATGTTCAGAGTAGGTTATTACTTTTAGGTTAAAGTTCATATTTGTGAGACTCATTTTCTACAGTTATTTTATACTCATAATTTTTATAAATGGCTACCGAATGAGTCCCTGATCCTATCATAAGAGTACAACTATCTTGATTATATAGAGATTGGCTGATAATTATATTTGAAATGGGCATTAAGGCATGACATAATTAAATTTAAATAGTTTATCTGAAATTCAAACATACCTGGGAATCCTGTGCTTCATCTGGCAACCTTATCTTTGACATCACTACAACTGGTTCCTCTCTCTCTCTCTTTCTCTAACTTGGCTGTAGTTCCACTGACCTCCTTCCTCCAGATAAACTTTTCAGATCTTGGACCACGTCTCCTTTGTCACCAGAGGGTAGGAGAGGGCAAGGGCTGGGAGATATGGCTTTGGCAGTCTCTCTCCCAAATCTTGAATTATATCATCCACTCGAAATTTTCATAAACACCCAATCATAATATTGATTCATTCAATTCATCCAAAAGATATTTATTGAGTACATTCTATGATCCAGGCACTGTTATTGCTCTGAGGACATAGCACTGACAATTCAGGTAACAGTCTGCCTCATGAAAAATGTGCTTTAGCAGAGATCTGTGTGTGTGTGTGTGAAAAACATTAGATAGAATAAGAGCTACGGAGGAAAATAAAGATGTAAATGGTGCTGGGAAATGGCTAGGATGATCTTAGAATCTTCACAGAAAAAGATATCCCAGTAGAGGCTTGCAGGACTGAGGTGGCTGGACATGTGAAATACAGGGAAAGAGTTATTCAGGCCAAGAGCTCTTCAGCTGCACAGGGGCTCTGAGGAGACTATAGTGTGTCTGAGGACCAGCCAGGAGGCAGCGCTGCGGAGCGTCATGAATGAGGGGTGCATGTAGATGGGCAGAGAAGCTCACTGGGCAGCAGGTTCCGGAGTGTCTTTTACATCATTTTAATACTTTATTATTTTTTTTTGAGTGATATAAAGAATTTTTGGAGTTTTCTGTGAAAAGTGTCATGATCTGATTTATATTTTAAAAGACTCACTCTGATGGCCCCATGGAAGACTCTTGAGACACAAAGAGAGAAGGAGCAGCTTTGCTTACCTGGGTGGAGATGTCAGTGTTCCCGGACCAGAGTTGGTTCCTGGAGGATATATTTTTAAGTAGAGACAACAGGATTTCCTGATGTGCTAGATGCAATAGGTGAAAAAAGAGGAAGATTTGTGGATGACTCCAGGATTACTGGGGTCTTCCTAAATGGTGCTGGCGGTAAAGAATCCACCTGCCAATGCAGAAGACGTGGGTTCGATCCCTGACTTAGGAAGATCCCCTCAAATAGGAAATGGCAACTTGCTCCAGTATTCTTGCCTAGAAAATTCTATGGACAGATGAGCCTGGTGGGCTACAGTCCATGGGACTGCAAAGAATAGGACATGACTGAGCCCCACCAGGATTTTATGTAAGTAAAAAATACATGTTTGCTATGCAAACAAAGCTACAGGTAATCCTACAGCCTTGCTCCTAAACTGACTCTAAATCTTTTAACATGAAAATATATTCATATTTGTCCACAACCATAACATTTTTCAGAGACTTAGGGCAATTATCTTCAAAATTTCTTTAAAAGCAGTTGACTATTTAAAATTTTTCTTCTGGATTTTAAATTTGTCTTCTGGAAAATATTGGATTATTCTCAATACAGAAATTTTTCAGTGTCAGGGTCCTGCTTTCTGCTTCAGCTTCCCTCTCTTTGAACCTGGAGCCAAGTAGAAAGTTAAAGAAAATTTCATGAGACATTTTAATGCTGTGACTCCACATAAAATTCTCATACTTAGTTTTCTTTGGCTTATGACTGTCCTCCTTTAGCTCTTGGCCATTTGAACCATTTTTCTCTTTGCTGATTTAAACTGTATCATTTTTGTCTGTCTCATAGTGAACCTGCCTCTTTGTGCAAAATGTTTTTCACACATTTGACAAACATATACAGAAGTTTCTAAACACAAGTACATTTGTTTGAAATGGTTTTGCTGAGTCCTACTCTATGCATTAAGCTTGAAGGGGTTAAGAAAGGAAATATCTGACTTCAGGATGCAAGGAATGATTTAATATGAAAATATAAATACAAAAATGCAAAAACAGGCACAGGGAAATTGATGAATCGTGATTAATAGTAATGGTTAAATTTTATTAAAAGTAAATAACTTTTTTGTGGGAATTCCCTGGTGGTCCAGTGGTTAGGACTTGGCACTTTTACTATCAGGGCCCTAGTCTGATCCCTGAACAGCAAACTAAGATCCCACAAGCTGTGTGCCGAGGCCAAATTAAAAAAAAGTATTTGCTATGCATCAATCACTGCTGCTGCTGCTGCTGCTGCTGCTAAGTCACGTCAGTCGTGTCCGCCTCTGTGCGACCCCATAGATGGCAGCCCAACAGGCTCCTCTGTCCCTGGGATTCTCCAGGCAAGAATACTAGAGTGGGTTGCCATTTCCTTCTCCAATGCATGAAAGTGAAAAGTGAAAGTGAAATCGCTCAGTCATGTCCGACTCTTAGCGACCCCATGGACTATAGCCTACCAGGCTCCTCCGTCCATGGGATTCTCCAGGCAAGAGTACTGGAGTGGGATGCCATTGCCTTCTCTGGCATCAATCACTATTTCAGTTTTATTCTCAGGATGGACTGAGGTAAATGCATTATTCATTTAACATATGAAGGAGCTAAGGTACAAAAAGGTTGAGTTTAGCAAGTTTCATAGCTAAGAGTTTCTAGGGCCAGACTATAAACCCAGGGACTTCTGTTAGTGAATCTATGTTTTAAAATGCATTGCTGCCTCAGAATGATATGAAAAATAGGTACAGCAATTTATCAAAAAGGAAGGAGTCACAACAGACCCTGTAACATTTAGTCATATCTCTGTGTTGGAGTTGGGGTTTGAGACATCACTATGAGATGAATAAGTCTCAATGATTGCTTTTCCAAAATCTGGTCTCAGACACCATCTGATAGGAAAACAGTTTTAATGACATCCTAAAGTTTTAAGTTCTGTAATTCTATGATTTTCCCCTTTGAAGTAGGAAGCAATTTTCCCTTTGTCATTCACAAGCCAGAGACATAATGTAATTTTTTCTTACTGTAATATCTCATGGATCTGTATAACCACATGATGCTCTGAGAATATTAAATATTCCCTTCTGCAGGATACAAAATGCAGTAAAGTTTATTCTCTCCAATTTTATTCAAACAAAAATAAAGCATGCCATACCATGCCTGCTGCTCAGTTGTGTCTGATTCTTTGTGACCCCATGTACTGTAGCCCACCAGGCTCCTGGGTCCATGGGGATTCTCCAGGCAAGAATACTGGAGTGGGTTGCCATTTCCTTCTCCACGGGATCTTCCCAACCCAGGGATCAAACCCAGGTCTCCCACATCGCAGGTGGATTCCTTACCATCTGAGCCACTGGGAAAGCTCGTATATATGGTACAAATTGTACAGTACAAATGTTTTCTCTTAATTGTTCCTCAGAGGGCTTTAGGAAAATTTGGAGCATATCTTAAAACAGTGTTTGCTATCTTAAAGCTCTTAGTTGAGAATAATAAATCGATAGCACCTCGTGTGTTGGGTTTTCTGCAAACGTCAGAATTTTGGCCTGTAATTTTTCTCAATTTAATTTATTTTTGTATTGTATTATTAAAAAAGGCCTGGTTAATGATTGTGCTTAATGTTTATATATTTGATCCCATTCAGTGTTAAAGTAAGAGTATTTACACTTTCATTGAATTATTATTATAGTTTTGTTTCTATTTCCTCAAACTTTATTGCCAGAATCTTATCATATGTGTGCAATATTTTAATCACCTATTTTATATGCAGTTGAAAGGGAAAATATTTGGACAGGAGTAAAAAATAAGCATAAAGTGTCACCAAATTTACAAATGCCTCCAATTGTAACCATGGTTTCTTCTTCTTCTTCATTTTTTTTTTAATAAGTGACAGGAAGTGACTTTCTTTTTACAACAGCTAACTTCTCTTCCCCTGCTCTGGATCCCAAATACTAGCAGACCATCAGTAAATTGAGTGGAATGGCTGTATGTACATATGAATGTATGTGTATATGAATGAATGTTTGTTGTCTTTGAAACAGGAGACTAATTTGGTACTCTGCCTAACTTTGGCCAAGGCCCCAAAGACCAGCAACCATACAATTGATATTAAGAAGCACTCATTCAGAGCAAGGTATAAGACTACTTAAGTTTATTTACAAAGGAAGAGACTCAAAACCAAAGTTGGAAGCTACTTGTGGAGAAAACACAGCTGGCTACTCGTGTGGTTGAAGAGATCAGAGCGTTATGGCATTAGAGCAGCACTGGAGCCATCTTAAAAAGAGGCTTGGTCCAAAAGGGCTGCCCCAGGGGTATTGGGCCCTTATAAATGTCTGTGCGGAAATGGATCACCAAGAATCAGAGGCTGAAGGAGGCATTATAGATGTTCACTTGGAGAGTAAACCAGTCGTTTTAGGTATTTACAGGTGAAAGAACACCAGCTAATGGGATGGCGGATGTTTTTGAAAGGATCTCACAGACCGACAGGAGAAATTATACAGTGATCTAAGGTCAACTCTTTAGTTAAGTATAGGCATTGTTTTCTCGGGGCTTCTCTGGTGGCTCAGATGGTAAAAAATTTGCCTGCATTGTAGGAGAGCTGAGTTTGATCCCTGGGTTGAGAAGATCTGGAGGATAGCATGGCAACCCACTCCAGTATTCTTGCCTGGAGAATCCCTATGGACAGAGGACCCTGGAGGGCTACGGTCCATGGGATCACAAAGAGCTGGACACCACAGAGCAACTAAATACATTGTTCTATCATCCATTCAGTTCAGTTCAGTTGTTCAGTCATGTCTGACTCTTGGCGACCCCATGGACTGCAGTACGCCAGGCCTCCCTGTCTATCACCAACTCCTGGAGCTTGCTTAAACTCATGTCCATCAAATTGGTGATGCCATCCAACCATTTCATCTTCTGTCATCCCCTTCTCCTGCCTTCAGTCTTTCCCAGCGTCTTTTCCAATGAGTCAATTTTTTGCATCAGGTGGCCCAAGTATTAGAGCTTCAGCTTCAGCATCAATCCTTCCAATGAATATTTAGGACTGGTTTCCTTTAGGACTGACTGGTTAGATCTCCTTGCAGTCCAAGGGACTCTCAAGAGTCTTGCCCAATGCCACAGTTCAAAAGCATCAATTCTTTGTTGCTCAGCTTTCTTTATAGTCCAACTCTCACATCCATACACGACTATGGGAAAAACCATAGCTTTGACTAGATGGACCTTTGTTGGCAAAGTAATTTCTCTGCTTTTTAATATGCTGTTTAGGTTGGTCATAACTTTTCTTACAAGGAGCAAGCATCTTTTAATTTCATGGCTGCAGTCACCATCTGCAGTGATTTTGGAGCCCAAGAAAATAAAGTCTCTCACTGTTTCCATTGTTTCTCCATCTATTTGCCATGAAGTGATGGGACCTGATGCCATGATCTTAGTTTTTTTTTTTTTTTTTTTTATGATCTTAGTTTTTTGAACATTGAGTTTTAAGCCAACTTTTTCACTCTCTTCTTTCACTTTCATTAATAAGCTGTTTAGTTCCTCTTCACTTTTTGCCATAAGGGTGGTATCCGAGGTTATTGATATGTCTCCTGGGAATTTTGATTCCAGCTTGTACTTCATCCAGCCTCGCATTTCGCATGATGTACTCGGCATCATCCATTCCATATTATCAACTAATTTTTGTTTGTGAAAGGCAAATTACCTACCATGATTGCAGCTGATTTCATATTTAAAACTTATCTATATTCTCCTGGTTCAGTGATTGAATTTTTAATTATTTTCTTTTCTTTTTTTTTGTAGCACAGTGTGGGATTTGAGATCTTAGTTCCCTGACCAGGGATTGAACCTTAGCCCTCTCCATTGGAAGCTTGGAGTCTGAAATGCTGGACTACTAAGGAAGTCCCCTGGTGATTGAATTTTTAAAGTATTTTTTATGTAATTTTTTTCTTTTGGTAGGGATTCTGTAGGAATTATATACTGTCTTAATTTAAGTGCAAATAATAGTTTTGTACACCTGGTCATCAGTTGATCTTTAATATGTATAATATTTATAAACCTTGAATATTTGGGATTAAATGTATGACCATAAACAACATATTTAAATCAAAGTAGAAATTAAGTGCAGTGTGTATATATATGAATAAAACTGGACTTTTCCCACTGGCCAACAGACGTTCGTCTAGTCAAGGCTATGGTTTTTCCTGTGGTCACGTATGGATGTGAGAGTTGGACTGTGAAGAAGGCTGAGCACCGAAGAATTGATGCTTTTGAACTGTGGTGTTGGAGAAGACTCTTGAGAGTCCCTCGGACTGCAAGGAGATCCAACCAGTCCATTCTGAAGGAGATCAGCCCTGGGATTTCTTTGGAAGGAATGATGCTAAAGCTGAAACTCCAGTACTTTGGCCACCTCATGCGAAGAGTTGACTCATTGGAAAAGACTCTGATGCTGGGAAGGATGGGGGCAGGAGGAGAAGGGGACGACAGAGGATGAGATGGCTGGATGGCATCACTGACTGGATGGACATGAGTCTCAGTGAACTCCGGGAGTTGGTGATGGACAGGGAGGCCTGGCGTGCTGTGATTCATGGGGTCGCAAAGAGTCGGATACGACTGAGTGACTGATCTGATCTGATCTGATACAGAAGCATGTAATTTGCTCAGCTGCTCCTCAGTGGATAAGATCCCAAGATCTCTTCCATATTCAGCTATTAGAATTCCTACCAATATTTGCTATTTAAAAATCATCTATATGAAGAGATAACTTGATGATATTAAACTTACTTTTCAGTTTTACTTTATCTTTTATAAAGACAGAAAATAAGTCAAGCAGTTATCCATGCAGTTACTAAGTCATCACTCTTATTTCTGTGTCACTGTATATCAAAATTAATAAAAATTGAGCATTTCAAGTGACTGTATTATACTCAATAAAATCAAACATAGTGTTTTAAAATTCTGCTTTTAAAAATTATATATATATGTATTATACTATCAAAGATAAAACACAAAACATGAGGAAGGGAGTGATGAGGTTTCTACTTTTCCCTCTCTGACATCTATTTCAGTTTTTAGTCCATTATTATTCATGGAGTGCATTAAAAATACATCCACTCTTAAGTATTCAGACTTTTGTTTTTACAGATGACACTGGGTCTCAGAATAGCTTATTAAACCATTACTGCAAATAAGCCAAAGGACATTATCACTTTTAGTCTGACAGAATTTATCACACAGCATTAATCTCTTGAGGCTGAAGAACTTGAAAGATTGCAATGTATGCAAAGGAAATTAGATAAGGAGTAGAAAAGAAATCATTGAAATTTTATTTGAAAGACGTGAAGTTTTAAGGACCTGTAAATTGCCGAATTTTACTATGATGAAAGACTCAAGTTTTCCTATTTCACATCTGGTAATATTTATGACCAACCTAGATAGCATATTCAAAAGCAGAGACATTACTTTGCCCTCAAAGGTCCGTCTGGTCAAGGTTATGGTTTTTCCAGTAGTCAGGTATGGATGTGAGAGTTGGATTGTGAAGAAAGCTGAGCACTGAAGAATTGATGGTTTTGAACTGTGGTGTTGGAGAAGACTCTTGAGAGTCCCTCAGACTGCAAGGAGATCCAACCAGTCCATTCTGATGGAGATCAGTCCTGGGTATTCTTTGGAAGGAATGATGCTAAAGCTGAAACTCAAGTACTTTGGCCACCTCATGTGAAGAGTTGACTCATTGGAAAAGACCCTGATGCTGGAAGGGATTGGGGGCAGGAGAAGGAGACAACAGAGGATGAGATGGCTGGATGGCATCACTGACTCGATGGATGTGAGTTTGAGTGAACTCTGGGAGTTGGTGATGGACAAGGAGGCCTTGCGTGCTGCAATTCATGGGGTCGCAGAGTCGGACACGACTGAGTGACTGAACTGAACTGAACTAAACAGCATAAGAATTTGTGACTTTGCTCATTCGTTGTCACATTTAAATCTCACAGTAATCCTATGGGGTAGAATCTATTGTTAACCATATGTACAATCGAAGAAACTGTAGCTCAAAGTAATTAAGCAGCATGTATAATGTTGCACAACTAGGAAGTGACTGAGACAAGACAAACTGAAGTTTGTATTCTATAGAACCCATGCTCTTACTTACCATATTGAGTGAGATAACAGATAATGTATGGAAAATGTTCAATGCAGTGCTTAGACCACAGTAGATTTTCAAAAACCAGTTAGTTCTTCTTTGTTTCTTTTTATTTCATGTGCAGGTCTGAGGAATTTTCTAAATTCATAACAAACATTTGATAGAAAGTATTTGAAGTATTTTCAATGAAATAGTGAAGAACCTGAGATACTAAGATTTTTCATGATTTTCACCCTTTTCTCCATTCTGCTCTAGAAATAGTTCCCCCCAAATGAAACTGGTCTTATATATTACCCATATAGTTGATAATAAAACATTCGTTTCTTCCTTGACTCTCAGGAAAGTCATCTCTAAGGAAAGTCATTTTAGATTCTGTTAAAGCAATGGTTCTCTGGCAGCAGTGGTTTTGTCCACTGGGACACTTGGCAGTGTCTGGAGACATTTTTAGTTGTCACATCTTGGGGTATATGTGTGCTCTTGGCATCTGGTGGGTAGAGACCAGAGAGGTACTGAACTTTCCACAGGGCACAGGCCAACACTCAACAAGAAAGATTTGTTCATCCCCCAATGTCTGCAATGACTGTGTTGGTAATCCCCGTGTTAGAAAGATCAGTGGAGAATAGATAGTAGCAGTCTAGCTTTTCTGTTCAACAGAACATCTTTGGTGGTGAGTATATTACTGTGTTAGTTTATTAGAACTTACACTCATTTTCAAAAAGTGCTTCAGCATAGCTTATATCAAAGATATGTATTCTTTATAAAAATACCATCATTAAAATATAGCATAAAACCAAAATGATGAATTAGGACAGGTCAAGGCTTTTAGAAGAGCCAGTAGGGAAATGTTGCTTTTCCCCAGGGCAATCTTGATATAAATCTTTATGTTAGCACATTTTACCTTCATATTTTCTTTTCATTTTCACATTAGCCCAATGAAAGTTCAGGCAGTGATGAGAAAACTGATATGTGGAAGCACAAATACATATTTAAAGCAGTTGGTTCTGTATAAGGGCAGAAAAATGACGGTGAATTTTAGGGTGTTTTTCACCTCCTTACTCTGAGATAGATATAGTCAGAATGTGCCTTATAACTTTTAAATCAGAGTTGACTGCTCCATGATTTCGAAAAAGAAAAGAAAAATGAAAAAGAATAGAAAGTAAGAATAATACAAAACTTGGAGAAGTCAAAACCAACAAATTCTAATGTTGTGTTTATTGTCACACTATTGAGGCAACAATGTTCCCGGGCCCCCCATCATACAGAACAAACTAGACTCAAGTGAATGCCCATTAAAAAGTGAATAGAGGAAAACTAAGAAAGTGTATGTTCATATATTTGGCAAGTTGCTGTGTGAGTAGTAAGCCCTATTCTTTGGGGTGATCTAAGGCCCTTTCTTCATTTCACTTCCCAGAGTAGATGGCATGGGCAGGGCCATCTGGCCTGCAGGCACCAGACAAAGCTTTATCTGGAACAACAATAATATATTAAAGTACTGATAATAGATATTATAGGGAATAAGCCTCTCTTTGCAGTCTGCATTTATTGAATCCTACTCATGGTTGCAGTACTTAGCAAATTTATACTAAAGAGTTGGTCTGGAAAAGAGGCCAAGGAAGTTAGCCAGCCGATTTTTTAATCTAAGCTAACACCTAACTCTAATTTGTTCAAAAACTGTCTATGAATCTCTTATGGAGTCTAGCTCAGGTAGTCTGGTGCCTATAGTGCAGTTGAAGTGAAAGAAAAAGAACCAAGAATAATCTCTGCTTATTTGGCTTGAAATACTGCAAATAAGACTGTAGTATTTCTGAGAGGGAAAGATTGGTTGTTGATGATGGAGGGTAGACATTTCCTTTTGACCATGTTAAGTTAGAAGCAGGAGGTTTTACAGAGATTATGACATATATGTAAAGGTCACTGCTAGAGTAATTTAGGGTTCATTATTGATTCGTGAGTTATTGAAATGGCAACTGAATGTGATATGAGAAGAATTTTGTTTATTTTTTTAGGGTGGGAGTTAATAAGTAGGTATGCAGCTATTGAAAACGATCCACTAGAAACAGAGAAATTGGTACTGCAGACTACTGGGGAGAGTGCTGAAGGAGAGATTCTAAGCTGAGAGGATGTGTGAGCCTTTGAGAGCAGCAAAGAGGAGCAAAAATCACTTCAGTGGCGTGGAGGCAGAGCCACAGAGGCAGATGAAATGAGATGCGGATGGGTTGCTAGATGTGTGGTTGCTCGTGCTGCTTCTGTTTTCCTAACAAAGTAACAGACAAAGCTCTTTGATGGTGGGGGAGGCGGGAATGGAAGGTAGACTTGTCAACAGAAGAGAAAGGGTAAAGTCGGCATTTTGGACAGACACCAAGCATACTAGGAAAATGTGCAAGGTGCTAGGCAGTGTTGTGTGATCTTTAGTGATCTGGGAACATTGCTGAATGGAGGAATATCTCCTTGATGGTGATGAGGTCAAGGAATCAGGGACCCCAGTTCATGTTTCCTGAAAGAGATGACTAGATGAAATAAGTTCTTACGGCTGTTCTTCTTTCCTCACTTGTCCATCTGCTCCCCATTTTAACTCTAGTTTCTACTTTCTGTGTTTACCTCTTTGGGGTTCTGGATCCACCATACATTTCTATATGTAGGAATTAATATAAGAAATCTGTTGGGATTTCCCTGGTGGTCCAGTGGTTAAGACCCTGCACTTCCCCTGCAGGGGACTCAAGTTTGATCCCTGGTCCGGGGACTGAGATCCCACATGTCGCCTGGCTTGCCCCCCAACCAAAAAAAAAAAAACCCACAAAAACCTGTTATATTATCAGATGGGATTAAGAATCAAGGATACATTTGATGGTATAGATAGACACAAAGACCACTAGAAGCAATACAGTAAGCCCATGAGAACTATTTTAGAATTTATTGAAAGAAAATCTGTGTCAGAAGAAAGCTAAGGGTCTTTGAAATAACCTAACCAACACAAGTAAACAAAACCAAACAAAACAAATTGCCAACATTAAGCAAATAAGGGCTTTCTTGATAGCTCAGCTGGTAAAGAATCTGCCTGCAATGCAGGAGACCCTGGTTCGATTCCTGGGTGGGGAAGATCCCCTGGAAAAGGGAAAGGCTACCCACTCCAGTACTCTGGCCTGGAGAATACCATGGACTATATAGTCCATGGGGTCGCAAAGAGTTGGACATGACTAAGTGACTTTCACTCACTAAAGCAAATAAAACTCTGCATGTCTGATTTTGACTTTTCCTCTTAATTATTTTTCTTTACAGAGATAAACTAATACAATATGATAAAGTTTAAAAATAAAATAAAATTTAAAAAAATAAAATAAAATAAAAAAAGAAAAGTGTAAATGAGAATCATGAAAAAAGTTCTAGGAAGTTTAATTTTTTTGTTACACTATATATGAAAGCTGTTTTTTTCTTAAAGAACAAATGTATCTGTAGGAGAAGGTCTTAGGGAGGTTAGAAATTCCTTCTTTATTAGAAGATCTTGAATTTTTTAATATTCTCCAAAGCAGAAGTAAACATGTCAACTTTTAATTGCAGCTTTTGTCTTCAAGATTTATAAAGTAAAAAACTCTGCAAAAAGTTTGCCTATTTCCCCAGCTCTACTCAGGCATATTTGAAGCATCACAGCTTCAGCTGGTGACAAGGTGATAAGCTAATGTTAGTGTTGTTCCTTTCTTCTCACCCTGTTCACTGTCACTGCTGGTGATTATACTTCCATCTACAGGGTTTGTAAAAACCCACACTCCCTTTGTCAAAATGAGAAATGTGTCTAAGGAAGGGAATAGCAATTAGAAGAAGAACAACTGCCCCTGAACTCTGAAGTATAATCTCCATTTGAATTTCTCTTCTAGCTCCCAATGTTTCCAGAAATGAAGTCCCAGTCTGTTGCCTCTAATAGGTTATTTCATTTTATAAGGATGCTCTTAGGATTACGAGCTATGCTTAGTTGCTCAGTTGTGTCCAACTCTGTGGCCCCATGGACTGCAGCCCACCAGGATCCTCTGTGCATGGGGATTCTTCAGGCAAGAATACTTGAGTGGGTTACCATGCTCTCCTCCAGGGGATCTTCCCATCACAGAGATCGAACCCAGGTCCCCACATTGCGAGTGGATTCTTTACCATATGAGCCACCCAGGAAGCCCATTAGGAATATAGAGACCTGGAAGCTATTCCATGTAACATAATATATATCTGCACTGGTTTCTGCCTGGACCTGCAACTCTGTAGATAATCTCTTTTAATATCTAAGTCTTCTCCACATATTCAATAGACTGTGTTTTGCCTTGAAAAGTAGAATAATATACAAGTTTCCCTTTAGGAGTAAAGAAGACACAAATTACAATGAATGAGCAAGGTGAATAGCTACACCACCCATTTTTCTTGGTATATAACTTCTAAGTCCATGGCCAAATTTCCATGCAGACACTGATGACTATCTAGTAGAAATGTGCCAGACTTCTGCCTAAATAGGACCTCTGAAAATCTGTCCTTTGTCTGGGGAATTTCACAAGTCACTTGTTCATGTTTTTCCAAGATGGAAACACTTCTGTTGTCTCAGGAGCTGGAAGTACAGTATGTGTGATCCAGGCTGTAGCCACCAGACACTGCCATTTGTGACTGATTCAGAAGTGAAGAAGCAGATGGCTTGGAATCCATTCATTTTGGACTGGGCTCAAACCATTGAGCTTGCAGAGGCGGCCTGAATTATAATGTGGACATCTAGTGCCCAAGATCAATGGTGCAAGTTATGGCACCAATACTGATCCTCAGCAGCAATGGACCAGTTATGGAGTAATTCACAGGAAATTTCTGGCTGCGTAGCTCCTTGTCTGATCCTCTTATTGCCCTGGAGTACCCCATGTTATCATAAAGTTTGATGCCATCATTCCTTGGAACTTCTGACTCAAAATTTAAGTTGATAGCCAGTAACAATGATGAACCCTGAACCATCAATTGCAGGAAACTTAGCAAAATAAAAATTAATTTAAAAAGAAAAAAAAAAAAAAAAAGAAGAATCCTAGCAGTGATTGCACTTTTGTCTCCAGAGGTTGCATTTGCATAAGGACCTGATAACCTCCCTGGGGGCAAAAAAATGGAACAACTTTTCCAATTAATAGTCATCCCCCCAAAACACTAGACATTGACACTAAATTAAAAGGGGTAAAATCTGTTCCCTAAAAACCCAAGAAATGACCTTGCAATGCAGAGAGTCATGAAGCAGATGACTCTTAAGTTAATCATTATTTGTTAACAACAGTAATTTGTTTTCCACAGGGAAGATTACTTTGTAGTTAGACAATAGTTTTTAATGTCAGTTTAAAATTTTTTTTCAAAATTTCTTTGAGAAACTAAAAGCATTAATCAGGTAAAATGCTAACAACACTAAAGGTGCTATACAAATATAAGAGAACAGATCATTTTGTTTTGAGATTTAAAATAGTTTCTGCACCATGGGGGAGAGGCAATGCTTTAAAAAATCAAGCAGCATGTGGATTTGTAAACTATAAAGACAGAAGGAGTGATATCAATGCAGCAAACTCACTCTAAGGTTAGTTCATATAATTGAAAAAAATAGGAGAGTAGCATCTAAAGTCATCAGAAAGTGACATGGCATAGGATACTGGTCGCATCAGGGAAAAGTCTTTAAATATACAAAGGAGAACTTATGAATAACCCTGTGATTGTACTAGTAGAGATGGGAGTCCCAGCAGATGAGATATCAGATCCAGGAGCAATCATTGTTACCATTATTATTATCATTCACATCCAATCTGGGCATAAATTGGAGGGCCACATGTTTCAAGTCAACCAAGCACTTTGACTTGCAAGAAATACATTAAAAAAAAATAACATGCAAAATGCTTAGTCCAGCACCTATCACAGATTAGAAATTTAATAAATGTGATTTTCCTCTGTTTGGCAAATATGATTTTATGGGTTGAACATTCTACATGCTGAAAAGACTGAAACCCATGCACCATGAAATAGCTGTGAAAACTAGAAGAACAACCTAGGAGATTTAAGATAGGAAAATGCAACATCTTGGCTAATAAAATTTCTGAAAGAAAAAGATGAAACCTCCTTTATGATTTTGATTTTTTGTAGGAACATTTCTCTAGATTTAAAAATACTGGAATTTCAGCTGCTGGTAATGTCAGAGAAGCTTGGTTGGAAGGACTAATCCTCCTAAAGGTAACAATTATAAAATGCCACTATTTCTAAGCACTGGAGAGCAATAACAAGAAAACAAGAACTGTACAGGAGCTTATCCTTAAAAGAGGAATTGGAATGGTTTCTGACTTTGTGGCCTTTTGCATGAGAGCATTCCCTGATTCATATATAACTTGACATTCAGAAAATCATAGAAGTATGAGCTTGAGGTATCAAAGGATAGAGTTAAGGGCTGGAGGAACAGTCAAAAGTTTAGGGTAGAAAATCTTCAAAGGAAAGGTGTTAGAGGGGCGTCAAGTACTCTGATTTGCCCAAATAATTGGCTAGGGAGCCAATGAAAAAAATCAGCAACTGCAAGCTGAAAAACTAAACAGAAGTGTTAACTGCTGTACATTTTATAGAAGATAAGACTTAGAGTTTATTCAAGTTAACTCTACTATAGCAAAAATCATTGTCCATTGTATATAATAGTCTTTATGTTAACAATTAATCATGATAAAATTAAATAATAATGTAGAATATTATTGTCCAAAACTATAGTAAAGATCCAAAGATAAATTAATGTGAATAGAGTTAAATTATTTTCATAGAAAAATTATGAATGATGATAAGCCTAGAAATAAGGGTAATTTGGGGGTATAGACTGAGTGAACTCTGGGAGATGGTGATGGACAGAGAGGCCTGGCCTGCTGCGATTCAAGGGGTTGCAAAGACTTGGACACGACTGAGCGACTGAACTGAACTGAACTGGGTGTATAGAAAAAGAGAAAATCCTGGGCAAATGAATGTAAGTGGACAAATGTCAGACACTTTGAGAAAAGTAGCCTGACTAGAGAGAAGACATTGCTAACAGTGAGAAAAATAGAGAACTTTAAGGATAACTCCCAGTCCTGCTATAGATATAACAACTGGCAGATTAAGAACCTCTCTGAATTTCAAGCATCTCCTCCTCAAAAAGGATAAAAATATCTTCCTTAAAAAGTTATGGTCTTCTGTTTCTAATCATGAGGGAGCAGCTGAGTAGATATTGCAGCTTGCCATACTGCTGCAAACAAAAAGCCTGGAATAAATATATAAAAGAATGGCTTCTAGGTATTAGACAGTGACCTCTACTGAGCTACAAGCCTAGAATGAAGGGAAGCACAAGATGAGAGTTCCTCGTTCACACTGGATTTCTCCAGAGAAAGCTCAAGTGAAAAATAGAATTTGTGTTTGGAAGAGAAAATGGAGATCAGAATTTAGGGCAGTTAAAATAGCTTCCTTTTGGGAGGTTGGCTGCCAGAGGGGAGGAAGTCAGATGGGGGAAAAAAAAAAAAACTCAAAATTCTGTGCAGAAATTCCTCTCAAAACTTTGGGAAACTTTTGGTGGAGAAGAGCTGCTGGGAGGCTGATAGGTAAACAAAGATTTCAGAGGCTACAAGTGTTTGAGAAATGTTGGAATTCCCACTTAAATAGTTAGGAGAAAACTTCACGAATACCAAAACCTTTTAGTCGACAACCTCAGAAATGCCA
The DNA here is from genome assembly GCF_002263795.3 of Bos taurus. Lineage (NCBI taxonomy): Eukaryota > Metazoa > Chordata > Mammalia > Artiodactyla > Bovidae > Bos > Bos taurus. The sequence goes on along the minus strand of NC_037350.1, from coordinate 22,147,650 downwards.
CATTCAAAGAGAAAGCCTCATACTTTAGGAGTGAAGACTATAGCAGTGGACTAAAAACTGAAATGAACTTAGCCTGCCAAATCCTAAAACCAAGCCTTGTGAGGATCAGGATGATTTTCTAGAAATTTGATTTCTATTGTAATATAATTCCATAATCTTTTGAAGACAGTAACATAATTTAGAGCTCCAACACCATTTCGTCTGTGATGTCTATAGAAAATTCAAGAATGAGAAGAAGGTAACCAATAATCAAGGGAAAAAGAAATTAAAAGAAGCAGACCAAAAATACTCCAGATATTGGAGTTAGCAGAGAAGAGTTTATGAAGAAAGCAAGAAAAATATGACCAAAAGACATAAAAATCTGTTGTATTTAACAGAGAATTTGATTTCATTATAAATAAATAATGGACATTCTAGAAGTGAAAAATACAATACCTTAAATAAGGAATTGTTTAAAGAGGCTTAAACATAGGTTGGAACAACAGAAGCCAATATAAGTGAACTTGAAATCAGGGATGCAGAAAATAGCCTATATTAATTATATGATGGTGGTGGTGGGGGGGGAATTGAGACTCAAGTTTTATTTAGGTTGCTGTCAAAATACTTTACATAGGATAAATGATGACAGGAAAGGAGAGAAGGAAGAGAAAATGGGAGAAAAAGCAGGAGGTTTTTCTATTTTAATGAAAGATATCAATCCATCGAGTAAAAACCTTAGCTCAGATAAACCACACCTAGGGGCATCATATTCAAACTTCTGAAACAAAGATAATGCCTTAAATATAGGTAAGAAAAAAAACTACATTTAGGGGAAAAATAATAAAAACAGTAGCTGATTTGAATGGAAAATATAAAGTCAGAAGACAAATGGAATGACATTTTAAAGTGGATTAAAAGGAAAAAAATAGCCAATTCAGAATTCTATTCCCAGCAGAGCTGAAATAAAGCATTACTTGATAAACAATACCTGAGAGCCAGTGTCACCAACAACCAGCATTGTACAAAATTCTAAAGAAACTTCATCTGCCTGAAGGAAAATGGTGATGTTGCAGAAGAGTAAGAAGAAATGAACAGCATTGGAAAAAAATCAAATATACAAAAGTCTATTGACTTTAAAACTAAAAATTATGCTTACTTTCCGCTCCATTAGCAGTATATGCAAATATCTAGCACTATGTATTTTTATTTTAATACATTTAGTAACTTTTAGATAACAATATCATTATTAAGTTAATGATGTCATACCAGATTAAAAAATCATATTGGTTGATTGCTTATGGATGGTCTAACACAGACAGTCCAGTCCCACTTGAAAAGAGATAGTTGCACCAATTGCCCAACTTCTGAGCTCAGAGCATATATCTACTGTGCATTGCTGCCATATCCAATGATATCCTGGGTTAAACAAGTTTACGTAGCCTTGAAAGAGTATAAACCATCAAGTCCAGGCAGCAAATGAGTGAAATCTGGTATCTAGTTCATCTTGATTCTTACATATATTTATACATGGAGAATAAAATCTCTAACTTGGCTATATTAGCTGTATAATTTTTTTTTTCTTTAGGAAAATAGTTTCTTTAGCCCAATTACCCTCTGGATGCTTTTCTTTCATGACCAGGATAAGTTGGATGACTTATCAATTGTCTTATAAAGTCAGCTAATTATGTGATGTTGGGGTAAAGAACACACTGAAATCAGAAGACAGGTTTTGGCTTTGCTCTTTCATTATATACTTGAGTAATCTTGGCTAAAACATTTACTTTTCTGAGACTTAGCTTTCTTATCTATGTAATGACGTGATAATACATAATACTTTAAAAATATAAGCTATACTTTTCATTATCTAAATGACTGAAAAAATTTCAATTATATATAGAGCCAAAAATAATGGATTCTACTTCCAGGTCCAAGGACCTAGAACGGACCTGAATTTGCAGCTGAATATTAAATAAGAGAAGATAGAATGTATTTTAACATAATATTATTTCAAATCAGCATAGAATTTTACTATTTTGATGTTTTTGAAAATAATTCTTTTTGAAAGAATATTCCAAATTTTTTAATACTGTAAAAGATGCTGAATAAGTGCATTTTGAACAAAAATGAATGACATCTCAAGCTTTTTGTGGTGTTTGGAATAATACAGTTATTGTAAATTTTATATACTAGAACTAAATCCATATAAAAAAGAAAAAAAATGGCAATACTTTCCTAATATGTAGTTATGGTACATAAATAATGAGTTTATGTTCTACAGTGTGTAAATAATGCTAAATTGATGTATCATGCAACTAACTTATTAAAGAACTTATAAGTAGATTTTTGCATAACAATTACCAGATTGATGAGGGTAAGGGGGAAAAACTGATGGCAAAAAGTGGCATAAAACATGGTTATTATCCTGAAATTAAACAATGTTATGCCATGAAATGATAAAAGGCTTTACCAGCTGGTTGTTAATACCCTAGAAATGCTTTTGTGCAATAATTGAAATGCAAAACCCAGTCATTCGCATTTTATTGGGTAGAGCAAGCCATAATGTAGATTTTTATAGGGATACGTAGAGTTACTGCTGTTATCCATAACTCTTTTGGCCTTTTCAAATGTAACCAGCTAATGTAAATTGTTTTCAGTTCTGATTTATGTTATTATCATAGAAGTTATAATAAGGAAAGTTCTATTTGACAAGTCAGTCAAGCACTTTTATTCTGGCACTGTCAAATTACAGCTTTCAGAACGCACCCCTGTGTTCTTATAGTGTCTGTCAACAAACTTCAAATGAAGTAAATTTTATAGACAAATCAGAAATTGTGGATACTATCACACTATAAGCTGTCACTTTAGAAGTCTGTGAACCAACTCGAACACACCTATCATTGACCCCAAATATTTTGTGACTTTTCTTGAAAATTACTAACAATGGATTTTATTTTAAACATTCTCAGTGCTGGAAAATCTGTTCTTTGTGGATAATCATAATATTTAAAAACAGATTTTGTAGCAAGATGGTGGAATGAATACATATATACACATATTAATTAATGTATGAATATGTGTATATTTAAGATTGTTGTGCTGTGCATAGTTGCTCAGTAGTGTCTGACTCTTTGCAACCCCATCGACTGTAGCCCACCAGGCTGCTCTGTCCCTCCGGGCAAGAATACTAGAGTGGGTTGCCATGCCCTCCTCAGGGCATCTTCCTGATCCAGGGAAGAAATTTGCATTGCAGGCAAATTCTTTACCAGCTGAGCAACCCGGGAAGCCCAAGAATACTGGAGTGGATAGCCTATCCCTTCTCCAGGGGAACTTCCTGACCCAGGAATTGAACTGGGGTCTCCTGTCCTGCAGGCGATTCTTTACCAGCTGAGCTACCAGGGAAGTATATATTAGATTATATACTACTTATTTCATCTATTGTCTACCCTCTCTGGATAATAGTGGAAAAACAATCCCCAACTTTTTAAATAAAGTGATTAATATCCTCAGTGGCACACAATCTACTTTGTGGCAACTTTTGAACAAAAAATAATCACTAAACTAGTCTTGAAGGAAGATACTTCTGTGAAGTATAAAGAACTATTTAATATGTAATTTATGGTATGCTTATTAAAAGATCTTTCTTACTATTTTGTAGCTGCATATTAACTAAAAAGAGCTTTTCACAGGGGTTCATTTTTATACTTGTATATTTTATACATTGTATGTTTTGGGGGATATTTTTTAATTTGAAAGTGAAAGATCAGAGTGAAAAAGTTGGCTTAAAACTCAGCATTCAAAAAACCAGGACTATGGCATCAGGTCCCATCACTTCATGGCAAATGTTGGGGAAACAGTGGAAATAGTGACAGACTTTCTTTTCTTGGCCTCCAAAATCACTGCAGATGGTGACTGCAGCCATGAAATTAAAAGACCCTTGCTCCTTGGAAGAAAAGCTATGACCAACCTAGACAGCATATTAAAAAGCAGAGACATTACGTTGCCAACAAAAGTCCGTCTAGTCAAAGCTATGGTTTTTCTAGTGGTCATGTATGGATGTGAAAGTTGGACCATAAAGAAAGCTGAGCAACGAAGAATTGATGCTTTTGAACTGTGGTGTTGGAGACGACTCTTGAGAATCCCTTGGACTGCAAGGAGATCCAACCAGGCCATCCTAAAGGAAGTCAGCCCTGAATATTCACTGGAAGGACTGATGCTGAAGCTCAAGCTCCAATACTTTGGCCACCTGATGCAAAGAACTGACTCATTTGAAAAGAACCTGATGCTGGGAAAGATTGAAGGCAGTAGGAGAAGGGTATGACTGAGGATGAGATGGTTGGATGGCATCACAGACTTGATGGACATGAGTTTGATCAAGCTCCAGGAGTTGATGATGAACAGGGAAGCCTGGCATGCTGCATTCCACAGGGTCACAAAGAGTCGGACATGAATGAGTTACTGAACTGAACTGATGGGACCAGATGCCATGATCTTCATTTTTTGAATGTTAAGCTTTAAGCCAGCTTTTTCACTCTCCTATTTCACCTTCATTACAGGGCACTTTAGTTCCTCTTCACTTGCTGCCATTAAAGTGTTATCATCTGTATATCTGAAGTTGATATTTCTCCTGGCGATGTTGATTCCTACTTGTGAGTCATCCAGTCCAGCATTTCTCATGATGTACTCTGCATATAAGTTAAATAAGCAGGGTGATAATATACAGCCTTGACATACTCCATTCCCAATTTGAAACCAGTCTGTTGTTTCATGTCCAGTTCTAACTGTTGCGTGTCCTGCATGCATGTTTCTTAGGAGGCAGATAAGGTGGTCAGGTAAGGCAGGTAAGGCAGATATTCCCATCTCTTCAAGAATATTCCAGTTAGTTGTGATTCACACAGTCAAAGGCTTTAGCGTAGTCAATGTTTCATTTATTTTTAACTTTTAATTTTGAAATAATTTTTGACATATACAGAGTTGCAAATGGAGAACTGTAAGTTCTTGCACAAAAGTTAATAGGTTATTTAGCAAGGAGTTCTAGTACCATATTGAAAAGGAGAGGGACATCCTTGCCTGATCTTAGCAGGAAAGCTTTGAGTTTCTCAGCTTTAAATATTTTGTTTGCTGTAGGTTTGGGTGGATATTCTTTATTGAGTTGAGAAGGTTACCCTCTATTTCAAGTTTACGAAGAGTTTTTACTACAAATGGCTATTGGATTTTGTCAAATGCTTTTTATTCACCTATTGATATGATCATGTGATTTTTTTTTTAGCCTATTGATTCTGTTCTATTTGCTTTTGTCTTATGTAATTGGATACTCTGTATTAGGCACTGCTGCTGCTGCTAAGTCGCTTCAGTCGTGTCCAACTCTGTGCGACCCCATAGACAGCAGCCCACCAGGCTCCCCCGTCCCTGGGATTCTCCAGGCAAGAACACTGGAGTGGGTTGCCATTTCCTTCTCCAATGCATGAAAGTGAAAAGTGAAAGCAAAGTCGCTCAGTCGTGTCTGACTCTTAGCGACCCCAGGCTCCTCTGTCCATGGGATTTTCCAGGCAAGAGTACTGGAGTGGAGTGCCATTGCCTTCTCCAGTGTTAGGCACAAACATGTTAAAATTTTTTATATCTTGTGTTTTTAAAAATTTGTTGAGTTTCCCTTGTTAAAGTCTCTGAACCTCCTCCAAGTGCTAATACCCAGCCTAGAAAATTAATTCCAGGAATAAAAGTGCCACTGTTTTCTCATTATCATTCTCTCCAATGACATTAATAAAATGTAAAGTTTTTAAAAAAATTATCTGATGATTTTTGGTTGTTACAGCAAAAACAATGATGTTTGGCCATTTTCTATACCCTGGCTGGAATTAAAATACTGATCTTTTAATCTGAACCTCCAGTTGGTACTTTGGTTGCTCAGTCTATGCATTGCTTCTATAGTTAGGAAAACGATCTTGTCAGTGGTGAGGTCTTACTAACATTGAGCTGTGGCAGAGAAAGTACTATGATACATTTGGCCAAATACTGCCATAAAGGGCTTATTTAAGGCAGGAGAGTCCTTGAATTGCAGTAAACAGTAGTAAATCAAGTAGATATTATTTCCTTGTTTGTGTTAAAACCCCTATGATAAACATTATAATAAGTAATTTATAAACCCTCACTGTTTGGATTTCTGCCTGTGCTATAGCACTGTCAGGAATATCAAACCTATTACAAAGAAATATCATTGTTGGTATTGATGGACACAGTGAGAATAATGAGGAATTGATAAAGTTCATTTGGCCCTTTGGTACAATGAAAGAGGTGAGATTAAATAATTGCTTAACAAATATTCATTGATTCGTGACTACTAACAAGACACCGTGGCAAGAATTATAACTGTAAATACATTAAAATTTATACACTTATGTTTACTTAGACAATAAATATAAATTGAAAACTCCTGGTCCTGGGGATATAGATAGGATGGAATAGCTCAAGAGTGACCTTGTGTCTTTCTTTTGCTCTTTAAAGTTTATATATATATATATATATATATATATTTTTTTTTTTTTAAAGGAATGTTTAAGAATAGTAAATGTAATCAAAAATTGATCAGGACATTTCTGTTTCATTTATGAAGTGTTTATTTTTAAAATAATCATTTGTATGGGTGTATTAAAAAGGAATTGGAGATATGTCATTGGGAGTTCTTGACCCTTACCTTTGTTCCTGTGTTCTCTAAGAAGAAAATACCAGAAAGCTCTGACAATGGTCATTGGGGAAAAAACAGACAAACTAAATATCTTGTGGAAGTGGTTTTGAAAATGAAAAATATTCATATGTGTTATTTTGGGGGACTTTAAGATCAACGTCTTGAAAGGTTGGTTGTTGCATAAAGGAGGAAATAAAATGTGAATGTTTATAATAATATGTGATAAATAAATAAAGATGTGTGGCTGGGGTAAAGAAGGAGAAGAACTGGTTGTGGTAATTAGCCTCCAGGTTGACCTTGACGGCTGATAATCCTTGTCCCCTTGTACGTGTGCTTGTGTAGTCCTCTTTTCTCACTGAATTTGAGATGAGCCTGTATAAGAAGGGGCTTCCCTGGTGGCTCAATGGGTAAAAAACTGCCTGCAATGCAGGAGATATGGGTTTGATCCCTGGGTCAGGAAGATCCCATGGAGGAGGAAATGGCACCCCACTCCAGTATTCTTGCCTGGAGAATCCCATGGATAAAGGAGCCTGGTGGGCTACAGTCCATGAGATGGCAAGAGTCAGACAGGACTGAGCAACTAAATCACCAGGACCACCACTGAATAACAAAGAACACTCTGTAAACAGACTTGCAGCATTCTGCTTGGTTTCTTATAATACTTATTCTTGGGCCCCTACATAACCATGGAGATGGATTACTCAAAGTGGTGGGCTGGAAAGATCACGTGGAGAGACTGTATGGAGAGGACTTGAGAGAGAGGGAGAGATTTCTGCGAAACCCCAAGTGGTCCTACTCTCCAGCCATTTGAAGTCTGCCCTCCTGTACTACATGCCATCCGGATGAATCCTCCTCAACGAGCTCTATCCAAGTTGCAGATCTGCAAGAAAAAATGAAAGATTGCTTCTGATTTAAGTCTGTTTTTGGAGTAGCTTGTTGTATAGCCATAGGTAATCGGTACAGACTTTGGGATGCTGCCATTAACGTGGAGCACTGCAGGAATGCAAAACTAAAGCCTGTGGCACTGGCTTCAGGGTCAGTGACAGAAAAACCTGGGAGCACCTCAAGGTGATTGATTATTAGAGAAAGTGGAAGGGCCTTGAGGAGAAGGTTGCTGAAAATCTGGAAGACAGTTAGAGAAATGTCATTTTAGGCTGGAGAAAAATTCAGTTCAGTTCAGTTCAGTCATTCAGTTGTGTCCGACTCTTTGCGACCCCATGAATCACAGCACGCCAGGCCTCCCTGTCCAGCACCAACTCCCAGAGTTCACCCAGACTCATGTCCATCGAGTCAGTGATGCCATCCAGCCATCTCATCCTCTGTTGTCCCCTTCTCCTCCTGCCCCCAATCCCTCCCAGCATTAGGGTCTTTCCCAATGAGTCAACTCTTTGCATGAGGTGGCCAAAGTACTGGAGTTTCAGCTTTAACATCATTCCTTCCAAAGAACACCCAGGACTGATCTTTAGAATGGACTGGTTGGATCTCCTTGCAGTCCAAGGGACTCTCAAGAGTCTTCTCCAACACCACAGTTCAAAAGCATCAATTCTTTGGTGCTCAGCTTTCTTCACAGTCCAATTCTCACATCCATACATGACCACTGGAAAAACCATAGCCTTGACTACTTTGTTGGCAAAGTAATGTCTCTGCTTTTGAATATGCTATCTAGGTTGGTCATAACTTTCCTTCCAAGAAGTAAGTGTGTTTTGGTTTTATAGCTGCAATCACCATCTGCAGTGATTTTGGAGCCCCCAAAATTAAAGTCTGACACTGTTTCCACTGTTTCCCCATCTATTTCCCATGAAGTGATGGGGCCAGATGCCATGATCTTCATTTTCTGAATGTTGAGCTTTGAGCCAACTTTTTCACTCTCCTCTTTCATTTTCATCTAGAGGCTCTTTAGTTCCTCTTCACTTTCTACCATAAGGGTGGTGTTATCTGCATATCTGAGGTTATTGATATTTCTCTTGGCAATCTTGATTCCAGCTTGTGCTTCATCCAGCCCAGCGTTTCTCATGATGTACTCTGCATATAAGTTAAATAAGGAGGGTGACAATATACAGCCTTGACGTACTCCTTTTCCTATTTGGAACCAGTCTGTTGTTCCATGTCCAGTTCCAACTGTTGCTTCCTGACCTGCATAGAGGTTTCTCAAGAGGCAGGTCAAGTGGTCTGGTGTTCCCATCTCTTTCAGAATTTTCCAGTTTATTGTGATCCACACAGTCAAAGGCTTTATAAAGCAGAAGTAGACATTTTTCTGGAACTCTCTTGCTTTTTCCATGATCCAGCGGATGTTGGCAGTTTGATTTCTGGTTCCTCTGCCTTTTCTAAAACCAGCTTGAACATCTGGAAGTTCACAGTTCACATATTGCTAAAGCCTGGCTTGGAGAATTTTGAGCATTGCTTTACTAGCGTGTGCTGCTGCTGCTGCTGCTAGGTCGATTCAGTCATGTCCTACTCTGTGCGACCCCACAGATGGCAGCCCACTAGGCTCCCCTGTCCCTGAGGTTCTCCAGGCAAGAATACTGGAGTGGGTTGCCATTTCCTTCTCCAATGCATGAAAGTGAAAAGTGTGAGATGAGTGCAATTGTGCGGTAGTTTGAGCATTCTTTGGCATTGCCTTTCTTTGGGATTGGAATGAAAACTGATCTTTTCTAGTCCTGTGAAAAATTATGTACCGGCAAAACACTGAAACTCCTACTTGCAATAACATGAGAAATAGAGAAAAGTATTTAATCTCAGGTTTTTGCTAAAGAAGTTTCCAGGTAGGATGTTAAAGTTGCCAACTGGTATGATAAACCTGAGGAGAGACAGATGGACTGAAAATGAAATGTTTAGTTTTCAGAACTTAGAGGAAATTACAGAGGTACCAAAATGGTTTTCCAGGCAGCAAAATGTTCTCAAAGAGAAGTGACCTCAAGGCAGAGATAAAAATATGAGGTATGGCTGTAATACCCTTGGTTAGCTTCCCAGGTGGAGAAGTGGTAAAGAATCTGCCTGCCAATGCAGGAGATGCGAGAGATGTGGGATTCAGTTCTTGAGTTGGGAAGATTCCCTAGAGCAGGAAATGGCAACCCACTCCAGTATTGTTGGCTGGAAGATTCCATGGACAGAGCAGCCTGGCGGGTTACAGTCCATGGGGTCTCAAAGATTCAAACACAACTGAGCACACACACACAGGACCTTAGGAAAACTTGAGGTTGGGCCTCCAGAAAACCAGTAGGGGCACTGTTAATATTCTGGGCATAGCTCACAGTACTTTTGATAATCTAGGGGCATTTTTCCACAACAGCTACGCACACAGCCTGAGATACAGAAGGACACGTCTTAGAAAGAAATGTGGGTGTGATTTCTGTCTAATGGTATGAACTGTAATGTAACACATAGGAAGCCTACAGTGTCTTTTAAAAGAATAAAAACATCTTGGGCTTTGGGCTTTTTGCTTTTGAATTGTCAACAGTAACTGGAATAGCAATGTAAACAGGGTCTCTTTTTACTTTTTCATCTTTGATGTCAAGTGACTCACGTCTCCTGAGCCCAGGACCTATAGAGATCTATAGGCTGCTAGTTTCTTTTTCTTTATTGAACTAGTTTAGGGATCATCCTCTTACGTGCTGAGAAATTGGTTAGAGATAGTTGCAAAGGTAAAGGCATGGACCAGCAAGTTTAATCATAGAAAATTCTTGTTATTTGGATCTTTGTGTGGTTTGATACTGACCAGGAGGGGAGTGCCAGTGTTTCCTGATGCGCAAATGAAACTGTACCTTGAAGTGCATCTTCCCTACCTTACAGGTTCAGGAAATGTGGGATACTCAAAACTAGACAAGTCTCAGACAGAGCTAATTTACTCAAAACTGGAGATCATGCTTCCTCTCTCCACCCCCATTATTCTATGTATTAAATGTATCCTGCTATCAGATATAAAAACCCAATTGGCATCTATCTAAACTGCTAAATCTTTCAAAGAGGGTTTCAGATTAAACAACTGAATTATAATAGTAATCAAATAAATCTGCCAGAGGAAAGAGATGAACATGAAAATAAAAAGGAAAATAAGATCATATAGAAAGAAACAAATGTAACATAAGTCAGTGTGGGAGTTCAAAAATCATTATTTAAAAAAAAATAATTTTATTTATTTATTTGTTTTTGTCTATGCTGAGTCTTTGTTGCTGCACAGGCTTTCCTCTAGTTGAGTGGGGGCTGCTCTCTAGCTGTGATGCACAGGCTTCTCATTGCAGGGACTTCTCATGCTGCAGATCATAGGCTCCAGGGCACCAGGACTTCAGTAGTTGCTGCTCCTGGGCTCTAAAGCACAGGCTCAGTAGTTGGAGCGCATGGGCTTAGTTGTTCTGAGGCATCGGGGATCTTTCTGGATCAGGAATGGAACCCATGTCTCCTGGGTGGATTCCTTACCACTGAGCTACGAGGAAAGCCCCCCAAATCATTACTTTTTAAATGCAAAATTCAATAGCTGAATTAGAGGAGAAGTTCATGTGCAAAAGAAAAGCTCCTGGCAGAGTGTTAAAAGATAAAGAAATCACAAATAAAAAGATAAAATAATTGGAAAAGAAACTCAGAAGATTCTATATGAGTTAAAGGGGTGATGGTGACTTAGGAAAAAAGAGTACAGGAGAGGCAATCCTTAAACAATCAGAGGGAAACTTCCCTAAGTTGAGAGGAGATCTGAGTGTAAAATTAGAAAGCCTCAAGGAGTTCTAATCTGGGTGATTAAAAAAAATTACACGAATCTGGATATAGCCTGACACATGAACTGGACATCTGGACCCGAATTCAAAGATGAAGAAAACTGTATACATTTTAAGGAAAAAGTGACAAGTTTTTGCACAGAAGAGATTGCATCTTATTTGCAATGTCAGAATCTAAAATAGTGGAATAAATCAGTAGACAGCTGAGAAAAAAAGGCTGTGACACAAAAGTCCTATCCTTAGCCAGAAGCTAGGATATTATTCATCTGTTCTATATAAAAAAAGATGTTTAAGGATGTACAAGAAGTCTTATAAATTTGGTAAAATTTCTTTGTTTTTTTAACAGTGGGCTACATATTACTCCAGAATGTGAATATAACATAATTTAGCCACCCAGTTTCATATCGATTGATGTTAAATTCCCCCCACCCAGTATTTTGTCACTATAAACAGTATTGTGATTAATCTTCTTACAGTTAGAGTCTTATGTTTTAACACCTTTAACTTTATGAGATAGGTTCCTAAGAATGTTATTTCTAAGGTCAAGGGTGTATTTATTTCAGATTTTAAAGGTGCTACCAGATTGCCCTCTGAAAAGGATATAAAACTTGACATTTCCACCACCAGGGAAAAGAATAGCCTTTTGCTGGGATTCTCACTACAGGAGGTAGCTCTCTCTTTAGAAAATGTTTGTGGGTCTGATAAATATAAAGTGATATTTAGTTGTTAATTAAATTTGCATTTTGCTAATAAGACGGGAAGTTGAACACCTTTTTGTTATTTCGCTCTTTCAATTTACTGATCTACAAATTACCTAACCAACAGCCTTTGCCCATTTTTTTTATTTGAGCTTTTTATCTTGTACATTTGTAAGAATTCTTTGTGGTGGATTTGTGTGTGTGTATGTGTCTGTGTTTACAGCTACATAACTGACATTTCCTGAAGGTTTTGTTTATTAACCCTATGTATGTTTTTATAAATTAAAAAAGTAAGTAATCATCTTATGATGTATAATTTTCCAACGTTGTTTAAGAATGCCTCCCCCACTCCTAGATGGATATGTAGTCTTTATTTATTTATTTATATTGAAGGATAGTTGATTTATAATGTGTTTTGTTGTTGTTCAGTCAATAAATTATGTCCAACTCTTTGTAACCCCATGAACTGTGGCATACCAGGCTTCCCTGTCCTTCACTATCTCCCGGAGCTTACTCAAACTCATGTCCATTGTGTTGATGATGCCATCCAACCATCTCCCCTTCGCCTCCTGCCCTCAATCTTTCCCAGCATCAAGGTCTTTCCCAGTGAGTCGCCTCTTCGTATCCAGTGGCCAAAGCACTGAAGCTTCAGCTTCAGCATCAGTCCTTCCAATGAATGTTCAGGGTTGATTTATTAGTTTCTGCTGCTGCTGCTGCTGCTAAGTCGCTTCACTTGTGTCCGACTCTGTGTGACCCAATAGACGGCAGCCCACCAGGCATCTCCATCCCTGGAATTCTCCAGGCAAGAATACTGAAGTGGGTTGCCATTTCCTTCCCCAATGCATGCATGCATGCTAAGTTGCTGCAGTCACGTCCGACTCTGTGAGACCCCATGGACAGCAGCCCACCAGGCTCCTCTGTCCACGGGATTCTCTAGGCAAGAATACTGGAGTGGGTTGCCATTTTCGTCTCCATTGTTAGTTTCTAGTATACGGCACAGTGATTCAGTTATACATATATGCATATGCTTTATTCATAATCCTTTCCATTATGGTTTATTACACGATATTGTATATACAGTAAGACCTTGTTTATCTATTTTATATATAGTAGTGGGTATCTGTTAATCCCAAAGGCCTAGTTTATTCCTCCCTTATCTCCTTTCCCCTTTAGTAACAATGAGTTTGTTTTCTATGTCTGTGAGTCTGTTTGTGTCTCATAGATGAGTTTATTTGTGTCATATTTTAGATTCCACATACAAGTGATATCATATATTTGTCTTTCTCTTTCTGAGTTACTTTACTTAGTATGATAATCTCTAGGTGCATCTATGTTGCTGCAAATAACATTATTTCATTCTTTTTTATGCCTGAGTCATGTTCCATTGTGGGCTCCCCATGTAGCTCAGTGGTAAGGAATCTGCTTGCCAATACAGGAGACTCAGGAGTCTTGGGTTCGATCCCTGGGTCAGGAAGATTCCCCCAGAGGAGGAAATAGAAACCCACTCCAGTATTCTTGCCTAGAAAATCTCATGGACAGAGGAGCCTGTCCATGGGATCATGAAAAGTCAGACACAGCTGAGTGACTGAACACAATATTCCATTGTATGTATATGTATACACAATGGAATTATGTGTGTACATAATGGAATATCTTTATCCATTCAACTGTCCATGGACATTTAGGTGGCTTCCATGGCTTGGCTATTATAAATAGTGCTGCTGTGAACATTGGGATGCATGTATCTTTTCAAATTATGGTTTTCTTTGAATATAAGCCCAGGAGTAGATTGCTGGATCATATGGCAACTCTGTTTTTAATTTTTAAGGAACCTTCATACTGTTCTCCCTCGTGGCTGCATCAGTTTACACTTCCACCTACAGTGTAGGGGGTTCTCTTTTCTCTGTACTCTCTCCAGCATGTGTTATTTGTATACAGTCTCCCTTGTTGTTGTTGTTTATCTTTTAACAAGCATATGTTTTAATTGACATTTAATTCTTTAGCATGCTTAAAGTTTTTTTCTCTTACATTTAACAGACTCTGTGGGTTGGCTTATTCTCCAACAATGTCTTAAATCCTGTCCTTCTGGCATTTCTCTTTTGTGAAGGCTGGAAGCTAAGAGTTGATATCTCAGGTTCCTTTATAGTTTCAGGGTCATGTGACTCTGACTGGGCTACAAGCACAAGGCCATGGAGGAAAGCATTCTTTTCTGAGTAAAAGCAAAAACCTGTTTAAAAGCAAGTAAAAATCCTTTAAGCCCACCTTTAAAACCATTTTCCCTACTTTCTTGTCTGTAATGTGGATATTGTGCCTGCAGTTTCTGCCTTCATCTTGCAGTGGTGAAAATGAAAGCCAAAACACTGAGGATGATGGAGCAGAAAGAGAGGAGACTGTGTCCTTGAGCAGCTGACATAGACCAAATTACACTCCCTCCCCTAGACCTACTTGTAAAAACAACCCTCCATTTGTTTAATACTGAATCACGAGGTTTTTGTTACTTAACTCTGAAAACAATCTTCTCGGATACGGGGGCCAATATATGCTTTCTTCTATAGATACATGGTTAATTGTGCTAAAATCTATCTTTCCCTTCAATTAAAATGCCATCAGTGTCACTTATTAAATTACCATATATACTGAGATCTATTTTTGGATTCTCTATTCTGTTGCACTGAGTTGCCTTTCTCATCCTATGTCATTAATACGTTGATTTGATTAAAATGATTATATTCACACACACACACAAATACACAAAGAATATTGTGACAGTTCGATTGCACTGGACATGGCAGTAGTACTTTAAATCTGTCCATTCTTCCAAGAAAATTTCTAAGATTTCAACAAAGTAGTTTTCAAGCGCTTGCTGCTGTTGCTGCATTGCTTTAATCGTGTCCAACTCTGTGTGACCCCATAGATGGCAGCCCACCAGGCTCCCCCGTCCCTGGGATTCTCCAGGCAAGAACACTGGAGTGGGTTGCCATTTCCTTCTCCAACGCATGAAAATGAAAAGTGAAAGTGAAGTCTCTCAGTCATGTCCGACTCTAGTGACCCCATGGATTGCAGCCTACCAGGCTCCTCTGTCCATGGGATTTTCCAGGCAAGAGTACTGGAGTAGGGTGCCATTGCCTTCTCCGTTTCAAGTACTTAGAGCAAGGTATTTCAGGGATGGTCCTCCAGAGAAATAAGTTAAAGAACATGATATAATGAAAGCAGCATTGCTTATAGTCAGGAAATTTTAATTTTACTCCCCATCTGCCAAGTTTTCAACCCTACACATGTTCTTTCAATTTCCTCATCTCTGATTGACTCATTCATAGACTCAGGGTTGACAGTAGATGGCTCCTGGTGTCCCATGCAGCTCTAAAAATCAGTGATTCCATGAATCTATAAACTAGGACATTTCTATGAAACTATTACATTCTTTCTCCTTACAGGAAAGAAAATTTCTGTGATTGGAATCTGTCATCTTCAAATACACAAGTTACCTGTATACTTGTATGCAATCCAAAAAAATCCAGTTGCCCACATTAGCTTTTCCTTTTCTCTCATTGTGTGGGAGGGCTTTTGGTCACCTTCTAGAAAAGGGGATAAATTGAACTTGCCTTGGTTCCCCTGTGGGTGACTTCATAAAGGTCTTAACTTTGAGAGGAGAAAACAGGCAGACAGTTAGAAAAAGTTGTAATTCTGAGAAGTATTAGAGAAAATTTTGGGTTCACATTGGGGTGAGAATAAGCTTCACTCAGGATTAGAATCTGCACTGCTTCCTAGACGGTCTGTACTACTTGGTCAATGCTATTTCTTTTTGTCCTTCCTGTTGTCCTGTAATATTTCAGCTGTTTCTCACATATACAATCAGGTTATTTTTTAAGAATATAAGAATATGGAAGGTCAAATCATGTACCCTCCCAACAGTTCTTTTCATCTGCAGTAAGAGAAAAATTATATTCAGATAATTTTGTGCATTAGCTCTATTCTAGAATATCTCCAGATGTTGACTTAAAATTAATATGAAAAAATTATTAAGACTTAAGCAGGGTACTTCTTTTCTGTCCTTTCAACTAATGTCACAAGTTGATTCTGCTTTTCTAGGTCATGGTTCCTCTCAAGGGTTAAGACAAACGGTTTGACCAGGAGATTGAATCATTTAAAATTTATTTTCCTTTGTTTAACTTTAGGATAGCTCAGGAATTTTGGCTATCCTAATTCATCTTCAAATTTAATTTAAAAAATGATAACTAATGACCTCAATTCAGATCATTTGCAAAATCTCACAGCCTTATAAATATGGATTATAATAAGAAGAATGATTTACAGATAATGAGCTCTTTGTCTGTCTCTGGAATCTTCTTACAGCTGGAGGAGTATGAAAGGTCATACCTACTGGATTGTATTCTTATCTTTATCCCTCTGTGTTTATCACTTTTGCTGTGACTTTTTTGAAGTCCTTAATATTACCACTATCCTAGAAAAATGTGATCTAGGATAGATGGCATGAAGGTGTTAGGATCAGGATACAAACTTGATTATATTTTCTTTCCCTTTTGAAGTTAAAACTATCACAGACTGATTTTCTGGTTATTCCTTTTCTGAATTCCATGTAGAAGCTACCAAGAAGCTTTCTCCATAGGAGTGATACCACAGTGTTATTGTAAAATGTTATATAGAGTACTGTTGTAAAGTGGCATGATCACTACTATAAGGAATCATAGCTTCTTTCTAAAAATACCTGCACACAGTGCTTATTCCTTGAAGCTTTTTGGCCGTACTGTATATATGATATATGTTTAAGAAAACTGAGGCAGACACTTAACAGATTTTACCCAACGACAGAGCTGTTCAGTGAGATTCCAATAACACTTCTGTTAATCAACACTGCCTATAGTGAGAAGCAAATGCTTTATTTAGTAATAGTGATATGTAGTTTATTTTGCCTGGGGAGTGTGGTCTAGGAAGTTTCTTTAATTGTTTATCTTCCCTTGGCATAAATACATTAATGATACATCAAATATTTTTAAAATTTTGAAAGTTTAGTCATAAAGTTTATGATTGAGTACATTTAGAGAGCACACCGTATTTTTCAATTCTCTACCTCTTCCATCACAATAATTGCTCTCTCCAGTAAAAAAGTAAGTTGCTTTTTTAATTTAGCAACTTTAAGCATTGATCAATTTCTAGATTTTTATTTACTCTAAGAATAAATTTAATATAAACAAGATTCCCTATGTCTGTTGATTATAGCAGAAAGTATTGTAAATTATATTCTGGTAATTGGGAGGTTGTTAGGGATGCAGGGAAGAAGTTGTAAGTAATTTGAGACATTTTAAAACATTAAGTATTCTTTTGCTGATAATATAAAAATACTCAGTAATGTGATTACTTTTTTTTAGAAATCAGTATTAGAGAAATCCATTTTTAAATATGTTTTTAAAAAAAACTTTTAAGTTCTCATTTTAAAAAATATGTATTTTATGTATTTGACTGCACCAATCAGTTGCAGCATATGGAATCTTTTTAGCTGTGGCATGTGAACTCAGGGATTGGACCCGGTCCTTTGCATTGGGAGCATGAAGTCTTAGCCACTGGACTATTAGGAAGGTCCCAAAAACATCTATCCTTTTTTTTTCTTTAAAGATAGCAATTTTAGGTAGTCTACAAGAGTGGTGATTCTAGTAATATTCCAATCAATAAATGAATGGTCATTTATGTACAACTAATTTTTACACGGGTGTTCATTGGAAGGACTGATGCTGAAGCTGAAACTCCAGTACTTTGGCCACCTCATGGGAAGAGTTGACTCATTGGAAAAGACTCTGATGCTGGGAGGGATTGGGGGCAGGAGGAGAAGGGGACGACAGAGGATGAGATGGCTGGATGGCATCACCGACTCAATGGATGTGAGTATAAGTGAACTCTGGGAGTTGGTGCTGGACAGGGAGGCCTGGCGTGCTGTGATTCATGGGGTCGCAAAGAGTCAGACACGACTGAGCGACTGAACTGAACTGAACTGAATTTTTACATCCAGAGTGATACACTATACTATTTTCTTACAGTGAATTTAACAATCTCAAAACAATTTAAAAAGTGTTAGCATTTGAGCAATTCATAAGAAAAACTGACATTTGTTCATAAAACATGGTCAGTGCAGTCTGAAGTTTTTCTTTGAGATTTTTCTCCAAACAGCTGTTGCAAATGACCCTGAGTTCAGAAATGCTAGGTATAATAACATTGTGGAGGGAATTAAGTTGATGAAAGATCTACCCTTCCTGTTAAGTCATGCTTAATAATGTCTAACTTCTCAGATAATTGTCTTCCACAATAGTTAAACAGTGAATAACAAGTAAAACTGATACCCAAGTTTCTATTGTCTTGTGAAATGATAGAATGGATGAAACAGAGGGAAACAAAATTGCTGTTTGAGGTGGGAAAAAAGAACACATCTCCAATGATAGAATCCAAAGTAAGATTATCCTCATTACAAATAGACTGACCATCAGGGCCTGATTTGGTGAAATATCTTCTAAATGGTCACCTCCTCCAAAAAAACGTTCTGGTCTTTCACCTTGAACTAATTTCTCCCATTTTGTCCTTTCCCATCACTGCTCATGTCCCTATTTATCATTCGATTCCTTGGCTTTGGATTTGAGTTGTTGGTATGTCTGGACTGTTGTTATTTAGTCACTAAGTTGCCTCCAACTCTTTTGTGACCCTATGGAGTATAGCCCGCCAGGCTCCTCTGTCCATGGGATTTCCGAGGCAAGATAACTGGAGTGGGTTGCCATTTCCTACTTCAGGGGATCTTCTGTACCCAGGGATCAAACCTGTGTCTCCTGCATTGGCAGGTGGGTTCTTTACTACTGAGCCACCAGGGAAGTCCATCCAGGACTGTGCCAACCTGCAAATATCTTGGAGGCAGTGGTGGTGTCTTATTGGACTCTGCATGCTTTAACCCTCAACACAAGAAACATGGTGCCATATCTGGCACACTGAAGGAAATTAATAAAATTAAGTAAGTAAACAAATAGGTAATATTTTAACTGTTCATTTTTTATTTTATTCTCCATCAAATAAAAAAATACAAAAAAAATAAGCATTTTTAGCTTATTTTCAAATTGAGACAAAGAATTATATGATTAATTAAATTAGTATTCTTCCTCGGTTTTCATCAAATTCAGTTGATAATCCTATGTCTCTAAAGGCTAGGATCTGTTTCCAAGTGTGAGTAGTATGCTGCTGCTAAGTCTTTTCCTTCGTGTCCGACTCTGTGCGACCCATAGACGGAAGCCCACCAGGCTCCCCCGTCCCTGGGATTTTCCAGGCAAGAACACTGGAGTGGGTTGCCATGTCCTTCTCCAATGCATGAAAGTGAAAAGTGAAAGGGAAGTCGCTCAGTCGTGTCCAACTCTGAGCGACCGCATGGACTGCAGCCTACCAGGCTCCTCTGTCCATGGGATTTTCCAGGCAAGAGTACTGGAGTGGGGTGCCATTGCCTTCTCTGGTGAGTAGTAATAGTTTCTCAATAAGTAATATTATACAACAATTCAAATTAGGTAATTTGGGCCTTTGGATAAGCACCTCACTTTTTTTCATAATCCCTCTTGGTCACTTAATTATAATGTCTCAAAAGTGAGACACACACACACACACACACACACACACACACATAGGCCAGTGACAGAGTTCAGGAAGGGTTATAACTGCAATAACTTAAGCTGATGAGGAACTGAAGAAAGACTGAAATGCAGTCATTAGTAATGTGCATTTCTTAAAATCTATAAAAGGTTTGATGATTTACTATAGGAATATAGGGAAAGCAGTGGTGAATCATGCCTGAGCCAGAAAGCCTTGGAAAGTCTCAATGAAAAGAAGACATTTGAATCAGGGCTTGAGTGGTGACACAGATTTGATCAAATCAGAGGCGCAGGATTTTAGGTAGGAGAAATTGCATCAGCCATGGTGCTGTGACATGGATGTTCCTCGAACAATAACTAAAGAGCCAGTGGGACTGGCAACAAGGACCTCTAGGTGACTTCCGAGCAGGTGTGATGGATGTTAAGGAATGGATTATAAAAATATTCTGATACACTGGTATACATTGGGTTTGAGGGAGACCAGAAGCAGGTATAAGTGTTAGAAGCCATTGTCCTGGTGAGAAATTATGGGGAGTGGAATAGGCCAGTAGCAGTGAAAAAAGAGGGCAGAAGAAATGAGAAAGTCTAAGAGGACATTAACATTTTCTAGCTTTAGTGGCAAATAAATTATGATCATTTATATGCTATGGAGAGCTCAAGAGAGGGAACTTTTTTTTTAGTGGAGTAGAGATAAAGATTTTTAAAGGCAGGAGTGTCAAATGGTGCAGTAGGATGAAGATTAAGTAGTTATCATTTGGGGTGACCATAAACACTTTTCACTTTTGTGGGAAAACATAAGCCGCTGATTCCTATCACTGTTGTTCCCCTAGTCAATCTGCAACCATGAAATAATATTTAGTGCTAAACAGCCTATGCAGAATTGGAAAAGAATGTTTCGTTGATTGCTGTATCCCTTGTCAACTGATTAGCTTCTCCTGTGTGGATCAGCTGCTGGGGACGCTGGTTGCTCACAGGAGCAGCTGTTGTCATTGATTCTGCTCCAAGCAGTAGGTGAGCTGGAGTCAGATTGTGCTGCAGAGGTGAAGGAGAAGGGAGATGGAACTTGAAAGGGAGACAAATTTTTACCTCTACTGTCATAAGGTTTTTTTTTTTTTTTCCTGGACCTGAAAACTAAACTGACATAATACAGATTAACATGAGGAAAGCTAACAAATGTATGTGGTTTATGTGATGCATGAGATTTCTTAAGGCAAAAAGGACCCAAAGAAATGATGAAACCTAAATATTCTTTTCACTAGGTTGAACAAAGACAGACAATTATGGAAAAGTAATTAAAATATATGGGGAGGCTAAAGGAAGACGAAACTTCTTTTAAGTAGGTCTGTTTGTACGGAATTCTCTTGACTTTGACTCCCATGGAAGAATGTTCTCTTGGTACAGTTCAATTCAGTTCAGTTGTTCAGTCGTGTCTGACTCTTTGTGGCTTCATGGACTGCAGCATATCAGGCTTCCCTGTCCATCACCGACTCCCAGAGCTTACTCAAACTCATGTCCATCGGGTCGGTGATGCCATCCAGTCATCTCATCCTCTGTTGTCCCCTTCTCCTGCCTTCAGTCTTTCCAAGCCTCAGGGTCTTTTTCAATGAGTCAGTTCTTGGTACAGAGAAGGCATCTTTCACAAACGTGTTTTATCTTCTGTTTTTAGAAAGAAGTGGGGAGATGAGAATGGCTTTCTCTTATCTGTTATTTTTTTAAGTTCCTTTCAGTTCCTTTCAGTTCAGTTCAGTTCAGTTCAGTTCAGTTGCTCAATTGTGTCTGACTCTTTGCGACTCCGTGGACTGCAGCAGGCCAGGCCTCCCTGTCTATTACCAACTCCCAGAACTTGCTCGAACTTATGTCCATTGAGTCCATGATACCCTCCAACCATCTCATCCTCTGTCGTCCCCTTCTCCTCCCGCCTTCAAACTTTCCCAGCATCAGGGAGAAAGGTTGTTGTTGTTTCACGTGAAGACATGGGGATTCTTGGCCCTCGGAGGAGAAGAATTCAATCTGGGGCCAGAGATGAGGCTTGATCGCTCAGAGCTTTTGTGTAATAAAGTTTTATTAAAGTATAAAGGAGATAGAGAAAGCTTCTGACACAGGCATCAGAAGGGGGCAGAAAGAGTACCCCCTTGCTAGTGTTAGCAACGAAATTATATACTCTCCAATGAATCCAAATAATGTCTGGAGGTTATAAAGACCTCACCAGACCTACTCCCATAATTTACATTTTAAAATAACAGAATTAGCCAGAAGGTTTAATCGAGAGACTATCCTCAGGCAGGATACATTATTGTTATATAATCCTAAGGAATGTACAGAAGGAAAAGTTTGTCGTTTCTTCCTCCTTGAGAATTCCAGACCCCTCTCTCCTTGGGGACCCCTAGACTTCTTATCAACCTGCCTAGGAAATGACTTTCTCAAGGGTCTTTTCCAACAAGTGAGTTCAGTGCATCAGGTGGTGAAAGTATTAGAGTTTCAGCTTCAGCATCAGTCCTTCCAATGAATATTCAGGACTGATTTCCTTTACAATGGACTGATTGGATCTGCTTGCTGTCCAAGGGACTCTCAAGAGTCTTCTCCAACACCACAGTTCAAAACCATCAATTCTTCAGCACTCAGCTTTCTTTACAGTCCAACTCTAACATCCATACATGACTACTGGAGAAACCATAGCTTTGACTTGACGGACCTTTGTTGGCAAAGTAATGTCTCTGCTTTTTAATATGCTATCTAGGTTGGTCATAACTTTTCTTCCAAGGACCAAGTATCTTTTAATTTCATGACTACAGTCACCATCTGCAGTGATTTTGGAGCGCCCCCCCCCCGCCCCCCACCAAATACAGTCTGTCACTGTTTACATAGCTTTCCCATCTATTTGCCTTGAAGTGATGGGACCAGATGCCATGATCTTCGTTTTCTGAATGTTGAGCTTTAAGCCAACTTTTTCACTCTCCTCTTTTACTTTTATCAAGAGGCTGTTAAGTTCTTCTTCACTTTCTGCCATAAGGGTGGTGTCATCTGCATATCTGAGGTTATTGATATTTCTCCTGGCAATCTTGATTCCAGCTTGTGCTTCATTCAGCCAGCATTTCTCATGATGTACTCTGCATATAAGTTAAATAAGCAGGGTGACAATATACAGCCTTGATGTACTCCTTTCCCTATTTGGAACCAGTCTGTTGTTCCATGTCCCATTCTAACTGTTGCTTCCTGACTTGCATGCAGATTTCTCAGGAGGCAGGTAAGGTGGTCTGGTATTCCCATCTCTAGAAGAATTTTCCAGTTTGTTGTGATCCTCATAGTCAGAGGCTTTCGCATAGTCAATAAAGCAGACATAGAAATTTTTCTAGAACTCTCTTGCTTTTTCCATGATCCAACAGATGTTGGCAATTTGATCTCTGGTTCCTCTGCCTCTTCTAAATCCAGCTTGAACATCTGGAAGTTCACGGTTCAGGTACTATTGAAACCTGGCTTGGAGAATTTTGAGCATTACTTTGCTAGTGTGTGAGATGAGTGCAATTGTGTGGTAGTTTGAGCATTCTTTGGTGTGGCCTCTCTTTGGGATTGGAATGAAAACTGACCTTTTCCAGTCCTGTGGCCACTGCTGAGTTTTCCAAGTTTGTTGGCATATTGAGTGCAGCACTTCCACAGCCTCATCATTTAGAATTTGAAATAGCTCAACTGGAATTCCATCACCTCCACTAGCTTTGTTCCTTTAGCTCAAAATAATCCTTATGCCAAAGTGACAGATTTGAGGGTAGCACATTCTGCCCTGCTGCATCCCATTCAGTAGAGTCATCACCTATGAAATAAATAAGGAACAACTGTGAACCTGAAAATCCAAGAGGGTTTTCCTCTTGCTGTTCTGTGAGGTTCATTATAGTTTGTATTCAGTTAAGAGAGTTGATAGTAACACTATATTTAGTTATTTCATTTTATTTATTTATTTATTTTTCTGGTAATGACTTTATTTCTTCAGTTAACATAACCAGCCCACGATACAGCATACTAAATCATAAAGTACAAATCCAAGGAAGGTAATACCTTTACTAAGTTACAAAACTTTGGCAAATCAGTACAGTACTCTTTATAACACAATAAAATGTACTTTTGCTGGAGTCATTTATTACTTTCGTGATAATTTTTACTCCAAAAAATGTTGAGTATGAAATTAAAGCATTGTAATTTTTAATGGTGGTTTATAGCAAATTATTTCATACAGTTAACGTCTTTTTAAAACGATAGTTTCTCCTTTAACAGTGAGTTCCCTCATGGAAGCTCTCCAAGTTTACCGCAGCAGGGCAGTCTTGCATATGCAGAAGGGGCTCTGCTTGGTTCTGGGGTTGGTCCAAAGCCAGGTAGAGTTCCAATGCATGACAAGCTTTAAAATTCTACCTTAAGGAGGTTTCATCAGCCAATACCAATTTCCAAGCATACTTTTCAAAAAGCTTAAAATTTTGCATAAATACTGGAATCCTCAAAATCAGTCATTTCAGACAATACTAATTTCAGCTGATCCCTTTTATTTAGAAACCCTGCACCTCTGTTTGATCAAGTCACATAGCTTTTCTTCAGCTTATTTAAAAAAAAATTCTACCTAAAATAGAGTTGTATTTTTTAAATAACAAATAAATATACTGCCAGCTTGTAGAGAGCTGGGGAACTGGGTGCCATCTATCAACCTCCATTATCATTTCCCCACAAATGCTGCTGCCGCCATTGGTGTCTGTGTGCTTCCTCTTGCTGAAGCTGTCAGTTCCTCAATTTCAGCATTTAATTTATGTATTACCCACTCCATTGCTTCTCCGCCTTTATTAGCATTTGATGATATCGTACTTGCCATCAGCCCTTCAAGGTAACTGCCGAGACTGACTCCTTTCACAGTAATTACGGCTTCTTGAGTCAAAATAGTTTTTTCTGGGTCTTGAGGATGTGAAACCATCTACTGAAACCATATTTGTAAATGAAATATTTGTAGATTTAAGTTCCATTGTTTTCTCTACGGGATCCACTACAGAATGTTCTTGCTCATATGTTTTGGTTCTTGCCACATCAATAATAGACTTCACAATGGAAGGCAGTCCCCACTCTGTGCTGAGAAGTCTATGGCTGTGCAACTTTCCAGAGGGATCTATGTGTCTGTCCAGTACATCAACTCCAACCACACTCGGATTCATAGGATTTGGGTATTTCTGCATTGCAGCTGTTGTAACGGTTTCCCATGGATGGTCAAAGACGTGCTCCGAAGTCCAGATCTTCATGGTGTCGGCGGCCAGCACGATGTCTGGGCGGCGCTAGGGCACAAATGAGGCAAAGAGCTATATTTAGTTATTTCATTTTAAATCTTGTATTTATACACCTTCTCTCTAATAGTCTATACTCTTAAACACTTTAAAATTATGTAATCCAGGGTGAAAGACTGGAAAAAATTGTTAAATTTACCTTTGTTCGCATTATAAAAATTCTGAGGAAAATGTATGGATGTGTTTGTAGTGTATCCTATAATATCAGGTATGATACTGTTATGGCTGAAGAATGTTGTAAATACTAATCTGCCTGCAATGTGGGATACCCAGGTTTGATCCCTGGGTCAGCAAGATCCTCTGGAGAAGGGAATGGCTTCCTAACTCCATGGAGAGAGGAGCCTGGTGGGCTACAGTCCGTAGGGTTGCAAAGAGTCGTACATGACTGAGTGACTAACATTTAATCAGAAAGATCAAAATAGAGAATCACCTGGAATAAAAAGTCCTGCGTTTGAGAAAATTTAAAAGGTAGTTGTTGGGCTACCATCTTATTGGTTCTCTCTGTTGGGCGGAACGGTGGGAACTAAAAGACCATGCAGTGAGTCTCATGATTTTTTCAAGGAGTGGACTTGGAGGAGGTGGAGGGTTTCAAACTAGATTACATTCCTTTCTCAAGAAATAAACCAGAGGCGAACGAAAACAAACAAGCTAACGACTTCAGCAGGTTTACGACCCAGTCTCTTATCTTGCTGTAGAGTCAGAAAATTGTATTTATTGTCTTTTGTACATAATTATTTACTGTTGTCTAGAATAGCATTTTCGGAGAAGGCAATGGCACCCCACTCCAGTACTTTTGCCTGGAGATTCCCGTGGATGGAGGAGCCTGGTAAGCTGTAGTCCATGGGGTCGCAAAGAGTCAGACACGACTGAGCGACTTCACTTTCACTTTTCACTTTCATGCATTGGATAAGGAAATGGCAACCCACTCCAGTGTTCTGGCCTGGAGAATCCCAGGGACAGGGGAGCCTGATGGGCTGTCGTCTATGGTGTCGCATAGAGTCGGACACGACTGAAGCGACTTAGCAGCAGCAGCAGAATAGCATTTTATTCCTGCCTTTGCCGAGTGTATTTTGTGTGCTACAAGTGATCATCTGTGCTTCCATTACCATCCTTCCTCTGACCTCCAGGTGCTGGCCTCTTCCCATGTTTCTTGAAAAGTCAAAGGTGTGAGTCTTGTTAAACAAATTTTATTTTTCTTTCTTCCTAAGGACATTTATAAATACATATATTGCTCTTGCTCTGAATTATCTTGATCTCCCAACAAGGTGAAAGTAGACATTTATGTGTTTTTTTTTTTTTTTTCCCAGCCCCTGGTATTTGTTCTTATTGCTCATAGCAATATTTTAGCTCACTTTAATTTATTGTACTAGTGTTCTTAATCCCTCAAAGTCACAATTCTATTCAGGAAGACAAAAAATATAAAGTGATAAGATGTCTCAGTATCTCAAAATACAAGAAAAATGGAACTGTCATTGCCCAGTTTCTCTAGAAAGGAGAGCCTGGGGCAAAGATAAAAGTGATAACACAGCAGTTTCGAAGGTGAAACCCAGCCCAGCCCAGCATGGGTGAGGAGAGCGAAGTGAGGTAATGGTAGGGGTGAAGCAGCAGGAGTGCATGGCCAGGCTGGGGACTGCTTCTTGGCACGCTGCATCTAGGCGTACCAGCTTAGCAAGGACATTGCTGGCCACAGACCAGTTCTGAAGGGTGACAGTGAGTAACAGATTGTGACTCTGGGCACCGAAAGGAAGGAGGAAGGAGCAGGAACTTATTTACGTAGCTCTCTCATTTTTGAGCTTCCCCAGTGTCTCAGCTGTAAAGAGTCTGCCTGAAATGCAGGAAGTACAAGTTCGACGCCTGGGTTGGGAAGATCCTCTCGAGGAAGGCACGGCAGCTGACACCAGTTTTCTTGCCTAAAGGATCCCATGGACAGAGGAGCCTGGTCGGCTATTGTCGCAAAGAGCTGGATGTGACCGAGCACACATGCTCTAATTTTTGCTTCCCATAAGTAAGAGTTTACTCTTTGTGAGAGTCAACTACTTCATATTCTGGGAGGCATCATTTGGCTCTTACTGTTTTTTCCTATGATATGATGCTTCATCTAAATTTAGATGAAGAAGGAGGCAGAAACTCTGACCAGGCTGCAGATTGGCCTGGCTGTGCACAATCAAGGGTTCAGAGCTTGGCATTCTCAGGACAAGTGACTGGTTGGCCTCAGGCAGGGGATTGAAAGACCCCAAAACTCCATTTAGTACGGCAGCTGTGCAAGTGAGCCAGTATCCAGGAGACTGCTGGCACCAAGGGAATCTGAGATTTGTGTCTCATAAAATAAGCTGGATCTTTAAAAATAACAACTAAGCGATCCATAGAGATGTGTAAAAGAGATTTATCAGGAAGTCTGTCAAATGTAGGTGAATGCAAAAAAATGACGATTTGAAGTTGAGTAGCTTCTCTTACAATCACACTCTCAAGATTTTGTGCACATGACACTTTGCAATGTTATTTGGATCCCTTTTTCTTCATTGACATGCGTGTCACAGGCTCTGCAATGAACACAGTGAGGAATTTTGTGCCTCAAGCAATGCCCTGACCACACTCTGGGAGAAAAATCAGAGCCATATAAGGAAATCCAGCAGAGCTTCCGGAACTCAGTTGCAAATTTCTCAGGAAATAATGTGTATGATTAATGCTATTGTATTTTTTCTTATTCAGATGAACAATCAGCTTAGTTTAGGCTATTGAGATTTTGTGATATGTTCGCTAAAGCCAGATTTAAAATTACTATCCTGGCTGTTGCTGCTTATTGGAAAATGTCCTTCAATCACACAGTGGTGTGTAATTTAAGGACTCATTCTTCCAGCTATTCTGTTTTAACTAGCAGTGTTCAGCTGTGGAAGAAAGAAACAGTGACATCCCACTCATGAAGTAAGATTTTTCCCCTCTCTTCTACTGTTAAAGATGTCACAGGCAAGTTATGAGATCTGCAAGGAACTCTGGTTTACCTAGAGTATGAAAAAGTAGAAAATTATGTTTTCTCCTGACTTCACGCCATTAGGATCTTATGGGGCAAGAATGTAGATAAGATTCTGGAGATCCCATGCTAATTTGTTATTAAAAAAAGCAGATCCATCCCCAATTCATCTCGCTGAAGAGAGATAGCAACGTAGCATCAAGGCCATTGCAAATAAATACCCTCTACTCTCCCATAGACGTGAATAATGGTAAATTTACTTAAAGTCTGACTTGCCTAACAAAGTTAATTTGAGGGCTACTTTTGATAAATAAAAATTGTCACCACTTATTGCATGCTTTCTTATTTGCCAGACAATGTTCTGAGTTTTTTTAAAAGTCCTTTTAATCTTTCTAAAACCATAAGGGGAAAGTTACCCTCATTATATGGAGAAGGAGACAGAATTACAGGACTTATATATGTCCTGCCTAGGGTCACACAGGCAGCAAATAAAACGGAGCTGGAATTGAGCAGTCTAGAGCAGGCAGATTCTTCTTAGCTAAAAATGATTATTGCCTCACCCCTAACACCAGTGATATGTGTGTGTGATATGAATATAAGCATGTATAGAATTTCTTATTTCCCTTATTTGCTCAATAACAAATATGGAAACTATTTTCTAAACAGATTTCATTTTTATCTGCTTTGTCAGAGAATGCATTCACATGAGAAAGGGAATCTAGGAGATCCTGAAATTATCCTTCCCTCACCTCTCATAAGCTTTATATCAAACACACAAAGGAGCCTACCTCCTTGTCCTTCATAAATGTGCTCAGGTTCATGAAACTTGAAAAGTGACAGATTGTTTATTAAGTCACTTAATCACTAACACGTCTCGTCTCTTTCTCAAATAGTGAGCTATTACTCCAGCCTCTAGGAAGGTTAATATGCTCGTAACTAAGTGATTGGGGATAGCTGTAATACATCTGTAACTGTCTCATAATGCAAGGTAAATAAGCTGGAAATTATCTCCTGACACTCTTAGGGCTGCCAGGAGACAGAAAGCTTCTCCTCCTGGTTACACTGGATTTGTTTCGTGTAAATTTTTGCTGGCCCTTGCCAGGGAATACAAATTTAGAGGGCAAAGAGTTTAAAGGCTTCAGAACACTTTGCTTTTAGGATTCTGCCCCTAGAACAACTCCAAGTGTAAAACAGGTAACGCTTTCAATTTAAGATTTAAGATGTGCACAAATTCACAGTAGTTTTATTTTTGTCTCCTCCGTGAGGCATTAGGGATCTTTTCCAGGTCATATCTAAATTTTAGACCAGCGTGAGGGCATCAAGAAGCAAACTGTTGATAGTCAAAGTTATAAAGATACAGTCTTATGCTGCTTACTTTACTTGGCTCGGGTTTAAACTTCCTTTTTTACGCCTTTTCTCTGGATGCTTTTATTCTTATCTCCAGCCTAGTTTAGCACAGGATCCATGCTCTGTGTCTGCAGTTTGTTTAGCGTACATTTCTTGGAATTGCCCATGCTTATGCACAACTATGGAGAAGGCAATGGCACCCCACTCCAGTCCTCTTGCCTGGAAAATCCCATGGATGGAGGAGCCTGGTGGGCTGCAGTCCATGGGGTCGCTAAGAGTTGGACACGACTGAGCGACTTCACTTTCACTTTTCACTTTCATGCATTGGAGAAGGAAATGGCAACCCACTCCAGTGTTCTTGCCTGGAAAATGCCAGGGACAGGGGAGCCTGGTGGCTGCCGTCTATGGGGTCACACAGAGTCGGACACGACTGAAGTGACTTAGCAGCAGCAGCAGCATGCACAACTATATAACGGGCTTGTGTGTGTGTATTAGTCGTTCAGTTGTGTCCAACTCTGAGACCACATAGACTGTAGCTGGCCAGGCTCCTCTGTCCATGGTATTCTCCAGGCAAGAATACTGGAATGGGTTGCCATTCCCTTCTCCAGAGGATCTTTCTGACCCAGGAATCGAACTGAGGTCTCCTGCATTGCAGGCAGATTCTTTATTGTCTGAGCCACCAGGGAAGCCCAATTACCAGCATAGGTGGTCCCTGCTGAAGGTAAATTGTCTCATATCAGGTTGACAATACACAGAATTGCAGTTCAGTTGGACAATATCAGAATCAACTTTTTTTTTTCTTTTTGACTGACAGATCCTGCCTCAGGTTTATTTGTCACATAGCACAGGAGGACACCAGTCCCCTGCAGATAGCAGCCCAAGGGTCACACCAGTCCTTCTGTCCTCACATTGGCAGATGAGGGCCTGTACTCTGGAGGGTTTGTGGGTACCTGGGCACCTTTGAGAGCCTGAGCCTGAGCTGGAGTTGGAGTTGCAGCTGCACCTGCAGTTATGACCTTGGCCTTGGTTTCAGTCTTGGCCTGGGATTTTGGCTAGCAGAGCCTGAGATCCTTGGTGATGCAGGCATGAGCAGGTTTTCTGTGCTTAGGGTGAGCAGTGTAGGCAAGTACTTAGCTGATGGCTGCCACCCTTTGGGATCTTGGGCTTGAGCTCCTTAGGCTTCACAAGAACCTTGGCAGCCTCAACACGTGCATTCATGGCCTTGGCGTTATTGGCCTGTGTCTTCTTCAAGCCCTTCTTGTGCTTCTCGGTAAAGCACGTTCCTTGAGAACTTATAGTCCATTCCCTTAAGAGTCTCGTTTCATCGCAATCAGGGTCATAACTTCTAAAAATTTTTATTTATTTATTTGGCTGTGCCAGGTCTTAGTTGTGGCAAGCAGGCTGTTTAGTCTTTGTTGTGTCACGTGGGATCTTTAGTTGTGGCATGCGGGATCGAGCCCTGGCCCCTTGCCCTGGGAGTGTGGAGCCTCAGCCACTGGACTGCAAGGGAAATCCCGACTGGGATTTTTTGATGCTGTTTCTGTGTCATTTTCAGGACTGGTTGTGTGTGTGTGGTTCTTGGACTTCGCCATGTCTACACCTGGAGGATGAGAGTGGAGAATCAGAGCTAGGGGCTCACTGGGCTGGGTCGCACCTCTCCACCCTGGTGGGGGACTCCAGATCCCAAAGCTCCTGGGACCTGAAGAGAAAGAGTCAAACTAAGTGTTTCTTCTTTTACATTTTTTTTCACAGAAGCAACTGTTGCTCTCACCAACACATAGAAAGAAGTGAAGTTGCTCAGTTGTGTCCGACTCTTTGAGATCCCATGGACTGTAGTCTACCAGACTTCTCTGTCCATGGGATTTTCCAGGCAAGAGTACTGGAGTGGGTTGCCATTCCCTTCTCCAGGGGATCTTCCTGACCTAGGGATCGAACCCAGGTCTCCTGCATTGCAGGCAGATGCTTTACCCTCTGAGCCACCAGGGAAGCCCACCAATACATAGGAGACCACAAATGTGGTCTAGTCGTGACGTGTCCATTCTTAGTGATGGGATCTTTCCCAGCTACTGTATTCCTATTCTGTTTCAGAATAAGAGCTCAGCTACATAATACACCTGAAGTAAAACAAGCCATTCTGCCAACTTGAGCAGTTGCTTTGTGCCAGGTTTTATGCTAGGTGGCTCTGATACTGCTAGTACTTGGAGAAATCCAAGTAACTTCTTTCAGTCCCCAAAGAAGGCACTGAAGTCTTAGAATTGACACCCTCAGCAGGTGGGAGTGCCAGTTTTGGCTTAACTGTATTGCTGAAATCTTAAATATCCAAAGGGCTTTTGAATTTTTGCATTCACTTTGATAGTCAATGCATTTAACTTTAAAATATCTAACTTATTCCTCTAAATATTGAATACTGATCATATAATTAATAAGCACTAATATTTTATAAAGTCAAATCTCCTAAGAATTTAAACATTGCAAACTGAACTAGTCTATTTCTTTTAAACATGTCAATAACATGGAGTCTCACATGCCAACTTCTGTTTTCAGCAACATACACTCAGATAAGATGAAGAAAGATGATGACAATAATTACAAAATTTATTTCTGTTTGTGGACTTGACTTTTATAAATGCACACACTAAATTTGATTGATTCCTCATATAAATTTATTTTGTGTCTTTAGAGTAGCAGAATTATTTATTTTTGTGATTTCAAAAGAAAATGATTATTGTTTTTCATTCATCAGGTTTGTAGTATCCAGGCTGGGTCACTGAATGCTGCATTGGCCTCCCCTTCATAGCAATAGTTCACTGGTTATGTCAACGGGATTCTCTGGCCTGTGCTTTCCCTTGAAATCCTTGTCTCCTTCATTCCCTCCAATCAAATGTCAGGATATATAATTATTAAAAGTAAGAGACTTGTAAAGTAATTAGCCTCCAATTAAAATAAATAAATTTATATTAAAAAAAGGAAGAGACTTAATTCCTGGTATGTATAAAGGAAGAGATGTTCCTTCTTCCTTTTTCTCAGAACATTTTTTTGTCTTTTGGTAAACCTGTAAATTGTTTCTCTGCATCTTTGAGATGTGTGCACATCTTTTTAAAAAGATCCTGCTGTACTACTGACCCAGCTTTGGGTTCATTACCAGATGTTCAGCAATGCCAATCTACTGATCCAGATTGTGGTAAAGGAAAGTGCTGCATTCACTGCAGGGCACCACGGAGGGAGAATGGGCCTTTCATGCTCAAAAGACCCGAATTCCTCAATGGCTTTCAGGAAGGGATTTTTAAAGACAGAGAAAGAGAGTTAGACATGGTGCATGATCAGCTTATGCATAGTTTTCTGAGTGGTTGATGGTGAGGTAACTGGATGATGTTTTGGGAATTTCAATCATCAACCTTCTGGTTCCAACTGGTCTGGCGTCTTTATGCTGGTGGTCGCAGGCAGTTAACTTCTCCACCTGGTAGGGGTTTTTAGTATCTGTAAAACCACTCAAAGATATGACTCAGGATATTATCTATAGCCCTTGAAAAGGAACTAAAGGTCCTTGAGTTTGTTTTATGGCTAAGCTATTATTATTTTGTCTTGCTTGACTGCTTTCTTTTTTTTTTTTCCTGTATTTTCTTGCTTCTCTGATTAACCTCATTATTTGGAACTAGAGGAAGGCCTAGGAAGCAAAAGCTTTTCTATAAACAAGGGACATAGAGGCTTTTCCCCAGGAAGGCCCTGAAGAGCCCTGCTTTGTTTCCATTGCAAGTTTTACAAGTAGGAATGTCTATCTGAAGGATCTGAGAGTCATCACATCAAGGAAGACAGAGTTCTGAGACTCCTCCTATATCCTCACTTGGCTGCCTTGTGAATAAACTCTTTCTTGGCTGTAAACCTCTGCGTCTCAGCACTTGCCTTGCTATGCATTGGGCAAATGGATCTGGTTCAATAACAATATCTGCTAGGTTGGATGCTGCTCAATTCGCAAATCATTGAATGAAGCTAATAAGATCTTTAAAATTTACACAGTTGATTTTTTTTTTTAACAACATGGAGAAGCACTGTTCAAATCCATCTTGAGGAAAGGACTCCCTGTCCACCTACCAGGAACATAGTTATATGAGAGCCTCCAGCAGCTCACAATTTTAAGGTCTCCTTCAGAGTTTGGACCATGATCACACTTTTTGGGAGAGGTGGGGGACAGCTCCTTGCTAATGATAAGCAAGGAGATGGTAACAGCTTCATCATTTCTTCCCCTGAAAAACTTCTCTAACAAGCAGTTTCTGCTCCAGAGCTCTGGGAGGGCTGGGGACTTTAGGCATTGAAGTCTGATGGCTCCTCCTGCCAGGAAATTCCTTCCTTCTCTCCTGCCCTTGAATAACTCATATGCCCTTGAGCTCTTAGATCAAGCATCATCCCTTCAAGAATTGGACCTAGGCAAGAAAAAAATTGCCTAGGTCCAATTTCCCCATTAGAAACTCCCATAGTACTTTCTCTTAATTAATTTTTATTTTTGCATTTATTTGATTAATATGTGTTCCTTATATTGCTTGCAAGTCTATTGTGTCTATTTTTGCTCACTGTTGCATTGCCTTGGCCTAGCACAATGGGCGATAGTTATTAAAATAATCAATATTCATTAGCTGTATTGAGCTTGTAGTATGTAAATATTGTAAGGGATTTTGACATGTAACTTCATATGCCAACTGGTCATGAAAGGTTTGGTGTTCAGAATGAAATATTTCAACACTTTTAGGTCTAGAGCTTGGTTGGTTATTACAAAAGGTTACATAAAAGAATGAGATGATGAAGATAAAAGATGTAGATAGTATATTAATAGGAGCAAAGGAAAGGCAATGAAGACATGAAATATTGGAGAGGAAGTACATTGGAGCTTGGTGAGTATTGAATGTGTTTTTTTAAGTGGCAAAGTGTTTTGCCACTTAAAAAAAAAGACAGAGATTAAAGTTAGTGAGAGTGGAGGTTTCTCCTTGATGAGTTTTAACCACCTACTGATTTTTTTTTTTTTATTTATCCTGCTCTTCTCTGTGGCGCTGAAAATAGCCAGAGAACCAGGGCAGTTTAACACTTGTCCTTTTGCTCAAGGCTGCATCTAGCAACTTATTTATTTCTTTAGCACTGGGTAGAAATAGTTCAATTTCCTTGAGTAGTGATTTTAAGGAAAGTAAGTCATCTTGAAGAGCTCTGTGCTTCTCTTCCAAAAGTTAAGAACAGGGCAGGAAGTGAACTATCTGTTATAATCCCAAGTTGGTTTACTTAATTAGGCACAAAATGCATCTTAAACATGGCACTTACTTTTCTGAAGAAATACAAAATGATGAATATCCTGAAGAAGAATGATTATTTTATAGGGCATCCCTGGGTCTCACCGCTTTTTGCACTAAAAAGTCAGCCCACACCTTGCTGCCTGTGGGCTTATTTCTTCCCACTCTAGTCTTTTAAAAGTGTTCCCTCACATAAGGGCATAGAGAAAGGAAGGTATACTGTGACCCCCTTGAGAAAGGAAGCCGTTCTTTATCTCTCCTTGTGTTCTTAAGTGCCTGAAAAGCATTAAGTGTTCAGAGAAGGAAGGTAGGAAGGAAATTAGATCCACTATATGAAAAGGAAATGTGAAGACACCATCCATAGGAAAGAAGAAGAAAATGAGCTGCAGATGGAATGCTGTGGAAGATGAGATAATGTTCTTATTTTCCTCGTTTTGGTTTGAAGAGTGAACTTGTTTTGGAGAAAAAAAGACTAATGGGATGGTGGAAAGAAAGGAAGAAAGTGGAGTGGAGAGAGATGATTGAGGAAAAGAGCAGAAGCCGTTTTATCTTATTTGGGTGAACTTGACACTCAAATCTATAGGGCTTATAGATGACCAATAGTCATCTCTAGACAAACTAAGTTCAGTTAGCAGCTGATATGAGAATTGACATCTACTTCTGTTACATTAAAAAAATAATAGAATCTCAGCATTGCTAAGCTATGTTTACTGCACCCGTTCATTTGCAGGATACGCCTTGATTAGAAAAAGGATGAGGGATTTCACAAGAGACACAGAATTATGCAGCTCAGAGCAGAGACTTGTAAATCCGCTGCCATTTGAGATGTCTGAGTCCATTTCATCTTTCCTGGATGAAGCACAGAGCCTTTAGGTCCTTCTCATCATGGTCTCCAGGTCAGTAGGAAACAGTCTCAAAGCACTTGGACTAATGAGCTTGGCTACCCTGCCTGAGAGGTTGTTAGAATGCTGGGAGTCCATTTAACAGTATTTTATACAGAATTCAATGTCTGAATCTTCTGTAAAACATCAATAAGTAGTAATACAAATTTTACTTGAATACCTTTAGCATTAGGAAGTTTATGAAAATGTATCAGCATCTGAGGCGGCCATTTCCCTCCTTGGAAAACTCTGTTAAAATTTTCCTCTTCTTTTGAGCTGCCATCTGCCTCCCTATAACTCACATTCATCTCTTTTCATCTACCATTTGTGCCCACACAGAACACGTGTGTCTCTTTGCCATGTCTATTCTTCCTGTGTCTTTTCTTCTCTTAAATTTTGTCAAATGTTTTTCATGCTATGTATTCCCTGTAATATCCTGGTTACCTTTGTGAACCTTGTATTATCTTATTTAGCACCTTATGCTATGGTCTCAAATACATGTGTTTTGTTATGTATATATTAGTATAGGAGACTTAAATCCTCAGACTCCACACCTGAAATCCTATTGTGAGATATTTTGTCCAAAACAAATAGCTGTGCGGTTATCTTCTACTATAATATATTTGCAAACAAAATAACAAATACAGCCCTCTTTTGCTCTTTATTAAAATACAAATATTTTTAATGATGCAATTTGATTCAACCTCCAAATAATTACAATTTTTGTATTTTAATTTTTTGAAACTCAGAGGATATGTCTCTAAAATAGACATATAACAGTAGTTTGTGGAATTAAAAATTGAATAGATCGTGCTTTTAACTACTTCCATATTCAAAAGTAAAGGTCATAAATAAGAGAATTTTAGTCATGATTCACCTAGACATATGTCAGGTAAATTAGCAAAATACATAAATTCAACTAAGGCTCTTAAACAGGGACTTCTTTAATAATATGCTTCTCTCAGTTACAAAATGAAAGGTTACAAAGAAAGAAGATGAAAAATAATGACAAAGTTGTTTGCTAAAACTGGGACACTGGAAGAACATCCTTGAAAAATGGGAATAATATATATTAATTTTGAAGGAAAGGTGCTTCAGGCACCGAGTAAGCACTTTTTTATCCTTACTTTTCCAAATATTTGTGTTATTTACCAACTATGAAACTAGAAGACACTGAAAAATTGATGAAGACCTACCATAGTTTTTCTAAAGAAGCTGCTGAATATTAGAAGCAGCATAATATTACCAAAGAACAAAATAAAAATGAGAACTGCATATTTTCAAATTAATTAAGTAGAATCTTCTCTGACAGCAATTTATATTTCACAGAACTATAATGGATTAAAAAATTGGAAATTAGTTCTTATAAATTAACTTCTTACTTGCTAAAGTAGTTTCAGAAAAAAGTGACAACTGATTTTGTTCTGATTGCTTCAATGAAATAGATGAGGAAAGAGAAGCCAAAGAAATGCAACAAAGGCCAAAACGTTTTCTTTTGTTGTTTTTTTATAGATTTTTGTTAGTTAAAAAATATATATATTTTCTACTTTATTAAAATTTGTATACTTCAGTGAGTGAAGGTGAAGTCGCTCAGTCGTGTCTGACTCTTTGTGACCCTGTGGACTATAGCCCACCAGGATCCTCTGTCCATGGGATTCTCCAGGCAAGAATACTGGAGTGGATTTTGATTTCTTTCTAAGTACAAATTTAATACAATTTTAAAAAGTACAATTTAATACCATAAAATTCACCTATTTTAATTGTATAGTTCAGTGAGTTTGAGGAACATAAACATCTATGTGACAATATTATCAAGATACCCAATATTTTCATCAGCCTAAAAACTTTCATACAAGGGCCACACATATTGAGAGAGGATGATGATTTCATATTTGCTAAGTAAGCAGTTATTTGAATAACTATAGAAAGAATGTGTTTGACAGTGCCCAAAGTTCCTCTTATAAAAAATTCCTAAATATTTTAACAAAACCAAGCACATGATGGCTCTGAGTCTGCTAGTGTCAGCAGTACCCTGGATACAAACACAGATTAAATGCACGTGGCCACATCACCATTCTTTTGCTGTAAAATAAGATCCACTGTCTACTAAACATTACTAGTGAATTGCACACGCTGCTACGTAGTATGATCCTAACATTCGAAAGGATCAATCTGATCAAAGCAGAATTGCCCTGGACAAAGCTCAATAGGTAAGGAAGCCTTTATCAAAGCAGTTGCTGTAGGGGAGAGAGATCAGAACTCAATCTGAGCTCAAGTCCACAGAAACAGACGGCAGGACAGGACAGGTTTTTAGAGCTGGGGTGGGGTGGAGGGGTGTGTCATAGGCCATCTGTGTTTACCTAGTGGCCTTGTTGAAAGGAAAAGCAAACTTTCTCCTATCTTCTTGACAGAAGGTAGTTTTAAGACTTGGAGGAAAGGACTTCCTTGGTGGCACAGGGGATAAGAATCTACCTGCCAATCCAGGGGACACAGGTTTGATCCCTAATCCGGGAAGATTCCAAATGATATGGGTCAACTAAACCTGTGCAACCACAGCTACTGAGTCTGAGATCCACCACTGTTGAGGCTGTGTGTTGCTACCTACTGAAGCCCATGGGCTCTAGGGCCTGCGAGCTACAACTACTGAAGCCCAGGTACCTAAAGCCTGTCCTCTGCAACAAGAGAAGCCACCTGTGGTCTGCAATGAGAAGCCCATACTCTGCAATGAGAAGCCCATACACTGCAATGAAGGGCAGCCCCTGCTCACGCAACTAGAGAAAGCCCATGCAAAGCATCAAAGACCCATTATAGCCAAAAATGAGTAAATAAATGAAATGTAAAACAAACAAACAAACTTCAGGAAGACTTGTGTGGAAGTTGAGCTCTTACTCTCCCACAAACTGAAAGAAAGAGGCGACATTTTCTTTGATGATTACCATTCAAATGGATGGCTCCCAGGTCTTTGAGAAAGACAGTCTTGGGCTTTTAAAATATTTAAATTTCAAAAAGACAGAGAAAGAATATACAATTACATGTTTTCTAAAGCAAATACTCTCAAGTACGGAGAGGAAGGACCTAGAATCTGGGAGAAGCCTGTCTAAAGTTGAGTCAAGCTGAGAGGGACCTTGACCTTGGAATCCTTTAGGAATTCATCTCTTTTACTGCCCTTGATTTGCTTTCAGCCAAAGGTCAGCACACCCCACAATCAAGAGAGCTTCTAACATCTCTACACCTGAGAGCACAGGCTCAATTGTCTCCAACCAGTGATGGATAAAGGGACTTATTCTTTTCCTTAGTCCAATGTTCACTTTATTTTCTGTTTCATAATTAAACTTGTCTGAGCATGATCGACAATAAAAACATCTATCCTTTCTCAGAGAAACTCAAACCTGATCCCCTCTGTGAGGTATTTCCCAGTGACTTAGACAGAATAATCACTGTGGTACATTTTACAAATCTAGGTTATTCAGCCTTCCATGACAACAATGCAATTAGAGTCTTCAGGGTCAAAAAAAAGTAAATTCCTTTTTACATTCTTTTTTCAATATCCTTATTTCTGATAGCTAGTGAGTAATCATCTTGAATAAGAATCACAGAACTTACCAAGAAGAAGAAAAACATTTTAAGGCCACGAGAAGCTACAATCCAGATTTGGAAAAACAAATCTGTAACTCTCATGCATTACAGTTCTGGCAGAGCTCTTCAGCTCATATTATTAATCTCATTCTGAAGCATCTGTATTTGGGTTTCTCCAAGAATCCACCTGCAATGTGGGAGACCTGGGTTCGATCCCTGGGTTGGGAAGATCCCCTGGAGAAGGGAAAGGCTACCAATTCCAGTATTTCGGCCTGGAGTATTTCATGAACTGTACAGTCTATGAGGTTGCAAAGAGTTTGACACGACTGAGCGACTTTCACTTCACTTCACTTCACTTCACTATACACGAAGATTCCCCCAATAATAAGTGGATACTTCCTTGCATTACCATAAGGATTCTCTCAGAACAGGGAGTCTTCCCCAAATGCAAATTTTGGTTTCTTCCCTCATAAGCAGAAGCTGCTCGAAATCCTCCATACGATAGTTCTTTTCCAGTCTAATAAAAATTTTATTATCCTATCTAAACCATGTGCCCTGCTACAATTAGGTTATAGTAATTGACCAGCATCTGCCCTCTTCCTAGATCTCTCCAGGTAGTTCAGTTTGATGACTGCCTACAGCTGCTAAGACTAAATTTGGAATCTATTCTCTATCTAGGAGCATTCTAGTAATTCCTATTAGCATTTAAAATTAATGTTTTCAGGCTGCTAAGAAAATAGAGAGACAATTTTAAATAATGAAGGATTTATATTTCCCCTGATAGAAAGAGTTATATTCTCTAGATGTCGCTATATATCTCCTGTCCAGGTTAATTATTGTGTGAACTCACCACGAGAAGAAATGTATCAGGTAGTTGCATTTTATTTTTCTAGTTCCAGAATCAAGTTTTAGAAAAGAAATAGAGGAAAAGAAGCTAGGGGATTTCAAACTGAGGAGTAACCTAACAGATATATACCTCAGTTTTTCATAGAATTCTAAGGAGAAAGGTCTTAAAATGCTTATTTCAACTGCAGGAGGCTAATACATCAGATGTAGTCTATGACTGGACATTGATCTTGGTAACAGAGCAAATGAAAGAGATGATTTTCATTAAAGAAAAAGTTTAATTAAAATGTGAAGCTGATGACAATAATCCCCAAAGTCAGGTAACCATGAAATAGACTATTTGGTATAGAATATAACTAAGCAAACCAGAGAATTGGGTCTCATCTGCAGGAACATTGTATGGTTTCAATGGTACTATTTTCTAAGTGTAATGAGCAGGGAAATGTCTTCCATCTGAGGACTACTATCAGATTTCAGTGTTGAATCAGCCCACAGAATCATTGATAAGGTAGAAGTGGGAAGAAGAAAAACATTCAAGCAGAGAGAATAGACTACAGGCTGTGGAGGAGCAAAGAGCTAGATTATTTGGCCATCAAATTGGAAAGTAAATGTGATCCGGTGCCTTGAGTGAAAAAAATAAAAAGAGAGCTGTGGGAAATAGCATCAGAGAGGTTGGCAGAGGCTGGCACTCATGGAGATCCACAGGGTAATGCACTCATTAGGTGACGGTGACCGGGTTTCACCAGGTGAGAAGAAGAACATGGAAGCAGCTCAGGCCAATCACGCTCTAGTCCCCTGACAAAAGTTTAATACAGTTGTATTAATTTGTCATCTTTGTGAGAAAGAAATGAACATTTAAAATTTCAGAAAGGAACTTCCTGGAGGTCCAGTGGTTAGGGCTCCATGCATTCATTGCCCAGGGCACAGGTTTAATCCCTGATTGGGGAACTAAGATCCTGTAAGCCACAAGGCAAAATAGATAAATAAATAAATTAGAAAATAAAACTTCAGAAAAAGAGCAGAAAAAAGTCCTATTGTGGATCTTTGGTAAGTTAGGGGTATCCTCTGGAAGAAACACAAAATCATATGTAACTTTAAAGCTGGTAGAAGAGATTTCAATTGAAGAAATGGAAGTTAGGAAAGAAAAAGAGGAGGTAGCGTGGGAGAAAGAAGACCTAAATTATAGCAAAAATATTAAATTCTGTGGAAGATATAAATCTTTATATATGTGATGTTAGTGACCATGAATAGCAAGGAGAGATAAGAAAGCCTTCCCCAGCGATCAATGCAAAGAAATAGAGGAAAACTATAGAATGGGAAACACTAGATATCTCTTCAAGAAAATTAGAGATACCAAGGGAACATTTCATGCAAAGATGGGCTCAATAAAGGACAGAAATGGTATGGACCTAACAGAAGTAGAAGATATTAAAAGAGGTGGCAAGAATACACAGAATAACTGTAGAAAAAAGATCTTCACAACCCAGGTAATCACGATGGTGTGATCACTCACCTAGAGCCAGACATCCTGGAATGCGAAGTCAAGTGGGCCTTAGGAAGCATCACTACGAACAAAGCTAGTGGAGGTGATGGAATTCCAGTTGAGCTCTTTCAAATCCTGAAAGATGATGCTGTGAAAGTGCTGCACTCAATCTGCCAGCAAATTTGGAAAACTCAGCAGTGGCCACAGGACTGGAAAAGGTCCGTTTTCATTCCAATCCCAAAGAGAGGCAATGCCAAAGAATGCTCAAAATACTGCACAATTGCACTCATCTCACATGCTAGTAAAGTAATGCTTAAAATTCACCATGCCAGGCATTAGCAATATGTGAACTGTGAACTTCCAGATGTTCAAGCTGGTTTTAGAAAAGGCAGAGGAACCAGAGATCAAATTGCCAACATCCGGTGGATCATGGAAAAAGCAAGAGAGTTCCAGAAAAACATCTATTTCTGCTTTATTGACTATGCCAAAGCCTTTGACTGTGTGGATCACAACAAACTGTGGAAAATTCTTCAAGAAATGGGAATACCAGACTACCTGACCTGCCTCTTGAGAAACCTATATGCAGGTCAGGAAGCAACAGTTGGAACTGGACATGGAACAACAGACTGGTTCCAAACAGGAAAAGGAGTACGTCAAAGCTGT
Organism: Bos taurus; assembly: GCF_002263795.3. Taxonomy (NCBI): domain Eukaryota; kingdom Metazoa; phylum Chordata; class Mammalia; order Artiodactyla; family Bovidae; genus Bos; species Bos taurus. The sequence continues at coordinate 22,105,620 of NC_037350.1, read as the reverse complement.
ATATTGTCACCCTGCTTATTTAACTTACAGGCAGAGTACATCATAAGAAATGCTGGGCTGGATGAATCACAAGATGGAACCAAGATTGCTGGGAGAAATATCAATAACTTCAGATATGCAGATGATACAACCCTTATGACAGAAAGTGAAGAACTAAAGAGCCTCTTGAAAATGAAAGAGGAGAGTGAAAGTTGGCTTAAAGCTCAACATTCAGAAAACTAAGATCATGGCATCTGGTCCCATCACTTCATGGCAGATAGATAGGAAAACAGTGGAAACAGTGTCTGACTTTATTTTTCTGGGTTCCAAAAATCACTGCAGATGGTGATTGCAGTAATGAAATTAAAAGACGCTTACTCCTTGGAAGGAAAGTTATGACCAACCTAGATAGCATATTCAAAAGCAGAGACATCAGTTTGCCAACAAAGGTCCGTCTAGTCAAGGCTATGGTTTTTGCAGTGGTCATGTATGGATGTGACAGTTGGACTGTGAAGAAAGCTGAGCGCCAAATAATTGATGCCTTTGAACTGTGGTGTTGGAGAAGACTCTTGAGAGTCCCTTGGACTGCAAGGAGATCCAACCAGTCCACCCTAAAGGAAATCAACCCTGAATATTCATTGGAAGGACTGATGCTGAGGCTGAAACTCTAATACTTTGGCCACCTGATACAAAGAGCTGACTCATTGGAAAAGACCCTGATGCTGGGAAAGATTGAGGGCAGGAGGAGAAGGGGATGGCAGAGGATGAGATGGCTGGATGGCATCACCGACTCGATGGACATGAGTTTGGGTGGACTCCAGGAGTTGGTGATGGACAGGGAGGCCTGGCGTGCTGTGATTCATGGGGTTGCAAAGAGTCGGACATGACTGAGCGACTGAACTGAACTGAACTGAAGTGACTATGAAAGAGTTGCTGTTGTTCAATTGCTTAGTCATGTCCGATTCTTTGCAACCCCATGGACTACAGTATGCCAGGCTTCCCTGTCCATCACCAACTCCCGGAGTTTGCTCAAACCCATGTCCATCGAGTCAGTGATGCCATCCAACCATCTCATCCTCTGTCATCCCCTTCTTCTCCTGCCTTCAATCTTTGCCATCATCAGGATATTTTCCAATGAGTCAGCTCTTTGCATCAGATGGCCAAAGTATTGGAGTTTCAGCTTCAGCATCAGTCCTTCCAATGAATATTCAGGGTTGATTTCCTTTAGGATGGACTCTTTGGATCTCCTTGCAGTCCAAGGGACTCTCAAGAGTCTTCTCCAACACCATGGTTTAAAAGCATCAGTTTTGGTGTTCAGCCTTCTTTAAGGTCCAACTCTCATATCCATACATGACTACTGGATAAACCATAGCCTTGACTAGATGGACTTTTGTCGGCAAAGTAATGTCTCTGAAAGGGTAAGGACGTCTAAAAGTTCCTCCATAAAAGCAACAAAATAAATCTTGCAAAAAATGATCAGAATCGATTTTTATCAGAACTTTAGAAGTTAACTAAAGTCTTGCAGCAATCTAGAGAGTATTTAATCAAGAAAAATGATGGCAGCAGGATAAAACCAGTGAGCATCGGTCATGCTTTCAGTACCTCAAGTTCCATCTCTTGCTTTCAGTTTTAATAGGAGCCTCAAAAACTAATTGGCAACAACTATGGTGAAAACTAGCAGCCTGGAAGCACTGCAGGGGGGTAGAACTCAACTCCAACTTGTTCAAAGCCTTGATTTCAGAGAATTATTATTTGATCTCTCTTGTGAGTCCCTGGAAGCCCATTTGCAAGGCTGCTGTGTTTGACTAACTCAGAACTTGTCCATGTCAAATGCCTTTTCCTTGGGTGAGGGTGGAGGTGAGGGGGGTAAGCATTTGTTGGAAAGAGGAGAAATGCAGGATGGTTTTTCCTCATCCTCCTGGGACCATAGTGACTGTGATCAGAGATCTGCCTCTTTCAGTGTTCTGGGTTCCTATGAGTTCTTGCTGCTGTTGCTGTCACTCTTGCTGCTGCCAAAAGTTTGCTTGGGAGCTGGGGCAATAGAGAATGCAAATAAGAGAAACCCAGGAGACGTTTTTCCACTTTCTACATGTTAAAGGACCCGTTCCCACTCTAAAGCCAGAACTAAACTGCTGCTCTTTGAGCTCTCTGTGGACACCGGTGCTTACTTTTAGGTTTTAGCATGTGTTGAGTGGAAGCTTCAGGTTACTGGAGGGTAAAGAAAAAAACAAATACAAAAATATAACACACCACTGGCCCAGTGCTATTTAGAATTCTGTCCTCCTCCCCCAGCCACCTGCCATATTCACTTTCTGGAGTCCTCACGCTGCTGCTCCAAACCTTCTCTCCAGGTTTATAGCTACATTCAGTGGGTATATTTACTTCTTCTTACCCAGAGCCAGACCCTAATCTATTTCCCTTCTTTCTCTTTATGAGCCATTTCAATTAAGCAATCTGGTCATCTTGTGCATATTTTTTTCTGTGTTTGTTCTGGAACAAGAGAGAAAAAAAATGGAAAAGAAGAAAGGAAAGATGACTGGAGGGAGGGTAAAATGTGAAAACCTAGGAAAATTAGAACAGAGGAAGGAAAGAGGAAAGATCTCCAATACTATACATTGTTGGAAAACATCCTGATTCCTAGAAACTTTACTCTGTCTAAGTGGTAGATGAAATCAAATTTTTATACAGGAATGAATATTTCAAAGCAGAGCATCATAAGCTTAAAACTGTGTTTTGTCTTCCCTTCTTGTCAGACTGTACTTACAGGACTTTGCGATTTGTTTTATTTAGGGATCTCCAATAATAGATCTGACATGTCAAGTGTCCGTTTGCTACAGAAATAAAACAATTGCAGGTTGCCACCACACTGCAACATCATCAGTGTTTTCTGATGCTTAAGTTGTCTAGCAAGAGAATAATATCTGTCCTGTGTTTCAATCTCACTCCATTTTATGCAAGTCTGGGACTGTCAGGTAAACTGATGCATTGGTTATCCAAAGGTTTGAAGATAGTGTAGTGGTTATCACATTCACCTAACACATGAAAGGTCCCCGGTTTGAAACCGGGTGGAAACATGGGTTCTCATCTCACTTCTGAGTCTTTAGGGCTTCCTCGGTAGCTCAGAGAGTAAAGAATCTGCCTGCAATCCAGGAGACTCAGGTTTGATCCCTGGGTTGTGAAGATTCCCCTGGAGAAGGGAATGGCAAACCTCCAGTATTCTTGCCTGGAGAATTACACGGACGGAAGAGCCTGGCGGGCTACAGTCTGTGGGGTCACAAAGAATCGGACACGACTGAAGCAACTTAGCAAGCATGCAGAATGAATTCTACTCACGTTAGTTTCTGTTGGAAATGAAGAGAGAGTTTTTTCCACAGGAAACAGACTTCTCTTTGCATTAGGTTTTACAATTCTTTCTGGGTTTTATGTGTGAAAGATTTGTATTTGGCATAGGACCAGAACTCCATTTTTCCTCTCTTTCTAGGCTCTGCTGGTTGATGCAGGTAGGCTTGTGAACGCTGAACAAGGAGTTAGAGCTTTAAATTCTATTCTCACTCTAATCTGTTCCTAGTGATTCCTTTAGAGATGTTTGCATCCCGCTATGGGCTTCCTAGTGGAGCTAGTGGTTAAAAAACCTGCCTGCCAATGTAGGTAGATGTAAGAGATGCAGGCAACCCACAACAGCATTCAGGGTGCAGTCAATAGGGTCGCAAGGAGTTGGACACGACTGAAGTGACTTAGCACGCATGGATGCACGTGTGGGCTCTAAAGCTAATCATGATCAGCTGTGAATAAGAATCCACCTTCAATGCAGGAGACCCTGGTTCGATTCCTGGGTCAGGAAGATCCCCTGGAGAAGGGAAAGGCTACCCATTCCAGTTTTCTGGCCTGGAGAATTCCACGGAGTGTATAGTACATGGGGTCACAAAGAGTCAGACATGACTGAGCAACTTTCACTTTTCCTAGAAGAGAGCATTTCCTAAATGTTCTTGCAGGTGTTTTGGATATAACATAAAGATTTTTTTTCTATGAAATTTTATTAATTTAGGAAGTCTGCCGTGTTGGGAAACTTTGCAACTTTGTTATTATCAAAAGCAAGTTAAACTAAGTTTTAGCCTTTTTAACCCAGGTTTCATGGAAGGGGACTTTAGACATTATCTAAGCCAGAGATTTTTAGTGTGGGAAGGTAGGTATCAGAATCACATAGATGGTCCTGCTTCTGGACAGGGGACAAGGGACTAGCAGGGCATCCCTATTCCTGTACATTTATTGAATGTACAGCAAAAAAAACATTTTCAGAATACTAGTCATAGCTCAAAATATTTCAAGTAACTGAGACGGGTGCTGCTTCTGCCTGGAATATGGAATGTCTCCAGATACCTGAGTAGACAGCTGCTTAGGATCACATGGCATTTATTATATAAGGTCTGTAAAGCAAGACCATTTAACAATAAATATTTTCACTAGTGATCGTATGTGTGAATGTAAGAGAGTTGAGTAGAAAAATTATAATTTATGTAAAACCAAAAAAGCCAAAATTGAACTGTTCAGGGTTGTGATTCTCCCAAATAAACACACAGGATTGGAAGATGCCAATGATGGGAATGACTGTAAATGAAGCCATCCACGTGTTGGAGTCAATTGTTCCTACGCCTGTGAGCTCCTTAGAGCAGGACACAGGTCTTCACCTCTGCAGCTCTTTGAGTTGTACATTCATTCACTGAATTATTGGGGACACACTACAGCCCAACGCTACACTAAGCATGGAGATCATGGTGAACAAACTTTGATACCCTGCTTAGTGCAGGGTTGAAAACAAGGTAGCTTTTAATAATCTTTTACTAAACTGAATTCTCTTTCATTTTCCCTCCCTCCCTTTGTTCTGCAAATATTCATTGATAATGTTAAGTTATCAGTGTTTACATATCTATTCTGTGTTTTTTAAAGATACATTTAAAGGTACTTCTGCCTGGCTTGCAGAATTTGAGCTCATAAATAGGTTTCCTGATCTTTACTCATTACCAAGAAAATTTTTAGAATGAGTGATGAAGGGCTTAACATCATTTTCATTCATTGGCTTTCTTCAGAGATTCTTGTATTACATCCTGAGTCTTTTTTTTTTTTTTTTGAGTTTTTTTTCTTTTTTTTAGTTTTATTTATTTATTTACTTTACAATATTATAGTGGTTTTGCCATACATTGACATGGATCCTCCATGGGTGTACATGTGTTCTCCATCCTGAACCCCCCTTCCACCTCCCTCCCCATCCCATCCCTCTGGGTCATCCCAGTGCACCAGCCCCGAGCACCCTGTATCATTCATCGAACCTGGACTGGTGATTCGTTTCACTTGTGATAATTTACATTTAATCACTAACATATCTTCTTTCTCAATCCTCCTTTAAGGTTATTTTTGTAACAAGAATCATTAATTTAGATTATTGCCATATATGTCTTCTATAAAATATAACCGACTGACACTGGGATTTTGTCTACACATTAAGCTATCTTTCCCTTAGACAGATGATTTACATTTGCATTTTTATGTCTTTTTACATTCTTTTATTGTCAGAATTAGTAAGGGATCTATCTCCCTGTATATTTATTTTATCTCCCAAAACATCAAGAACAGCTGTTGTTGTTTATTTAAAAAAAATAGATACTTGACTTTGGGTAATATAATCTATTTTTCTTTCTGACCTTCAACAGTGACATTTGCTTTCATACTGCCTGTGGGTTTGTGTCTGTAGTGCTGGATTATCCAAATGAGTAAACATCAAATCTCATTACTTTGCAAGGAAAACATGGTTATTAATCTATTCAGTAATTGTATTCAGATTACATTCTGTTTTGTTTCCTTTTCTTCAAAGTTTCCCACATACTTTGTACTGCTGTTTCTGGTTACTACTGAAATGGTGAATCTTTGAACATGGTGGGAAAGAGAAGTAGAGTATACAGGTCAATTTTTTAGGATCTAATTGCTTTTGTTTTAGCTAAATATTGCAAATTGAGTGGCTCTCAATCCTATTTAATCTGTATTGTTAGTGAATATATCTCTTGTTATCATGAATTACCTGGAAATACCATCACTGATCATGAGATGGCAGAATAAAAAATTGTCAGAGAAGGAAGACAACTTAGGCTAATTCCAGAATTCCCTGAAATTACAGGCAAATCATATGTAAATGGTATATATGTGAAGACATACTATTTCCTGGGCAGAAAACCCCCTAGTTTCCAGTAGATTCTTAGTTATCCTCTATCCCCTCAAAATTAAGAACAACCATTCTAGATCAACCTGCCACTTTTTTTAAATGAGAAAATAACCCTTCAATTGTAGTTACTGAATTATATGCTCACACTTCTGGGTCTGTTTCATGTTCTAGTTTCTTCAGAATATTTCTTCTAAGGAGAAAGTTGCTGTTTATACCTCTTATGCTTCTCTTAAATTCAGTCAACCCTCTGTATCCATGGGTTCCAAATCTGCAGATTCAACCAAATATGGATTGAAAATATTTGAAGAATATTCCAGAAAGCGAAAGTTAAATGTGCTGCTGTAAGCAACTACTTACATGGTATTTATGTTGTATTTATAACTGTTTATATAGCATTTGCATTGTATTAGGTACTATGAGTAATCTAGAGATGATTTAAAGTATATAGGAGGATGTGGGTAGGTTATATGCAAATACTACATCTTTATAAAAGTGAATTGAACATCCTTGGATTTTGGTATCTGTAAGGGGTTCTAGAGTTAATCCACTGAAGATTCCCAGGGGTGACTGTATGTGATCCACAAATATATGGCCACTTGTCCTTAGAGCCTCTAACATCTGCAGCCAGAGGAACTCTTCCGGGAGTGGGCCGTGAAACTCTTTCGTAGAGTTTACTGACTCCCCAGGATGAAATGACTCCAACAAGAAAAGACTGTTGCATCCCATGTCCATATTCCATTGGTGTCCATTCTTAGAGAGGTACTAGAAATCAGACTCTCCTTCTTTCCCAGGTTTTGTTCTTTTTGCTATTCTTGTGTTTATTGTTTTCTATTATTATTTGCCTAGCAGCATCATATTCTGTCCTTGATATTCAAACAGAGTAGGTATAGGAAAGTTGGTCTATACGGCAGGTATTCAGAAAAGGTGGATGCAAATTAAGCATCTGTATGTTAATATGGAAAATATAAGTACTAATTCAAATAATTAGTTGAAGTAGGGGGTTGGTATTCTTCTTTTACCAAAACCTTAGTAACGAATAAAAGTTTTACTGCTGCTAAACTGAAACTATCTACCTTTGGCTAACATTCCTGGATTTCATGCTCGTGTTTTCCCTAATAATGACTTTAAATGTTTTCTTTCCCCTTCTGACCTGTGGAAACAGCTTTCTCAGGAGCGTTGCCATGGTACCCAAATAGCGTGGTCCTGCTTCAGGGATTACATAGGTTAAAACAGCTGTTGATTTTCTATTGGTCTGTGAAATGGAGCTGGACTTTAGAACTCTTAGAATATGCCTTAGGTTTCCCAGTACACCATTGTGATCAGTGGCAGGTGACAGCCTCAGTGTGTGGCTACTTCCTAAACTTTAGTTTTCACATTTTAGCCAGAAGAAAAGACTTCCCTACTCATGCAGGGAAGGGGATCATGGGAAGAGTGTAGGGTAGGAGGGGAAGCAATGAAATGAGAAGTGGAAATGAGGACTATATCCATTCTTATGCATCTATATGACCCTGCATGTATCTTCTCATGTGTTACTTCACTTCTCTAAATTTCAGAGTTGGGCGGGACCATGAAATAGCCCATCGTTTCTATAAATTTAATGTTATTTACCAAAATGTAAAAGAGTATTATGAATTAAATTTAATTTAAAAATTTGTTACTGTAAAATAAAACAGATCTGGAAGACCACACATCAAAAATGTATTGCCTATTTTTTAAATTAAAATATATAGTTGATTTACAATGTTGTGCCAATCTCTGTTGTTCAGCAAAGTGACTCAGTTTTATACATATATACCTTCTTTTTGAAATATTCTTTTCCATTAGTTTATGCCAGGAGATTAGCTATAGTTCTCTGTGCTGTTGAGTAGGACCTTGTTGTTTATCCAGTTAAATGTAATAGTTTACCTCTACCAATCCCAAATTCCCAGTCCATCTCTCTCCTTCCACTCCCTCCCTTGGTGTATCACCTATTTTAAAATAAATTTTAATAATTACTACCTATAATGGCACCCCACTCCAGTACTCTTACTTGGAAAATCCCATGGACGGAGGAGCCTGGTAGGCTCCAGTCCATGTGGTCGCTAAGAGTCAGGCACGACTGAGCGACTTCACTTTCACTTTTCACTTTCATGCATTGGAGAAGGAAATGGCAACCCATTCCAGTGTTCTTGCCTGGAGAATCCCAGGGACAGGGGAGCCTGGTGGGCTGCCATCTATGGGGTTGCACAGAGTTGGACATGACTGAAGTGACTTAGCAGCAGCAGCAGCAGGTCAAGAAATATACATCTACCAGCCACCTCAGTAGGAATTCATGCCCCACCTTAATCATATCTTTCCTTTTATTCTCCCAAGGTAATTACAATGCCTATCTATATAAGAAGTAGTTCCATTTGTTTCTTGAAAGTTTTCTCACAGAAATCTCTATCCCTGGACATTGTGGTTTGGTTTTGCCCATTTGGGGATTTGATATGTCTTTTAAGTCAATGTGCAGGCTTTCCCTCCATCCCTGTTCTTTTTCTTGTTATTTATCTGTTGAAAAACTGAGCCTTTAGAGTTTCCTATAGTCTCTCTATTTTTGATCACATGGTTGTGGTGCGCTGTACCCTGTTCTTATGTTTACTGTACGTGCTCAGTTGCTTTAGTCGTGTCTGACTCCTTGCAACCCCATGGACCATAGCCCACCAGACTCCTCTGTCCATGGGATTTTCCCAGCAAGAATACTGGAGTGGTTGCCATGCCCATCTCTAGGAGATCTTCCTGAGCCAGAGATTGAACCCACATCTCTTGTGTCTCTGCATTGCAGGAGCCACTGGGGAAGAGATTTACTGTATTTCCTACAAATTGGCAATGGTGGTTTGCAGGCAGCCTTGGGCTTCGGCTTTTATTAATAGATCTATCGCTCCAGTTTTTGCTTTTCTTCTTCACATTCTCCATCTGGGTCCAAATTTCCTCTGTTTATCAGGACACAGTCATGTTGGATGAGGTTCACCGTAAGGAACTTACATTAACTCTGTCATCAGCAAAGATTTTTTTTCAAAATAAGGTCACATTCACAGGTACTGGAGATTAGAATTTCAGCCTATTCTGGTAGGTCACAATTCAGTTCTTAACAGGAGATAAATACTTGACCATATGAATCTCGAAGCTTATTGTGATAGTTTCAAAGTTATTTTTCAGAGATAGCTAAGATTTAGATGGGTGAGATGCATCGCACTTTACAGCTGCTGTGCTTACCAAAGCCCTCACAGCAGTAAAGGAGCTGAAAATCTACAGAGAAATTCAGCTTTTGACAATTTGACAAATGCCTGTCTTCTTGATTTTCTAATCAGACATGCCATCATATATAATGATCTTTTAAAATGTTTTAAGCTAATCAAGATCAAGGCAGGTCAGAATTTTAATGAGATTTCTCTAAGCTCAACTCAAGTACCCTGAAATTTCTTCAGGCAGAAATAGTAGCATTGACATCGTTTCCATCAGTGCATGTTTTACCCCTGAGTATAAAGTGGACACATAAGAATTCTAGAATTAATTGTAGGTGAATACAATTATTCTTAAATTATTTGAAAATGAATGACCTCAGAATTTGGGTGATTCTAATTCATGTGGATATTTGCTTCAACCAGGAATCATATTCTAATTCTAATTAGAACTCATATTCTAATTCTAATACTTTCAACACAAGAAAATCTTGTATACTTTCCACCATACTAAATAAGAATAGAAAAAAGTATTCTTTTGTTGAATATCTACAAAATGCTCAGCCTCCAGTCATTCTGATATTTTCTTATGTATTGCCTTTTATGTATTTTTTTAAGTTGCAGCACTGTAATACATCCAAAATGTTCTTCTGTTTCAGAGATTATTATAGAAATACTAGTCTCTCCCCCTATTCTTCTGTTCTAGAAATGCTTAAACCTCCATGGAAGCATTGCCAGATAAATACAGACATCTGAAGAAACACTTTCCAATCTGAATATTAATTATTAGCTCAGACCTTTTAAAAAGGTTTCTTTTGTTTACATACAAACTTGAATAGATAATATAAGAATGCAGACAGAACAGAAATTATTGTTTTTAAATAGACTACATTGTCATAAAAATCACAAAATCCAGAAGAATGCTCCAAATTTTTTTAGATTCTTAATCTTAGTTATCTGGAAAAATCTATTGTGTTTTATTTTCATGAGCATTAGTAATTCCTAATTATTTTCCTAAACTGTTCCTCTATGAATGATGTATTTACAAAAATTTAAAATGCTGAATTGCTTCCCCTAGATTCCATTAATATGAATTAAAAGGAGCAAACACAGAGGACTAATGCTAAACTTATTATAGGCAATTTTTGGAGCTGTGTGTAAACACTATTAAGGTGTGGTCTGGATGAGACAAAGCAACTTATTTTTCAGGTCCAGGATTCTTCCTAATTTCTAATGGCACAGTGCTGTTTTAGCAGCATAAACTTATATCTGTTCTGCTTTATTCTGATTCGTTTTTGTTGTTGCTGTTTTTGCTCATACCCTCCTTAGAATTGTAAATAGATGGTTTGACAAACATTGATTTTCTTCTTTTTATTCAGCTTCAAATCCATGCAATTACATCTGTTTAGGTACTAATCAGATTAGGTCTTTGGGAATGATTTAATGTCAAATGGTTCTCAGGTTCTAAAACATTTAGCCAATTAATGTTTGCCACAGTCCCAAATATGAACTTCTGCATATTAAACTTGCTAAGGTGAAAGACTTTTATAGGTTTGTAGGAAAATATATTCTTTTTTTTATAAATTATTCTATTTATTTATTTTTGGCTGCGCTAGATCTTCATTGCTGCATGTGGGCATTCTCTAGTTGCAAGTGGGGGATCCTCTCTAGTTGCAGTGTGTGAGTTTCTCATGTGATGGCTTCTCTTGTTGCAGAGCTCTGGCTCTAGGGTGTGCGGGCTCAGCAGTTGTGGCTCATAGGCTTAATTGCCCTGTGGTGTGTGGAATCCTCCCAGACCAGGGATCAGGCCTGTGTCCCCTGTATTGGCAGATGGATTCTTAACTATTGGACCACTAGAGAAGTCCAGAAAATATATACTTTTACAGTGAATTTTAGCAAGCAATTATCAGTGTAAGTAATGTTCTTTGGAACCTGGCAGCAAGGAAGTACTGAAGTCATATTAAAAGCATTATTATTAATTGGAGCAGTACTGGCCTCATGAAGGTGACCTGATTTTATGACAAACAGAATATACCCAACCAACTTCTTCCATCTGCTTTTTGTTCCTTAGATTTTTTTCCCCAGAAGGAAAAATAGTTGTTTTATTATATAAAGAAAGATTAAATTAAGCATGAATATATTCTGCAAAAATGTGAGCATTCTGAAACTCTGTATTAAACTGTAAATGTCTATCCTGATCAACAGATTGTCATGGACATTTAGTACAATAAATTGTAGAAGCATATTTAAAGAGAAATGGATGCAACTGCAAATGAGAAATGGTGGGAGAGACTTACCTTCCTTAATTGAATTCCTCGTTTCAGACTTTCAAATCTTTGATGTTGTATTTCTTCATTTAATTCTGTGAGCAATTACTGTATTCATGCCTGGTATATGAACCAAATAATTACTTGCTTTGCATAATCTCCTTTGGGTTTTTTGTCACTTGTATCTAAAAGATGCTTGACATATATCAATCAAGAAGATGAACTGGAATTATAGACTAATTCAAAAGATCCTGCCACCTTTCTCAATGAGGATTCTTTGTCTGAGTCCCAGAACACAAGAAGTAATTGCAGGGACTATTCTCTCAATTTATTCCAAAGATGATACCTAATTAGTATCATTCTAAATGAATAGGAGAGAAGTTAATTCATTGCATCAATGAATGGCTTAGTGCTTAAGGTTTAATTCACTCAACAAATACCAATTTCAACTGAGCAATCCTGCATGGTCCCTTAGTAACTGTTTTTTTTTTTTTTTTAAACTGTCCAGATCCGTCAGTTGATATTTTTCTTCAGAGTTAGTGCCACATGGTATGTAATCTCAGAAACTTGACTCCTTGACATCACATCAGGCCACACAACTTACTAATTGGGTGACTTTGTGCAGGTTAACTTCTCTCTGACTCAGTTTCCTCAATATGTGAAATATGGGTAGTAATTTATCCCATAGGGCTGTTGTGAGGAAGAAATGAGTATATCATTAGGAAAGTTCTTGGCACATGGTAAGAAAGAAAATTGCTGCTATTGAGATGTTGTTGGCATACATATTATTAAATATTTTTATTTCTATTTTATTTCTTCATAACATGGAAACATTTTTCTATTTTATTTCTTAACATAGATAATTTTGGTTAATGAAAACCATTTCTCTTTACATTTAATACTGCAACTAATAAAGAAACAAACCCAATCTTTTGGGTTTAGTACTCACTAATACATAATGTATACAAATTCTTCACTTTTGTGTAATTTAAAAATCACTAAACTCTTAGTTAAAGTTGCAAACACTCAAGATTGAAGAGCTATGCAGATTTTTACTGTGCCTGTGATTCAGTTTGTAGAAATGAGTATTTTAGAATTGTCTGGATGATATAATCTTTCATCAGAGCAGAGAAAGAGGAATCATAATATTTTGGGTTGGACTATAGGAACTTTAGGTTTTTATTTCATAGAATACTCATGAAGCCCAAATCTTCTAGGACCTAACAAAAGAAATAGTCATTAATGTCTACAGAGTGGAGGGAAATCTGTGTATTTCCAATTTGTGTTTAGCTTTTGAACCCTAAAAAGAAATCAGAATTCATTTGCAAGCATCGTAGAACAATTTTTAAATTGATAGACTAAAAAATAGGCTTTAAGCTTTGACCTTGTACTCCTTTCCCAATGATTATACTAAGTGAACAATTCAGATGATATTATTTTTTACAACATGATTTATAATACAACAGTAGAAATAAAGTAAAGGCTCAATAAAAAAACAACTTTAGGAATGTCACATCAGAAGAAAGGAACAATAAGGGCAAATATTGAATAAAAGAATACATACACACCATCTAAAGCAATTTTCTTCTGTGCTGTGGATCAGATATAGTTGTTTTATTCGTTTCAAAATCAAATCAAGTTTCCAATTCCCTTGTGAACGTTGTGGAATGTTTTCTGTATTTGTTGTTTTTCAGTTGTTAAGTTGTGTCTGACTCTTTGCAACTCCACAGACTTGTTTTATAGTTTGTCCTGACCTACTGAAATGTCTGAGTTGTAGCTCAATTCCTGTCTAGAGGAGAAGAATATATACTTAAGGAAATCCCCTCTATATATTATCCTGCAGGCCCAATGCTGAGACACCCAAGGATACAGCATAAATGACACTTTTAAATATCTCCCTATACTTCTTAATCCACCAAACAAAGCTTGGTGAATACCATAGATCCTTGATATACTCCCTGTAACAGTTAGAGCAGCACAGGTTTGGGAGGAATTTTTAGAGTTAACCTAATTTATCCTCTAACTAATAAGATATTCTTTGAATCCATCCAGAGAGACCACTTAAATCTGATTCTTCAAATGTGTCTTGTTTGATTATTTCAGAATCACTTTTCCTAATTTGTTTTAATAACTTACAACCCAGTGAGTAAGTTTATCATTTATTTCTGACCTAGCTCTTGCCAATGCAAAAGACATTTTTGTTCTATTAATAACTTCAGTATTATATTTGTATTACATTCATTAGAAGAATATTAGGTTGCTTAAATATCCTGTTCCAGCTGCTCTTGCTGCATAACCAAGTAACCAAAAATTAACAACTTAAGACAGCCATGGTTATCAGGGTAGAAGATTCTGAAGTTGTGAGAATCAAGCACAGCAAACCAAGGCCTGCTTGTTTGTGCTCTGCCATGACTAGGAGCGCCATTTCTAAGACTTGAAAGTGGGAATTAATTGACAGCTAAAGGATGGTCTCATCCTAAGGTTCATTCTTCTCCATGTCTAGCACTTAGGTTAGAATGATCCAAAGGCTAGTCATGCTGATCAGAACACCAAGACAAGATTTCCTTGTGATGTCCCCACAATATGGTGGCCTGAGGATAAGCCGCAGCAGCCAAGGTTCCAAAATAATGTTCCAGCAGACAAATAGGAAGCTGTTTTACCCTTTATGAACTAGTCTCAGAAACATACTGTTTAATTTTCACCCTGCTCAAAGTAGTTACAAGCCTGCTCAGTTTCAAGAGGATAGGGCTAAACTCTCCATCTTGATGTGGCCAAGTCAAGGTCATATGGTAAAGGAACCTATGCTGCTGCTGCTGGGTAGCTTCAGTCGTGTCCAACTCTGTGTGACCCCATAGATGGCAGCCCACCAGGCTCCCCCATCCCTGGGATTCTCCAGGCAAGAACACTGGAGTGTGTTGCCATTTCCTTCTCCTATGAGATAGAGATAATTGTGAGCTTTTTGGAAAATAAAGCCTACCATATATCTTAAGAGTGTTAAATAGACTGAATGAGATATAAACTGTTCAAAATTCTATTCTTTATTTCAACTTACCAGTTCAGTTCAGTCATCCAGTCGTGTCTGACTCTTTGTGACCCCATGGACTGCAGCACGCCAGGCTTCCCAGTCCATCACCAACTCCTGGAGCTTGCTCAAACTCATGTCCATCGAGTCGGTGAGGCCATCCAACCATCTCACCCTCTGTCATCTCCTTCTCTTCCTGCCTTCAGTCTTTTCCAGCATCAGGGTCTTTTCCAATGAGTCCGTTCAACTTTCGACTTACATTTGTACATAAATATTTTAACTTATATTTGTACATAAAATGCTAGAGTAATATATCATACACTTTGATCTTCTAAAATATATTAATATTTCACTCCCCTCACAGTTCTACAAAATCCCTCAAATGGGAGTGAGGTAGAAGAAAAATCTTATGGAGTCCAAAGGTATAAAATGCAGAAGTTTACTCTACTTTACCTACAATTAAATTACTATACAATTTAAAGAATTATTTATGTACAAATATAAGTTGAAAGTCCCTTGGACAGCAAGATCAAACCAGTCAGTCCTAAGGGAAATCAACACTGAATACTCACTGGAAGGACAGATGCTGAAGCTGAAACTCCAGTATTTTGGTTATCTGATGTAAACAGCCGTCTCATTAGAAAAGTCTCTGATGCTGGGAAGGACTGAAGGCAGAAGTAGAAAAGGGTGTCAGAGGATGAGATGGCTGGATGACATCACTGGATATGAACTTGGGCAAACTTCAGGAGGTGGTGAGGGACAGGGAGGCCTGGCATGCTGCAGTCCACGGGGTCACTGAACAACAACAATGAGCTGAAATAAAGAGGTATAGTAAAAGTAATACTATTCTAGTTGTAACGTGGTCACAGTTTTTCTTTCAGGAATTTCCTTGTATTTTCTAAAGTAATATTACCTTTATGAAGTAAACAAGCAAAGACCAAAATAAATATATCAGTCAGCAGGCACAAGATCCAAATGGGTAAGTTGATGAAACCCCGCCAGAAGCTAAGATTGACACACGGATGACTCCTGCCTTTGTCAGGATTGGCGCAGATCCCACTGTGGGACTCAGGGTAAGGGGTGGGGTGGTGAATGAACATCAGATGGGACCACTGCCTGAAGCAGCCATGTCCACACTATTCTTCAGGGACATATAATCACTCTCTAAAGTTCAATAAGCTTAGGTATTTCTTCATTAGGATTTATAGAGAGTCTCAATGAACTATAAAAATGAGTTACCCATTTTTCTCTTTGTAGAAGTTCCCGGAAAATTTTGTTTATTGAGGGGTACTACATTAAGATGCTTACATTAAAATGCTCTTATCTCACATTTTATTACCATAATATATACCTTCTCAGTATGCTTTTAGTCATTCCTGGAAGTATAAACTTAATGTCTTAAACATGAATCATTAAAAAATATATTTTATGCACTTGAATGGGTTCAGGTGGGAGTACTGAAGAACTGGACTGTTGCTAATAGGACTTGGTGGTCTCTGATGTGGGCTCAAGGGCCATTTCAGGGTATCAGAAAAAGCAAAAGAGAATAAAAAACCACTTTTGTACTTTGTAGATTCTCACTATGCTTCTCTCTGTAAGCAATGTTGCTGTTTCCAACATGGTAATACTGCTCCACCTTTCCCCTTCACTGCAGGCAAATGGTTAAAAGCTGGATGTCTTCATTACTAACAAGCAGAAGGATGAATGGTTCATTGCATTGGCAGTTATAAGCCCAGAGGAAAGGACTTGAAATACTAGCACTGAGGATTTGTGCCAATAACTTATTTCCTTTTATATATTGTTTTCTTAGTGGCTAAAAAGGAGAGCACTTGGAGTGAGAAAAACAGATTAGAATGGTGGAACCAAGCTTAATTTTGGATAAAGCACATTCACCTTCTCTGGAAAGATTATCTCCCAAATTCCCATGTAGTTAGTGCATGTGTTTGGATAAGTTTGTGTTGCCAAGTAAGCAAAAACAGTGAAGTTGACAAAAATTAGCTACATGTTCATATTTTAATATATTAATATTAAAATAAATTATTATTTCTTTCAGAAGAGTTTTTCAGCATGTTCAGACATGCTTTTGCAATTACTTAATTGCTTTAATCTCATTACAAATAGGTTCTGATGAAGCACATGTTTAATATTTTTAAAAACATTATTAGACATCTCATAAATTAAAAACAACATCTCCAGGGATGGCATTTTAATTGGCAGCATAAGATTTTTAAAAATCTTTAAAAAGTTATTTTGAAAAGTATGAAGATTATTGACATCATATGAATTACCAGGATTAGACCTTGAGTCCTGGACTGGTATGTCCTCTCTCATTTTCATATTCTCAGATAATTTCTTCAGTAGACAAACTCTTAGAATAAAAATAAGTTTTATCAAAAGTAAAATTATATGGAATGAGAAAATTATGGACTAATGATTTAATATACAGTCATAAATATCACAAATCATAACTCAAAATTTTTAAGCAAGTATAGCTAATATCAGTGAACCCATCAATGTTCAGTTAGTTAAAACAAACATCGAGCACATAAGCCTCCATGGTATAGTGAAGGTTTTCTATTATAGCCTTATCAATTTCTTATGAACTCAACTTTTATTAAATTCCATTAAATATATATGACTCACTAATGCATGCAAGGAAAAGTTGCTTCAGTCATGTCCGACTCTTTGCAGCCCTATGGACTGTAGCCTGCCAGGCTCCTCTGTCCATGGGATTCTCCAGACAAGAATACTGGAGTGGATTGCCATGCCCTTCACCAGGAGATCTTCCAGAACCAGGGATTGAACCCACTTCTCTTATGTCTCCTGCATTGGCAGGCAGGTTCTTTACCACTAGTGCCACTGGGGAGCCCATGACTCACTAGTGGTATGAAGCTATTCTAATCTCTAGTCTCTATCCCTCCCCGCCTCACCCCAAGTAAATATGGAGTGCACAAAGGATTCCTGTCCTCTAAGCCTGGATGTGCTATCCATGTCCTTTAAACTAAAGATAATTTATAATATGATGTTTAGTTTTAAATATATATCTTGGGATATGATGTTTACTCCTACGGCCATCTATGGGAGCCTGGAGAAAATGATAACTTGTGGTTGGTGAAAGGGAACTGCCTTAAATATCATTGTAGATAGAGGGGAAGGATTCAAGAGCCCCAAGAAGTGGGCATTCTGAAGCAGATAAATTATGCGAGGCCAAGAGCCCCATCAGAAGATTATGTTCCACAGGAGGGCCCAGAGGCCAAACTATTTACCAAAGATATTAGGGATGTACTGATGAGAGGGGCACCAGCATCACCAAAATGCTCAGTGATGTTTCTTCTCTGCAGGCCAGACAGAACTAACTCTACAGGGAAAACTTTACAAATTCAACCATGTCACAATTAAGAACTGTTGCTAATCAAAAAATGTCCTGGCTGTACAGAAAAAATAAGTCATGGAGGTGAAATATTTGGGAACTATATATTTGCAAATGACTTGCTTTTATATTAATTCAAGTAAACATAGCTGCTGCTAAGTGAAAAAATCAACCCACAACATTTCAGTGGTGTAACACCGTTAAATTTCTGATTCACACAAAATCCAGTTCATGGTCAAGATAAGGGTAGGGGAATCTCTGTTCTGTACAATCCTTTAGGGACACAAACTGATACAGAGTTTCTGGCATCTTCCACACTTGGCTTTTGAGGTCACCTAGTCATCAACATCTACCAGGAGAGTGAGAAACGTTAGAGCATGGAGGCCAGAGGCGGCAATGGTATACTTCACTTTGGCCCATGTCCAGTGGACAGAACTCATTCCAGGTACATCCCACTGAAAGACAGAGTGAGAAACGTGGTCTAATACTGTGCCCAGGAGATAATGGAAATTATTTTGTGTTCAACTGGCCAATCTCTTCCTCAGCCCACATTTTTGGTATCTAATTTATCTTCTTCCCAGACATAAACACACTCACCTTCTCTGGAAGGATTATCTTCCAAATTCCCATGTAGTTAGCGCATCCCAATTGTGGGCCAATGTCTCATGATAAATGTGGAGTTCTCTCTTTAAGACTAGGAGGTACTTCCTTCTGGTCCTTTACTCTATAAATTATAAGGAAAAGGCCTGACCACTCCTTATGTCAACTTTTAAGGGTGATCAGTATCTGAGATATGATGTTAATATCTGAAGGGGAAGAAACCTTTTTAGCCGGCTATACAGTGCTTACAACATGTGTCTGGCCCACGTTAATTCGGAACATGGCAGTGGGTATAAAGAATTTGTAAGGCTCCAACAATCATCACATTTTGTGGTGGTTTCACAGAGAATCCAGTGTGTGGTTTCACTGTCAATAAAATTGCCTCAAGTACTTACTTGGCTTTTGATCTGTTTCTCTCCACATAGTTCTATGAGCCAGTACGTATTAAAGGTCATCCTTGTATAGATTTTTCAGATCTCATTAGTTCTTTACTTCCTCTCTGCTGTACTTTTCTTTTTCACAGGCTACTATGAGCCATGATAACTAATAAGTAGAAAGGTCATATCCTCAATTAGAGTTTTGCCACAGAACTGAGTCTAAATGAATTTTTATCCCTTATAACATTGCTCAGTCTTATTAATTACTGTCTAGAACCTAAAAGAAGTCAGTTTTTCTAACTTTCATGGCCTCAACTTTTATCAATGGGTACCAACTCATTTTTAATGAATATTTTTCATTATTGGAAACCTTTCAAGATTGCAATCTGTCATATCTTTAAATCAGAGAGAGTGAAATAAAACAGCCTTAAATACTCCTGATTAACAAAGACTTTTTTTTTTATGAACTCAAGTTAATTGATCTTCTGGCATTGTAAGAGTAGATGATGTGCCCCTACATCAATCTGCAGTGGCTTCAATCTGAAGCGCACATCATAAAGTCACTAATAGTGAAGACTGACTATATTTTGTGCTTTCCTGGACTAGTTCTTCCTTCTCTGTTATCCAGCAATTTTGAAATCATATTTCTTTTAAAAAGCAGCCTTATCATAATTTCAATGCAACTATAAAGCATGTCGTCATTTAGACAACACATTCATTCATTAATGAAAACCTAAGGAAAGTATGACACCACCCTTATGGCAGAAAGTGAAGAGGAACTAAAAAGCCTCTTGATGAAAGTGAAAGAGGAGAGTGAAAAAGTTGGCTTAAAGCTCAACATTCAGAAAATGAAGATCATGGCATCCAGTCCCATCACTTCATGGGAAATAGATGGGGAGAAGTGGAAACAGTGTAAGATTTTATTTTTTGGGGCTCCAAAATCATTGCAGATGGTGATTGCAGCCATGAAATTAAAAGATGCTTACTCCTTGGAAGGAAAGTTATGACCAACCTAGACAGCATATTAAAAAGCAGAGACATTACTTTGTCAACAAAGGTCTGTCTAGTCAAGGCTATGGTTTTTCCAGTGGTCATGTATGGATGTCAGCTATAAAGAAAGCTGAGTGCCAAAGAATTGATGCTTTTGAACTGTGGTGTTGGAGAAGACTCTTGAGAGTCCCTTGGACTGCAAGGGGATCCCACCAGTCCATCCTACAAGACATCAGTCCTGGGTGTTCTTTGGAAGGACTGATGTTGAAGCTGAAACTCCAATACTTTGGCCACCTGATGCGAAGAGTTGACTCATCTGAAAAGACCCTGATGCTGGGAAAGATTGAGGGCAGGAGGAGAAGGGGATGACAGAAAATGAGATGGTTGAATGGCATCACTGACTCAATGGACATAAGTCTGGGTAAACTCCGGGAATTGGTGATGGACAGGGAGGCCTGGTGTGCTGCGGTTCATGGGGTCGCAAAGATTTGGACACGACTGAGTAATGGAACTGAACTGAACTGAAATATTTTTTTTGGCTTATGCTAATTTAAAATGAATTCTGAATCACTTGTTTGGAGAAATTTCAGGCCAATTTAAATAGCCCTTGAAAGAAAACTAGATTATCAAGCTAGAATTGAGATCCCATTGTTTGCTTTCCATTCAATTGAAATAAATCTACATGTTCTTGTCTATTACATATTAGTGTTTTAAATGGGATATGACCTTTAACTTGACCCTTCATTTCTTTTTATAGTGAATTATGACACTTATTCCCCAAAATACAATTTCAAAATTAGTTTATCTTATTGTATATATAACAAATACTTTGAAAAACATTCTGTTGTGAAAGAGACAGTCGCTATTTCATAACAAAGATTACTAGTGAGAAGGTGGGATCATTAAGAGCTATCTTAGATGTCCCTTTACCACATGTAGTCACTTATTCTTTTTTTTTCATTTATTGACCCCAGAATTTGGAATCTCTATGATAATCTGTAATATATTTTACCTTTTTATTGTTCTGAACATTAAAAAAAAAAGAAATGTATTTGTGGGATATTTAGATTATGGAGTGGAGCAAAATCCTCTTACTCCAATAGAGGAGAACAAATGAGTTTTTAAAATACTCCATTGGCTATAATTAACTTTTTAAAAAATTCCCAGTCAACAGATTTCATTAGCAATTTAACTCCTATTCAAATTCATTTGATTTTATGCAAGACATTTAAAAACCATTGGCCAAAATGAATGGACAATAACAATCCTGTTAACTTTTGAGAAATTATATTCACTCATAAATAAGTTTGCATTGACAGAGCCATTTCGTGGATTGAAGAAGAGTTAATATATTTTTAGCTGATATATTTGTATTTACATCTTCTTTCTATAATTTTTTAATGCCATTCATGACTTCTATTGACTCCCAAATGAGATCTTGACTTCCTAATCTGAATGAGAGAATGAGCATTCCAGCTTTAGCTGAAGGTCACTTTGAAGCAGGCAACTCTAGAAATGTCATGATAAAAATAAAAGAACAGAACAGAAGGCACCTTATATGTTCTCAGTATCTATCTGCTGTGCATTCTTCCTTTTTGCCTTCTCAATTGTCATCATCATGATTAGTATACTTATTTAGTATTGACATATGTCTTCCATTGATCTACTCATATTTCTTTTCATCTAAAATCTTTGAGATATCCTCTTGCATATTTTGTAGATGAGGAAAATTAACCTTAAATAAGAAAGGTAACACGTCCAAGATCCTAAATTAAGCAAGAGGAAGAAGTAGGCTTTTATCCAATGATAATTCTGTTTCCTAAATAGATATTAGGAAAATAAAGAGATCATTCTAAGGGGCAGAAAAAAAAAACATACAAAAAGCACAATGAAAACATTAAAGAAAATCAATCTCAATCTTCTCTCAAATCAAAATTAAGTCAGGGGAAAGTGCTAGACTTAACAGACAGGTAAGTTCTTTTTCCCTTTGACTCTGTGGGGCTTTTCGTTTGTAACCCAGCTTAACAGGTTAAAAAAAAAAAAAAGCACATATAATAGTGTGACAGAATGGTTCCGAATTGGGAAAGGAGTGGTCAAGGGTGTATATTGCCACCCTGCTTATTTAATTACATGCAGAGTACATAATACGAAATGCTGGGCTGTATGAAGAACAAGTTGGAATCAAGATTGCTCAGAAAAATATCAATTATTTCAGATATGCAGATGACACCACCCTTATGGCAGAAAGTGAAGAGGAACTAAAAAGCCTGTTGATGAAAGTGAAAGAGGAGAGTGAAAAAGCTGGCTTAAAACTCAACATTTAAAACATTAAGATCTTGACATCCGGTCCCATCATTTCATGGCAAATAGATGGGGAATCAATGGAAACAGTGGCAGACTTTATTTTCTTGGGCTCCAAAATCACTGCAGATAGTGACTACAGCCATGAAATTAAAAGACACTTGCTCCTTGGAAGAAAAGTTATGACCAACCTAGACAGCATATTAAAAAGCAGAGTTATTACTTTGCTGACAAAGATCCATCTAGTCAAAGCTGTTGTTTTTCCAGTAGTCATGTGTACGGATGTAAGAATTGGATCATAAAGAAAGCTGAGCACCAAAGAATTGATACTTATGAACTGTGGTGTGGGAGAAGACACTTGAGAGACTGCAAGGAGATCAAACCAGTCAATCTTAAAGGAAATCAATCTTGAATATTCATTGGAATGACTGATGCTGAAACTGAAGCTCCAATACTTTGGTCACCGGATACAAAGAAATGACATTGAAAAAGAGTCATTCCCTGATGCTGGGAAAGATTGAAGGCAGGAGGAGAAGGGGATGACAGAGGATGAGATGGTTGAATGGCATCACATACTCAGTGGACATGACTATAAGCAAGGCTACTATTAAATAAAGAAAACCAGCTGAATTTAGCACTTTTCTATCTATGGGACTATTCTAGAATCTGGGCACCTTGAAACTACTCTTTTGATGTGTACCTCAGCTATCTGGGGCCAGTATCCTGTTCTGTCCCAACCAGAGTCTCCTCAGGGTGAGCCGTTGGGGGTGGCTGCAGTGGCTGAAGGCCACTTCCGGAGAAGGCAATGGCACCCCACTCCAGTACTCTTGCCTGGAAAATCCCATGGACGGAGGATCCTGGTAGGTTGCAGTCCATGGGGTCGCTAAGAGTCGGACATGACTGAGAGACTTCACTTTCACTTTCATGCATTGGAGAAGGAAATGGCAACCCACTCCAGTGTTCTTGCCTGGAGAATCCCAGGGACGGGGGAGCCTGGTGGGCTGCCGTCTATGGGGTCACACAGAGTCAGACACGACTGAAGCGACTTAGCAGCAGCTTAGCAGCAGTGGCTGAGGGTTTCTGGCAGTCCTTTTGTCTCCATTCTGGATTCCCTCGGGGCTCACCATTGGGTTGGCTATAGTAGATGGATAACTGCCACATACTTTTTTTACTGACATGGCAGGCAACACTTTTTATTCACAGTATGAAGTTAATAGTGGGAGATTTTGAGTCTTTCGGGACTTTCAGCCTGGCCAGTCCCCACCCTGCAGTTAAGTGCATAGTCTCTTGTCTCAACTATTTCAAAAAACCATAAATACTAAAGGTACTCAAGCCAGATAGATTCTTTGTTTTCCTGACACCAGAGACCAGGTCCAGAGCCGTGTAATTATTAGATGTGTGATGTTGAAGAAATCAGGAAATCCTTCTTCACTTTATTTCACAGCTCTGTGATCCAAAGTCTGTTTGGAGAAGTAAATTCTTGTGAATTCTGGCTCATAGTCTGCTTGTTTTTAGAAATAATCTGACCTCTTTGAGGGAAGATATGTCCACACGTCCTGAGGGTTTAATAAACTGACTGTTTCATACCTCACAGACCTCTAAACAACTCTGTGTGCCTATAGCTAACCTCTGTATGGAGAGATGAGGTTTCTTTCTTCCTACTTTGCATTTCTTGGTGGGAGGAGCGGGTGGTTACGTGGCAAAATATGTTTGGCCCAACTCAGGGCCCTTCCTGGTGGTGTGCGCGTCTCAGTCAAGTTTGACTCCAGTGTGAGGATTTCTGGGAGGCTGGTAAGACATTTTATGGGCTGGCATCTCCTCCTTCATTTTGGCCTCACCTGAATTCTTCCAGTTGGTTTTGGCAGCAGTTTGTCAGTATTGTGTTCCTTATTGGGACCTCCTGTTGTGAGTCCTGTCAAGTAAATGGTTATTATCATGCCTGGCAGGACGAGCAGATTTGGTCAGTGATTCCCTAATGAAACTGAGAGTTGAATGATGAGCAGGGCCCAGTATATGTTAAACCAAGGAAGGAGGCTGCTGACTAGTTCGCCCTGTTGGAGTAACACACTGATGGCCATTGCTGATGGCATAACATGAGCAAAGGAAAGAGGTAAGTCTTGCGATACTTGAGATATCAGAAAGGTAGGCAGGCTCTAGCTCATCCTATGGTAAGAAATTTTTACTTTATATATAATGGTGAAATTGAGATTGTGATAAGCTAGGAATTAGCATAATATAAGAAAAGTTATGACCAAACCTAGATAGCATATTGAAAAGCAGAGACATTACTTTGCCAACAAAAGTCCGTCTAGTCAAGGCTATGGTTTTTCCAGTGGTCATGTATGGATGTGAGAGTTGGACTGTGAAGAAAGCTGAGTGCCGAAGAATTGATGCTTTTGAACTGTGGTGTTGGAGAAGACTCTTGAGAGTCCCTTGGACTGCAAGGAGATCCAACCAGTCCATTCTGAAGGAGATCAGTCCTGGGATTTCTTTGGAGGGAATGATGCTGAAACTGAAACTCCAGTACTTTGGCCACCTCATGCGAAGAGTTGACTTGTTGGAAAAGACTCTGATGCTGGGAGGGATTGGGGGCAGGAGGAGAAGGGGACGACCGAGGATGAGATGGCTGGATGGCATCACTGACTCGATGGACGTGAGTCTGAGTGAACTCCGGGAGTTGGTGATGGACAGGGAGGCCTGGCATGCTGTGATTCATGGGGTCGCAAATGGTCGGATACAACTGAGCGACTGAGCTGAACTGAACTGAATTCACACTGATTGCTATATTTAGATTGGAGCGGAGCAAGTACAATCAATAGGCCCGGTTAGGATACTGTTTCCAGAAGCCAAGTGGGAGAGATGTTGACTTGATGATGATAGTGATAAATAGAGAAAAATACAAATAAAAATAGAAAAAAATAGTGGAGATAGAAAAAAAGTATAATTTTGGATTCAGTATTTATAGTAAGAAATAGATTCGTTCAAAAATATTTAGTGTTTTAATTTTAAAAATTCTACTTTCATGCTGATTATTCTATATAACCCCTTTCCTCCTCTTAATAGTCACTTTAATTCACTTTCACAAATCTCTGTTTAGAAACTTCCACTCCCATTCCCAGAGGAAGTGCACATAAATATCCTTAGCACATCCCTTCTTTACTTCCTCTGACCTTTAATATGCAAGTATTAAATTTCTTTTACTGAAGACAGTCTTTCTTCTTAATGTCTCATTTTCATAATTTATTTTCTTTGACAGCATTTATTAGATCTATCTTCTTTTGAAAGGATGCCTATGGAGACTGCTCATAAACCTCTTGTCTGCAAAAGCTTTATCCCTGGCAGCCCTGGGTCAATCAATTGCTTTTTGTGTCACTTGAAGCAGTATTTCTTAATCTTCAGCTTGCCTCAGAATCATCAGGAGAACTTGTTAAAACACAGATTGCTGGGCTCCACTACCAGAATCCGGATTTGGTGGAGCTGGTGGGGCCTATGGATTTGTACTTGTAACAAATTCCCAGTTGATGGTGGCCTGGGGTTCATGCTTTTGATTGCACTGGCATATGTAACATTTCCTTGTTCAAGAGACTTTTAATCTTACTTATCTTGACATTCCCATATGCTTAGCTTCTTGTTTCTCTAAATTTCTTGCCGTATTTTGTCTAATATACATTCTCCTGCATTTCTTCTACTTTCATTTGCTGTGAAATTACATTACACCTTGTTTACACAGAGAAACTTCTGAAATGGAAAATTAAGTACAAATAGCTCTTTGTTACAACTGAAGTTATGCACTTGTATGGATGCTAAGAAAGCAGATACTGCCATGATGTGGAGCTGTGAGCTGGATATATGTTTAGTCTGCACCCAAACACTCCCTCTCCAGTTTAACACAAGTTCCTCGACTCTTGTGGCTGCCCTGTGAAGGGATCAGAGTCCCTCAGTCAGTAGTTTGTGTGTTGATACTAATGACACTTCACATACCAAAAACATCTGAAAAGAAGTCAGTCATTTACACAAAGTGACCTCTGGGGAGTGAGGGACCTGCACAAGCTAGTCCAGAATGACTTTAAGAAAGGTTGTAGTGCATTGACTTTGATTTGAATTGTAGCTAAAAGGTGGTGACTGTGTTGGGTTTCTACATATGGAATAGAGTTTGTGTGATCTGAATTCTTAGAGAGAGACAGAAACAAAGCAGATACTATAGAGACTGAGAGAGAGAGAGTGCGTGCATGCTAAGTCACTTCAGTTGTGTCTGACTCTTTGTGACCCCAAGGGCAATAGCCCACCAGGCTTCTTTCTCTGTCCATGGGATTTCCCAGGCAAGATTACTGGAGTGGATGGAGTCCCTTCTCCAGGGGATCTTCCTGACCCAAGGGATTGAACCCACATCTCCCACACTGCATGTATATTCTTTACCATCTGAGCCACCCAGGAAACCCTAACTGTAGTAGTAGAAGAGTAAAATAAAAAGCATTTATTAGGGAAGAGAGGGAGTGATTAGGCTCCAATGAACACTTTTGTCTCTATCAGTTCAGTTCAGTCACTCAGCCGTGTCTGACTCTTTGCAACCCCATGAACCGCAGCATGCCAGACCTTCCTGTCCATCACCAACTCCCAGAGTTCACTCAAACTCATGTCCAAGTTGGTGATGCCATCCAGCTATCTCATCCTCTGTTGTCCCCTTCTCCTCCTGCCCCCAATCCCTCCCAGCATCAGGGTCTTTCCCACTGAGTCAACTCTTCACATGAGGTGGCCAAAGTATTGAAGTTTCAGCTTCAGCATCAGTCCTTCCAATGAACACCCAGGACTGATCTCCTTTAGGATGGACTGGTTGGACCTCCTTGCAGTCCAAGGGACTCTCAAGAGTCTTCTCCAACACCACAGTTCAAAAGCATCAATTCTTTGGTGCTGGAGCTCAATACATTTTAAACAAATGAATACATGGATGAATGAATGAATGTATGGTGAGAGAACATTTAAATAGCATCCTGGGAAATGTTAGTGTAGTCAGTGGTTTTTGAACAAAACCAAGGGATAAGACAAGATCTGACACCATAGTAGTGACACAAAACTTTTGATAAATGAATGAATATTAGGGGGAATTCCTTTACATAAAACAAATAAAAAGTAGAAAGATTTGTGCTTAATGTAGGCATAAATAGAAGCATAGAATCAGAGACAGGAGTATCACCTTTTTTGTCTTCTTTTTAGCCTGAAGCACCTCTATTTAATATTTGGGATTCAAAAGAAACTTATCAATAATCATCTGGAGTCATTAGGAAAGGGCCAAAGATCAGTGAGTTGTTTTAGAGAAGTGGTTTGCATTATTAGATATTAATTGAATGCAGAATGAATGAATAATCTACATTAATACATTAATATTTCATTTGCCCAGATGATCTAATAATTGAGCAATAATATATAACCATAGAATAGTAAGCTATTAACAAAATCTATATCTAGTTACATCAGGCTTTGGGGTACATATTTTAATTTGCCAGTTTTCCCTTATAAATGACCTCTTAGGTCTGAATGATATTCAGTAATGATATACTGTATCAGTTGAAAATATTTTTCTTCCTTCTGTATTACCAGTGTTGTTATATTCATGGCTTTCATTAAAAACAAAATGCAAACTTTAACACCATAAATATTTTAAGATTTTAAATTCAGTTACAGAGGCTGAGGAGCTATTCTCTCTGTACCATTGTGCTCTACCTAACTCTACTGACACATTTCAATGTAGTCATACCATCCTCAGGACTCTGAAACAGTTAGGCACTTAATTTTCATAGTGCCAACTGCACGAAGATGGTGACTCAGACTGAAATAGCTTGATTGCCGAGTAACTGTCTGCATTTCAAATGAAGCCTCTTTTTTCAACTAGATAGTATATATTTTTTCAAGTTATTTAAACCAGTCTCCTAACTTTTCTTCTTGCCTTATTTGCAGCAACCATGTAATATCACCTCCAGCTTTTTTCTTTAGAAAAAATTATTTATTTTTAAATTGAAGAATAATTGCTTTACAGACTTTTGTTGTTTTCTGTCAAACCTCAA
Source organism: Bos taurus (assembly GCF_002263795.3). Taxonomy (NCBI): domain Eukaryota; kingdom Metazoa; phylum Chordata; class Mammalia; order Artiodactyla; family Bovidae; genus Bos; species Bos taurus. The sequence goes on along the minus strand of NC_037350.1, from coordinate 22,077,244 downwards.
CACGAATCAGCCATCAGATCAGATCAGATCAGTCGCTCAGTCATGTCTGACTCTTTGCGACCCCATGAATTGCAGCACGCCAGGCCTCACTGTCCATCACCAACTCCCGGAGTTCACTGAGACTCACGTACATCGAGTCAGTGATGCCATCCAGCCATCTCATCCTCTGTCGTCCCCTTCTCCTCCTGCCCCCAATCCCTCCCAGCATCAGAGTCTTTTCCAATGAGTCAACTCTTCGCATGAGGTGGCCAAAGTACTGGAATTTCAGCTTTAGCATCATTCCTTCCAAAGAAATCCCAGGGCTGATCTCCTTCAGAATGGACTGGTTGGATCTCCTTGCAGTCCAAGGGACTCTCAAGAGTCTTCCCCAAAACCACAGTTCAAAGGCATCAATTCTTCGGTGCTCAGCCTTCTTCACAGTCCAACTCTCACATCCATACATGACCACAGGAAAAACCATAGCCTTGACTAGACGGACCTTTGTTGGCAAAGTAATGTCTCTGCTTTTCAATATGCTATCTAGGTTGGTCATCACTTTCCTTCCAAGGAGTAAGCGTCTTTTAATTTCATGGCTGCAATCACCATCTACAGTGATTTTGGAGCCCAGAAAAATAAACTCTGACACTGTTTCCACTGTTTCTCCATCTATTTGCCATGAAGTGATGGGACCGGATGCCATGATCCTCGTTTTCTGAATGTTGAGCTTTAAGCCAACTTTTTCACTCTCCACTTTCAGTTTCATCAAGAGGCTTTTGAGTTCCTCTTCCCTTTCTGCCATAAGGGTGGTGTCATCTGCATATCTGAGATTATTGATATTTCTCCCGGCAATCTTGATTCCAGTTTGTGTTTCTTCCAGTCCAGCGTTTCTCATGATGTACTCTGCATATAAGTTAAATAAACAGGGTGACAATATACAGCCTTGACGAACTCCTTTTCCTATTTGGAACGAGTCTGTTGTTCCATGTCCAGTTCTAACTGTTGCTTCCTGACCTGCATACAAATTTCTCTACGAAATGACGTTCATGACATTGTACAGGAGACAGGGATCAAGACCACTCCCATGGAAAAGAAATGCAAAAAAGCAAAATGGCTGTCTGGGGAGGCCTTACAAATAGCTGTGAAAAGAAGAAAAGCGAAAAGCAAAGGAGAAAAGGAAAGATATAAACATCTGAATGCAGAGTTCCAAAGAATAGCAAGAAGAGATAAGAAAGCCTTCTTCAGCGATCAATGCAAAGAAATAGAGGAAAACAACAGAATGGGAAAGACTAGAGATCTCTTCAAGAAAATCAGAGATACCAAAGGAACATTTCATGCAAAGATGAGCTAGATAAAGGACAGAAATGGTATGGAGCTAACAGAAGCAGAAGATATTAAGAAGAGATGGCAAGAATACACAGAAGAACTGTACAAAAAAGATCTTCACGACCCAGATAATCACGATGGTGTGATCACTCACCTAGAGCCAGACATCCTGGAATGTGAAGTCCAGTGGGCTTTAGAAAGCATCACTATGAACAAAGTTGGTGGAGGTGATGGAATTCCAGTTGAGCTATTCTAAATCCTGAAAGATGATGCTGTGAAAGTGCTGCACTCAATATGCCAGCAAATTTGGAAAACTCAGCAGTTGCCACGGAACTGGAAAAGGTCAGTTTTCATTCCAGTCCCAAAGAAAGGCAATGCCAAAGAATGCTCAAACTACCACACAATTGTACTCATCTCACATGATAGTAAAGTAATGCTCAAAATTCTCCAAGCCAGGCTTCAGCAATACGTGAACTGTGAACTTCCCGATGTTCAAGCTGGTTTTAGAAAAGGCAGAGGAACCAGAGATCAAATTGCCAACATCCGCTGGATCATAGAAAAAGCAAGAGAGTTCCAAAAAAACATCTATTTCTGCTTTCTTGACTATGCCAAAGCCTTTGACTGTGTGGATCACAATAAATTGTGGAAAATTCTGAATCAGCCATAGGTATACATATATCTCCTCCCTTTTGAACCTCCCTCCCATCTCCTTCTAGGTTGATGCAGAGCCTCTGTTTGAGTTTCCTGAGACATACAGCAAATTCCTATTGGCTATCTATTTTACATATGGTAATATAAGTTTCTATGTTACCCTTTCCATACATCTCACCCTCTCCTCCCCTCTCGCTGTGTTCATATGTCTATTCTCTATGTCGGTTTCTCCGCTGTTGTGTGTTCAGTTCAGTTCAGTTCAGTTGCTCAGTCATATCCAAATCTTTGCAACCCCATGAATCACAGCACGCCAGGCCTCCCTGTCCATCACCAACTCCTGGAGTTCACTCAGACTCACATCCATCGAGTCAGTGATGCCATCCAGCCATCTCATCCTCTGTCGTCCCCTTCTCCTCCTGCCCACAATCCCTCCCAGCATCAGAGTTTTTTCCAATGAGTCAACTCTTTGCATCAGGTGGCCAAAGTACTGGAGTTTCAGTTTCAGCATCATTCCCTCCAAAGAAATCCCAGGACTGATCTCCTTCAAAATGGACTGGTTGGATCTCCTTGCAGTCCAAGGGACTCTCAAGAGTCTTCTCCAACACCACAGTTCAAAAGCATCAATTCTTCAGTGCTCAGCTTTCTTCACAGTCCAACTCTCACATCCATATATGACCACTGGGAAACCATAGCCTTGACTAGATGGACCCTTGTTGGCAAAGTAATGTCTCTGCTTTTCAATATGCTATCTGGGTTGGTCATAACTTTCCTTCCAAGGAGTAAGCATATTTTAATTTCATTTCTGCAGTCACCATCTGGAGTGATTTTGGAGCCCAGAAAAATAAAGTCTGACACTGTTTCCACTGTTTCCGCATCTATTTGCCATGAAGTGATGGGACTGGATGCCATGATCTTTGTTTTCTGAATGTTGAGCTTTATGCCAACTTTTTCACTTTCCACTTTCACTTTCATCAAGAGACTTTTGAGTTCCTCTTCACTTTCTGCCATAAGGGTGGTGTCATCTGCATATCTGAGGTTATTGATATTTCTCCTGGAAATCTTGATTCCAGCTTGTGTTTCTTCCAGTCCAGCATTTCTCATATGTGTTAGAATATGGTATTTATCTTTCTCTTTCTGACTTATTTCACTCTGTATAATAGGTTCTAGGTTCATCCACCTCATTAGAACTGACTCAAATGTGTTCCTGTTTATGGCTGAGTAATAGTCCACTTTGTATATGTATCACAACTTCTTTTTTTTTTTTTTATCACAGCTTCTTTATCCATTCTTCTGTCAGTGGACATCAAGGTTGATTCCATTTTCTAGCTATTATGGATATTTCTGCAATGCACAATGGGATACATGTATCTTTTTCAACTTTGGTTTCCTCAGGGTTTATGCCTAGGCATAGGATTGTTGGGTCATATGGTGGTTTTATTTCTAGCTTTTTAAGGAATCTCCATACTGTCTTCCATAGTGGCTATATCAATTTACATTCCCACCAACAGTGCAAGAGCATTCCCTTTTCTCCACATCCTCTCAAGCATTTATTGTTTGTAGACCTTTTGATGAGGGCCATTCTGACCAGTGTGAAGTGATATCTCACTGTATTTTTGATTTGCATTTCTCTAATAATGAGCGATGTTGAGCATCTTTTCATGTGTTTGTTAGCCATCTGTATATCTTCTTTGGAGAAATGCCTGTTTAGGTCTTTTTTCCACTGTTCGATTGGGTTGTTTGTTTTTCTGGTATTGAGTTGTATGAGATGCTTGTATATTTTGGAAATTGATCCTTTGTCAGTTGTTTCATTTGCTATTATTCTTTCCCTTTCTAAGGGTTGTCTTTTCACCTTGCTTGTAGTTTCCTTTGGTGTGCAAAAACTTTTAAGTTTAATTAGGTCCCACTTGCTTACTTTTGCTTTTATTTCCATTACTCTAGGGGGTGGGTCATAGAGGATTTTGCTTTGATTTATGTCATCGAGTGTTCTGCCTATGTTTTTCTATTAAGAGTTTTATAGTTTCTGGTCTTACATTTAGGTCTTTAATACTCTTTGAGTTTATCTTTGTGTATGGTGTTAGGAAGTGTTCTAGTTTCATTCTTTTACATGTAGCTGTCCAGTTTTCCCAGCACCATTTATTGAAGAGTCTGTTTTTTCCCCATTGTATATTCTTGCCTCCTCTGTCAAAAATAAGGTACCCATAGGTGCATGGGTTTATTTCTGGGCTTTCTATCTTGTTCCATTGGTCTATATTTCTGTTTTTGTGCCAGTACCATACTGTCTTGATGACTGCAGCTTTGTAGTATAATCTGAAGTCAGGAAGGTTGATTCTTTCAGCTCCATTCTTCTTTCTCAAGAATGCTTTGGCTATTCAGTCTTTTGTGTTTCCATATGAATTGTGAAATTTTTTGTTCTAGTCCTGTGAAGAATGCCATAGATAATTTGATAGGGATTGCATTGAATCTGTAGATTGCATTTGGTAGTATAGTCATTTTCACAATATTGATTCTTCTTACTGAGGAACATGGAATATCTCTCCATCTGTTTATGTCATCTTTGATTTATTTCATCAGTGTCTTATAATTTTCTGTGTACAGTTCTTTTGTCTCCCTAGGTAGATTTATTCCTAGATATTTTATTCTTTTTGTTGCAATGGTGAATGGGATTGATCCCTTAATTTCTCTTTCTGATTTTTCATTGTTAGTATATAGAAGTGCAAGTGATTTCTGTGTATTGATTTTGTATCCTGCAACTGCTAATTTCACTGATTAGCTCTAGTAATTTTCTGATACTGTCTTTAGGGTTTTCGATGTATAGTATCATGTTATCTGCAAACAGTGAGAGCTTTACTTCTTTTCTGATCTGCATTCCTTTTATTTCTTTTTCTTCTCTGATTGTTGTAGCAAGGACTTCCAGAACTATGTTGAATAATTTTGAAAATGGACACTCTTGTCTTCTTCCTGATCTTATGGGGAATGCTTTCAGTTTTTCACCATTGAGTATAATATTTGCTGTAGGCTTATTATATATGGCCTTTACTATGTTGAGGAAGGTTCCTTCTATGCCCATTTTTTGAAGAGTTTTAATCATAAATGGGTGCTGAATTTTGTCAAAGGCTTTTTCTGCATCTATTGAGATTATCATATGGTTTTTATCTTTCAATTTGTTAATACGGTGTATCATCTTGATTGATTTGTGTATGTTGAAGAATCCTTGTATCCCTGGAATAAACCCAACTTGATCATGGTGTATGAGGTTTTTGATGTGTTGCTGAATTCTGTTTGCTAAAATTTTGTTGAGGATTTTTACATCTATGTTCATCAGTGATATTGGCCTGTAGCTTCCTTTTTTTTTTTTTTTTTCTGTTGTCTTTGGTTTTGGTATCACTGTGATGGTGGCCTCGTAGAATGAGTTTGGAAGTGTTACTTCCTCTGCAATTTTTGAAAAAGTTTTAGAAGGATAGGCATTAGCTCTTCTCTAAATATTTGATAGAATTCTCCTATGAAGCCATCTGGTCCTGGGCTTTTGTTTTTTGGGAGATTTTAGATCACAGCTTCAATTTCAGTGCTTGTAATTGGGTTGTTCATAATTTCTATTTCTTCCTGGTTCAGCCTTGGAAGACCGAACTTTTCTAAGGATCTGTCCATTTCTTCCAGGTTATCCATTTTATTGCCATATAGTTGTTCATAATAGTCACTTATAATCCTTTGTATTTCTGCATTGTCTGTTATAACCTCTCCTTTTTCATTTCTAATTTTGTTGATTTGATTCTTCTTTCTTTTGTCTTGATGAGTCTGGCTAAAAGATTGTCAAGTTTGTTTATCTTCTTGAAGAACCAGCTTTTATTTTTATTAATTTTACTGTTTCTTTCATTTTTTTCAATTATTTCTGCTCAGATCTTTATGATTTCTTTCCTTCTACTAATTTTTTTTTTGTTCTTCTTTTTCCAGTTGTTTTAGGTGTAAAATTAGGTTGTCTATTCGATGTTTTTCTTGAGGTAGGATTGTATTGCTATGAGCGTCTCTCTTAGAACTGCTTTTGCTGCATCCAATAGGTTTTGAAATGTCATATTTTCATTGTCATTTGTTCTAGAAAATTTTGATTACCCCTTTGATTTCTCCAGTAACCTATTGGTTATTTAGAAATGTATTGTTTAATCTCCATGTGTTTGTGTGTGTTTTTTTTTTTTCCAGTTTTTTTTCCCTTGAAATTGATATCTCTTCTCTGTGGTTGGAGAAGATGCTTGATACATTTTCAATTTTCTTAAATTTACTGGCGTTTGATTTGTGACCCAAGATGTGGTTGATCTTGGAGAATGTTCCATGTGTGCTTGAGAAGAAGGTGTATTCTTCTGCATTTGGATGAAATGTCCTGAAGATATCAATGAGATCCATCTCATCTAATGTATCATTTAAGACTTGAGTTTCCTTATTCATTTTCTGTTTTGATGATCTATTCATTGGTGTGAATGGGGTGTTAAACTCTCCTACTATTATTGTGTTACTGTCAATTTCTCCTTTTATGTCTGTTAGTGTATTGAGGTTCCCGTATGTTGGGTGCATAGATATTTACAATTGTTATGTCTTCCTCTTGGATTGATCCGTTGATCATTATGTAGTGTGCTTCCTTATCTCTTATAATCTTCTTTATTTTAAGGTTTATTTTGTGTGTTATGAGGATTGCAACTCCAGCTGTCTTTTGCTTCCCATTTGCCTGGAATATATTTTTCCACCCTCTCATTTTCAGTCTATATGTGTCTTTAGGTTTGAAGTGGGTTTCTTGTAGACAGCATATATATGGGTCTTGTTTTTGTATCCATTCAGTTAGTAGGTGTCTTTTGGTTGGAGCATTTAATCCATTTACATTTAAAGTGATTATCGATATATATGTTTCTATTGCCATATTCTTAATTGTTTGGGGTTGATCTTGTAGATCTTACCTTCTCTTGTATTTCTTGTATCTCTTGTATTTCTTTAACATTTGTTGTAAAGCTGGTTTGGTGGTACTGAATTCTGTTAACTTTTGCTTCTCTGAAAAGCTTTTTATTTTTCCCTGTCAATTTTGAATGAGATCCTTGCAGGGTACAGTAATCTTGGTTGTAGATTTTTCCCTTTCAGTACTTTATATATATCCTGCCATTCCTTTCTGGCCTGCAGAGTTTCTGCTGAAAGATCAGCTGTTAAACGTATGGGGTTCCCCTTGTATGTTACTTGTTGCTTTCCCCTTGCTGCTTTTAGTATTCTTTCTTAGTCTTATTCTTTCTTAGTGTTTAGTCTTTGTTAGTTTGATTAGTATGTGTCTTGGTGTGTTTCTCCTTGGGTTTATCCTGTATGGGGCTCTTTGCACCTCTTGGACTTGATTGACTATTTCCTTTTCCATGTTGGGGAAATTTTCAACTATAATCTCTTCAAAAATTTTCTCATACCCTTTCTCTTTCTCTTTTTCTGGAACACCTGCATTTAAGTTAAATAAGCAGGCATTAAGCGAGATTAAAACAAATACCCAAAACGAGGAACCAAAGATGAACCCCAGACAAATGGCAGTTACAAAATCAGACAAATAATAATTAAAATAATGGAATATACACATATACACCCATAAGCAAAATCAAAACAGTCCAACAAAAATAAATTGCAGTAGATTGACCCAGTGAACAAAGGAAATAAAAAATTATATCTGCCAGTTAAGAACAAACTAACTAAAGTACAAACTGGAAAACAAAACTAAAGCAAGGTGCCACGTGGGGAATAAAGGAATGAAAACAAAACTAACAATATGCTGAGAGGAAAGGAAAGAAAGAAAAGAGAGAAAGAATAGATATGTGAAGTTAAAAAGAGGTAGATAAAGAAGATTTATATACATTAAAGATAACAGTAAGGGGAAAAGAACAGTAGGAAAAGCAAACAAAGGAATAAATGTAGAAAAAATACTAATAGGTTTAAGAAAACTAAAATTAAAAAAAGAGAGAGAGAGAAAAAAAGGAAAACTCCACAGAACTGCAAAAGCCCTGCATGGAGGCAGAGATTTATAACAATAAAAATGTGACTGAGAGAAAAAAAATTTCAAATGCTTAATTAGACTTCATAGTGCAAATAAAATCAACAACTGCAACAGAGGGGGGAAGAAAAAAGAAAAAAAAAGAAAAAGAAAAGAGTAAAAAAAAAAAAAAAATCCAAAAGAATCTACAGAACAAATCAAAACATAAGAATAGTAAATATTTTTCTTGAGTCAACTGCTATCAGAGTCCTTTTCCTCGCTGAGAGTCACAGTCCACCTCACCTCCCTAGGATGCCCTCCATCACTGTGCCCTCCCCACCTGCTGTGGGGGCAGCTCAGATTCTAATCTGGTCCTACTCTTGTGTGTTCTTGCCTCCAATGTCCATGGCTATCAGAACTAGTGCATTTTATTTTGTGGGAGCTCTTAATGTCCTTTTATATATTCCATAGACACAGAGTCTGCCTAGTTGATTGTGTGGATTTAATCTGCAGCTTCTACAGCTGGTGGAAAGGTTTTGGGTCTTCTTCCTTAGCCACACTGCCCCTGGGTTTCAATTGTGGTTTTATTTCCATCTCTGCACGTGGGTCATCCACTGGAGTTTGTTCTTCAGGCTTCCCTGGAGGACTTGGGTCTGGTCCAGTGAGGAGCAGGTGTGGAGGTGGTGCAGCTGCTTGGGCTGCAGGGGTTCTGGCAACACCAGGTACTCAGGGGAGTTGGCACCTGGGGCAGCAGGAAATGCAGTGCTCTAGAAGGATATGGCAACCAAACTGGCCAGTACACTCCAGTATTCTTGCCTGGTAAAATGCCCTGACAAAGAAGCCTGGCAGGCCACATTCCACAGGGTCGCAAAGAGTTGGACATGAACGAAGTGACCCTATATGCATAGATGCAAGATTTTTTTGCCTGTGGCAGCTCTGATTCAGTAAGTTTTGAGCATGAAGGTGGTGCAGAATCTTGGCTTGTGTGCAGAATCTTGGCAGCGCCAAGTGTGCAGGGACACAGACTGCCTCCATTGCAGGAATTATGGCCCTATCAGAGTCTTAGCTGGTGATGAGAAGGCCTCTTTGGACAGTCTTTTTCTGTAGCTCTGTCCATTCAGGCACTTAGAGGGCTCCCTTGCCTGGGGTCCTTCTTTGTTTTTCTTCTTGTCAGGCATATAGAGGAGCCCCTCTGGCTGGGGTCCTACTCTGTAGATTGGCGCATCAGGCACTTAAAGGATTACCCTGAGTGGGGTCCTGCTCTATAGGTCAGTGTGTCAGGCATTTGATGGGCCAGTCTCTCTATGGTCCAGCTTCCAATGCTGGCATGTGGGGAAAGAGAGGCTATGGTGATGGCTCCACCCCTACATGTGACTTGGCAGTATTGCCTTGCTTCCATGGTTGCCTGGCTTTCTTCCACAGGTATTTCCCACCACAGTCTCCTTCCCATCCCCTCGATCCATCTCTCCATAGTCAATAGCAGCCCTCGCCCTGGGATTGCTCCAAAATCCCTAAATCCCAGCTCCCAGGTGCTGCGCCTTCTAGGGGACCTGTGTCCCTGTCCGGGGTATGTATGGCTGTGGTAAGGACTGTCTGATTCTCATTCCATTTAAGCTGCCACAGATCAGCTGTTTCACTCTCAGTCTTAAATGTTTTTCCTCTGACTCAGACGGTTGCCCCGATGTGGGAATTAGACGCTGCTTCAGTTCCCCCACCCGTTGAGGGCAGGTCCAGTCCTGCTAACACTTTTGCTTTCCCCCTAGTTCCTGCGTCCTATCAAGTTTTACGTGGTTCTACGTATTCTTTTCCATTGGTCAAGAACTCCTGTCGGCTCTCAGCTGATGTTCTGCATGCACTTCTGTGTCTGAAGGTGTATTCCTAATGAGAGAAATGTATTTACACCCACCTCCTCTTCTGCCATCTTTTCTCCCTATCGTTTCTTTTTTTTAATAAACTAAAATTACAGGAATTCTGAGGATAGAAGGAAACAAATCATTATTCATATATATGAATTATAAACTGAAGCTATTAATGAATGTGCCTTAGGCATTTATTTAAGAAAACCATTTATCCAACATTATGGAGTTTGAATCACTATTCTTGACTCAAAACATTAACTTTCATAATAATGTGAATATATTTGCACTCTAAGTTCTTGCTAGTTGGCCTGTAATTATTTTACATATTTTAACGTGTTAAATTTAATTTATACTCTAGGAGCAGTTGGTTAACTCTTGAGATTTTCTAATTTAGAGTATAAAATCTGAGGTAAAGTGTTAGATGCTATTCAAAGTTCAACAATTCAGAAGGGGCTGTTAGCCAAAATTTTCGATTTTGCTTATCTTCAGTCAATGCCCAGTGGGTTTATTAATTAACATACTAGATGGAGAAATTGGTTTTCTTTTTGGCTAAAAGTATAGTACACATGGGATTCCCTGCTGGATCAGCAGTAAAGAATCTACCTGCAATGCAGGAACTTCACAAGACATGGGTTCCAACCCTGGGTTGGGAAGATCCCCTGGAAGAGGATACAGCAGTCCACTCCAGTATTCTTGCCTGGAGAATCCCATGGGCAGAGGAGCCTTACAGACTACAGTCTGTAGGGTCGCAAAGAGTTGTATATGACTGAAATGAATTAGAATGCAGCACACAAGTACACATTCCCAATCTTACATAAAGTCTCAGAACTAGTGCTCTTAATAGCCTGTATAGTTTGAAAAGGTTCAGAATCCTGACTGGTCCTCTATTCAGCAGCTTGCAGAGGATTTTGATATCTAACTGGATCCCGACCCTCGAGTGTCCTGTATTGGCTTTAATACATCTTTCATGCAAGAAGATTGTCCCAGTACCTAGAAGGATAGATGACTGAGATTGCACTGTTTGCAAAACAGGTTGAGACTATTTTAGGATCACTTTACACAAAAATTCTGTATACACACCTGCATTTGTGACTTGCTTTCCTCATCATAGGGAATGTTATATCGGAACATATACACATTTCTTAATATAAATGACCAAACTGAATTTTGTATGTTTACAACACCAAAAGCCCTATTTTGAAGGATGGAGAATGCAAATCCATAAGTTGTATAAAACACATATGGTTTAATATAAAATACAATTTTAATAGTAAAGGAGAGCCACTATTTTTAAACTTAAGTGATTAAATACTAACACGTGCTGGTTCTTCTCCTTAGTGCCTTCACCTATTTGAATGCCTCTGTCTTAAACATACAACAAGCTCAGGTTTCAACTAAAAAGTAAAAGTTCTGGCCTCCCTGGGAGAGAGGTGACATCCCCAATAGTTTTCTGCCTAGAGTTATATGCATCAAGTTGATGTTTTCTAGATCAAGAAGGCATACTTACTTTCCAAGAAAGAGATAGTTCTAAAAATCCTTTCAAATTTCTTTGCTGTCTCTGTATCTGTGCCAGACACTTGAGAAAGGGCAATTGTTCAGTTCAGCCCAGGCATCTGAAATCATCAAGAAAAATATTCTAGGTACATTGCAAATCTCTCGTGACTTACTTTCCTCATAAAATCTCCTCTTAGTTTATCAGGAGTGAAGTGGTGTCTCATGGCTGCTCTTTTATTTCTCCTTCCTACCCTGACCCCTTCTAACCATAATTTACCCTCCATCGCCTAATAATTTAAATACTTGGCAGTTTCCCTTAAAGCGTTCTTATTGAGAAATGAATGGACTTCCCTGGTGGCTCAAAAAGTAAAGAATCTGCCTGCGATACAGGAAAACACAGGTTTGATCTCTGGATCAGGAAGATCCCCTGGAGAAGGGAATGGCAACCTACTCTAGTATTCTTGCCTGGAGAATCCCATGGACAGAGGAGCTTGGTGGGCTACAATCCATGGGGTCGTAAATAGTCAGACAAGACTGAGCGACTTCTACTTTTGAGAAATGGAGGAAATACTTTGAGGAGAACTTTTCTTACACGCTAATGGGGGATGATTATTTTTGAAGATTAAAAGTGTCGAGGTATTATAAAAACAGTCCAGTTAATCTATTGCATAATAATAGGAATAGCCATACATTCCTATTATGGAACTGGAAAACTGTATTTGAATAGAAGTGTACATGACTGGCTTCCCAAGTGGTGCTAATAGTAAAGAACATGCCTGCCAATACAGGAGATACAAGTTCGATTCCTGGGTTGGGAAGATCCTCTGGAGAAGGAAATGGCACTCCACTCCAGTATTCTGTCCTGGAGAGTCCCATGGACAGAGGAGCCTGGCAGGCTACAGTCCTTAGGGTTGCAAAGAGTTAACACAACTGAAGTGACTTAGCATGCACACGTACATGACTCACTTTTTCTCCCCTTACAGGGATATTTGGGAGGAGGGGTGGCTATTAACTCTACTATTAAAGCTTTTTTCTAAGGTAGAACATTTAATATTTCCTGCTGCAACATTTAAAAAATTCATAATGGAAGATAATTATTACATCAATTCCTTATCCAGTCCATGTTGATTTTACTAGAAATTTCAAGACAGACTTGGGGTATGAATCTTATTGACAAAATTCTAACACCATTATTTTTTATGTGTGCATGTTTGCATTTGAGAAAGAAGGACATTTTCACAGAGTTTTGGCAATAAACATTAAATATGTATGATTTTTTTACATTGCAGTGTAAAGTGCTATTTTTAGCAATAATTAGAAATAGGAGGTCTATTAGAGCTGCTTTGCATTTTAGCGGGAATTTGCTTTCTATATTAATGCTAGACTTAACATAAAATATATGGTGGATCCATAAAGTATCTTAATAATGTACTTAGCTCATACTGCCTTAAAACATGTGATGCTGGGGCATTTCCCTAAGTGAGACTATCATAGGCATTGCAGGTGTTTCCCTGTCTCTCCTCATTACAAAAATTATGGCAATTCATCCTATCTTTATAGGAGACACATCTATCTCCTTTTCTTTTTTATTTTTCCAGGAGTTATTAAATAGAAATCCATGATTACAGTGTAAGTAAGTTTTGTGAACATGTAACTAGAGAATAAGTTGGATGAACAGACCGTAGAGCTGAAGATTCATTGTCCCATATCTGTTTTGATGAAGACTGAAGGAAGATAATAATTTCTTAGATAAATGACAACACCATAGATGAAGGGTTTTCACAAGAATACATTTCAGGTGCAGGAAAGTACTATTTTGTCTCCATGGTATAGAAGTTATCTGTGAATTGATTATTACATCTTACTCTTGAGTGCATTTGTAGGACCACCATGTTGTCATACAATCTTTTTCAATTAGAAGTTCCATGCAAATAAGCTCATCCATCTCCCCCTCACCCTAGCTCCTGACAACTACTATTCTACTCTATGTTTCCATGAGGTTGGCTATTTCAGTCTGTATCTTAAGTGATATCATGAAGTGTTTGTCTTTCTGTGTCTAGCTTATTTCACCCAGCATAATGTCCTTCAAGTTCATCCATATATTTGCAAATGGCAAGGTTTTTCTTTTTTAAGAGTGGAATATCATTTATTTATGTTTTATATATTTTAACCATATTTTCTTTAACCACTCATCTACTGACAGACATTTAAGCTTATCAAATCACCAACTCTTATCAAATCATACAACTCTTATTTGACAATAATACCTCATAAGCCTGGAAAAATGTGGGTACATTATACATATATAAATATGTATATTTGCATATTTATGTTATCACCAAAGGGAAATTAATATTTGGCTAAGATATTCTAAAAACATTTTAATTCATGCAGTAGATCATCAGTCCTATCTGATAGAACCATCAAATGCAAAACTTCTGTATCATAACAAATTTTTATATTATAGACAATGACTCATGTCTTAAATAGTATAGGTCTTGAATACCTTCTTGCAGAATGATTAGTTCAAGCAACTGTGAATGTTTTATTTGTGTATAAACCAGAAAAGTTGTCTATGCGTTATTTTGCAGAATACTTCCTACAAGACAATGCTAAATGTATGTGTTCTAGAAAGGTATGTGTATGTGTGTATTCAATGAATGAGAAAACATTATAACAAATATATTTAACTATGAATATTAGTTTTTGAAAAGATGTTTCCAATATGATCATATATGCCTGAGTATCTTTGTTTTACAAATAGCATAGATCCAATCGATGTTTTAGGAAGTCAGATTTATTATAAGATATTCAGCAAAACCCTTCCTATCTACAAAACCTCAGACTCTAAGTGGAATTCCTTAGTGCTTTTCATGTTTGGAGGCATGCAGTGGTATAGAATAAATTTTCCAGTGAATAAATTGTTGTGTAATGTTACATAAAATGTCAGTGCCTCCTGGTAGACGCCTGAGGCGTATTTACAACAAAATCAAAAAGATGAAGGAGCATTTTGATGAGGCTTTTTAAATGATTCATGGCTGACTTCTTTTCCATCCTTTTTCTCAAAACAGCATCTTCAGCTAATTCTTTGGTCTATCTAAATGCACATCTAGTCAACCATCTGGATCTCAAATGCTCTGGGAATCTGTTCTGTCATTAATGATGTAAATGCTTGAATAGTTGTGTTTGGGGAATATTGGCTAGAGGCTATGGCAGCTAAGGGCAGGAAGCCAGACAGACCAGAGTGTCAAATGATTTTTTTTTTTTTTGTAATCTCCAAATATCAGACAGGTAGATAAGAACAAGTTCTATTTGTATGTGCAAAAATTTTCTTCAATGTTATTAAACACTGAATAACACTAAATAACCACATTTTCTAAGTGGTGGAAAGTTTACCAATAAAAGTCTGTGTTCCAGTATAATAAGCTAAAAACTAAACATTTATTGGAAGGCATAGTAAGCAAGTGAAAGTGAAGTCGCTGTTGTGTCGGACTCTTTGTGACCCCATGGACTGTAGCCTGCCAGGCTCCTCCGTCCATGGGATTTCCCAGGTAAGACTACTGGAGTGGGCTGCCATTTCCTTCTCCAGGGGGTCTTCCCAATCCAGGGATCAAACCTGAGTCTCTTGCGTTGCAGACAGGCGCTTTACCATCTGAGCCACCAGAGAGACCCCCAGCTGGCCAAATGGTGAAGTAGAAAAACCGTGATCTCATCTCCTAGAATGGGCACACCGAAATTGCAACCATTTTCAGAGAGACTATACATGAGAATGACTTGGAGAATAACAGAAAAGATTTTCCACAGCTAATGATATACAGAAGGAAACAATGAAACAGGCAGGAGGGGCAAAGCCATGACATAGTTAAGACCTTAGCCTAATAGCTTATTTATTTAAGTTTAGCTCAATTCAGTTTCAAAAACTGTGTTTTTGTTTTTCTCAGTACAGATTCTTCTGACTTGTTCTTTCAGTCTCATCTCTGTAATTGCTGTTTTTTTTTTTCAAGATTTTCTTGTCTTTCACTTCCTTTATTTTTAATCATTAGTTTGAATTATGTTTTCCTTGATTTGGATATGGTTTTGTGTATGTTTTATGAGCTTTAGCTCTTAGAGCACTGCTAAACTCTTATTCTTTATGGTTGTGTAATTTACCACTTCAGGAAAATAATTTGTTATAATGTTATATTTCAAGCCAATTAGAGTACACCAATCAGAGAAGGCAATGGCAAACCACTCCAGTACTCTTGCCTGGCAAATCCCATGGATGGAGGAGCCTGGTGGGCTGCAGTCCATGGGGTCGCTAAGAGTTGGACATGACTGAGCGACTTCACTTTCACTTTTCACTTTCATGCATTGGAGAAGGAAATGGCAACCCACTGCAGTGTTCTTGCCTGGAGAATCCCAGGGACGGGGGAGCCTGGTGGGCTGCCATCTATGGGGTCGCACAGAGTCAGACACGACTGAAGCAACTTAGCAGCAGCAGCAGCAGAGTACACCAATAGAAAACTGATGAGTCTGGATACCTGAGTCTCTGAGGGTAGGATACCCTGGTAAACCTCCATGGATCCCAAATGAACATGGCCAGTTCCCACAAGATGATTCTCTGAACAAAGGGGAAACATCCCAAAGACCTTGCTCTTCAACACTGGCCAAATCACTATGCTTCGCCTTACAGGATTCCTTTTAATTTGCATTATGTCCAACTGGGATCCTCTTTTCTTTCTTATTTCATACTTTATAGGAAAAGTAATTACCTACTACTCATATTTTCTTGGAAAATGGTTACTGATTGTTGATAATGATCAACTACTCAATAATTTCTTTAGATTTCATAAACATTTTCAAATCTGACTCTTCTCAGTTTACAGTCTGATACTGTACGGGTAATTCAATTAAACACAAAATGTATGTACTGAAAGTATATGTGTTCTAAGGATTTTTTGAAGTGTTTATGGGGCAAGAAACCTAAAAATCATCTGTGGGCTCTGTGACTTCTAGGTTTACTGGAAGAGGTTAAAACATATAAATTAATGAGAGAATGAGAGAATACTTATAATTAAGACTACAGAATGAATATATTTAAGAAATGATATGAAAGATCTTGACATGAAATTGCATTGGTCAATAGAAAGGAGTTTGATTTTCTTTCTTGGCTGGCATTAATGAAAGAGGCATCAGGGGAAAATTGGACGCTGGCACCCACACATATACTGATTCTGACCCTAAGTGTACTTTCTTAATGTTTCATGCTGGTTTTGAGCTTTTAACTCAGGGACTTGGGTTTTAGGTTTTTAATTTTAGTCTTGGACCATGACACCTGCCCCTAATTCTTCATCCAGGGTTTCAAGTGCCTATTTATTACTATCAAAATGTTCATTTACCTTGAAAGTATTTCATAAGATTTCAAAACTTGGAAGATCTTCCTGTAGCATATGTAGCCATGACCCACCTCCCTTCCTTCCTTCCATGTACATTAATTTAAATCTAGAAACTATTAGACATAGTGACAGAAAATGGAAATATAAGAAAGCTTTTGAGTAGCTCATAGTTCACTAGAGAAATTTACAATATAATACACTCAACTCTTAAGATTCTGGCTTCCTTAATTGTTAAAAAATGGAATGTTCTCATAATTCTTTCTGCCATTTTCTCCTGCATGAGTCTGCCATTTTGTCTTGTACTAGATCATGTAGCAAAATTTGTTGCCAAAAGTCTCATCAAGAGGTTTTGAGCATCTGTTAGGTATCTCAGCGTGTGCTTATTGAATAAAACCCAGAATAAAATTATTTAATATGGAGAGTAAGGGAAAGTTAATATCTGGAGACGATGGAGAGGTGAACGCATTTATGGCAGTGATGGCACCATCCTCTGTGGGCCGGCAAAACACTGGGAAGAAAATTAACAAGTGGCACCACAAAATTCTGAAGGTTGACACTGCCCTTTGAGAAGCAGAAGGTGCAATTATAGTTCTGAAAGATAAAATTCATTAGAAGAGATTGGTAGCACTGATTTTAAATGCTGTACTTTTATAGTCTGTCTGTGTAACTAAAGTATCTGTACCTGCAGATATTCAATATTTGCACGTACAGAATTTATTTTGAATAAAAATGCTAAGGAACATTTTAAACTTCTCCAAGTATATTAAAATCCAAGTTATAATGCATACAATACCCAATAAAAGTTGAGGAATTACTACTAGCTCTATAAGACATAGAAGGAGAGGTTTTATTTTCCTTGTGGCTTTTATTTCAGTATTGGTCTCTGAGCTGTGCAGAAGCAGTTTCTAGGAATCAAAATCACACTTAGGACTGCAAGTTTGTAACTGCAAGCAACAATAGTGATGATATTAGTCTTTGACCTCCAGGCATCTCAGGGTGGGAGTTAAGGTAGAAATGACCGAGGGACCCGAGTAGAGCCCTCTCTGTGTCTCTGGAGAGAAGGCTTTTCTGTGGGGCACAGTGACCCTGAATTCACTCACCATGAACTTCCAGTCTGTTAATTTGCTATGAGGAGAATGTGTCTGAGTTAGATGAATAGAAATTTTTATATCAAGAATGTGGAACAGATGGCCACACTGTGAAACTGCTTACACTCGGCCCCACAAACACACATTAGACTTGTTGAAACAACCAGGCTTATGAAGGTGTGAGGAAAGTTATACATAATCCAACTGTTTGAAGACCAAAGGGCTTCAGTTCCAAAACAAAGTTGTCCAACTAGTACTACATGTTATATAAAATGTGTCATGTTTATTAATATGTCAGATTATGTAATATGTGTCATGGTACATTATGTGGGGTCAGAGGAATATTACTTGCACAAAACATTGGTTTCAACAAAGTTAAAGAGACTGTTTACTTGCAAGGACCTCTGGGAACATTAGCTCTAACTATTGGCTTTGTGCCTCATAGGAAAAACATGTCAACAGTCTTCCTCAATTCCCTTTATTGATCTTCCTCAAATAATTATTTGGAAAACGTTGGTTCAGGCTAATAAAGAAAACTATTCTTTTTCCTCTATATATCATGTCAGTCTTAAATAGCAATTCACTGTGACGTTAAGTGTGAGATCTAGACTGATCTCATAAGTCACTGCATTTCTCATTTAGCAGATAAAGAAATGAAAGGAAGGAGAATTAAGTTGATGTATCAAATGTCACAGTTGGCAAAGTGGATATACATGTCTTCATAGAGTAGACCCTAGCAAACAGAAATGTGGTAAAAGTCACAGCACTATCAATGTGAAAAAATGTTTTGCTACTTTGAAGTAAGTATGAATATTGAAGTAAGTTATTACCATCTCCTAAATCAATAATGTCAATAGGTAACTTTGTTGTTGTGTGTTGGCTATCTTATATTACTTAATTTTATTACAGTGTCCTTTTTTAAAGAACAAATTAAGAAAGAAAGGAAAAATTGTTTATCATATCTAGTAGTGATGTACAGGTTTCTTGAAATAACATACAGGTATAACCTAGGACAAGTGAGAAATATATATACGTATATTATATAGTTGTATTACATATTATGAATATATATTATATTGCTTTGCATGCATGCTAAGTTGCTCAGTTGGTCTGACTCTGTGTGTATGGACTGTAGCCTGTCAGGCTCCTCTGTCCAAGGGATTCTCCAGGCAAAAATACTGAAGTGGGTTGCCATGCCCTCCTCTAGGGGATCTTACCAATCCAGGAATTGAACCCACATCTCTTACATCTCTTGCATTGGCAGGCAGGCTCTTTACTACTGGCGCCACCTGGGAAGCCCCTTGTATTGCTATAAATAATATATAATATATAGTATTTCCTTACCAATGACTGACATTGTATATATTAGGATTATATGTGACATTCAGTTAATATGGATTTTCCTTGGCTATGTATAAAATAAGTATATTATGTAAAATCACCACCATTAAGTAATACATAAAATTAAATAAATGTTAACAGTCATTGAATGTGATGGTATGAATCATGGGGAATTATTTTAGTGGATTTCAACTTTTATAAAATAAGCATGTAATTTATATCTCTCCATCATAATTTTAATTATTCTAAATATTAAAAAATACCTCACAATTAAAATTTTGTGAAATAAAAGTGTGTCAGAAAAGCTTTAATGCTAATAGTGGCTCATGGCTCCATTCATTCAACAGATATTTATTAAGCACATATTGTGTGCCAGGTAAATTCTAGATAATGCCAACAAGGTGAGAGAGACAGATTTAATCAAACAACTGCATGAATGAATTATTCTGATAAAGTTGGAAGTAGAAGAGCTTGATTTTGTAAGAAATGCTAATAGTGGGGTTTAACCCCAGCTGCAAAGGTCAAGAAATGCTTCTGGAAGAAGTGTGATATTAACTGAGATCTTTTGGAAGTTTGCAAGTTTACCAGGTGAAAGTGGGGAGGAAACAGCGTTGCAGGCGAACACAATGGCATATGCAAAGTGCTCAGAGCACTTTGGACTTCTCTTCAGAAGACTGGGCCTGTTGGTTACCTCAACTTTTCCCAAAATCTGAACTTTGGCCAAATTCTTTTCCTTTACAACTGGCTACAGAAAGAATCTAGTCCATATTTAACCACCTTTTATGCCTATTAAAAATTTGTCTCTGCTTTAGATTTTTCAGTTTGGAAATCAACATTCAAAACTCAAAACAGAACCTTCTATTAGCATATTCTGTCCAGATGCTTCCCAGGCTTCCCAGGCTTCCCTAGTGGTAAAGAACCCACCTGCCAGTGCAAGAGACATGAGAGACGCAGGTTCAATCCCTGGATCGGGAAGATCCCCTGGTGGAGGGCATGGCAATCCACTCCAGTAGTCCTGCCTGGAGAATCCCATGGATAAAGGAGCCTGGCAGGCTACAACCAACAGAGTCACAAAGAGTCGGATATGACTGAAGGAATTTAGCACATGTCCGCATACAGCAGTGATCTGAGCCTGAAGTTTAATGAAAGGCATTTGAGGAAGAAATACTCTTATTTGTTTACTTTAAAAAAAAGAAACAATAAATTACAAAATATTATTGAAACCACTGTTCAAATAAAGTTTTAGCTAAAATTTAATAATGATTTTGAAAATATTAGGAGAGTACTGGCTGCATCAAACTGAGGAGGCAACATGGTAAGAAGTTGCTGAGCTCTAGATTCATTATGGGAAACAGAGTTCAGGGTGATAGAAAGGTAATAGCTCTGTACGTATAGATAAAGGCCCCATTGGCTCACTTGTGTTTGGACTTCAGGAGAACAGCTCTGCCTCCCTCGCTACTGTCTTGAGTTGATCGCTAGCATTGCCCGCCCTTGAGAGAAGAATTCTTTTAATTCTAATTCAGAACCAACCACAAATATATGTGATTTACCAGTCCAGGGTTTCTCTACCTCAGCACTACAATTTTGGACTGGATTATTCTTCATTTTGGGAGCTGTCCGGTGCATTGCCGAATGTTTAGTAGTATCTCTAGCCTCTGCTTATTAGACGCCAGGAGAAGTCTCCCAAATTGTGGCAATCAAAATGTCTCTAGATATTTACAGACATTCTCAGGGAGGCAAAATAGTCCTAAACCATATACAGGATCTGTATAAGAAGCAATATTAGAGATATCTGGGACCAGAAGCACCAGGAAAATGGTATTCCCCTGAGGACACTACTGATTTAAACAGTAAGTCATTTCTGTAGCCCTTTTTATGTAAGAAATAATTGAAAGCAAGAGAGAGAGTTAAAAGTTTGGCCTTCACTGTCTCTTCCCCAATTACTCAGCTATTCCTGCCTTAATTTGTCTGTGATATACTCAGGAAGACTAGAGATGTTTTATGCTGTGGAAGACACTTATTAAGAAGAAATGCTGCTGCTGCTGCTGCTGTTGCTGCTAAGTCGCTTCAGTCTTGTCCAACTTTGTGCGACACCATAGACAGCAGCCCACCAGGCTCCCCCGTCCCTGGGATTCTCCAGGCAAGAACACAGGAGTAGGTTGCCATTTCCTTCTCCAATGCATGAAAGTGAAAAGTGAAAGTGAAGTCGCTCAGTCATGTCCAACTCATAGCAACCCCATGGACTGCAGCCTACCAGGCTCCTCCGTCCATGGGATTTGCCAGGCAAGAGTACTGGAGTGGGTGCCATTGCCTTTTCCGAAGAAGAAATGCTAGAGGAACACATATAGCTATATTGTTAAAAATAAGTACAACTTTGCTAATTTTTTCCAATGTCAAGTCAACATCAACAGTCACTCAGTCGTATCCAATTCTTTGCGACCCCATGGACTGTAGCCTGCCAAGAAAATTCCACCTCTGTCCAAGGAATTCTCCAGGCAAGACTATTGTATTGGGTTGCCATTTCCTTCTCCAATGTCAAACTTCTTTCAAAATTCAGGGAACATTTAAGCTGTGTAAAGCTGTAAATCAACTATGTTTATTTTGTGTATAGAGTAACTGGAACTACTTTAAAATACCAGTAAAACTTCTACTTGTATAAAGATTCATACATTTAAAGAACTTATTAAATACATAATAATTTGTGATTTTCAAATTTTGGTAAATTGAAATTATTTTTGTTCTTTTATTTCTAGATAAAGAATTTAAGGATCTGTTAACGGACACTTGGGTTGCGTCCATATCTTGACTATTGTATATAGTGTGGCTACAAAAATTGGGCTGCATGTATCTTTTTAAATTAGTGCTTTTATCTTTTGGATATATACCTAGAAGTGGAACTGCTGGATCATATGGTAGTCCCATTTTTAGTCTCTTGAGAAAAGTCTGTGATGTTTTCCGTAGTGGCTGTACCAGTTTACATTCCCACCAATAGTGTACAAGTATTTCCTTTCTCCACATCCTTACAGACATTTATCTGTAGAATTTTGATGATAGCCTTTCTGACAGGTGTGAGGTGATATCTCATTGTAGTTTTGATTTACATTTCTCTGATGATTAATGATGTTGAGCAATGTCTTCTGCCCATTTTTGGGCAAATGGAGTTTTTTGATATTGAGTTGTATGAGCTGTTTATATTTTTTGAATATTAACCCCTGTCAGTCTTAAATTTGCTGATATCTTCCCCTCATCGTTTAGGTTGTCTTTTTGTTTTGTTGACTGTTTCCTCTGCTGTTCAAAAGCTTTTAAGTTTAATCAGGTTCCATTTGTTTATTTTTACTTTTATTCTTTTGTGTTAGGAAACAAAGACAAAAAATATTGCTACAATTTATGTCAAAGAGCCTTCTGCCTGTTTTCTTCTAGGAGTTTTAAAGTTTTAGGTCTAACATTTAGGTCTTTAATCCATTTTGAGTGTATTTTTTGTGCATAGTATCAGGAAGCATTCTCATTGTTGTACATGGAGTTGTGCAGTTTTGCCAGCACTACTTATTGAGGAGACTATCTTTTCTCAATTGTATATCCTTACCTTCTTTGCCATAGATTAATTGAACATAACTGTGTGGATTTATTTCTGGGTCCTCTAATCTGTTCTTTTGAGCTATGGGTCTGTTTTTGTGCCAGTACCATGCTGTTTTCTTAACTGTACTTTTGTAGGTTAGACAAATGGTTAAAGAAGATGTGGTGTGTTACACGATGGAACATTACTCTGCATAAAAGAATGAAATTCTGCCTTTTGCAACATGTGGATGGACCTAGAGAGGATTGTGTTTACTGGAATACATCAGACAGAAAATGACAAATACTGTATATTATCACATATCTGGAATCTAAAGTATAATACAAATGAAGGTACCTAGCAAAATGTAAACAGACTCACAGACAAAGAAAACAAACTAATGGATGCCAGTGGGGAGAAAGAAGGAGGGAAGGGCAAGATAAAGGTATGGACTGAAGAAAAACACACTGCTATATATAAAATAGATAAGCACCAAGGGTATACTATATAGCGCAGGGAATTCATAGCCATTATGTTGAAATAACCTTAAATGGAGTATAATCTGTAAAAATACTGAATTACTATGCTGTGCACCTGGTACTCATATAATATTGCAAATAAATTATGCACCAATTAAAAAAAGAAGTTAATGCTCAGAGAAATTAAGTGACTTGTTTCAGGATATGTGTGTGTTTCTGTGTGTATGCATGGAAATGAAGAAGAAGCTTGGATTTGAACTGTTTTGTTTAGACTATTGGGTCCACATTAAAAAAATGATATCCAGTAAAAAGTAGTAAAGAACTTGACTTCATAAAAATACATGCATGTTCTTGACTATCAATTTTCATATAAATGGCATCTGTAAAGAACTTGAAACTATTTTCTTTACAACGGAATTAAACTGGCCTTTTATAGCCATGTTTTCACTTACTTGTTCTATAAACCCCCTCCTTTTCTGAAGATTTTGAGTTGAAAAAAGTTAAGGGCATTGTCTGCATTATGTATGAATTACTGGTAAAAATCTAATGGAATTTTTCCTCTATAGAGATAGATAAGAGGCTTCTTTCCCCCTATATTTAAGTGCTGCAAAGAAAATAAGAACTAAAAGAAAACTTTGCCCTTCATTTTACTCTTCTGGCAGGGACACAGCAATGCAGCAGATGTCAAGAGTCATATTCAGCATTGTAGGAAGAAAATTTGTTAGTCAGCTGCTGACTGTGGGGAGCAATGCAGGCCTCGAAATTTGGCAAAAGCAGGGCTTAGAATTCTGCAGTGAGTTTTCCCAGACAGGTTTGAATCAGGAGACATGAAGCTTGTTACAGGGCAAAAAAAGTTGGGGAATCCATCCAAATGCTGTCTCATAACTTACAAAGAGTTTAACATAACTGTGACATTTACCAGAGAAGTAGTTTAAGGTCTGTTATCAAATGCGAAAAGCAGATTGCAAAACATGATGTTCATTCTATAAACTCATTTTATCTGATTATATATGTATACTCCTGGACATATTTATTCATAAAGATAAAGTATTGTATTTCCAGGGAGAAGAGTAGAGATGAAAAAATTAATCATGGTGTCTGTGGAGTGGGGTGGGAAGTATGGTGGGTATGATTTCTAGTTCCTTCTTTTTGTTTATCAGTTGTTTCTGAGTTTCTTTACAATCAACAGTTACTGCATATGATATATTTTACATTATTAACTTACTGATGAATTGTGTTGTATAGAGTAGGACATGCAGCATGATCTGACATTTGTGTAATCAGAGTCCCAGAGAAGAGAGAGAGTAGAACTGAAAATGGGCTCAAAAAAAAAAAAAAAAAAAATTAGAGCTATGGCTGAGTAATGTTCCACTGTGTGCCTCGCTGCTTATGGCAATGTGGATGGGCTTGGAGGGCATTATGCTAAATGAAATAAGTCAGACAGAGAAAGACAAATACCATATGACATCATTTATATGTGGAATCTAAAAAGCAAAGCAAGTGAACAAATTAAAAAGAGATTCATAGATACAGAGAACAAACTGGTGGTCACGGTATGAACAAAATTGGTAAAGAGGATTAACAGATACAGGTTTCCAACTGTAAAATAAATAAATCATCAGGATGCAATATACACATACAGAATATAGTCAGTAATGCTGCAACAACTTTGTATGGTGGTGGATGGTAATTTGTTGTATTTCGGTGATCATTTCATAATGTTTAAAAATCTTGAATTACTATGTTGTACACCTGAAACTAATATGATACCGTGTGTTAATTACAACTCAAAAAAGAAAATAATAGCTGAAACTCACCCAGATTTGGCAAAATATATAAACCAAGAAATTCAGGAAGCTGAGTGAATCCAAATAGAATAAATTCAAAGATATATGAAACCACAGCATCATCATACATAGATCCCTGAATCATTAAGGAATCTTAGCAATAAACTTACATAACTTTATTCTTAGAGACCAAGTGATGCCCCAAATTAATTTTAAACCATTGTTGGGTTTTCCTGCCTATAGAAGTTTGCTGGATAAAATACAGTAACCCCCAGTTATATCTGAAATTTAGATAAACAAGAAATAATATTTTAAATATAAATATGCCCCCCATATTACATAGAAAATAATTATATTATACCTTAAAATGTCATTGTTTTTCAAAATTCAAGTTTAACTGGGTATCCTGTACTTTATTTGTTAAATCTTATAATTGATGCCTAGAACTTTTTGTTTCAGTTCAGTTCAGTTCAGTCGCTCAGTCGTGTCTGACTCTTTGCGACCCCATGAATCACAGCACGCCAGGCCTTACTGTCCATCACCAACTCCTGGAGTTCACTGAGACTCACGTCCATCGAGTCAGTGATGCCATCCAGCCATCTCATCCTCTATCATCCCCTTCTTATCCTGCCCCCAATTCCTCCCAGCATCAGAGTCTTTTCCAATGAGTCAACTCTTTGCATCAGGTGGCCAAAGTACTGGAGTTTCAGCTTCAACATCAGTCCTACCAATGAACACCCATGACTGATCTCCTTTAGGATGTACTGGTTGGATCTCCTTACAGTCCAAGGGACTCTCAAGAGTCTTCTCCAACACCACAGTTCAAAAGCATCAATTCTTCAGCGCTCAGCCTTCTTCACAGTCCAACTCTCACATCCATACATGACCACAGGAAAAACCATAGCCTTGACTAGACAGACCTTTGTTGGCAAATGTCTCTGATTTTGAATATGCTATCTAGGTTGGTCATAACTTTCCTTCCAAGGATATAATTTAGGTTAAACTTTAATATGTATTGTAAATCTACTGTATAGCCCTAAGTTGTTAATGACAGCTCTTTTTTCATTACATTGATTTTTCTGTTCACTCTACCTCATAGTTACTCAAGTATGCCCTTCAAAGGGAGATCTGGACCACCTCTAAGGAATCATCTGAAATGACTTAAAAATTGTACCTCAGGCTGTTGAAATTCTGAGACTGAATCAACTCTAGCAATCTGCATTTCAAAAAGCGCCAAGGGTGATTTTTATGCACAAATGAAATTGAGAATGTTTCTATTAAAGAGATGCAACAGAGCCTCTGAAATACAATAGCATTTCAAGGAACGTGTGGATAATTATGAACTGCTGACCTAAGTGATGATCTCGCTGAATCTAAGTGGAAAGAGGGAAGGCTCATGCTGCAGGTACCTGGGCAGTTCCACTTGCCACTTCAGCTGGAGCTCTTGAAGAAGGCTTCTCTGCTCCGACATCTGGAAGATGGCTTCCAGCATCTCCAGCTGTGACCAAAAACTGGCTGACTTCAGCATGGCCAGCTGCTATGGACAACCGCTAGGCCGCTAATCAATTCCATGAGTCATAAAACCAGTTTAGCCACTAAACAATCAGTGGCCTTCCTGCCAGCAGTGCGTCCAACATCCTGCAATCACTTGAGGAGAGAATTCATCAGTCATTCAGGAATCATTGTGTCTCCTTGCTGAGAGCAAAATTGCTGGCTAGGAGAGAATTGGAAAGCGATAGTTCAGCACTCCTGATTGCTCACCTGGTAAAATTTATTTGATGCAATTTATATCATGATCACAGTCTGAAAAACAGTTTTTGAAACCCTTGTGATCAAGTGATTTAGGTAACATAGATTCTAATAATAAAACTGAGATTGTCTAAGGCCACATCACCCAGAAATTATTACCCATAAATCTGAGTCTTCCTGAGCTTGTTAGACCAGTGATACTGAATTTAAGTTTACTATGGGTCAGAATTTCCTTACATTAGATAGTGTTGACCTGGCAAGTACAAGATGTCAGGATGGGAAAAATATAGATTAGAGAAAATCTGTGGAGTTAGCACAATTGGATATGAAGCTATGAAAGTTTGTTTTCCAATCTACAAAGCATATATTGCAAAATTCTGCTTGAGAGCATACTTTAAATTTTTATATCAGCTTTTATTTTTTTCTTACTTAAAGTGTGTCTTTTTATTATAATCTTGTTTACTTCCAATCATGGGTATGTGAAATTCAGTTAGGCATATTGTCGTATAACCTGGATGATGTTTCTTTAGTGTCCTAAGATTTTATTTCTTTGTTTCACAAAATGAATGAGTATTGACTGCTCTATCAGCTAATAAAAATATAATATAAAGAGCAATATGATTATGATCAATTTGTGAAAATGGTAGACATGTAGTCTGTGCCTGGAGAAGGAAATTGTTGGGGGAACATTAGTTAGGATGCTGTTGCCAGCAAATAACAAATTACTGCCTGAAACAGTATGAGAATGTATCTTTTCACTTGAGATTTGAAAGCATGAAGCTTCTGCAGGCAAGAATACCTGAGTGGGTTGCCATTCCCTTCTCCAGGGGATCTTCCTGACCCAAGGATGGAACCCGAGTTACCTGCACTGCAAGCAGATTCTTTACCATCTCAGTCATCAGGAAAGCCCCCAGGATGAATGCCATACCATGCTCCTGCTCAGTCATGTCTGACTCTTTGTAAACCCATGGACTGTAACCCATCAGGCTCATCTGTCCATGGAATTTTCCAGGCAAGAATGGGTTCCCATTTCCTCCTCCAGGGGATCTTTCCAACCCAGGGATTGAACCTGCGTTTCCTGTATCTCTTGCATTGTAGGCAGATTTATTATTGCTGAGCCACTGGAGAATATAGTGACTTAAATAATCAAAAATCCAACGTCTGTTCTTCTTTCAACTGGGGTTACCTCAGTCTGCTGGACCTTTCTTCTCAGAAATATGTTGTGTTTACAAAGTGACTGATACAACTCAGAGCATCTTACATTCATATAGTTGTAAACACCCACACACACGCACATGCACTCTTACACCGAAGTTTTTTAGTTTTTCTTTGTCTGCCTCTCTCAATGATTAAATTTTGAATGTCAGATGTTAGGATGTGAGAGAAAATTTCTGACATTTTTTCAGCTACCCAAAGTGGTAAGTTTATTGCAGAAGCCCTAGGAAATGAACATAGGTTCAGAAGTTAACTAAACTGACCGTGAAGTGCAGGACGCGTTAGAGAAAGAAAAGATCAAGGTGTCAATTTACTTAATCCTTTGAGAAGTAAGGAGAGTGTGAAAGTAAGTGAATGTAGCTGAAGTTCTAGGAAGAGAGTCATCTGAGAGATTTCCAAAGGAATGAAGGACTAACCACATAGAGGATTCAAGATTGGAAAAATCAAAGGTAATTCTAGAACTATGCTGGGATGTGGGAAAAATGACAGCATCCCTGATAGAAACTAAGATGCTAAGACAAAAAATTTATTTGGAGGATATAATGCCAGTGGTTTGGATGTAGTATGCTTGAGGTAATGATTCAAGTTGCAGATAGAAAAGCCCAGCAAAGTGATATTCTGAAGCGAAATAAGGGACCCTCCTTTGGGAGCCATTTATAGAGCAGAGATAGATAAGGTTCTATGTGTTGAGACATGAGGTACAAGAAACAAACCACATGGAGGACATACCCAATTTAGGAAGACCATTGTGTTCTTATTGTTACTGTTTATTTATGTGTTCTGTCAGAAGGAAGTTCATACAGTGCCCACCAAGGAATGCAGAATTATTTCTTTGCTTCAAATATAAGAACCATAGAGCACGACTGAGTAAACCAGTAACCATAAAGCAGGATTAGATAGCAAATTTGGAAAAAGAGGAAAGAAAGAAAAAAAGGAACCTGGTTTAATATACTTTGGACACATTTTATTGTTTAGACACACTTGTCCCGTTCTGCCCTGGGGATTTTGCACTTGCTTTTCATTTTGCTTGAAAGGTTCTTTCTCACAATTTCTAGAAAAGTGAAGAGTGTTAATTGCTCAGTCGTGCTTGACTCTTTACGACCCCATGGACTGTAGCCCACCAGGCTCCTCTGTCCATGGAATTCTCCAGACAAGAATACTGGAGTGGGTTGCCATTTCCTCCCGTAGGGAGTCTTCCCAACCCAGGGATTGAACCTGGATTAGATTGAACCAGGTCAATTTCTTAGGCCCGGCCAATTCCATTTATTTAGGTGTCAGGATGTGTCACTCAATAAGAGAAGTGTGAAGCTTCAATAGTCCCATCCTTCTATTACTATCATGATACCCTTGTTAGTTTTCATCCTAGTAGATTTAACCAGCTGAATTTATCATATACATGTATTTTTAAAGTATATATAAATCCTATTTTCATGAAAAATGTCCTTGGAATTTTGGTAGGGTTTTTCATTGAATCTGTAGATTGCTTTAGAGAATGTGGACATTTATTAGTTAATTCTTTCAATCCATGAGGATGAAATATATTTACATTTTCTAGTACATCTTCAGTTTTTTTCAACAATGTCATAGTTTTCATCATACAGGTCTTTCACGTCCTTGATTAAATTTATTCCTAGGTATTTTATTTTTTGTCTCAGTTGTAAAGAGGACTGCTGTCTTAATTTTTCTGCTAGCTCATTGTTAGCATATAGAAATGTAATACATTTTTGTCTGTTGATTTTATACCCTATCACCTTACTGTACTTATTATTTCAAATAGGGTTTTGGTCGAGTCTTTATGTTTTTCTTTATATAAAATCATGTAATCAGGCAAACTGACAGTTTACTTCTCCTTTTCAATTTCAATGCCTTTATTTCTTTTTCTTGCCTAATTACTCTCACTATGACATCCAATATTTTGTTGAATAAGAGTGATGAGAGTTGCATGCTTCTACATTTGTCTCTGTTAATGACATAGTCTTTTGTGGAAAGTGGTCCGCAAATAGACTTTTCTTCAAGTTCTGAATAAATATCTTTAATTTTTCTCTGTTGTTGATATTCAGATACAGTTGGAATGAAACTCTGTCTGGATCAAGGACATTTCCTTAAAAAATTAATATTGAAAAGCTTACATCATTTTATATGACTTTGTTCTGAGAAAAAATATAAAGACTGTTTGTCATGGTATTTAGAACCACTTTCTTTCTTTATCTCACGTGCCTCTATTTTCTTTTGTCTCCTAAACTTTCTTAAGAAAGTTGACTAGTGCTTATGCATCTGTCCTTTCAGAGACTTTTGTAAATATCATTAAGACTCTTTTTCCAGACTGAGGAAAGTGCCTTGGGTAGCTGCCTAGCCTGATCTCATTATAATGCATCTGCATTGCCCTCCTGTGACAGACAGCAGAGAAGACACAGAGGCAACAGGGTGGGGAATTAAATTATGTGAATTTTCCTCTGGCGACAAGGTGAGGAATCAAATAACCACACAGGTCCCTGAATATCTATTTTTATACCTCATTCCAGGAATTTCCCTAGCAGGTAAGGCAGATAATCAGAAAATCTAGAAAATTCATTCATATTGAGGTCAGTTAACAGTCTTTTCACAAAGTGTGTCTGAAATTCATCTGTGACTTCTGTATAAGGGTATTCAGAAGCGTATATTTTAGAGAAGGAAAGCACAAGAGATTAAGTAGTTAGCTATTAAGGTTTGTTCAACATGGAAGTCTCTATCTAAATGGATATCTAGATGATCCCAGAAGAGGAATAAAGCATCTTATTGATTGGGAACTTTGGTTCTTACCCTGTGTATTTGCTCTCCTTTTTGATATTTTCTATTAGTTCCTTCCATAAATGAATACAATGTGATACTATTATTTTTTACTATAACTTACACATTTTAAAGGGTTTAGATTCTTATTAAAAAGGGTTGTTGAATTTGCAAAAGAAAATTAGAACAGAGTTATGGCTGGATTTTCCAGGGTAAATAAAGAAGAAAATAGAATGATATGGCAAGGGCTAGAATTAGAGACTGTTCTCTACTGACAAAGGTCCATATAGTCAAAGCTATGGTTTTTCCAGTAGTCTTGTATGGATGTGAGAGTTGGACTGTAAAGAAGGCTGAGTGCCGAAGAATTGATGCTTTTGAGCTGTGGTGTTGGAGAAGACTCTTGTGAGTCTCTTGGACAGCAAAGAGATCAAACCAGTCAATCCTAAAGGAAATCAGCCTTTATTTGATTAACCTTATAAATCAATCTTTACTTGAATACTCATTGGAAGAACTGATGCTGAAGCTGAAGCTCTAATACTTTGGCCACCTGATACGAAGATTTGACTCATTGGAAAAGACCCTGATTCTGGGAAAGATAGAAGGCAGGAGGAGAAGGGGATGACAGAGGATAAGATGGTTGGATGGATTTACTGACTCAATGGACATGAGTTTGAGTAAGCTCTGGGAGATGGTGAAGGACAGGGAAGCCTGGTCTTCTGCAGTCCATGGGGGTCACATGACTGAGTGACTGAACAACAACAACAACAATCTATTGTGATCATACAGAGCATTTTTTCAGAGATCACTCTGAAATAATACTTTATTGCTCAAAGAAGAGACTATAGATCCATATCTGAGGAAAGAGAAAAAGAAGACAAGATTGATTCAAAGCATAATAATTAGATCATTGTGTACCCTCTTCACCCACAGGAACCAAGCATATTCATTGTACGTATACATTATCCATCCATCCATCCATTCATTCATTATCTGCTTATCAGTGCTTTCACAGTCATCTATATAGTGGAATCTTATTCAAAATAAAGAAGGTAAGGAACAAAATGTTAAACAGATCAAAGTAAAACTGCTCTTTTCTTAAGACAGAGCCTCAACATCTCTGTTTTATAGCTGTACCTTTATATCTTGCTTCTCTGACTTCCTTGCTTTCCAGAAAGACAATGGAAAAGTAACATTGTGCTCAGCTTGAAAACTACCACCCAGAGTCATTTCTGTAATCAGGAAATCTATTATTGATTTATTCTCTGTGTAGGTCTTTGAAAAATTATGAAAGGAGGACAAGATAATTTGCTTTCTTCTCTTTCTGGCTACATCTCTTCCTTTCTGGCAACTTCTTTATTTTTGAATGCCTGGAAATTCCCTACAGCTTGTGGTTGATGAGATCTGCCCTCTTTGACTCCTAATTTTTATCCTGCTGAAATTTGCCAATTCTTATTCATGCCACATACTTCATATGAATGACTACTGGCTCAATTTACCCAGAGTTAACTGATCTCATTATGCTGTATAGAGAAAAAAAAAAACTTATTGTATGAAATGAATAAAAATGTTTCCTGGGTTACTTTGTTTTCACTTTTAAAAAGTCCTGAACCTTGCTTTTAAAATTTATGTGAGATTACAAATTATATTTTAGAGCACTGCAATGTTTTAGATGTATTGAAAACCCTACTACATAGGTGTTTGCCAACTCACCTTACCAAGATGTGCAGCTTGGCTTCTACTTTGCCATGTATGCTTGTAGGAACTAGCAGGGTGTTGGTGGGCTGCATGGATTTTACATATACTTGTTGAATTTTATCAGTAATCATATTATGTCTAAAAAGAGAGCCGTGAGCATCAGGACCTTGTTTGTTACAAAACAAGGGCTCTTTTAGCACCTGCAGGTGAGAGGTTCAGTGGAAATGGGTAAAATAGAGTACACTAAAAGGGAAAGGAGATTGAGGTCTGGATCTTATTTAGAACACTCTACTTTGCTTGCATGGTACAATGACACAGGCCTAGGAATGGGTCATATTTGTGAATACCCTGAATAATGGGATTTTCTGAAAACCTTGTGGAAGTTATAGACTTTATATAAAATGAGCAACAACAATGTGGGCAATGTGTGGCCATATTAGGGGCTTCATGATAACTTGGCATCCAACCTAGTAGATCTATAAACTCTATGTTAAGGATTGCTGGTCTGTTACAGTCTAAAATAGGGCTTAGAGATGTGGTCATTGTGTGAAATGGAATTCTCCATGATTATTTTTCAGCTTAAGGCATGGAATTCAACTATCAAGGAAACTGCAGTAACCTTATGGGAGGCTCTGATAAATGAGTTATTATTTTTATAACTGAGCACCAATTATAATTGATAGAGATAATTTGTATATGTGTTGGTCTGTGTGGTTGAGGATGCTGATAGATAATGCTACTAAATTAGTTCTATTTGATTCATGGAAAATGCAAACCAATAGAGACTCACATGATTACTAATTTGCATAATGATTACTTAAGATTTTGCATTTAATTAATGAGTATTAGTGACTCAAATAAGCTCTGAGAACTGACAATATGCAACGTGAAAGTCACAGCTTGCAAAGAAAAAAAACAAATGGTGTAGTAAGATGATCCTCAATGTCCTTAATTCAACTCTCTCAAACAGAGAAAAGTCTGCTTTATTAATGCCTTTATCCAAGGACAATAAGCTCACCAAAACCTGATTTTCCTCCATATCTAACAAGTCGTGCATAGTTAAGCAGAAAACAGCTGAATTAAGTAACAGTTGTTGTTTTTAAGTTGCTGAGTCATGTCTGACTCCTTGTGACCCAACGGACTGAGCATACCAGGCTTCCCTGTTCTTCACTATCTCCCAAAGTTTGTATCGCCACTGAGGCAATGATGCCATCCACTATCTCATCCTCTGTTGCCCTCTTCTTTTGCCTTCAGTCTTTTTCAGCATCAGGGTCTTTTCCAATGAGTTAGATCTTCACATCAGGTGGCCAAAGTATTGGAGTTTCAGCTTCAGCATCAGTCCTTCCAATGAATATTCAGGGTTGATTTTCTTTAGGATTGACTCGTTTGATTTCCTTGCTGTTCAATGGACTCTTGAGGGTCTTCTCCAGCATCACAACTCAAAAGCATTGATTCTTCAGTGCTCAGCATTCTTTGTGGTCCAACTCTCACATCTGTACATGGCTACTGGAAAAACCATAGTTTTGACTAGACGGACCTTTATAGGCAAAGTGATGTCTTTTCTTTTTAATACGTTATCTAAGTTTGTCATAGCTTTTCTTTCAAGGAATGAGCATCTGTTAATTTCATGGCTGCAGTCACCATCTGCAGTGATTTTGGAGCCCAAGAAAATAGTCTGTCACTGTTTCCATTGTTTCCCCATCTATTTGCCATGAAGTGATAGGACTGGATGCCATGATCTAAGTTTTTTGAATGTTGAGTTTTAAGCCAGCTTTTCTACTCTTCTCTTTCATCCTTAACAAGAGGCTCTTTAGTTCCTCTTTGCTTTCTGCCATTAGGGTGGTGTCATCTGCATATCTAAGGTTGTTTATATTTTTCCTGGCAATCTTGATTCCAGCTTCTGCTTAATCCAGCCTGGCATTTCACATGATGTACTCTGCATATAAGTTAAATAAGCAGGATGATAATATATAGCCTTGTGTGCTCCTTTCCCAGTTTTGAAATAGTCAGTTGCATGTAAGTTTCTAACTAGTGCTTCTTGATCTGCATACAGGTTTCTCAGGAAGACAGGTAAGGCAGTCTGATATTTCCATATCTTTAAGAATTTCTCCATAATTTGTTGTGATTCACAGCAGTCCAAGGCTTTAGCATAGTCAGTGAAGCAGAAGTAGATATTTTTCTGGAATTTCCTTGCTTTCTCTATGATCCGATGAATGTTGGCAATTCACTTTCAGGTTCCTCTGCCTTTTGGAAACCCAGCTTGTACATCTGGGAATTCTTGTTCACGTACTGCTGGAGCCTAGCTTGAAGGACTTTGAGCATAACCTTACTAGCATGTGAAGTGAGCACAATTGTACTGGAGGAGGGAATGGCAAATCACTTCAGTATTCTTGCCATGAAAACCCCATGACCAGTATGAAAATCATGTCTAATCCTTCATTTTAAACTTTGGTTCCTCTCTCATTTCACAACATATCTAGCTTAGTTTGAGAAATAGAAAAAGAGACCAATAAATAGTTAAGTGAATGAATAAACTATTCCATGCCAATAATATATTTTTTTCTTAAGCATGTGTTATATTTTATTGACTTGACTATAAAGAAAGCTGAGCGCCAAAGAATTGATGCTTTTGAACTCTGGTGTTGGAGAAGACTCTTGAGAGTCCCTTGGACTGCAAGGGGATCCAACCAGTCCATTCTGAAAGAGATCAGTCCTAGGATTTCTTTGGAGGGAATTATGCTGAAGCTGAAACTCCAGTACTTTGGCCACCTCATGCGAAGAGCTGACTCATTGGAAAAGACCCTGATGCTGGGCGGGATTGGAGGCAGGAGAAGAAGGGGACGACAGAGGATGAGATGGCCGGATGACATCACCGACTCAATGGACATGAGTTTGAGCAAGCTTCAGGAGTTGATGACTGGGAAGCCTGGCATGCTGCAATCCATGGGGTTGCAAAGGATCGACACAACTGAGTGACTGAACTGAACTTCACTGGAATAATCAAGGTGAAGGCAAAATATTATTTCAGATAAAGTATGAAAATGGAGATATGATAGATCAAAGAATATGATATTAATGATAACTTTTATATTTTTGAAAATAATTATGAAAGTTTCATTTCATGTGGTCACATGGTCTATCACTTGGTCTGTTTAATGACAATTTTATCTCCATATTTTGCTGTTTGACTGCTGCCAACTTTTAAGCTTATCCTGTTTCTTTCTCCTTTGCCCTATAACTGGGCTATAACTGATAGAAACTCCCTTCTTCCATGCCAAAGGGAGATTCAAACCACATAAGCCCAGGCTGTATGCAGGAACTCTCAGTCTGGCCCTATCTCCTCACCTCAATAAAAACTTAGACCAGTCTCCTTGCCTTGCTGTCTCAAGCCATTTTGGACTGGCTTGAGACTGCTCAACTCAGAGACCTCAATTATGAGAGTCATAAATCATTTTCCTAGCCTTTTGGTTTGTATGTGTGGCATGATGTCTTGCTGTATGAACCAAATGTGGGTTGAGGGTCCCTCCTGCTTTTGCAAGGTGTTTGTAACTGTGTGAGATGCCAGATGCATCATCTATGTATCAGTACGTCTAATGAGTACAACTCGTAAGGACTCGCCTGTGTTCTAAACTTAGGATTTCAGGTGTCATGTTCCTTTGTGGTGAACAACTAACACGGAAGCACAGAAAGTGCTGGAGAGTCAGACACACTGCAATGTGCCATAGGTTCTATTTTTAAAATGTATTCTTATTGAGCTATAATTGACATAGCACATTGTATGAGTTTACCATGTAAAACATGTTGATTTGATACAAGTATACAGTGCAATGTGATTACCATGGCAGCGTTAGCTCACATCTCTTTCATTTCACGTAATTGTTTCTTTTGTGCGGTGGGAACAGTTAAGATCTAGTCTCTTAGCAACTTGGACGTTTATAATACAGTATTATTATCTATAATTGCTATGCAGTGAGTAAGATCTTCAGGGCTCATTTACATACCAGTTCCAACTTTGTCCCCTTAAACAACACGTTCCCAAGTCTCCTGCTCCTCAGCCTCTGCTTTCTACTCTCTGTTTCTACCATTTTGGTTATTTTTAGATTCCACATATTAATGATATTATATATTAATACTATTTGTTACCTCACTTAGCGTAATGCTTTGAAAGTCTATCCATCTTATTGCAAATCGCAGGGTTTCCTTGTTTCTGAATAATGTGTATATGTGTGTGCATGTGTTTGTATATAAATCTCACATCCTCTATATCAGTTCATCCATTGATAAACACTTAGGTTGTCCCACTGTTGTGAATAAAACTGCAGTAAACATGGGAGTGTGAATATCTCTTTGATATCATCTTTTCATTTCTTTTGGATATATACTCAGAAGCGGAATTGTTGGATCCTATGATAGTCCTATTTTTAATTTTCTGAGAAACTTTCATACTGTTTTCCAAGTGACTGAAACAACTTACATTCCTGAAAGGAGAGCAATGGCCTGAGGCTATTCTTCACGGGAAAGTCTGGAGAACAGGCAGCTGTGGTCTCCTGGGATGACTTCTAAGCTGCTCATTGCTGTTGGTCCCTGCCTGGAGGAACACTCGGCCCCAAGGATGTGCCGTGAAAGGTGTGTTTGGGTTGCTGCAGTCTTGGACTTTGGCAGCCATGGAACTGGAAACTCAGGGGCCCACACCAGAAAACTGAGTTGCTTCTCTGTGCCTGGAGGTCATACTTGCTGCCTGAGCATGTGCAGTTCACTCCCAGTTCTTGACTCATGGTGACACCCCTGCAGAGTCACTGGGCCAGAGCCTGGTCTTCAAGAGCTGGCTGAGTCCCTGGGGCTGCTGCCACAGCACTGTGACCTGACTAGGGGGTGGAGGATACATGGATGAAAACTGAGGTTTGCTTAATAAGTGGTATGAGCCATACTCGTTAGTGATGAGTCTGGGACAAGGGGCCTCCAGTACTGAGCTGCCTATATATCCTCATCCCAAGGCTCTCCCACTGGCCTCTATAGAGCTCCCAAGGTCCCAAGAGATCTGGCTTCCTCTGCGGGTGGGGTTGCAGCAGCAGCTTCTTGACCTGATTCCGCCATCTTCTGAGTCACTTGAGATGGTGTGGAAGGTATTGATTTTTCATGCTTCTCATTATTTCTTTGTGCAAATATTGTGTACATGGAAGATAGACTATTTTTTTGTTTCCTTATCAGAAAATCTTTGTAAAAGAAAAATTTGTTTGAATAGATTCAAGCCCAAGGGGGTAAAATGGCAGCTATAAAATAAAAATATTCTATAAACAAATCACTTGGATAATGATGCTGCAACAGGAAGAAGTGCCCCTGGATTCAGAGAGAATGTCAGGAGAAGTCTGGAAAGAATAACTATTTCTGGTGGGGGCTTCCCTGGTGGCTCAGTGGTTAAGAATCCACCTGCCAATGAAGGAGATGCAGGCTCCATCCTGGTTCAGGAAGATCCCACACGCTGAGGAGCAACTAAGCCCGTGTGCCACAACCACTGAGCCTTTGCTCTAGAGCCCAGGAACCAGAACTGCTGAGCTGCAACTACTGAAGCCTGCTCATCGCTACTACAGAGTAGCCACCGCTGGCTGCAACTAGAGAAAAGCCTGCACAGCAAGGAAAACCCAGCACAGTCAAAAATAAATAAAATTATTTTTTAAAAATCTATTTCTATTCTTAATAAGGAAGAAACTATACTAGCAAATGAATGAGTCATTGAAGAAACTAGAAGTGCATTTGTCAATCAGTTCAGGACTTCCCTGGTGGCTCAGACGGTTAACTGTCTGTCTACAATGTGGGAGATGCGGGTTTGATCCCTGGGTCAGGAAGATCCCCTGGAGAAGGAAATAGCAATCCACTCCAGTACTCTTGCCTGGAAAATCCCATGGACAGAGGAGCCTGGTAGGCTACAGTCCATGGGGTCACAAAGAGTCGGACACGACTGAGCGACTTCAGTTCAGTTCAGTTCAGTTCAGTTCATTTCAGTTGCTCAGTTGACGCATGAATTGCAGCACTCCAGGCCTCCCTGTCCATCACCAGTTCCTGGAGTTTACCCAAACTCGTGTCCATTGAGTTGGTGATGCCATCCAACCATCTCATCCTCTGTCGTCCCCTTCTCCTCCTACCTTCAATCTTTCCCAGCATCAGGGTCTTTTCCAATGAGTCAGTTTTTCGCATCAGGTGGCCAAAGTATTGGAGCTACAGCTTCAGCATCAGTCCCTCCAAAGAACACCCAGGAATGATTTCCTTTAGGATGGACAGGTTGGATCTCCTTGCAGTCCAAGGGACTCTCAAGAGTCTTCTCCAACACCACAGTTCAAAAGCATCAGTTCTTTGGTGCTCAGCTTTCTTTATAGTCCAACTCTCACATCCATACATGTCTACTGGAAAAACCATAGCGTTGACTAGACAGACCTTTGTTGGCAAAGTAATGTGTCTGCTTTTTAATATGCTGTCTAGGTTGGTCACAACTTTCCTCCCAAGGAGTAAGTATCTTTTAATTTCATGGCTGCAATCACCATCTGCAGTGATTTTGGAGCCCAAAAAAAGTCTTTCACTATTTCCACTGTTTCCCCATCTATTTGCCATGAAGCGATGGGACTGGATGCCATGATCTTAGTTTAAAGTTGAGCTTTAAGCCAATGTTTTCACTCTCCTCTTTCACTTTCATCAAGAGGCTCTTTAGTTCTTCTTCACTTTCTGCCATAAGGGTGGTATCATCTGCATATCTGAGGTTATTGATATTTCTCCTGGCAATCTTGATTCCAGCTTGTACTTCATCCAGCCCAGTGTTTCTCATGATGTACTCTGCTTATAAGTTAAATAAGCAGGGTGACAATATACAGCCTTGATGTTACTCCTTTTCCTATTTGGAACCATTTCCTATTTGGAACCAGTCTGTTGTTCCATGTTTAGTTCTAACTGTTGCTTCCTGACCTGCATACAGATATCTCAAGAGGCAGGTCAGGTGCCTAGATGTCCATCAGCAGATGAATGGATAAGAAAGCTGTGGTACATATACACAATGGAGTATTACTCAGCCATTAAAAAGAATACATTTGAACCAGTACTAATGAGGTGGATGAAACTGGAGCCTATTATACAGAGTGAAGTAAGCCAGAAAGAAAAACACCAATACAGTATACTAACGCATATATATGGAATTTAGAAAGATGGTAACAATAACCCTGTATAAGAGACAGCAAAAGAGACACTGATGTATAGAACAGTCTTTTGGACTCTGTGGGAGAGGAAGAGGGTGGGATGATATGGGAGAATGGCATTGAAATATGTATAATATCATATATGAAATGAGTCACCAGTCCAGGTTCGATGCACGATACTGGATGCTGGGGGCTGGTGCACTGGGACGACCCAGAGGGATGGTATGGGGAGGGAGGAGGGAGGAGGCTTCAGGATGGGGAACACATGTATACCTATGGTGGATTCATTTTGATATTTGGCAAAACCAATACAATATTGTAAAGTTTAAAAATAAAATTAAAAAAAAAAAAAAGAAAACACATCACAAATGAAAAAAAAAATTTTTTTTCCAGAGTTTGTTGTGGTCCACACAGTACAATTTGTCAATAATAAAATCAAAACTAGAAGACAAGAAAATCTAGACTTAGATGGGAAAAAAAGCATCATCCAAGATAAATTACCATCATGTAAAGCCATATACTAAAGTTAATTTGTCACTATGCCAAAAAAATGAAAGAAAATTTCAAACAACAGTTAAAGTGATTTAAGTTAAAGTCTTTTTTATTTGCTTTAGGACTTAATGTTCAAAGCCTTCAATCGAGGTACAGAAAATTTATATGTATATATATGTATGCTGTGCTGTGTTCTGCTAAGTCACTTCAGTCATGACCAACTCTTTGCAATGCTACGGACTGTAGCTCGCCAGGCTCCTCTGTTCATGAGATTCTCCAGGCAAGTGTATAAGGAGTGAGTTGCCATATATACAATCACATTTATATAAATCACACACACATATATATATATATATAAAATCACAATATCATAGTTAAGTAATATCAGTGATGGATTGCTTTCTATATCTAAATTTTATTCAGTGTGAGAGAGAACAAGCAGTCCTTGATAATTGGAAACTGATCTAACCTGTAGAGCTTGGACTCTGTTGCCAGAAGCTTGTCTGACTCTTAACAGTTCAAAACCCATGAATGCTACTTTGCTTTTCTAGGTGTTTGCCTATGGATGCTTCATTTAAATTAGTGTAAATTAAGGTGGTTTTCCTATCTCCAGAAATGACTTTTAAGAATGTTTTCTGACCTGACTTTAAATGAAGCTGAAGAATAAAACATTACATATACATGTAATTTTTTTAAAAGTTCAGTCTTGGTTGATTACCTAACTCCTTAATTTGATTTTTTTTTTCCAAATTAAACTTTAAGACTAGCTCATAAAAAACCAAAAATGACAACTCATCCACTGTGCTGGCCTTCCTTTCAATTTCCCATTTGTTGAGCCTTAAGATATACTTCTTGAGAAGTATATATTTTCCCATGTAGCCCAGTGGGTAAAGAATCTGCCTGCAATGCAAGAGACACAGGAGATGAAGATTCAGTCCGGGGTTGGAAAGATTCCTTTGGAGGAGGGCATGGCAACTCATTCTAGTATTCTTGAGAATCCCATGGACAGAGAAGCCTGAAGATCTATAGTCCATAGGTTCGCAAAGAGCTGGGCACGATTGAAGTGACTGAGCCCACTAGCGATGTATACTTCTTAATAATATTTGTGGTTTGCTTGGGTTCACTGATATTTTTGTTTAATGCTGTTACACCAAATATCATTTTTTCCCTAATGACCTGTGAATGAAAATGCAGTGACTGAATTTGTATGAAATTCTAGGGACCTTTTGGAAGCACTAACCAAAGGTCCAGAAACCTTGTGTACTGCAAGAACAGATTGGTGACTCAGTTTCCACTAGTCTATCAGATTTTTCCAAAGTAAATGACACTAGGAATAGAGAGTGTAGGACAAAATTCACATAGTTTTATAAGCATTAGTAACATTTTTTTTAACTTTTTTTAAATTTTATTTTATTTTTAAACTTTACAATATTGTGTTAGTTTTGCCAAATATTGAAATGAATCCGCCACAGGTATACCTGTGTTCCCCATCCTGAACCCTCCTCCCTCCTCCCTCCCCATACCATCCCTCTGGGTCGTCCCAGTGCACCAGCCCCAAGCATCCAGTATCGTGCATCGAACCTGGACTGGCGACTCGTTTCATACATGATATTATACATGTTTCAATGTTATTCTCCCAAATCTCCCCACCCTCTCCCTCTCCCACAGAGTCCATAAGACTGTTCTATACATCAGTGTCTCTTTTGCTATCTCGTACACAGGGTTATTGTTACCATCTTTCTAAATTCCAGTAACATTTAACATATAAACATTAGTGTAAAGTTTTAAAACTATGTAAAATTAGTGTTTTATCTGTAATACTAGTGATTTTACTGGGTTTGACCTAATAGTTAATTTCACAAATTATTGCAACATACTTTTGGCCAGCAAAAGAGACACAGTAGGAGTAAGGGAACAAAATTTCTCTT
This sequence comes from Bos taurus, assembly GCF_002263795.3. NCBI lineage: Eukaryota > Metazoa > Chordata > Mammalia > Artiodactyla > Bovidae > Bos > Bos taurus. Next base: position 22,035,318 of record NC_037350.1, on the reverse strand, counting down.
GGCCTCTTTCAATCTCTATTTATATGGACGTTTAAAAATCCCAGCCTTCCCTGGTGGCTCAGATGTTAAAGAATCTGCCTACAATTCAGGAGACATGGGTTTGATCCCTGGGTCAGGGAGATTCTCTGGAGAAGGGAATGGCAATCCACTCCAGTATTCTTGTCTGGAGAATTCCATAGACAGAGGAGCCTGTCAGGCTACAGTCCATGGGGTTGCAAAGAGTCAGACACAACTGAGCAATCAGATCTGTTAAAGGTCCCAAGTAGGTTTTAGTGGAAAGGCATCACTTATGCCTTGTTTTTCAAAGAAGTTTTCATTTTAATATTACTATTTATTGACCATCTACCATGTATCAACCAATGTTGTAGAAAATTTATTGTCTTATAACTGATACTAGCAGCAATGCTTGAAGGTAAATTCAATTATTCCTATTTTAAAAATGACAGACCTGAAGGTAAGGTTGATTAAATAACTTGCTACATTTTTATCTTACTCCACAGTTCATGCATTTTCCACTCTCTGAACATAGCTATTTAGTCCTACTCAAATATAAGGAAGTTTTTACTCCATATTTGAACATACCCTTCAGTGAACAGGGAGAAAATATCTCCCCAAATGCCAATTAAATAGATCCACTTAACTTGTTAGCAGTTCACTTAGAAATATTGTTTCTCTTCCTAGTTCATTACGAAGCAATTACATCTGTGGCAAATGAAGGAGATAAAGATGACTGTTTTGACTTAGAGGAATAGCTTTGCCAGAAAAGCTTTGCTTTGGGTTCTTATGCATATAATATTGGAACCATATTTTACATAATAAAAGTTCCAGTCTCATTTAGCAGCATTTAAATATTTTATGTTGTTGCATTTGGCAAAGAATAATTAAAATGTACTTCTTTTCTGCAAAAGAGTCATTTAAAATGTTACATTTCACAGTGATCAAATGTGGGGAAGTCAGTGGCTCTCACTTCAAGGCATTTGATTATTGTTTCAAGCCATTCCACATTAATGCAGGCTTGATGAGCATCTTGCTGGTATGAATCCTGAGACCAGCCCCCATTTGGGTAAATGTCTTTTTTTATCTCTAAGTATGCAAGCCAGTTTGAAGAGAAAGTTTTGCTTTAAGTTTTAACTGAAAGTTTTCTTGCAAGTGGATTCTTCTTACTCAGGACACATAAACAAATAGCTCATTGAATGGCAACACTACACGAATGCTGTTCCTCTTGAAATATTGAAGCAAAATTGAACAAAACATAAAGAGGAGTGAAGAGGGGGAAGCCCTGATGTCAGGCCAGCCTGGCAGAGGCTGGCAGAGAATAAAATTCTATGTCATCTGAATATGTATCAGAGGAGGGAGGAGGAAGTGACCCAGCACAAAGAGAGAAGAGCAGACAGGCAGGACGTGAAGGGAATCCTCTTTTAGGAAAAATGCTGCCAAAGAGCCTTGCAACCAGCTCCCGAGGGTGTCAGCTCCAGACTGAGAGCTACATGCGTTTTTAAACAGGCCTAAAGCAATTTATATCTGCAAAATCACAACCTTAAGAATCTATTTCTGAGAATAAAAAATTAACTTAGACTAATGAATAAGGAAGAAGAGGAAGAAGAGATATCGATGGACACAAAAGCTCCAGAATCTTTCTTGGTGTCATTTGATATTGCCTCATTTTTTTCTGAAATGATTTGTAGACAAGGTGGTTAGAATTTTGACTACAGGCTAACCACACACACAGAGAAGTCATAAAGTAAGACATTCAATAATTTCATATATGGTTCCTTCAGACATGTCTTAAATTCTGAACCATCTTTTCAGAGAAGGAACATAAGTGTTCATTGACAGAGAAATGGATAAAGATGTGGCATACACACACACACACACACACACACACACACACACAGTGGAATATTACTCAGCCATTAAAAGGAACAAAACTGGGTCATTTGTAGAGATGTAGATGAGCCTAGAGTCTGTCTTACAGAGTGAAGTAAGCCAGAAGGAGAAAAACAAATACTATATATTAACGCACCATACGTGGAATGTAGAAAATGGTACATATAAGTAGTTTTAATGAATGAGACTTGATTCCACAACTTTAGAGTCAAACTGTGCTAGTTTGATCGAGGTTCTGCCACCTCTCAGCTGTTTGGCTTTGAAGAAGTTATTAATCCCTCTGGGCCTCATTTCCTTCAGTAAAATGGGACAAATATATTACTTACTTCATATATGTATAACTAGTCTAGAACAGTGAAAAAATGAAAAAACAAAACCCAGAATTTTTAGCTCTAAAAATTATTTTACTGTTATTGCTGCTGCTGCTGCTAAGTCGCTTCAGTCGTGTCTGACTCTGTGTGACCCCATAGATGGCAGCCCACCAGGCTCCCCCGTCCCTGGGATTCTCCAGGCAAGAACAGTGGAGTGGGTTGCCATTTCCTTCTCCAATGCATGAAAGTGAAAAGTGAAAGTGAAGTCGCTCAGTCGTGTCCAACTCTTCGAGACCCCATGGACTGCAGCCCACTAGGCTCCATCATCCATGGGATTTTCCAGGCAAGAGTACTGGAGTGGGTTGCCATTGCCTTATTGTTATTATGATAACATTATTATCATTATTTTTTACCCTGCCATCTCCACTCCTTATCCCAGGAAATTTTCAGCACAGTCAATAAAGAAAAGGCCTCTGGAGTCATACAGTCTGGGCTTAAATCCTGTCTTCATCACCTGCCAGCTTAAAATCCATAGGCTGGTTTCTTCATTTATCTGAGCTACAGTTCTTTCACCTGTAAAATAGGCCAATGAATCATTTAACTCATGAGTCCATGTGAAGATTGTCTTTGATATTTTAGGTAAGGTGTCTTGCATGATAGTACACTTTTAATAAATAAACCAACTTTCCAGCTACTCTTAACACTCCTAGCTATCAATAGATTGAATCTTAGGAGTTTTCTTTTATAGGCTAAACCATCTAGAGAAAAGAATTTATAAAATGTTATAGCAACAAAGTCCTCACATGTTTTTGTGTGCAATCATTTGTGTCTTTTTTCAAGACCTATTTTTTTTTTTAAAGCAGCTTTAGTTCACAAAAAAAATTGAGGGCAAGGTACAGATATTTCCCATAGACCATTTGCCCCAACATGTGCATAGCTCTTCCGCTATTGTCATTCCTTACCAGAGTGGTACACTTTTCACTGTTTCCATAGTTTTGCCTTTCCCAGAATGTTGTATAGTTGGAATTGTACTGTACACAGCCCTTTCATATTGGGCTCTTTCATTTAGTAACATGCATTTAAGATTTTTCCATATCTTTTTCTGGCTTGATAGCTCATTTCTTTTTAGCTCTGAATAATAGTTGCTTCTTTAGATTTATGACAGTTCACTTATCCATTAACCTACTGAACACCATGTTGGTTATTTTCAAGTTTTGGCAATTATGAATAAAACTGCCATACATATCTGTGTACAGTGTTTTGTGTAGAGAGAAGTGTTCTGCTCCTGTGGGTAAATAGCAAGGATCATGATTGCTGAAGGAGTGATGCTGAAGCTGAAGCTTCGGTACTTTGGCCACCTGATGTGAAGAGCCAACTCATTGAAAAAGACCCTGATGCTGGGAAAGACTGAAGTCGGGAGAAGGGGGTGGCAGAAGATGAATTGGTTTGACAGCATCACTGACTCAATGGACATGGGTTTGAGCAAACTCAGGGAGATAGTGAAGGACAGGGAAGCCTGGCATGCTGAAGTCCATGGGGTCACAAAGAGTCGGACATGACCTAGCGACTGAACAACAATAACAATGGTTGATGAATCAAATAGTCAGAGTATGTTAGTTTTATAAGAAACTTCCAAATGGTCTTCCCAAGTGACCATGCCATTTTGTATCCCCCCAGGCAGAGTGAGAGTTTCTGCTACTCCACATCCTCACCAGCTTCTGGTGTTGTCAGTGTTCTGGGTTTGGGCTTCTCTAACAGGTGTATTTTGGAATATTGTTATCATTTTAATTTGTATTTTTCTGATGACATATGACATGGACCATTTTGTTTTCATGTATTTATTTGCCATCTGGACCAGTGTCTGTTCAGGTGTTGGCCCATTTTTAAATTGGGTTGTTTTCTTATTGTTGAATTGCAAGAGTTTTTTAAAAAATATATTTTAGATAATACATCCTTATCAGATAAATATTTTGCAAATACTTTCTCCCAGTCTGTGGCTTGTCTTCTTGTTCTCTTGATATTGTTTTTTGTGTTTTACATTTAGGCTTGTAATCTATTTTGAGTTAAATTTTATGAAAGATGTAAGGTCTGTGTCTACATTAATTTATAGTTGATTTACAGTATTGTGTTAGTTTCAGGTGTACAATAGTGATTCAAGTTTATGTATGTATATATTCTTTTTTATTCTTTTCCATTATAGTTTATAAGAAGATACTGAATATAGTTCCTTGTGCTCTACAGTCGTTTGTCGTTTGTCTATTTAATTATGGCAGTACACATCTGTTAATCCAAAACTAAAATATCCCCACCCTTCTTTCCTCTTTGATAATCATAAGTTTATTTTCTATGTCTGTGAGTCTGTGTCCGTTTTGTAATTAAGTTCATTTATATCACTTTTTTAGATTCCACATGTGAGTGGTATATAATACTTGTCTTTCTCAGACTAACCTGCTTCAGTTAGTGTAATAATTTACAAGTCTATTCATGTTGCTGCAAATGGCATTATTTCATTATTTTTAAAGGCTGAGCAATATCCCATTGTGTATATAACACATCGTTAAAAGTGTAGATCTCCAAACTTATTCTGTTGTAGCCAGTGCATAACCAAAAACAGCTTCTCTCTTGGGACCAAAGTAAACATGGAGACCAAGAGGGCAAACTTTGCTCATCTGTGCAGTTTGTCTTTGAAAGATGAGATGCTACACTGAAAAAGTCAAGGAGAAAGAATGAGAAGAAAGGCTTCCTTCAGACAGGGAAGGTGGTTATCTGACAACCGTGCGTGGATTGTTGAGAGGATATTGTAATCACTGTTCTATTGTTATCACAGTGATGATGCTGATGATGATTTTGGTGCTGCTTTTTGCTCCCTGAGCATCCTTCTTGCCCTCCACAGGATGGCCATCAGGTGGCTGTAGGTATCTTAGGCCAGTTTCTTTTCAGCTGCTTATCTTTCAATCTACTACCTTAGATTTAGATCCGAGGTACTTATCCTTCAATCTGTCAACATTTAGAATTTTACCCATGATTGAGGTCCCCTCTTATATGTCACGTATGCTTTAAGATGTTTGCAATAAATGTGTGTCTACCCCATGTTGGTCTTTTAAATTAGTTTCTTCCTCTTATGATCTCAAGGCAGCAAAGGAGAAATAACTGTGCAGCATAGCGTTAGATGTTGAGCCAAGCCCCTCCTCCAGCTCTGCGTATGTGAGATTTGTATCAAAACATGAACCTCTCTAAGATGTCACAGAGCGCCAGACTGGGCTCCCAGTGTTAGACAGCAGCTTCCCACTAGCTAGCTATTTGAAACATGGTTGTGTATGTATGTCAATGCTACTTTCTCAGTTGATCCCCCCTCTCTGTCCCCCGCTGTGTCCACAAGTCCATTTTCTATGTCTGCAACTTTGTTCCTGCCCTGCAAATAGGTTCATCAGTTCGATTTTTCTAGATTCCATATATGTGCATTTTACCTCCTCTTCTGATCAAAGGATTTCCTAACACAGCATCCACAGCATTAACAGACTGCTGTGAGATCCAAATTTTGACACAATTTAATTTACCACCTCAGTCTTTTTTGATTGCTCCAAAGTGGTTCCACCATTTACAGTACAATCAAAACCTTAAGAGCAGAATCACGGTTGTAGAAATATACTAAATACAGTCACAGCTTCACCTCCTTTTCAGTGTTTTTTTTCTTAGGTGTAGTATTCCCTCAGAATCCATGTTTATCTGGTAACTCAGAATGTGACATTATTTAGAAACAGTCTTTGAAGAAGTAATTCAGTTCAGTTCAGTTGCTCAGTCGTGTCTGACTCTTTGTGACCCCATGAGCTGCAGCACGCCAGGCCTCCCTGTCCATCATCAACTCCCAGAGTCCACCCAAACCCATGTCCACTGAGTTGGTGATGCCATCCAGCCATCTCATCCTCTGTCGTCCCCTTCTCCTCCTGCCCTCAATCTTTCCCAGCATCAGGGTCTTTTCAAATGAGTCAGCCCTTTGCATCAGGTGAGCAAAGTATTGGAGTTTCATCTTCATCAGTCCTTCCAATGAACATCCAGGACTGATCTCCTTTAGCATGGACTTTTTGGATCTCTTTGCAGTCCAAGGGACTCTCAAGAGTCTTCTCCAACACCACAATTCAAAAGCATCAGTTCTTCGGCACTCAGCTTTCTTTATAGTCCAACTCTCACATCCATACATGACCACTGGAAAAACCATAGCTTTGACTAGATGGACCTTTGTTGACAAAGTAATGCCTCTGCTTTTTCATATGCTGTCTAGGTTGGTCATAACTTTCCTTAAGGAGTAAGTGTCTTTTAACTTCGTGGCTGCAATCACCATCTGCAGTGATTTTGGAGCCCCAAAAAATAAAGTCAGCCACTGAAGAAGTAATTAGGTGAGGAAATCTCCATAGAATTAGAGTGGATCTTGAATCCAATGACTGATGACTTCATAAGAGAAAGGAGAGGAATGTTTAGAAACAGAAACACCGATCAGAGTAGGACAGTGTAGGACACTGTCACTGCCTAACAAGTATAGACTGACCAAGAATGTCAGATCTTCAATTAGAGGTGAAGATAAGGACAGAGATTGGAGTGATACAGCTTTAAGTCAAGGAACATCAAGGCTTGCCTGGAGCCTCCTGAATCTAGGAAGATGCAAGAAAGGATTCCTTCTGAGAGTCTTTAGAAGGAGCATGGCCTTCTTGAGAACTTGAGTTCAGACTTCCAGCTTCCAAGATTGTGAGGACAAATTTTTGTTACTTTAAGCCATCAAATTTGTGTGTTTAAACCACAAAGCAGCCCTAGCAGACGGATACACTGGGAAAGAGGGAGGAACCACTGCATCTTCTCTCAGGGTATTTTGTCAGTAGCACCCTACCTGTGATCCTTGAAAACTAAAATGAGCTTCTTTTTATTTATTTATTTTTTGTCATGCATTAAAAAAAATTTAATTGGAGGCTAATTACTTTATAATATTGTGGCAGTTTTTGTCATACATTCACATGAATCAGCCATGGGTGTACATGTGTTCCCCATCCTGACCCTCCCTCCCACCTCCCTCCCCATTTGAGAGAATAGCACTGAAACATGTGTATTATCATATGTGAAATAGATCACCAGTCCAGGTTCAGTGCATGAGGCAAGGTGCTCAGGGCTGGTGCACTGAGCTTCTTTTTCAATCAAATTTATGCTTAACGTGGCTACAATTTTTTGTAATCTGTTGAATGGGAATCTCACAGTGGATGTGTACATAAGTTTGGCGCTTCATTTTTATTTGTTTGTTAACCTCTGACACGTGTAAGCTACTGGAAGACAAGGGTTCTATTATTTGGATTTAATATTTATTTAAGTCCTAGGTTATCTGCATCTTAAAAGTCACCCTCTACTTAAACATCGTCTATAGAGGCACTGGCAATTTCTTGTTTAAACCATTTATGCTCAATGGCAGTTCAGTTCTTACTGAGGTAGCTCATACTGGCATTGCAGTTCTTCAATAAGTTTCTCAATGTGCAGTTAAAATGTCACTAGCTATAATATCTACATTCCATCTTAATTCAAGCACACAGGCCAGCCAGATGAATTCTGCTCTTCCCCACCCCAGAAGAGCATCCTATCTTTTCTATAGCACCTATATATTTTTTTAGCACCTATATTTAATAAGAGTTTTACTCCCCCTTTTTTTCTGTAAGTTAAACATGTCTGTTCTCCAAACAGATGCTTATAAAAAGGAAAGTTTAACTTCCTGTACTATTAACATCTTTGAATATTTCCCAGAGTGGCTTCATCTCTTCTAGAGCACAACAGCTAGAATAAAATATGCTGCCTTTTTAAAGGATGTTCTTTGGTGCCATTGAAGGCAGTGTAGGACACTGTCACTGCCTAACAAGTACAGACTGACCAAGAATGTTACATCTTCAATTAGAGGGGTTTGAAGAACCCCTGAGCTGGAGATGTCATATAGATGTCATATAGCCCTGTTTGGACTATATTTGATGTAGAAACAGGAAACAGGACTCATTTGATGTAGAAAATAATTTGACATCCAGAAGCAAGTCATATATTTTAAAAGTGTTCCCCTCCCTCCTATTTAAGGTAAATCAACGTATTCCGTGAACTTAATTTTTACCTTCCCTTTGTAGACATTCTCTCTGCTTTATTTTGAAGTCTAAAATGCAAATGAAAACAATGCAATTTTTCCAGTAATTGGGTGTGTGATATGATTATATTTTGGTTCAGACTATTTTTAAATATTTAAGTGAAAGTGAAGTCAATTCAATATGAAGATTCATTTGGTACATGAATTTTTTTCTCATATTTTAAACTGGGTTCTTCCTAACTAGAAGGCAATTTCCTTGAAGGCTGATGTGATAAAATGTCTTGCCGGTGCTTAGATAATGTCATTCAAACAGAAGACGCCCCATATATGTTGTTAAGAATGAACTTAAAATGAACCCTCTGGGACACTGGGGTCGTGCACCAGTTTAATCATGAAGTGACAGCTCCAGAGCTGGTAACCTCAACCTCTCCCTCTGCTTCTTGTCAGTCTTCTTTCTGTTGCTTGAACGAAGAGTAAATGAACCACAGGAATTAAAACTAACCCTGGGGAATTTGCATTAGATACAGATCAAAGCTTCTAGCTAGATTTATACATTTTTGATGGTGGAAATTTGGGCATCAGCAATAATTAAGGTAGAAAACAAGCATTTTTCAGTACCTGGCAGTCATCTTATACTATGAAAAACAGTTACAAAGATTTTGGAGTAATTTAATGTTTTTTTAAAAATGCCTATTTCTTTCATTGTATTGTACTGGCTAGCGCCCAGGGATATTTCACCTCCCTACAAAATGCCAGCAATGGTTTGGATATTGGGCCAAAAATGTACATTAAAAATAGCAAAGTAAGTTAAGCCAGAATTGTTTTTTTTTTTTCCAAAGTAACTAATCTCAGTTATGTGATTCCCCTAGGACAATAATTTGGAAGTTTTCAAACTTGATAAGCCAAATTTGAGCCAATACCTTTGAACAGAATATTAGGTGCTCTAAGATGGCCTGAAGGGACACTCTTGTATAAGATGCAATTTTCAGGTTATAAATTAATTTTAACCATGCTTATAAGACTTTCCAGGCTAGAATACTCTGGACACTTTAAAAATTAATACTTTGAGGGTTTTTGTAAGCTTGGAAAGTTGGGAGAGGTTTAGATATGTGTATGTATGCCTGCATATACAGAATATCACAGATAAAAATTCTTTTCTATTTAACAATGATTAAAGATGCTTACTCCTTGGAAAGAAAGTTATGACCAACCTAGACAGCATATTCAAAAGCAGAGACATTACTTTGCCAACAAAGGTCCGTCTAGTCAAGGCTATGGCTTTTCCAGTAGTCATGTATGGATGTGAGAGTTGGACTGTGAAGAAAGCTGAGCACCAAAGAATTGATGCTTTTGAACTGTGGTTTTGGGGAAGACTCTTGAGAGTCCCTTGGACTGCAAGGAGATCCAACCAGTCCATTCTGAAGGAGATCAGTCCTGGGTGTTCTTTGGAAGGAATGATGCTGAAGCTGAAACTCCAGTACTTTAGCCACCTCATGCGAAGAGTTGACTCATTGGAAAAGACTCTGATGCTGGGAGGGATTGGGGGCAGGAGGAAAAGGGGGTGACAGAGGATGAGATGGCTGGATGGCATCACTGACTCAGTGGACGTGAGTCTGAGTGAACTCCGGGAGTTGGTGATGGACAGGGAGGCCTGGAGTGCTGTGATTCATGGGGTTGCAAAGAGTCGGACACGACTGAGTGACTGAACTGAACTGAACTGAAAGAGAGAAATTAAAATTGGCATTTGAAGAAAGCATTTTAGTGCATTAACAAATTTAAATTCATAAGTTAGTCTCTTACCTGTATCCTTTAAAATGTCTAAGTTTCCCTTCCATTTTTTTGGAGAAACAACTATAACTCAAACTATAAATATATTCACATGAATCTAAAAATGTCAAAGAAAGGTAACTTTTATTATGAAAAAAGAGGAAAAACCTGGAGAAATCCTGGGGTTCAAATTCAGTGTTTGTCAGCTGTAACAACCAAAAGTTTAGTCATCAATCTTAGTCAAAATTATTTCTACTTCTAAAGTGATTTCTCATTTGGAAATCACAAAGTGTATTATCAGCAGTGGGTGAAACAGAGATTCCAAGGAAAAGGAATTATATTTGTTGCATTTACCTAATGGACTATCATTATTTTCCAACTTTCAGTTCATAATTCTAGTTTTATTTCTTATTTAAAACCCAGGTTGCACACATTTTTTTCCAGGCCACTGCATCCTGAGGAAATATAATTTTTAGATGTAAATGACAGAATGATCTCTGTTCATTTCCAATGCTAACCATTCAATACCACAGTAATCCAAGTCTATGCCCCAACCACTAATGCCAAAGAAGCTGAAGTTGAATGGTTGTATGAAGACCTACAAGACCTTCTAGAACTAACACCAAATAAAGATGTCTTGTTCGTCATAGGGGACTGGAATGCAAAAGTAGAAAGTCAAGAGATACCTGGAGTAACAGGCAAGTTTGGCCTTGGAGTACAAAATTAAGCAAGGCAAATTAATAGAGTTTTGCCAAGAGAACACACTAGTCACAGAAAACACCCTCTTCCAACAACACAAGAGACGACTCTACACATGAACATCACCAGATGGTCAACACTGAAATCAGACAGATTATATTCTTTGCAGCCAAAGATGGAGAAGCTCTTTACCATTAGCAAAAACAAGACTGGGGGCTGACTGTGGCTCAGATCATGAATTCCTTATTGCCAAATTCAGACTTAAATTGAAAGTAAGGAAAACCACTAGATCATTCAGGTATGACCTAAATCAAATCACTTATGATCATACAGTGAAAGTGACAAATGGATTCAAGGGATTAGATCTGATAGACAGAGTGCCTGAAGAACTGTGGACAGAGGTTTGTAATATTGTACAGGAAGCCATGATCAAAACCATCCCCAAGAAAAAGAAATGCAAAAAGGCCAAATGTTTGTCTGAGGAGGCCTTACAAATAGCTGAGAAAAGAACAGAAGTGAAAGGCAAAGAAGAAAAGGAAAGATATACCCATCTGAATGCAGAGTTCCAAAGAAGAGCAAGGAGAGATAAGAAAGCCTTCCTCAGTGATCAATGCAAAGAAATAGAAGAAAACAACAGAATGGGAAAGACTAGAGATCTCTTCAAGAGAATTAGAGATACCAAGGGAACATTTCATGCAAAGATGGGCTCAATAAAGGACAGAAATGGTATAGACCTAACAGAAGAAGAAGATATTAAGAAGAGTGGCAAGAATACACAGAACTATACAAAAAAGATCTTCATGACCCAGATAATCACGATGGTGTGATCACTTGCCTAGAGCCAGAATCCTGGAGTGTGAAGTCAAGTGGGCCTTAGGAAGCATCACTACAAACAAAACTAGTGGAGATGATGGAATTCCAGATGAGCTATTTTAAATCCTAAAAGATGATGCTGTGAAAGTGCTGCACTCAACATGCCATCAAATTTGGAAAACTCAGCAGTGGCCACAGGACTGGAAAAAGTCAGTTTTTATTCCAATCCCAAAGAAAGGTAGTGCCAATCAATGATCAGACTATCACACAATTGCACTCATCATACACACTAGCAAAGTAATGCTCAAAATTCTCCAAGCTAGGCTTCAGCAGTATGTGAACCGTGAGTTTCCAGATGTTCAAGCTGAATTTAGAAAAGGCAGAGGAATCAGAGATCAAATTGCCAACATCCGTTGGATCATAGAAAAAGCAAGAGAATTCCAGGAAAATATCTATTTCTACTTCATTGACTATGCTAAAACCTTTGACTGTGTGGATCACAACAAACTGTGGAAAATTCTTAAAGAGATGGGGATACCAGACCACTTGACCTGCCTCCGGAGAAATCTGTATGCAGGTCAAAAAGCAACAGTTAGACCTGGGCATGGAACAATGGACCTATTCCAAATTGGGAAAGGAGTACATCAAGGCTGTATATTGTCACCCTGCTTATTTAACTTATATGCAGAGTACATCAAGCAAATTCTGGGTTAGATGAAGCACAAGCTGGATCAAGATTGCTGGGAGAAATATCAATAACTTCAGATATGCAGATGACACCACCCTTATGGCAGAAAGTGAAGAGGAACTAAGGAGCCTTTTGGTGAAAGTGAAAGAGGAGAGTGAAAAAACTGGCTTAAAACTCAATATTCAAAAAATTAAGATCACTGTATCCAGTCCCATCACTTCATGGCAAATAGATGGGGAAACAATGGAAACAGTGACAGACTTTATTTTCTTGCACTCCAAAATCACTGCAGATGGTCATTGCAGCCATGAAATTAAAAGACACTCGCTCCTTGGTAGTTAAGCTATGACCAACCTAGACAGCATATTAAAAAGCAGAGACATTACTTTGACAACAAAGGTTGTCTAGTCAAAGCTATGGTTTTTTCCAGTAGTCATGTATGGATGTGAGAGTTGGACTATAAAGAAAGCTGAACGCAGAAGAATTGTTGCTTTTGAACTGTGGTGTTGAAGAAGACTCTTGAGAGTCCCTTGGATTGAAAAGAGTTCCAACTGGTCAATCCTAAAGAAAATCAGTCCTGAATATTCATTGGAAGGACTGATGCTGAAGCTGAAGCTCCAATACCTGACTTGATGGAAAAGACCCTGATGCTGGACAAGATTAAAGGCAGGAGGAGAAGGGGACGACAGAGGATGAGATGGTTGGATGGCATCACTGACTCAGTGGATATGAGTTTGAGCAAGCTCCAGGACTTGATGATGGACAAGGAAGCCTGACTTGCTGCAGTCCATGGGGTCACAAGTATTTGGACACAGCTGAGTGACTGAACTGACCTGAACTGACCTGAGAGCAGTTTGGGGCTTGAAGTCCTTACCAGGGAAATTAACATAAACCAAGTCTCCTCCTCCCATTCTGCCATTGTCTTCTACTTCCAATCCTGGGGGCATTGACATTCTCTACAAACATTCTGAGTATTGATATCTTTAATAGTCACTTGTGGCTTTAGGTCGAGAAGTATTATTAACCATTACTCTCTTTTTTCATTAAATAAAGAGTTCTTTGAAGAATCCATGTCACAGTCACTTCTGTTTATGTTACATGTACTTTCTTTTGATATTCTTGACTCACATCTTCACCATGTTAAGGGGGTTCTGGATTGCATGCAAGAGGTGAAAACTGTCCACTCCCCAGGTCTTTGCCACACTCTTTCATAGGCCAGATAGCAGTTCTCTTTGTATCCAAATTTTCCTAAGTTTGTATAACTTGCCCATACCCAATCAGTTCAGTTCAGTTCAGTCTCTCAGTCGTGTCTGACTCTTTGTGACCCCATGGACTGCAGCACGCCAGGCCTCCCTGTCCATAGCCAACTCCCAGAGTTTACTCAAACTCATGTCCATTGAATCAGTGATGCCATCCAGCCATTTCATCTTCTGTCACCCCCTTCTCCTTGTGTCTTCAATCTTTCCCAACATTAGGGTCTTTTCAAATGAATCAGTTCTTTGCATCAGGTGGCCAAAGTGTTGGAGCTTCAGCTTCAGCATCAGTCCTTCCAATGAATATTCAGGACTGATTTCCTTTACGATGGACTGGTTGGATCTCCTTGCAGTCGAAGGGACTCTCAAGAGTGTTGGATTCAAGGGATTAGATCTGATAGACAGAGTGCCTGAAGAACTATGGACAGAGGTCTGTGACGTTGTACAGGAGGCAGTGATCAAGACCATCCCTAAGGAAAAGAAATGCAAAAAGGCAAAATGGTTGTCTGAGGAGGCCTTACACGTAGCTGTGAATAGAAGAGAAACAAAAGGCAAAGGAGAAAAGGAAAGATATATCCATTTGAAGGCAGAGTTCCAAAGAATAGCAAGGAGAAATAAGAAAGCCATTCTCAGTGATCAGTGCAAAGAAATAGAGGAAAACAATGAATGGGAAAATCTAGACATCTCTTCAAGAAAATTAGAGATACCAAGGAAACATTTCATACCCATACCCAACCACATGCAAATAATATATCCTACTCCTTAATTTTCTTTTGAATCACTGGGATAAGAAAAAACTTGTCTTTTCTCCCTTTCTGAAAACAAATATATCTGTGCATAGATATGGATACAAACACATCTTTTGTGTATATTTAACTTGCAGAAAGCTTTTACACCAGTGCCATCTGTGCCCTAGTTCAACCAGTCTAAAAATTTACTGCTTAACATTCATGCCTGCAAAGTGTCATAAGTGATTTTTTTTCACTGTTTTGGGGAAAAGCATGTAGCAAATGAATAGTGTCAAAATTTTAAGGTCTTTCGTGCCCTACTGTTGTTGTTGTTCAGTAAGTCATGTCCAACTCTATGACCCCAAGGACTGCAGCACGCCAGACTGCCCTGTTCTTCACTATCTCCCAGGGTTTGTTCAAACTCACATCTGCTGAGTCCATCCAACCATTTCATCCTCTGTCGTCCCTTTCTGTTCCTGCTCTCAATCTTTCCCAGCATCAGGGTCTTTTCCAATGGTCAACTCTCACGTCAAGTGGCCACAGTACTGGAGTTTCAACTTTAGCATCAGTCCTTCCAATGAACATTCAGGGTTGATTTCCTTTAGGATTGACTGGTTTCATCTCCTTGCTGTCCAAGGGACTCTCAAGAGTCTTCTTCAGCACCACAGTTTGAAAGCATCAGTTCTTCAGCATTCCAGCCTCCTTTAAGGTCCAACTCTTACATCTGCACGTGACTACTGAAGAAACCATAGCTTTGACCATATGGACCTTTGTCAGCAAAATGATGTCTCTGTTTTTTAATACGCTGTCTAGGTTTGTCATAGTTTTACTTCCAATTAGCAAGAGTCTTTTAACTTCGTGGCTGCAGTCACCATCCACAGTGATTTTGGAGCCTTTGTGTGCCCTATAGCACCTCTGTATCCACACACATCTCCTGACCTCTCAACTGTAGGAGAATTATTGGGACTGGCAGCTAGGAATCATCTGCTCCAAAGAGTCTCTTGGATGAATCCAAAGCCTCCAAAGAGCCTTTGGGAAGAATCTCCCCCAACCCCACCTTCTACAATTGTAGATTACTGCAAGCAGACTGTTCCTCTCCATGACTAAGTAGGTAAAGAATCACATGCAATGCAGGAGACACAGGAGACACAGGTTCGATCCCTGGGTCGGGGAGATCCCTTGGAGAATGTAATGGCAACCCACTCCAGTTTTCTTGCCTGGAGAATCCCATGGACAGAGGAGTCTGGCAGACTACAGTCCATGGGGTCGCTGAATGACTAAGTCATGACTGAGTGACTAAGCAGACAAAGTAGGTCACATTGCCTGACTCTTTGAAGTACCTGGACAAAGCCATTGTGTGCTGAAGAAAGAATTCTGTCTCAGAGGCAGAAATACATTTAAAATGCAATGGACATGCCCCTCTATGGGTTGCCAGATAGAGTTCAGAAAAGTAGAAAGAAACACAATAAAATCTTGTTCAATGAATAAAATAAGCTCATGCATGTATCTAAGTGTCAAGATTTTATCCTCTTCCTCCTCCTCCTTCTCCCCTGTGCTATTTTAAGGTGAAATAGGTCCCAATAAATGGAGGGTCCTTGCTTGGATAGTGGTGGTGTAACTGTAGGTGTGCAATTTGCTGAATTGTTTTGAGTATTAATGTAAGGAGCCAATTGCAGTTTACAGAAGTGGGAGAGAGAAGAAGCCTGAAAAATGGTGCAGGGTGGGGAGAAAGGAGCTGTATGGGATAAAAATGAAGAAGATTAATCCTGTGAGCAGGCTTCTGGGGATTAGAAGATTTTTAAAGCTAGATATGCCTGTTTTGAGAAATTTGCTGTAGTGTGGGTAATGTAAACATCTTACAAAGTTACTACAATCTTTTCAATGAAATTTGCATAGCTCCCTGAGCTTTTCATTTGAGTGGATTATTTCTGGATAATATGAAATGTGTACTGAATTCTCTGTTAAACTAGAGGGAAATGGGAAAAGGAGTGTCTGCTTAGAGGTATATTTTTACATCGGAAGTGAGTTGATAGAAATTTACATTGCATCTTTTATTACAATATGCATTTGCACAGATTTTTTGATCACATTTTTTTTGCTTCTAACTACATCAAATATATATGCTAGAAACCACTTCAGATTCTCTTCTAAGTATTCTAGCTCTTATGCTAACTTGTCCATAAATTATTCATAACACCAGCATTTGCCAGAATAAATTTTTAAAGATGGAGCCAATTTTAACAAATTGGGAGTAGAACTTGTTTTGCTAGAGAATAATTATCAGGTAACAAATTTTACCAGAAATAATTATCAGGAAATACTATTTTCTCTAGGAAAGAGAGAGAGGATATATCTAGGAAAAGGACCAATTAAATGAAAATTGTGAATGATGACACATGTGCCTGAGTATAGCATTTACAATGTAATTGCATAATATGCATTTTATGGTCTAAGTATTATCATTATTATTTTAATAGTTGAAGAAATTGAGGTTCAGTCACTAAGTCTTGTCCGACTTATAAGTGCTTAAAAGTGTTCACCCACGGCCATATAATTCATCAGCCTCTGCCAAACTCTGCAAGACTCTGGACAAATTGGAAAAGAAGTTACTCTTTCTTGAAGCTAACAGGTTGAATGTTGGCTGCATTTCAGCCCCCAAACTCTTTATAGACCTGACATCTTTGCACACAACAAACTCTGTTCAACGTTACTTGGCTGCCGTAGGCTTGGAGACCCCTGCTATGTTTGCTCTTCACAAAGAGAAGGTGAAATCTATATATAACTAATTATTTTGGCACAAGCACAGAAGCCAAATGGTTTTTGTGCTTTGACCTCTAACAGAAGTCAGTGTTTCTTAAATAACGATGATGACTCTGTGGAGCCAAAACTAATTTCATAGTAAGTGTCTCGGTAAAAAGTAAGAATCGCTCGTTGTAAAACACCAATGCGTGTGAATTAGAGAAGTACATCACCCGTTGGTTAGAGAAATATTTTCTAAAATAGCTTCTGGGCAAATGTGATTTGCCTAACAATCAAAATCTGGCCTTCCCATAGGAGCCAAGTTATGTAAGCAAGGATTAATACTCATTTCATTTTCATTGAGTTGTTTTGTATGGTTTCTTTCTTTTGACACAAGTGGATACAGATTTAATTTCACAGAAGAGTAGTTGGTATAAGCATTTCCTATTCTATAATAATCCAGCACCAATGGGAATAAAGAATTGAGCATAAATGAATTTTCCTTATAAATGAAACTTCTCATTTTAAAACTGAAATTTAAAACCTTTCTACGGTATGTTATGGCTTCTCAGATGGCACAATGGTAAACGATCTGCCCTCCAGTACAGGAGAGGCAGAAGCTGTGGGTTTGATCCTTGGGTTGGGAAGATTTATACTTGAACCTAATTTATAAGAGGATATTATGAAAGTAGATAATATAATAGAAAGATTATAGGTTGTGTCCTCAAAAAGAACTTGTTTTTGTTTTGTTTTGGTTTGGTTTTGGTGGTAGGGTGACTGTTTTGTTTGTCTTAAATTATTTTCTTTCTCTGAGTTTCCATTTTCTCCTCCATGAAATGGCTTTGTGTGACTCACACACTATTTCTTGTGATCTCTGCTCCTGTGTAAGAGTATTAATATCACCAAACTCTGTGTGTTTAATCAGCTCCACGCATTCTCCAGGACTCAAATTGCAAGGGAATGGGTACTTTACTCAGACTGTTTGAACAAGGGAAAGCCCAAAAGAATTGTCTCCTTGAACAAGAGAGATGAGAGGACATTAATTACAGAGGGAAGAAATGAAAGCACCAACTTCATTGCCAGCTTCAGGCAAGCTCAGTTCAGTTCAGTTGCTCAGTCGTGTCCAATTCTTTGCAATCCCCTTGGACTGAAGCATGCCAGGCTTTCCTATCCATCACCAACTCCCAGAGCTTGCTGAAACACATGTCCATCAAGTCAGTGAGGCCATCCAATCATCTCATCCTGTGTCATCCCCTTCTCCTCCTGCCTTCAATCTTTCCCAGCATCAGGGTCTTTTCCAGTGAGTCAGTTCTTCACATCAGGTGGCCAAAGAATTGAAGCTTCAGCTTCACCATCAGTCCTTCCAATGAATACTCAGGACTGATTTCTTTTTCGATTGACTGATTGGATCTCCTTGAAGTCCAAGGAGAGTCGTCTCTTGTGTTGTTGACTTCTCCTATTTGTCCCAGTCTTTGCCTGAAATGTGTGTAGAGTTGTCTCTTGTGTTGCTGATTCTACACAAGCTACAGACAAAGCCTGGGACAAATAGAAGAAGGCCACTGGAAATGTGTGGGTCTTCCAGACTTGGAGCCTGGGAGACCCATGCCTCCAGCCTCACTCAACTTGTGTGGTTGCGTGAGGATGTGTGTATACACACACACACACAGAGACACAGACACACACACATATGAAGTAATAATCGTAGTTACCTTACAAGACTACTGTGAAGAATACATGCCATCATGTACAGATGTAATTAATTATCTAACTAGAAGTGATGTCACCGCTATTGCTGTTATGTAATATTATCATAACAAATAGGTAACTTAGTGGTAGTAACATAAAGTTTAAAGTCAGAATTTCAACTCTGCTATTTATTGATTGCATAATCTTAAGCAAGTCATTTATCTCCAGTTGGCACATTCATTCATATCAAGCCCTGATTCAGCTTTCTAGATGCTGCTATCAGGGTCATTCTTCCAAAACAATAAATATCTTTCTCCTTCCTAGAGTAGCCTAGAATAGCATCATGCTGTTTGCAAAGCTAAGTTTGAATTCTTAGTTAGGTACACAAAGTCCTTTTCAATGAGGGTCTTGCATTTCAGTTTTCCAGTCCTGGTGGCTCTGTAACTTTTTAACCTCTTTGTAACATCTGTGACTTCAGATACCACAATGAATTCCTTGCTATCCTCCCCACATACATCTCTTCCCCTTTGGAGCTGATCTCCACATTAAAAACAAAAGTATTCTTATTTTTTTCTGAAAACAAAAATCATGTTATTTCCTTATTTAAATCTATTCCTCAATCTTTTTCATTGTCTTTAAAGAAGAAAATTATTTTCATAGGATATGGCATCCTAAAATGTCTGCTCCTGGCTGTGTGCTCATTTCTCTCTACTTGTCTCTTTATCTTTTATCTGACACATATTTACTCTCCATGTAGGAAGCCCTAGTTCTTCTTGGTAGTGAGAACAAGGCAGTTCAGATCTCCTGCTCTTACAGGACTTACATCCTAGATGAGGGAGCGAGACAGAAGCATACTTTATATCCAAAGATAATGCAGAATAGAGGTAAATAATGAATGCTGGGAGTACTGAATTTTAAATTACATAATCAAAGAAGACTTTAGCCTTTGAGCCAAGACTGGAATGAGGAGAAGCAATGAGCCATAAGTCCATCTGGGGATAGAGCATTTAGACAGAGGAAAACAAGTGTAAAATTCAGGGACCTCTCGTCCAAGTAAGTTATCTTTATACTGATCATCTTCACTTTCCAGATTTTCCATGCACTTGGATTGCCTTCTGCTCCCTTAAATTTAACACTCCCTTCTCCATACTTACTTTTTAATCTAACTTTGACTTTTTCTTCAGGTCTCAATTGAAACACCATTTTCTCAGAAGATTACTTCCTTGATCCCAAAAGTCTGTTGTGTCCCATTGCCATTCACTTACAATGCATCTTTTAAATTTCCTTCACACGCCTTTTTGCCTTCACAGATACTTGCTCATTGCCCATCTATCTTGCTGGATGGACCACTGGAAGGGAAAGCTTGGATCTTTCTCATTCAATACCTCTTTCCATTGCTTTGAAGAGTTCCAGGTACCTATGGAAATTTGGTATTTACATCATGAATGGATAAACAGAGCGTGAGTGCTCTTGATTATAACCTCCCAGTCAGACCTATGTGACCTTGGGCAGGGGAGGAAATCATAAATATTTCCTGAGTCTTATTTGAAATATGGGCAAGAATATGTGTTTGTTTTCATTTGTAGATAAAAATGAAGGAGGTAAGGAAGGAGAGAAAGGAGCAGAGAGAGCAAGTCAGGAAGAAAACTGAGAAATCCTTTGAAAATGTTCTCTCCCAGTTTATGAATGAAAGTCTGCATTTAAGAGAATATTAAACCAAGGCTAAATTTTCTTAGTTTTATTCTTATTGGAAGAAAAAGAATGACAGTCTCTTAACTCAACTGAACTGTCGCAAGGGCAGAGAAACAAGACTAAGTGTTCATAGACAGGTATAGCAAACTAGAGTGGGCAGTAAATGAAATTGGAAAATAATGCTAAAAATTAAGAAAAAGGATGACAAAGGCAAATTTCATCAACTTCTTTATCATTCCATCTTATTTTTCCCAGGAGTCTCTGAAATATCAGAGCATTTCCTGAAAAATGGATTTCAAAAAGTAGCTAGTCTCTCCATATTGATTATCTCCTTTTTTTAAAGTGGTTTAAACAGTTTTTATTTTTAAAATGTTAGATAAATTTTAATTTTTATTGTATCATATGTGAATGTTCTTTCCTTTAAAATAATACATGTGTACAATCTGGGAGAGTCTGATCAGGAAGTTGCAAGTACAGTCCTTTATTTGGAGACCTTAGTTTCCATTTTGTATAAAAATACTATCTGTCTTCTATCTGGTTTGTATTAAGTTTGACAAAATAGTGTGCTGTGCAAAAATAGAGCCACTGACGTGCGTTTGCCATGTGAATATGCTTATTGACGGCTAGCTTTCAACTTCTTAGCGCTATCAGGAATATCCTAAGCAACAGTCTGACAAGATGAGATACTTGTATTTGGAGGGTATCCTCTCATTTGTGAACCGAAAGCTATTGTGTGTTTTCTTGTGTTTTAGATTTGTTTTTATAGTCTTTGGAAAAACCCAATCCCAAGAATATTTCTGACAAAGTGCATAACAGGAAGAAAAATAGTTATTTGTCATTGATGTACTACTCTGAAACTCCACAGTTTAATTCCTGCTGTCATTTCCAATTTAGCCTTCAGAAACAGAGGGGGTGGTGCAGGTTGTAGGGGCAGGTTCCTCTTTGCATTCCCAAAACCAGTTTTAAAGCTTTCAGTTTGAAATCCGATAACTTCTAAATAATGCAAATCTATTTGGGTTTCAAAATTTTCATTTATTCCAATGCTACTGAGGTTTTCTCTCTCTTTTTTATTGAAGCTCTCTCTCTCTTTTTATTCAAATTATCCCATAAATGTTCCAACTTTTCTGCATTCATCTGTATAGGAAAGTTTTAAGTGCAAACTGTATTTCAGGGTAATTTAAGATAAGAACCAAACCAAATGGGTAAGGAAATTGTCACATAATCCTATATACTCTTTCCATCTGGTTGTATCCAAACAATGACTTCAATTACCATCTGTACATAAGTGACTTTGTATGGGTTCAGGTGCTGGAAGCATGCCTATAACATCTTTAAGTTTAAACTTTGAAGCAAAAATGTCAAAATGTAAATTTAAATGGTGGCTGCTTGCTAGGAGCTCTGTCATAATTATTTTTTACTGATAAATTTAATTTTAAGAGTATCCTTTTCATAAAATTAAATATATCCATTTAAATGTAGAATTTTATAAACTTGGACAGCCAAATATACCTTTGTTATCAACTTATGAATTAAATACTTTTTTATCTCCTTGAAAATATCTCCTCTCTTCCTCTGCAGTCAGCCCAATTCTGTACCAACCCCAAGTAATGTCTGGTCTTTCTGAAATTATAGATTGGTTTGGCCAATTTTATAATTTCTTTCTTTTTTTTTTTGACATATACTTGATTTTTGGAACTCTGCTTGAAGCTCCATATGTCAAGAGGCCTTTTGACTGATACAAACATAAACTTCCCACCCATGTAGAAACTCAGGGAATCATTCAGCTTACTGCTCGCCAGTGGCATTCATGGATAAAGCAGTGCTTAGTCTGAGACTCAAGGGCAGGCTTCTAAACATCTCTGAGTAGCTCTCTTTCTCTGTAATTTTATACCCTCAGAGATTCAGCCCCGTCGGTTTTAGGCAACTTAACATCCCTGAACTCTAATCTCTTTTTGATTCAGCAAGACTGCCTGACTCTCTTTGCTTCCCTTCTCTTCACTGTGGTCTGGAAAGTGCCTCCAGAAAGCAAAATAATTATAGGACTCAGGTACCTCAGTCCTGTTTTCTCGAAAGTCATCATCTCACACTGCTTCTGGTCCAATATCTGAAAATGTCGTTTTATATGCGTTTTACCTGGTTTTCTAGTTGTTTAAAGTAGGAGGAGATCCCCTGGAGAAGGGAATGGCTACCCACTCTGGTATTCTTGCCTGGAGAATTCCATGAACAGAGGAGCCTGGTGGGCTACAGTCCATGGGGTTGCAAAGAGTCAGACACAACTGAGCGACCAACACTTTTGCAAAGTAGGTTGAAAGTCTGGCCCCATTTTTTTATTCAGTACCAGAATCAGAAGTCCTCTGCAACTTTTAACATACAAAGAATATGCATTTGCAATTATCATGAACAAATGAATGAATCACTGAGTCAATAAGAAGGTTTTATTTACTATGTTTCCAATATGTATTATACTTTGTTCTTTGCTGTGTGCTACTATAGCATATATGTGTCCCAGTCTTGCTGGTGGAGTTTTCCATCTGTTTAGAGATACCAAACCATCAAATGGCTTAATATCACAGTAACTATATATTAAATCATTCTGTTATAGCTTAAATGTTCATTAGTAGTATAATAAATGTAATGATTACTATAGACTGGAGTGGCCAAAGTTACACAAACAAAGTAGAACTTTAATTAGACCTTGAATTATGGGTGATGCTGCCGCTACTGCTGCTGCTAAGTCGATTCAGTCGTGTCCGACTCTGTGTGACCCCATAGACAGGAGCCCACCAGGCTCCCCCGTCCCTGGGATTCTCCAGGCAAGAACACTGGAGTGGGGTGCCATTTCCATCTCCAATGCATGAAAGTGAAAAGTGAAAGTGAAGACGCTCAGTCGTGTCCAACTCATAGCAACCCCATGGACTGCAGCCTACCAGGCTCCTCCATCCATGGGATTTTCTAGGCAAGAGTACTGGAGTGGGTGCCATCGCCTTCTCCGATTATGGGTGATAGATGAGGTCAAAAAGGGGAGGGGGCAACCCGCTGGAAGAAATGTAATAGTTGAATGCACAATGTCTGGGTAGGGGTGTGGGAAGCTGGATGTGGCAGACACCCTGAGAAGAGCAGCCTGATAAGAGAAGAGAAAGCATTTTTCTTTTATATAATTATGTAACAAAAAATTGTCACATAACAAAAACCCCAGACATTAAAAAAGAAAATAAGGGCTTTAAAACTGTCAGTTTTACCTTTGAAGTGCAACTATAGACAATTATTTAACCTCTTTTAACTTCTATGTCTTTAACTGTGGTTCCACTTTTTATTATCACAAAGACCTTGGTATTTCCAGTAAGGCTCTTGATGAAAGTGAAAGAGGAGAGTGAAAAAGTTGGCTTAAAGCTCAACATTCAGAAAATGAAGATCATGGCATCTGGTCCCATCACTTCATGGGAAATAGATGGGGAAACAGTGGAAACAGTCTCAGACTATTTTTGGGGGCTCCAAAATCACTGCAGATGGTGGCTGCAGCCATGAAATTAAAAGATGCTTACCCTTGGAAGGAAAGTTATGACCAACCTAGATAGCATATTCAAAAGCAGAGACACTACTTTGCCAACAAAGGTCTGTCTAGTCAAGGCTATGGTTTTTCCAGTGCTCATGTATGGATGTGAGAGTTGGACTGTGAAGAAAGCTGAGTGCCGAAAAACTGATGCTTTTGAACTATGGTGCTGGAGAAGACTCTTGAGAGTCCCTTGGACTGCAAGGAGATCCAACCAGTCCATCCTAAAGGAGACCAGTCCTGGGTGTTCATTGGAAGGACCGATGCTGAGGCTGAAACTCTAATACTTTGTCCACCTGATGCGAAGAGTTGACTCATTGGAAAAGACCCTGATGCTGGGAGGGATTGGGGGCAGGAGGAGAAGGGGACAACAGAGGATGAGATGGCTGGATGGCATCACCGACTCGATGCACATGAGTTTGGTTGAACTCCAGGAGTTGGTGATGGACAGGGAGGCCTGGTGTGCTGGGATTCATGGGGTCTCAAAGAGTCAGACACGACTGAGCAACTGAACTGAACTGAACTGAATATTAAGGGAACATTCCCATTGAGTATAGTCATATATTATTTTCACATGTAGCCATTTCATATCTTCTCTCAGGAACACACAGATGTGAGATTAAGATAAAAATGAACCCACACTCCTGTGCTTGAATTTAGTTCTTTTCATATATGACACTGATGTTACTTATTCATGTTTCAGACATAAAACCTAAGACCTCTACTATTTTTATTATGTTGATTACTTACATTAATTTATTTTTTGATAAGAGTTGTGTATATTTAAGGTGTACAACATGACTGGACATACATACACATAGTAAAATGATGACTGCATGTGTGCATGCTCAGTTGTGTCTGACTCTTTGTGACCATAGGGACTATAGCCTGCCAGGCTTCTCTGTCCCTGGAGTTTTCTATACAAGTGGAGGGGAGTGGAGTGTCATTTCCTACTCTAGGGGATTTTCCTGACCCAGAGATCAAACCTGCGTCTCCTACATCTTCTGCACTGGCAGGCGAATTCTTTACTACTGCGCCACTTGGGAAGCCCAAAATGATTACAGTCAAGCCAATTAATATATCTTCTTTTCACATAGTTACATTCTGTGTGTGTTTGATAAGGACACCTAGAAATCTACTTTCTTGGCAAATTTCCAGTATTCCATATGATATTGCTAACTATAGTCATCATACTGTATGCTACATCTCTAGACTTATTTATCTTATGTAACTAACTTTCTACCCATTGACAATATCTCCTCATTTCTTTTACTTCTCTACCCCTGCTAACCACTGCTCTATGCTCTGCTTCTGTGTATTTGAATTTTTTAGATTCCACATATAAATGAGATCATGTTTTTTTTTTTCTTTCTGGGTATGGCTTATATCACTTAACATAATATTTCGCAGGTTTCTTAATGCTGTTGCAAATACTGTAGCAATATGAATAACATATTGAGTTGTCCAAAAAGTTCATTCCAGTTTTTCTGTGTTATAGAAAACCCAAATGAACATTTTGGCCAACCCAATAATATTCGTGTGTGTCTGTGTGTGTTTGTGTGTGTGTGTCTGAGTATGTGTGTGTGTGTCTGTGTGTATGTGTGTGTCTGTGTGTATGTGTCTGTGTGTGTGTGTGTGTGTCTGTGTGTGTCTGTGTGTATGTGTCTGTGTGTGTGTGTCTGTGTGTGTGTGTCTGTGTGTGTGTGTGTGTCTGTGTGTATGTGTGTGTCTGTGTGTGTGATACATCTTCATCTGTCCATCTGTCAGTGGACATTTATGTTGTTTCCATATCTCAATATCATGAATAAATACTGCAGTGAACATGGGAGTGCAGATATCTCTTTGACATATTGATTTGACCTTGGCAATAATATTTCCTTATGACATAAAAAGCTCAGGCAATGAAAGGAAAAATAAACAAGCAGGGATACGTCAAACTGAAAATATTCTGCCCAGCAAAGGAAATAATCAACAGAATGAGAAAAGCACTCTATGGAATGGGAGAAAATGTCTTCAAACCATAAATCTAATAAGAAATTAGTATCCAAAATATAAGACTCATATAACTCAAGAATATAAAAACAACCTGGTTTAAAAATGGGCAAGGAACCCAAATAGAGGTTGTTTTCCAAAGTAGGAATGTAAATGACCAACAGGTATATGAAAGGGTGCTTCACATCATCAATTATCAGGGAAATGCAAATCAAAATAACAGTGTGGTATCACACCTATTCTGATGGCTATCATAAAAAGGTAAATAATTGTTGATGCAGATGTAGAGAAAAGCAAATCTTTGTATGCTGTTAGTGGGAATTTAAATTGGTACAGCCACTATGGAAAAAAGTATGGAGGTTTCTCAAAAAGTTAAAAAAGAACTACCATATAACCGGCAATCCTTTTTTTATATACCCAAACGAAAAGACTAAGATCCTTACTTTTTTTCTCATTTTAAGAGACTTCTGATTGCGTGGAAAATAAGGGAACACATGGATGGTTACCAGAGAGGCGGGTGGTTGGGGCATGAGAGAAAAAGGAGAAGTTAAGATGTACACACTTCTGATTATAAAATGAGTCACTGTATTAAATGTACAGTGTGGGAGTATAATCAATAATAATGTAATGTAGTTCTGTGGTGACAGATGGTAACTAAACTTTTCATGATCATTTTGTAATGTATAGCAATATGGAACACTGTGCTGTACACCAGGAACTAACATAGAGTTGTAGAGCAATTATCTTCAAAAACAAAGAAACAAACTCCAGAAAAAGATATCAGACTTATGGTTACTGGAGAAGAGGACAGGAGGAGGGGGAAATTGGAGAAAGGTGATCAAAATGTACAAACTTACAATTATAAGATAAATAAGTACTAGGGATTACATCATTAATGTAATTAATATTACTGTACTTGATACATGAAGATTGCTAAGAGAGTAAATCCTGAGTTCTCATCACAAGGAAGAATATTTTTTAAATTAATTTATTTTAATTGGAGGATAATTACTTTACAATATTATGATAGTTTTTACCGTACATCAATATGAATCGGTCATAGGTATACATATGTCCCCTTCATCCTGAACTTCCCTTTCAAGGAAAAATATTAAAAAAATTTTTCTTTTATTTTGTATCTATATGAGAGGATGGCTATTCAGTGAACTTGTGGTAATTGCTTCATTATGATTAAACCAAATCATTATGCTAATCACTTTAAAGTTATAGAGTGCTGTAAATAAAGCTAGAAAAAAGAAAAAGGCCATTACAAACTGACATTAGATATCTAAAAATATCTTGTATAAGATTTGAAGTGCAAAAGCTAATAGTTTTCATTTTCTTGGGCAAAGAAAACCATATGGGTAGAATGTGGGTACCTTCTGAATTACTACTACTAGCAATATTTCTATCATTTTCGCATGTAGTAATCTCAGGTAGATTGGTTGTAGTTACAATCATTTGTGTCATACTTAGAGTTCAGAGAGTTCAACTTGCCAAGTCACTCTAGCATTTCTATGCTGGCATTGTTGACATATGGCTTTCAGAATTCTCTCCAGGAATCTTTCAGTGCTCTGCACAGTATGTTAAGTCTTTCCCTCCTAACTTATTAATGTAATGGGAATATAGATAATATTTAATTTTTCATATTCACTGACTGTGTATATAAACTTATTGCAACGATGCCCCACATAATTTTTAACTTTATTTCAGAAAACTTCAGAGAACTGTCAGTGTAAATTTAAACATCTATAATCATGCCAGGGCTCCCTAGTGGTGCTAGTGATAAAGAATCCACTTTCCAATGCAGGAAACACAAGAAATGGGATTCTAGCCCTGGGTTGGGAAGATCCCCTGGAGTAGGAAATGGCACCCCCCACCAGTATATTCTTGTCTGGAAAATTCCATGGGCAGAGAAGCTGGGCAGGCCACAGTCCATGAGGCCTCAAAGAGTAGGACACAACTGAACAACTGAGCACATAATCATGCCAATATTTTTTGGGGGTGTGGGGAAAGTTAGATTGATTTTTCTTCTTAGCCCTCTAGAAATGTCTAGAACACTTTGAAATCTGTTGGAAGCCCCACCCATGTATCCTGTCTCAGATACAAAGCATTTACACACATACTGTAGGCTCAGACCAACATACTGTGGAAGGTAATTGTGTGATGCTTGGTTTGACGTGTACCTCTGTGTATATCATCATCCCCCACCCGCACTCTCTCTTTACATAAACACTAAACCCTGTAGGTATTCTAGATTTTAGGGCATCATGAAGCCGGGTTTAATTCTGAGGATTGCATGTTTAAAAACTCCTGCATTCAAATGTTATCTCCTTTTATGTGTTGGTTTTACAATGACCAAACTAAAAAGAATGATTTATGTATCAGCAAATCCACTCATTATTCACAATGGGAGATAAATCTAAATCCTTGCAAAGATATCCATTTTCCAGTATCTTGGCACTTGGAAAGCTTTATCACTAAGTGGAAAGTTGCTAGCTGAGCAAGGACTTTTTGCTTAGTTGCCAGATGTCCTTAAAGAATCTTTCATCAAACTGTTTTTGTCTGGTGAGTCACCTTCTCCTACCACAGAACTCAACCTACCATGTTGTTGAAAGTGCAAATGCTAGGGTCTCCTTCTTTTCAGAAATCATTGAGGTATGTGGGCAAATTACTTGACACTGCACCATTCTCTGTATATAAGTATCATGAGGATCACCATCATTTTTATTTGTTCTTGTTACCCATTCTTAATTGTTTCTCAATGACCATCATATTCAATGCAATTCAGAAAACACAGATTTAGAACCATGGTCTTTAGATCCAAAAGATTATTGAATACTCATGGTGCCATCATCCCAGTCTTTCAGAAAATAGTTTACCCTTGAACAACATGAGTTTGAACTGGCAGGTCTACTTATCAGTTCAGTTCAGTTCAGTCACTCAGTCATGTCCGACTCTTTGCGACCCCATGAATTGCAGCACACCAGGCCTCCCTATCCATCACCAACTCCCAGAGTTCACTCAGACTCACGTCCATCGAGTCAGTGATGCCATCCAGCCATCTCATCCTCTGTCGTCCCCTTCTCTTCTCGCCCCCAATCCCTCCCAGCATCAGAGTCTTTTCTAATGAGTCAACTCTTCGAATCAGGTGGCCAAAGTATTGGAGTTTCAGCTTTAGCATCATTCCTTCCAAAGAAATCCCAGGGCTGATCTCCTTCAGAACGGACTGGTTGGATCTCCTTGCAGTCCAAGGGACTCTCAAGAGTCTTCTCCAACACCGCAGTTCAAAAGCATCAATTCTTTGGCACTCAGCCTTCTTCACAGTCCAACTCTCACATCCATACATGACCACAGGAAAAACCATAGCCTTGACTAGACGGACCTTTGTTGGCAAAGTAATGTCTCTGCTTTTGAATATGCTATCTAGGTTGGTCATAACTTTCCTTCCAAGGAGTAAGCGTCTTTTAATTTCATGGCTGCAGTCACCATCTGCAGTGATTTTGGAGCCCCCCCATCTATTTCCCACAAAGTGATGGGACTGGATGCCATGATCTTCGTTTTCTGAATGTTGAGCTTTAAGCCAACTTTTTCACTCTCCTCTTTCACTTTCATCAACAGGCTTTTGAGTTCCTCTTCACTTTCTGCCATAAGGGTGGTGTCATCTGCATATCTGAGGTTATTGATATTTCTTCTGGCAATCTTGATTCCAGCTTGTGCTTCTTCCAGCCCAGCGTTTCTCATGATGTACTCTGCATATAAGTTAAATAAGCAGGGTGACAATATACAGCCTTGATGCACTCCTTTTCCTATTTGGAACCAGTCTGTTGTTCCATGTCCAGTTCTAACTGTTGCTTCCTGACCTGCATACAGATTTCTCAAGAGGCCTACTTATATGTGGATTTTAAAAATAAGTACTACATGGTCTGTGATTGGTTGAATCCGTGGAGGCAGACCCACAAATACAGAGGGTCTACTATGGAACTTGAGCATCAGTTAATTTTGGTATCCACAGCAGGTTCTGGAATAAGTTCCTGAGGGACACTGACTTGTAATTTTGGCCAGTGCTGTTGCTAACAGTTTTGTTCTTCACTCACTGAAGCTCCATAGAAACTACCCACCGTGCATACTTCTGCTTTCCTGTCTGTTTTCTCTGAAACTGTGGAACCCCGCTCCAATCTAAGCCCAAGAGCAGCCCAGAGTAGGGAGGGTGCTCTCCTTCAGGGATAATCTCACCCAACAGGGGGCAATAGAATGATTGTCTTCCGGCACGGTTATGTCTTAGAAGTACTTATGAACTATTCAGAAGTTCCTCTGGGGTTGATTATATACTTTTGGTTAGCCTTTCTTCTTCTGGTCTTACTCTTCCTGCTCCCTATTCCTGCTTCTTTGAATGACAAAGAAATGATGGGCACTTAAGCCTGTTTCAAGCCTTAAAAGTATTTAAGGGAATCCACATTAAGAAAGAGAGCAACCTTAGGAATCATCTAATGCAATTCTTCCAATCTGCAGTGGTAAAAACAAAAAGCAAGAAAACCTAAGTAACTTGAAGACACAAAACAAAATAGTGATAAAACCAGTACTAGAACAAGTATCTACAACTTCAGTTTTATGAGTTATTATCACATTTGTCTCTGAACTGGAGTCCATGAGACAGATTTATCTTTGCCATATATATAATACCAATCCTGGTAATTTCCCAATAAATATCAAACATTACCTATGCCTACTTGACACATTAGTTCAATAGAAATTATTAAAGACTAATGCAAAACAGAAATTTTAATTTATGTCAATCAAAGATATGCAATAATTATTGTATGTCTCCCTGATTATAGTACATTTTCAATATATAAATCCTTTGTTCTCTGTGTTGGAAATGCCAATTTTGTTCCCCCATGTGACTCCCTGTAGTCTCTTTGGATAGGCCTTTGAAATGCAATGTGAGGATAATTTTTGTTGTTTAAAATAAATCAAACACTTGAATATCGAGCAGGAAAGATAAATCTAATGTAAATCTGCTCCAACAGTAGGACAAATTGGTGATTTTTTTTTATATTAGCAACAAAAATCTTTCCGTGATAGCTAGCTACAACAGAAAATAACTGGAGCATATTGAAAGGCAAGAGCTTTTCAGATATATAAAGTATGTGTTTTTCCATAAAGCAAAAAACAAATTGCTCAGAAACATTATCAGAGGCAGAAGGACTCAGTTCTAAGAGGATAATGTTCTTTTCACCATATTTATATTTCTCATGTTTCTGTTTTTATTATCCCTTGTAGGTTTCAGTTTATTTTATGAAGTCCGAGGCTTGTAAATATGAGATTCTATTACCATATTTTTATCTTGTTCACCTAAAAAGTAACCTCTATCTTTGCAGTGGATATTATAATTTTCTTCACAAAACTGCTGACATTATAACCTAGATTTCTAGATCACAGGATTTAAAACAGTGACTGTGTTTCTTAACAGTTGGAAAACTTTGAAAAATAAATGGATACATTGTCATTTTATTGGTGTTAATATTTGGGCAGAAAGTCCTTCTTTAAAGTTAATGTTTTTCTATATAATAACTATATGTCAGGTGAGTAAGAAAATTTTACACCAGTTTTGCTGGTGGTGGGTCCTCTTTGAATGTTTCTTTCTTCAGTAAGTAGTAATGTTGTCTGGGCAGAGTTGGACTGATGAATGACCTGAATCTCTATGACCAGTAGAGCTTGACTTTGCTTTTCTGTGGCCTCTTGGGACATTTTTCACTGTGTAGGCTCTCACTTAAGTCCTGATGAATGTGATTGGTTGCTATCACATGATCTCTCCATCAATCTACTAGAAAGAGCAGTATTTCTTGTCTATTTTCTAAATGCTGTATTACCAGAACTGAGGATAATTTTTGGCATATGAAAGGCACTCAAGAAATGCATGAGCTCCCACCTTTTCATCCTTGATGTTGTTTCAATTTTTTTAAATATCAAGAATAATTCATATGCAGAACATTCACCTTTCTTAGTGCACAGTTCTCTGAGTCTTGACACACATAGACAGTTAGGAATTCACCTCTTAATTAAAATATAGACTTGTTCTAACACGTCCCCAAATTTTCACAGTAGCCCACCTCTAGTTCCAGCACTTGACAGCCACTGTTTCTTTCTCTCCCTTATTGTTTTACTTCTAAAAGAATGTTATATACATGAAAACATATAGAATGGAGTTTTCATTTTTTTTATTCCACTTTTACTTAGCATACTGTACTTGAGATTCACCCATATGATGGCATGTAAATGATCATCCTTTAAAGGTAAAGGCCTCATGGACCTCTGGATCATATATTTACATAGAACTCATCTTTGAAGAAAAAGTTTTTAATTCTAAAAGTTCCTTCTAAAGTGCACTGTTTATGATGACTGTGCTAAAATCCAATAAAGAAACAGTATTGAGTCACAACTAACACTTTTAAAGAAAAAAAAACCACTTTAATAAAATCTTAACTCTAGGCAAGTTATTTTGGATCTTCTCTCATGCAGTGTTACTTATTTTCAGGTTGGAATTTGAAAATGGAGAGCAAATTTGATAAATGCTGTCAGGAGACTGTGGGTGAGGGAAAAAGAATAAAAAAATAGAGATAGTTAAAGAGAAGAAATGGCAGGAGCCAGTTAATAGGTAATTATTTAAAAAAGAAGTAAAGTGTAAATCAGAAATACAAACATTTATTTACAAGTAAGAAAGATAATTGTTTCCATGATTTTCACTACATATATTTTTTCATCTTCAATGAAAATATCAGATAACTGGGAAAGTCTTACTGAAGAAGGGAATTTACATGTTCCAGATGGATTCCTGTGGGGTAGAAATATGCTCAGTGTTAATGATCTAATTTGGAGAAGGCAATGGCACCCCACTCCAGTACTCTTGCTTGGAAAATCCTATGGACGGCGGAGCCTGGTAGGCTGCAGTCCATGGGGTCGCTAAGAATCGGACACGACTAAGTGACTTCACTTTCACTTTTCCCTTTCACGCATTGGAGAAGGAAATGGTGGCCCACTCCAGTGTTCTTGCCTAGAGAATCCAGGGACCGGGGAGCCTGGTGGGCTTCCGTCTATGGGGTCGCACAGAGTCGGACACGACTGAAACGACTTAGCAGCAATGATCTAACAGCATGGATCCTAAGAAGTTCTTTCAATGTAGTAATTAGTGGTTTCTTCAGCTCCACACAGAGTGGAGGCAGAACTGTTGGGCACAAAGAACAGTGGTTTTTAATGGAAACTGGAGCACAGGGAAAGTTCACAACAGAAATATATTTGAATCAGAGCAATTGTCCGTCCAACCCAATTCATCATTATGCATATTTTTATTCAATGACTTTTTAAAATAAATATATTTAACTTTGTACTTTGAGCCAAGCATGACTAATTAGAAAATAAAATAGAGCAAGATTTCTTCCCTTGAGGATCTTGTACCCTTATTAGGAAATACAGGCAAAGAAGCAATTAGATTAGAGTAAGTTAAGATATGGACTCACATAGAAAGGGGACAAGGTAATTATAGGTGTAGGGAAGAAGGGAAAAGTCCTCAGATATGAGGGCAGACCTGAAAATTGAGTGCTTGGTCAGGAGAGACTGAAAATAGAGGAGAGATAATAGGGATAATTTAATTGGATCAAATGTCCAAAACAGTGGGAAGGGGCTGTGCAGAAAAGGTTAACTGAGTGGACCTGGGCTTCTCACATTCTGCTTGTTCTGGGGTCTCTGGAATGAACCCTTAATTCACTTCCTGGGAAATCACCTATGAACCCTTGGAGTATCCTTCCTGATTAGAGTGTTTGTGTATACCCAAGGTCTGGAGATCAGCCCTGGGATTTCTTTGGAAGGAATGATGCTAAAGCTGAAACTCCAGTACTTTGGCCACCTCATGCGAAGAATTGACTCATTGGAAAAGACTCTGATGCTGGGAGGGATTGGGGGCAGGAGGAGAAGGGGATGACAGAGGATGAGATGGCTGGATGGCATCGCTGACTCGATGGACATGAGTCTGAGTGAACTCCGGGAGTTGGTGATGGACAGGGAGGCCTGGAGTGCTGCGATTCATGGGGTCGCAAAGAGTTGGACAGGACTGAGCGACTGAACTGAACTGAACTGAAGGGTTGGACAAAACTGGATACTTTATGCCTACCATGTTACTTGTGGTGAACATCTGTTGTGTATGCTGGATGCTTTGAGTTACACTGTATCAGGGTGTCTTCTGGGAGGCTGGAGTCTGAGTAGCTGAGGTCAGTCCTGTGGGTGCTACATGCCTATGTGGTAGACCCCCTATAAAAACCCTGGACACTGAATTCAGATGGGCTTCCCTGATTGTTCACATATATTATCACACATCGTTGTTGGAAAATTAAGTGCGGTCTGTACTAGTCCATTGGGATAGGACACCTGAAAGTTTGCTTGTGATTTCAACTTTTTCCTTTGCTGAGCCTAATTGGTATGCTTTTGCTGTAATAAACCGTAAGTGATCACCATAGATTTATTTCTGACTTCTTTGCATCATTCTCATTAGTTATCATTCCTGGAGTGGGCTTGGGAACCCCTGAAACAAAGGTGGACTCAGAGCACCACTGACAGAGGGAAGGAGAAAGGGGGGCATGGGAAAGTCTATGAACTAGGCAGGTGGGAAAGGAACAGCATTGCAGTCTAACGGCTTCTATTTATTACTTTGAACTTACAGTGTTTTGCTGGAACATAGTCAGTGGATAGTATAGGATTAGGGAAAGGGCTCAAAGATCTGAGCAGAGTTTTCAGAAATTAGGGTGGTGCTAATGGTAAAGAACCCATCTGCCAATGCAGGAGAGTAAGAGACTCCGGTTGCATCTCTGGGTTGGAAGGATTCCCTGGAAGAGGGCATAGCAACCCACTTCAGTATTCTTGCCTGGAGAATCTCATGGACAGAGGAGCCTGGTGGGCTATAGTCCATAAAGTTGCAAAGAGTCAGACATGACTGAAGCAACTTAGCAAGCTTCCAGTCTCAGGAATTACTATAATGTTTAAAGTCAGAAAGCAACCTGGGGAAATTTGTGGCACTTGGGGAATACTGAGAACTAATTTGAGGTTATAGATCCCAAATTTATAGTGACCTTGATCTACCAAGTTACAGACTTCTCTTCAGCTATGATCTATTATTCATTCAACATTTGACCTTCTATCAGGGACAGTGATGCTAGGTAGGATTAGGCTGATAATATGAAAATCGCTCATTTCTTCTAAGCTGAATAGGGAACATAAGAGGAGGCTGAACACAGAGAGAAATCAAGGAGTCAGTGGACTGTGGATCTCAGTGAGATGAAAAGCAAATAAACAAACAAAAAAATAAGCTAAGGTACTGGATATACTTGAGACAGTGAGTGGATCAAAGAAAGTTACTAGGTGAGATGGGATAATAATCAAATAACTGAATTCAGTATTTCACCTAAACACATTATCTTTAACAGTGGTAACAACAAACGTTTCAAGGAAGAAAGTGATGTCTAACATTGACTAGTAATGGAAAGTAAGGTAAATGTTTATTTAAATGATTAAGTGAATATTAATAAGCATTCAGACTTCATTAACATTCTCAGGAAGCTGTATGGAAGACAAATAAAAACTGAAAATACTTAAGACATGTAGTACATGAATTTCAAACTTTAATCTATCCTTAAAACAATGCATGAGAATCCTCTTTTCCCCATACCTACACTCAGTCTTATAAAGTCGAACTTCTTTTTTTTAAAGAAACATGAGTAAGAATTAGTATTTTTAAAAAAATTACATTATCCAGGATTTTAGGGAGTTAAAATGTGTGTAGTTTTTTCTTGCTTTCTTTTTATTTTCTCTTATTTGTCTTATTTTTTTAGCTTTATTAATCATGCACTTTTGTCAAAAAGTTGTTTCATTGTGATATACCTAAATTTATTCAAGTTTTTTTTTTATCATAGCTTGTGAATTCTGTGTCTTACTAATAAGGTTGTCTCATCCCAAATTTCCTAAAAGCTTATTCAATATCTATTATAAAATTTTTATTGTGTGGCTTAGTTCAGTTCAGTTCAGTCATTGAGTTGTGTCTGACTCTTTGCAACCCCATGGACTACAACACACCAGGCCTCCCTGTCCATCACCAACTCCTGGAGTTTACTCAAACTCATGTCCATCCAGTCAGTGATGCCATCCAGCCATCTCATCCTCTGTCGTCCCCTTCTCCTCCTGCCTTCAATCTTTCCCAGCATCAGTTTCTTTTCAAATGAGTCAGTTCTTCACATCAGGTGGCCAAAGTATTAGAGTTTCAGCTTCAGCATCAGTCCTTCCAATGAATATTCAGGATTGATTTCTTTCAGGATGGACTGATTGGATCTCCTCCCAGTCCAGGGGACTCTCAAGAGTTTTCTCCAACACAGTTCAGAAGCATCAATTCTTCAGTGCTCAGCTTTCTTTATAGTCCAACTCTCACATCCATACATGACTACTGGAAAAACCATAGCCTTGACTAATCAGATCTATGTTGGCAAAGTAATGTCTCTGCTTTTTTTTTTTTTAAATATGGGGCGGAAGGGAGGGAGCGAGGGAGGGAGGGAGGAAGAAGGCGGCCCCGGCTGCAGCGTGAGGAGCGGAGTACACGCGCGGGAGTCGCCCCCGTCGCCCCCTCGGCTTCTCTCTTCTCAGCCCGCCCTGCGCCCACGCTACTCGCGCACCCCGCCGCACTGACCCGTCTCTGCTTTTTAATATGCTGTCTAGGTTGGTCATAACTTTCCCTCCAAGGAGTAAGCATCTTTTGATTTCATGGCTGCAGTCATCATCTGCAGTGATTTTGGAGCCCCCCAAAATTAAATCTGCCACTGTTTCCCCATCTATTTGCCATGAAGTGATGGGACCAGATGCCATGATCTTAGTTTTCTGAATGTTGAGCTTTAAGCCAACTTTTTCACTCTCCTCTTTCACTTTCGATCCCTGGGTTGGGAAGATCCTCTGGAGAAGGAAATGGCAATCCACTCCAGTACTCTTGCCTGGAAAATTCTGCGGATGGAGATGCCTGGTAGGCTTCAGTCCATGGGGTCGCAAAGAGTTGGACAGGACTGTGCGACTTCACTTTCTTTCTTTCACTTTCATCAAGAGGCTCTTTAGTTCTTCTTCATTTTTGCCATAAGGGTGGTGTCATCTGCATATCTGAGGTTATTGATATTTCTCCAGCCAATCTTGATTCCAGCTTGTGCTTCCTCCAGCCCAGCATTTCTCATGATGTACTCTGCATATAAGTTAAATAAGCAGGGTGACAATATACAGCCTTGACATACTCCTTTTCCTATTTGGAACCAGTCTGTTGTTCCATGTCCAGTTCTAACTGTTGCTTCCTGACCTGCATACAGATTTCTCAAGAGGCAAGTCAGGTGGTCTGGTATTCTCATCTCTTTCAGAATTTTCCACAGTTTATTGTGATCCACACAGTCAAAGGCTTTGGCATAGTCAATAAAGCAGAAATAGATGTTTTTCTGGAACTCTCTTGCTTTTTCCATGATCCAGCGGATGTTGGCATTTTGATCTCTGGTTCCTCTGCCTTTTCTAAAACCAGCTTGAACATCCTGAAGCTCATAGTTCATGTATTACTGAAGCCTGGCTTGGAGAATTTTGAGCATTACTTTACTAGCATGTGAGATGAGTGCAATTGTGCGGTAGTTTGAGCATTCTTTGGCATTGCCTTTCTTTGGGATTGGAATGAAAACTGACCTTTTCCAGTCGTGTGGCCACTGCCGAGTTTTCCAAATTTGCTGGCATATTTGAGTGCAGCACTTTCACAGCATCATCTTTTAGGACTTGAAATAGCTCAACTGGAATTCCATCACCTCCGCTAGCTTTGTTCGTAGGGATGCTTCTTAAGGCCCACTTTACTTCACATTCCAGGATGTCTGGCTCTAGGTGAGTGATCACACCATCATGGTTATCAGGGTCATGAAGTGTCAGGGGACGTTCAACTTTAGGGGATCCAATATGTTTTCTTCCTTTGTGTACCTTTTCTCAAGGACTTTTTGTTCCTTACAAGTTCCTTGAAAACAGGAACGAGCAGAGCTGTACACAGTTCTCAGGACTGAGATCACGGCAAAGGGCACTTGCTTGGATTTCCTTCAGTGACTCCCTTCAGTGAGTCTCTTCAGCGACCTTGTACTTAAAGGACTATTCATTTTGTTGCAACGTGTGAAATTTCATTCTTTAAATGGCTGAGTAATCATTTTATTGAAGATATATAAGCATGCATTTCTGCAAATGAAGTACCCTTGTTTCACTTGAGACTTGGATCCCGTGCATCCCTCTTCTCGTCGACTGCAGTCCCCAGGTCCCAGTCTATGAAGACCATGACAATTAAGATCTTTTTTGTATAATTCTTCTCTGTATTCCTGTCACTTCTTCTAATATCTTTTGCTTCTGTTAGGTCCATATCATTTCTGTCCTTTATTGAGCCCATCTTTGCATGAAATGTTCCCTTGGTATCTCTAATTTTCTTGAAGAGAGCTCTAGTCTTTCCCATTCTATTGTTTTCCTCCATTTCTTTGCACTGATCACTGAGGTAGGCTTTCTTACCTCTCCTTGGTATTCTTTGGAATTTTAAACTTATTATGTTTAAATTATTAGTCAATCTGGAATTTATTTATATTAAGATAGTAGATGGAGATATGCCTTATTTTCTAAAATACTAATTGGCTTCCTAGTTTACTTCCTTAAATGGTTTAGCTTTACCCATGGTTTTTAAATGTAATCTAGGGACTTCCTTGGGGGTCCAGTGGTTAAGAATCCATGCTTCCATTGCAGGGGGCACAGATTTGATTCCTCCTTGGGGAACAAAGATTCCACATGCCAAAAAATAAATAAATAAAAATGAATTAAATGCAATCTACATCATGTTATAAATACAGATATATAATAGAGTCACATATCTGTTTCATTGATGTATTTGTCTATTCTAGATGATATCACTGTATCTTTATATTGTCTTCTGACATCCCTGTTATGTTTTTTTTTTATTCAAAATTGTTTGCCCTCGTCTCCGATTTTACTTTCACATACATTTCAGAATCAGTGCTTTAAAAATTCCTTAAGAATATTGTTAGAAATGTATGGAAATGTTTTGAATTCATTGAATGCATGAAAATTTGTTGAATTCATTTATTAAATTGAGAACTGTCTTCTTTCACAGTGTGTCTTCTGACTCGATGGTCTAGTCTATTCATTCAATTTATATGCACTTCAGTAGATTTCTACATATATTTTACAAACAAAAACATTACATTTTGAGTAAGGTTTTTAATTAATTTTTTTAATTGGAGGAAAATTGCTTTACAATGTTGTGATGGTTTCTGCTGTAAAACAACACGAATCAGCCATCATTATACATGAATCACCTCCCTCTTGAGCCTCCCTCCCTCCCCCATCCCACCCCTCTGGATCATCACAGAGCATCTGACTGGCTCTCTGTGTTACATAGCAACTTCCCACCAGCTATCTGTTTTACACGTGGTAGTGTATATATGTCTATGCTACTTTTTCCATTCATCCCACTCTCTCCTTCCCCCACTGTGTCCACGAGCCCATTCTTTATATCTGTGTCCCCATTCCTTCCCTGCAGATAGATTCATCAATGCCATTTTTCTAGGTTCCATATATATGTGTTAATATATAATACTTGTTTTTCTCTTTATGACTTACTTCATTCTGTATAGCAGGGTCTAGGTTCATCCACCTCTTGGATAAGTTTTATTTGACTTTTCCCCTTGGACATTTGTTGTTCAGTTTATTTCTAGATACTTAGTTTTTTGTTGCTGTATTTCCTAATTGAAACATTAATGAGTTTTGTTTTTCTCTAATACTAAACTGCAATATCAACTCAATTATTTGATATAATAATTTGTCAACTAAATATTCTGGATTATCTACATAGACAAGTGTAGGTTTTAATGTAATTATGGTTTTGTGTCTCTTTTTCTAATTTTCTGCCTATTTTATAGATTTGTTTGTCTTAGGGCATTAACTAAAACTTAAGCTTAAAATGATAAATAATATTTAATTAATAATCTATATTTTCCTTCTTCCATATACTCCTTAGAATGCTTACTCTATCAATGTTATCCTCTTTGTTTTCAAGCTCAGCTTTATTCATTTACTTTTAAGACCACGTTCTGGGATTTGATGCCAGGCAAGTTGCAGAGAATGCTTAATAGACCATCTTGAAAATGAAATCAAAAGCTCATATTAAATTTCTAATTAAATTATGCACACTAAGGGTAGAGGATTAGTGCCACCAAAAAAAGTACTCTCTGGGCGTAAAAAGACTTTTTTAAATGACAGTTGAAATGCTAGCAATTTTCTTAGCCCTCATAGGCTTGTCTTCCCTGGTGGCTCAGTCAGTAAAGAGTCTGCCTGCAATGCAAGAGACCTGGGTTCAATCTCTGGGTTGGGACGATCCCCTGGAGAAGAAAATAGCAACCCACTCCAGTAACCTTGCCTGGAGAATTCCATGGACAGAAGAGCCTGGTGGGCTACAGTCCATGGGATCACAGAGAGTCAGACGCGACTGAGTGACTAACACTTTCACGTTCATAGTCTTGCCACACTTTGGCATTATTCTTAAAAATTTAGCTCTTTGGAACAATAAATTATTAAATAATTCAATATGTCAACCAATAACATATCTATTACATGTTTCCTTTTTGCTTTATTTGATTTTCAGATTTTATGGTTTATAAGCATATAAAGACCTGTTTGAATAAATTAAGGTTTCCTGGTATATTAAGAGGAGAGAAGGCCAGAGGGTAGAATCCTTAGAACTCAATAGACTCTTCGAAACATTTTCTTAGCCCAAAGCACTCACCTTGTCAAGGGGCAGCGTAAGATTGGAACCAAACTCTCATCATGTGATTTCCCTACCACCTGGTAATTGCAGCAGGAAATAGATTTAAGGAGGGTGAGTCTCTGGGGCATAAGCTTGTAAGTCAAGCCCTGTAGAGTATAAATTTTAATCTTTATTTCATTGCAGATATTTAGGAGTCTGCTAAAAGCCAGGGACATTCTCTTCAGAATTTTGCATAAATCCGTATTAACATAATTTTATATTCAGTCCGGGAGTTGGTGTTGGACAGGGAGGCCTGGCGTGCTGCAATTCATGGGGTTGCAAAGAGTCGGACACGACTGAGCGACTGAACTGAACTGAATAGGTATTATTAACCATCCTCAAATTTTCACTGGCTCCAATATAACCTAAGAATATCTATTTAGAAAAATTATTTTACTAGATCTAAACAGGTGACTTGTGCCACGAAAGGTGAAAGTCCTTTTAAACATTTTTCCCCTCTCTCAATTCTTCTGTCTGTTGAAAGTACTTTTGCAACTGAAATTGTTTTCTGGAATTCACATATCTTGACTCTTACTTTACTGAGCTGTAGAGTAGAAAACAAGGAAAGCCTTTATCGGTATAAGGTTGTGAAGTTCGTTTATATTTATGATGTCACTTTGGGAAATACAAACTATTGAAGACAATATATTAAACAGAAAAAGTATTCTATGAAGCTGTGAGTGAACTTCTTGAAAAATATATAATATTAATGCATATATATTATAGTATATATCATATCTACTGTATTTACATTTAGGCATTTTATATATTTATATAATATTTATTTACTATATACATTATAGTTGTATATGTATATAGTATACATATATATATACATTATATATATTTAAGTTATATATTGTATAAATTAAATTCTTAAAGACATTTACAAATATTTTTGTTTTTATATTTTTATATATGTTTATAGATTACATTATTTGTTTACAAATGATGTCATGTTAAGGTATATAACTCATTACTGGTAATCAATGAAATGAGAAGAAAATTTCCACCTACTTCCTTCAGTTTTTGCTGAAACATGATCTATTTCCCCAGATGTTTGATCATTCCCACCATAATTTTCTATTGCTGCTGATTTTTGCTTTCTCCGATTCTACTTTATATTACATACCTGCCATTCTGTTGCAGCCTATATATTTTTATATATATTTTCATTTTTCACTCCTCTTGCATCTGTTCAGCACATGTGTATGGGACTCCCATTTTTCTACTTCAATATACTTTTTTTAAACAGCAGCAATTGAAAAGAGCTGTCACTGACCTGACCATAGGTAGTTATAACCTCTTTCTCACAAACCTTGAGCTTAATGAAAATGTCTATTTTTTCCTCTATCATCAAAATATTGCTAGGGAAGAGAAGCTCCTATTTTCAAATCTGAGTGTACTTGTTAAGATTCATAAATGGAGATCTGGTATTCTGTACATATAGCAATGCTGTTACATTTATTTCTTTGAGGAAACATAATTCTTTGGCATAGTTCCATTAGCCCGTTCTTAAATTACTTTAAAAGATCTGTGCAATTTCTTTGGGGAACAATAAAAATTGATATTTAAGAATTAGACAAGTCTTTCATTTCTGAGACAAAAAGCCCTACTTAATTTAGCAGTTCTTCTGGGGACAACTTGTACCTAATTTTGGTTTGGTTTGGCTTTCCTTCTGGTAAGCCAAGTCTCCACTTTTCTATCACCTTTCTGCTGCTTTTTTCTGTGAAGTCTTAGAGACTATTGCTAATGTGTTGCTATTTTATTTTTGCTATGTGCAGACAGCAATACTTCCTCACCCACTGCCCCAGCTACGCTAGTGAATGCTCATTTCTGCAGGGCTGTTTATCTCTCCTGGGGGGGATGTTGGCTCATTCAGTGAACAGACATCCGGCTCCTGGCACAAACATTTCCAGGGAGTCTGAATCTCAAAGAAACTTAACAGCCTTTTTGTAGAATTTAATGGAAATTTATTTTGACCTGCTCCAAGGTATGCTACTTAAAAAAAAATCCTCTGCTATACACTTTGTAATTTTTTCTCCTCTCCTCATAACTGGAGCTGTGTGAAATTCATTTTTGCAGACAGGCTGAGAACAGCCCTGCAGCTCTGCCAGATGAACAGCATGGTAGATACAGCTGCTCATCATCAGGGCAGGACTTGCTCTTTGGGAAACTGGCTGGGCTCAGCTAGGGTAAGAAAATATCAGGCAGGCAGATATTAGCTCTGTGTTAAATGGTAAACAGTGTAACCAATTGAAGGAAGTAGAATATTAGCTCTGGAGTGAATGGAAAGAACAATGGTTGAGTTGATCTTTTGGGGAAAGATTTAGATTCTCCTATGGCATTAGAGATGAAAAGAGGGAAATGGACCATATATCTTGACATTTTGGGGGACATTTTAAAAGCAACAAAATTGTAGCTACTTTGGGGGACATTTTAAAAGGAACAAAATTGTAAAGATTGGTTTTCTTTATATATAACTTCAGTAAAATAACACAGAGTCTTTCCTCTGATCTTCACTTTCATGGCCTGTGTAATGTGTCACATCATCAAACAAAGGATCATGTTTAAA
The DNA here is from genome assembly GCF_002263795.3 of Bos taurus. Taxonomy (NCBI): domain Eukaryota; kingdom Metazoa; phylum Chordata; class Mammalia; order Artiodactyla; family Bovidae; genus Bos; species Bos taurus. Next base: position 21,991,948 of record NC_037350.1, on the reverse strand, counting down.
GGTGGAGAGGCTGTAGAATTTGCTCACATAAATTAAACTCAGGCATATTTCCAGAATTTTATTTATTATTATATCCCATTCACAAAGAATCCAGGTCCTTCACATGATTTTAAAAAGGTGACTTATTTCCAACAGAGTTTTTTGTAAAAACTGTTTGTGATAGTGTTAAAATTTAAAGAATACAAATTGCAATAAACGTTGGAAATTCATATGCTGCTGTCAACTGCTAATGTTTATGAAAACTCTGCTTTTTAATGAGACCAAGGTTCCGTAACCTCAACACCCCTGACATTTTGGCCTATGCTGTCCTTTGTTGCATGAATGCTCTGTTCATTATGGAATGTGATGCCTCCACGCATCAGATACTAGAAGCATCCCACACTTGTGACAATGAAAAATGTCCTAAATGATAAAAGTTCCATGGAGGTAAAAATCACCCCGTTCAGAAACGAAAGTCATGTTTGCTAAGGGTGGTAGACATGCAACTATTTGAGATGGTGAAAAGGGCTTGGGCTTTTTATTGAAACAAAACTAAGTTTGAATTCCAGGTCTATCATTTCATACCTCTGTGAATTTGATGAATTTATGTAATCTCCAAGAGCCTCATTTTCTTTCCTGAAATCTATGAATAATAAACACTAAAATAAATTGCATGTAAAATGCACAGTAAATAAACGTAACTTAAAGGCTCCATTGGTTTTATATTTAGCAATATTTATCTTAATTAGAGTGCAGGCTTACATAAAATACTTGAGTTGAGTTTCAGGTAATAGCTTTATCTTATATATTAATCACCAGTCCCAACAGTTACCTAATTAAAATGATAAACAGAAAAAGAGATATTTCTACAGTAAAAAGAGAATTAAAAGAGGTAAGTAGCAGACAAATAACTTCAGCTAATATCTGAAGAACTACAAGTGAATGGGGGAGTGACAACTGATGAAAACTGAATGCATTATTTATGCAAGGAAGTTATAACAATCTGTTAGCTAATAGACCTCATCCATACACTTATTTCTTACAGTTATTTTGTTGTTGTTGTTGCTTTGTCTTTAAACATGAGACAAAGCTCACTGATATTTAGAAATGTCTGAAAAAGGGAAAAAAGGAATAAAACAATTTTTAAATGACCATAAAATAAATTCAGGTGTATAAGACAATTTTTTTTTAAATTGGTACATACAGTTTCTCCTCTACCTTATATAGAAGACAAGAAAATAATATAATTAAAAGAAACAACTAGTTAACAATAAAAAGCTTTTCAAAATTAAAAGATGATTTCTGAAATTAAAAAGAAAACTACGTATATAAAGAGGAAATTGAGCAAGTCTCCAAGAAAGATCAAAAAGGCAGAGATTGAAAGTAGGGGAAAGAATAGATGCTGACTAGTAATACAAATTTACATCACATGATTAAATAGATAAAACAGATTAAAGAGAAACCAGAAAGCAGAGGAAAGTGCACCATTGCTTAACAATAGAGATGAATTATTTGGAACTAAAATGTGATTTCAAATTGCAAAGACCCATCAGGGCTTCCTTGGTGGCTTAAATGGTAACGAATCTGCCTGCAGTACAGGAGACCTGGGTTCGATTCCTGGGTCAGGAAGATCCCCTGGAGAAGGGAATGGCAAGCCACTCCAGTATTCTTGTCTGGAGAATACCATGGACAGAGGAACCTGGCAGGCTACGGTCCATGGGGTTGCAAAGAGCTGAATACAACTGAGCGACTAATACTTTCATCAAACAAATCCAGCAAACACGTTGGAGGGCAGTGCTTGCTCCCCTATGCAGAACTGAGGAAAATGAGAACATTTTAAAAGGGTCCAAAGAGAAGAGGTGAAAAAAAAAAAAAAAAGAAGATATAGAAGAAGAAGAAACACATTGTCAGAAGACAATAGCAAAAGTCAAAATTAAGAGACAATGAAATGAATCTTTTGGATTTCCAGGGGCAAATGATCTCAGTGTGTAATTCTGTACCAGTCATGCTTTTATACATTAATTGGGACTGACAACAGATATCTTGCATATGTAGTTACTCAAATAGTGGATTCTCCTTTTCTTTAGGAAGTTGTCTGGAGGGTAAATTTGAGAGGAGTTGAAAGAAAATTTAGAAACTTAAGTAGCTGGGAGCTACAAAATAATGAATAAAAGTATAAATGTAACAAAGGTAACCAATAATGGATCTAAAAATAGTAATATGACCATTTGCAAGAAAAATGGAGGGAAGGTGGGCATATGCAGGTATTACAGGCAACCTGAACTCTTTAGTCATAGGAAGAGGGCACTAATGACAAAAGTTGAAAAATCTAGAAAATATGATATAAATACTACTGCAAAATTCTGAAGACAACATCAGAAAAAATACTTAAAATAAAAAGTATTTAGCTTAGTGGAATAAAACTGTAGTTAGGAAGGGGTATATGAGGAAATACTGTTTCTCATTACAAGTCACTTTAATATTTTTATGTATGGATTTTTTAATTTTAACAAATATTCTTCCAATGTCATATTCTCCAAACTTCATTCATATATGAAAGGACACAGAGTAAATAATCCAAAAAAATAGAGTTTATTTGTAATCATTTTCTGAATTCAAATGTGAACATGGATTAGGGAATTTGTCACCTTCAAATATAAGAGCCGAACCACGCTTCGTCACAGGCTAACCTTAGCAGAAGATATGCACATAGCTTTTGTTTATTTTTTATTTGTCTGTCTATCTTTACCATCCTCTATTCTTCCAATCTCACCTGGTCCTCTTTACCTACCCTTCACCCCTTCATTCTTTGCATTCATTTATGATGCAATACAACAGGAAAACCTTTGGACGCAAATGCCTGTCTTTTCCAATGAGTCAACTCTTCGCATAAGGTGGCCAAAGTATTGGAGTTTCATCTTTAGCATCAGTCCTTCCAAATAACACCCAAGGAGGAGGAGAACAAGAGGATTGATCTCCTCTAGAATGGACTGGTTGGATCTCCTTGCAGTCCAAGGGACTCTCAAGAGTCTTCTCCAACACCACAGTTCAAAAGCATCAATTCTTTGGCACTCAGCTTTCTTCATAGTCCAACTCTCACATCCATACATGAGCACTGGAAAAACCACAGCCTTGACTAGACAGACCTTTGTTGGCAAAGCAATGTCTCTGCTTTTGAATACGCTGTCTAGGTTGGTCATAACTTTCCTTCCAAGGAGTAAGCGTCTTTTAATTTTATGGCTGCAATCATCATCTGCAGTGATTTTGGAGACCAAAAAAATAAAGTTCCCCATCTATTTGCCATGAAGTGATTGGACCAGATTCCATGATCTTTGTTTTCTGAATGTTGAGCTTTAAGCCAAATTTTTCACTCTCCTCTTTCACTTTCACCAAGAAGCTTTTTAGTTCCTCTTCACTTTCTGCCATAAGGGTGGTGTCATCTGCATATCTGAGGTTATTGATATTTCTCTTGGCAATCTTGATTCCAGCTAGTGCTTCTTCCAGCCCAGCGTTTCTCATGATGTACTCTGCATTTAAGTTAAATAAGCAGGGTGACAATACACAGCTTTGACATATTCCTTTTCCTGTTTGGAACCAGTCTGTTGTTCCATGTCCAGTTCTAACTGTTGCTTCCTGAACTGTGTACAGGTTTCTCAAGAGGCAGGTCAGGTGGTCTGGTATTCCCATCTCTTTCAGAATTTTCCACATTTTATGTGATCCACATAGTCAAAGGCTTTGGCATACTCAATAAAGCAGAAATAAATGTTTTTGTGGAATTCTCTTGCTTTTTGGATGATCCAGCAGATGTTGGCAATTTGATCTCTGGTTCCTCTGCCTTTTCTAAAACCAGCTTGAACATCAGGAAGTTCACGGTTCACGTACTGCTGAAGCCTGGCTTGGAGAATTTTGAGCATTACTTTACTAGCGTGTGAGATGAGTGCAATTGTGCGGTAGTTTGAGCATTCTTTGGCATTGTCTTTCTTTGGGATTGGAATGAAAACTGACCTTTCCAGTCCTGTGGCCACTGCTGAGTTTTCCAAATTTGTTGGCATATTGAGTGCAGCACTTTCAAAGTGTCATCTTTTAGGATTTGAAATAGCTCAACTGGAATTCCATCACTTCCACTAGCTTTGTTTGTAGTGATGCTGTCTAAGGCTCACTTGACTTCACATTCCAGAATGTCTGGCTCTAGTTGAGTGATCACACCATCTTGATAATCTGGGTTGAGAAGCTCTTTTTTGTACAGTTCTTCTGTATATTCTTGCCACCTCTTCTTAATACCTTCTGCTTCTGTTAGGTCCATACCATTTCTGTCCTTTATCGAGCCCATCTTTGCATGAAATGTTCCCTTGGTATCTCTAATTTTCTTGAAGAGATCTCTAGTCTTTCCCATTCTGTTGTTTTCCTCTATTTCTTTGCATTGATCGCTAAAGAAGGCTTTTTTATCTCTTCTTGCTATTCTTTGGAACTCTGCATTCAGATGCTTATATCTTTCCTTTTCTCCTTTGCTTTTCACTTCTCTTTTCACAGCTATTTGTAAGGCCTCCCCAGACATCCATTTTGCTTTTTTGCATTTCTTTTCCATGGGGATGGTCTTGATCCCTGTCTCCTGTACAATGTCATGAACCTCCGTCCATAGTTCATCAAGCACTCTGTCTATCAGATCTAGTCCCTTAAATCTATTTTTCACTTCCACTGTATAATCATAAGGGATTTGATTTAGGTCATACCTAAATGATCTAGTGGTTTTCCCTACTTTCTTCAATTTAAGTCTGAATTTGGCAATAAGGAGTGCATGATCTGAGCCACAGTCAGCTCCCGGTCTTGTTTTTGCTGACTGTATAGAGCTTCTCCATCTTTGGCTGCAAAGAATATAATCAATCTGATTTCAGTGTTGACCATCTGGTGATGTCCATGTGTAGAGTCTTCTCTTGTGTTGTTGGAAGAGGGTGTTTGCTATGACCAGTGCGTTCTCTTGGCAAAACTCTATTAGCCTTTGCCCTGCTTCATTCTCTACTCCAAGGCCAAATTTGCCTGTTACTCCAGGTGTTTCTTGACTTCCTACTTTTGCATTCCAGTCCCCTATAATGAAAAGGACATCTTTTGTGGATGTTAGTTCTAAAAGGTCTTGTAGGTCTTCACAAAACCATTCAACTTCAGCTTCTTCAGCATTACTGGTTGGGGCATAGACTTGGATTACTGTGATATTGAATGGTTTGCCTTGGAAACATTCATTAATGTCAAATAGATGCAGGGCATTTTACATCCCAAATCTTCTTTAACTCTAATGATAAATTCTTAAGGGTTGGTAGCTCTATTTTATAGATAAATACACTTAGGGTTGGGGATGTTAAGATAATACTATTCTAAAACTGTTGTTTGAAATCAAAGATCATAGCCTTTCTTCTTCACCAAATTTTAAAAAGTAAGGTAGATTTCTAATTTGTTATGAAAATTTTATTTATTGATTCTCCTTAAGGTTGAAGCAGGCATCTTTTTAAAAACAAAATTTATTAAATCAAACCAAAATGGATCTTGATCTTAGCAGTGAATACTGTATTTAGATGCTGGCCACAGTTTAAATTTTCATGGCACCCTCCCTGCAGATGCTGGTTCTTTTGTTCAACCAGGATCTAGGCATGACCACTTTTCTTCCCTAATTTCATTTGTTAGGTTGGTAATGTAAAGATTCCTCCAGGGTGAATCACATCAGTGTATAGTCCTGGGAAAGCAAAAATGACATGCAGAGTAAATATCAGCCGAAATAATAAGATTAGGAAAAGTCAATAAGAGATGCTGAGATAGGAGTCCGTATTTAGAGATTAGATGCCCCTGAGGTAGCAGTGCAAGCAGACATAAATATGGATGTAAATGTTGGGCAGAGGAAGGTCAAAGTGGATAAAAGATCCATGTGATACTCACTGTTCTTCTACCCCTTACACCAAGAAACATGATACAAAGTTGACTGTAAGTTTCTGAGGGTTTTTTGTTTTGTTTTTTAACTTCTGACCCATAACAACTTCATTCTTCACAGAATAAAAATAAACATAATAAATGTTTATAAAAAGTCATCTGTCATGTCAGACAAAGAACACTGGCAAAGTGTAGTGTATATCAATAATAAAAGCCAGATAACATAAATTTAAGTAAATTGTGGGTTCATGCTAATATGCTTTCTTTCTTTTATTTCTTTAATTTTTGGCTGCACCCTGTGGCATGTGGGACCTTATTCCCTGGACCAGGGGTTGAACTAGGGGCCCTTGAATTGGAAAACAGAGTCTTAACCATTGGACCGCCAAGGAAGTCTTGATATACTTTCTTTAAATGTGAAAATTACCTCATGGAAAAATGTAAGATCATTTTCTGACCACTTCGAATTACTCCACTGTAACATGGTAGAATTATGGTAGTTTGTATGTCGTTCTAAATGTCAAGTTTTGTGGTATACAACAAATTCTTCAGATATAAGGGCATCAAGTAGGGCCATTCCTATGCACACATACACGTGTGTGCACACACAGAGTTTATTTGAAATTTTGGATGGCAATTAAATAATAGGAAAGGAAAGAAATTTTACTTTATTATCCTTTCATTCTGTATAATAGAGCTTCTTCATTTGCATATTTCTCTACAAGTGCAAATCATTCATAGACCATCCCTCAACTCTGAGGGATTTTTGAAAACAATTTTACGAAAATGTTTGAATTTTTGATACGTGAAATACATGACACATTTAGAAAAGCCTAGCTCTGAAAGGAAAAAATCCAGGTCAATGATATATCACAAAGTGAATAATACATGGACACAATGAAGGTAAAATAACAACAACAAAAATACAGAACAAAATCTCAGAATTTTTCATTATGCTCCCTATAGTCAATATCCCTCCCCTCCACAAGGGTGACCACAAATCTGAATTCTATTATTTTTATATCATTAAATTCCAGAAAATAATCAACAACTTTTCATAATTTTGTCTCCTAAGTTTTACATCCTAAATAATGCAGTATAACTTTAAATATTTTGAATTCTGTACAAATGTATTATATTGTATGTGGTTTTTACTTTGATCAACATTTTATGTATGAGATTTTTTTCAAAATTCTTAGGTGTAACTTTTGGTCATTTTAATTGTTATGGAATGTCCCATTAAATGGAAATGGCATTCTAATTTGGTGGACATTTTAGGTGTTTTGAATGTTTTGTTATTATGATGGGATAATGTTGTTCTGGTACTTTCCTGCACATGTCTTATAGTGAACATGCACAGATATTTTCAGTAGATATATGCCTAGGAGTACAATTGATAGGTTGTAACTAGAGATCAAATTGCCAACATCTGCTGGATCATGGAAAAAGCAAGAGAGTTCTAGAAAAACCTTTGACTGTGTGGATCACAATAAACTGTGGAAAATTCTGAAAGAGATGGGAATACCAGACCACCTGACCTGCCTCTTGAGAAACCTATATGCAGGTCAGGAAGCAACAGTTAGAACTGGACATGGAACAACAGACTGGTTCCAAATAGGAAAAGGAGTACGTACGTCAAAGCTGTATATTGTCACCCTGCTTATTTAACTTATACGCAGAGTACATCATGAGAAACGCTGGGCTGGAAGAAGCACAAGCTGGAATCAAGATTGCTGGGAGAAGTATCAATAACCTCAGATATGCAGATGACACCACCCTTATGGCAGAAAGTGAAGAGGAACTAAAAAGCTTCTTGGTGAAATTGAAAGAGGAGAGTGAAAATTTGGCTTAAAGCTCAACATTCAGAAAACAAAGATCATGGCATCTGGTCCCATTATTTCATGGGAAATAGATGGGGAAACAGTGGAAACAGTGTCAGACTTTATTTTTTGGGGCTCCAAAATCACTGCAGATGGTGAGTGACTGCAGCCATGAAATTAAAAGACACTTACTCCTTGGAAGGAAAGTTATGACCAACCTAGATAGCATATTCAAAAGCAGAGACATTACTTTGCCAACAAAGGTCCATCTAATCAAGGCTACGGTTTTTCCAGTGGTCATGTATGAATGTGAGAGTTGGACTGTGAAGAAAGCTGAGTGCTGAAGAACTGATGCCTTTGAACTGTGGTGTTGGAGAAGACTCTTGAGAGTCCCTTGGACTGCAAGGAGATCCAACCTGTCCATTCTAAAGGAGATCAGTCCTGGGATTTCTTTGGAAGGAATGATGCTAAAGCTGAAACTCCAATACTTTGGCCACCTCATGCGAAGAGTTGACGCATTGGAAAAGGCTCTGATGCTGGGAGGGATTGTGGGCAGGAGGAGAAGGGGACAACAGAGGATGAGATGGCTGGATGGCATCACCGACTCGATGAACAAGAGTTTGGGTGAACTCTGGGAGTTGGTGATGGACAGGGAGGCCTGGTGTGCTGTGATTCATGGGGTCGCAAAGAGTCGGACACGACTAAGCGACTCAACTGAACTGAACTGAAGTATGTAAGTATGTCATAAAATGCAGTTTTTCATGCTGAACAGTTTTGTTATTGCATTGATTGAATGTCCTTTCATGAGCATTAATCCTAGAACTGAACATCACTTATACTAAATCTTCTCCCACCTCGTTTGGACTGTGTTCATCTGCTGGCTTGGCTCAGTGACTATGACTCTCTGTTTTGCCAGATGTTTTAAATCAGTGGATGTGTGAGACGGCTTGAATTCTATTCTTGTTCTTCTAGGGGAAGACTGCCATTTAATTTTATCTTTAAATTTGGGATGAATGCCAAAGACTCCTATAAAATAAATTTTAGGTATCATTATGAAGAAACATTTTTCCCCCAAACTTTGACACTCTTCCACCCTGGAGGGGTCTGATATGAAAAGCCTGATCACAAGTCCAGCATCAGCAGGACCTATGTTTCAGTTAAAAATAAATGTTTATTTTTGTGTGTGTGTTATCCCCTTCATAGCCAAAGTCTGGGTGTGCTTACATCTGAAGTCTGTGTTTCTGGAAGACAGATATTTTGTTTCCTAAGTTCTGCATAGGAAATGAAACTATAACATGAGCTATAGTAACATCACATTGCAAATAACTACTTTAAATAACTTGGTGTACCAGCCTTACTGCACATAGATTAGAGAGGTGTGAAATATAAAATGCCAAGTACAGTGTTAGGTAAATATTAATGAGATATGATAGCTCAAAGAGGATTGAAGAAAATAAACAGAATTGGGTAATGGGTGAGCATATCAGATAACTATGCCATTGGACTCCAAATCAAACAGTTTTGAAGCCTTCTTTAAAAGGAATAATAAGTGATATTAAATCAAATTGAATCATCAGATTGAATCAAACTGAAGCCAGTGTGTGTGTCTCTATATCTCTGTCTAAAGTTATTTTATTCAATTAATGTTGGTGGAAGGTATAGTAAGTATTTTAAATTAAAACAATAATGAGCATACATGTGCTAATTTTTGTATGTGCATGCTTATATGCTGTGTTGTTCAGTCATGTCCAACTCTTCATGACTCAAGATTTCTCTGTTCATGGGATTATCCAGGCAAGAATCTTGGAGCAGGTTGCCATTTTCTCTTCCGGGGGATCTTCCTGACCCAGGTATTGAATCCACCTCTCCTGCAAGGCAGATGGATTTCTTTTTTTAATCACTGATCCACCTGGGAAGCCCAAATTTTATACATCCATCAGTTGAATTAAAAATGATCAGGGAAAGAAATGACAAATATTTTTGTTCCAAGAGTCAGGGAAGTACCTTAATTAAAGACTCGGATTACAGAAAATGAACTCTGTGTAAGCAGAACAATTGTTTAGACCCCAATCAGGCCAACAGAGGGCTACACCATTTCTGGAGACTTTGTGTCCAAGGCCAGCACATCAAGACCATAGGCCACCATGGTTGCCCCGTGGATGTATCCAACAAGGAATAAATTTGTGGATGCTGTCTGTTAATAGTTTACACAGTTAAAAAATCTGTTAGAGGTTTCCACATCATCTGAGGGAAAGAATTGATTATGAATTAGTGTCAGAACATTTCTGAACTCTCCTGTCCTTCTGGAAACACACATCCATGTGTCTTGGTAAATGACTTCTACCAATTTTCTCAGAGATAACTTTTGGAGGAGTCTGAAGATATGAAACACACGTGAAAGATTCCATTGATCTTGTATAAGCAAAGGCGTGACAGAAGGTTCATCCCTCAAATTTGACAGAAATGGGTTGGACTGTTTTAATGAATCGTGATTGGAATTTCCTGCCCAGACATTGAATGTAATGATGTTTTCAGATATAACATTTGTTTGAAAAATGATAGGAAAGGTAAGGTGTAGTATGAGATTTGGGTAATAGGTAGTTGATGAGTGAAGGGATTGTAATATTTATAAAAATATTCCTTTGTGTCAACCACTTTATTTGTATTATCTTATATTTTCTCAAGCAACCCTTTATGAAACCTTAATTATTTAAGATAAAGAGGTAGGTAACTTCGGAATAAAAAATAAAATGTTACAGAAAATGCATCTTTCAAGCTGATGAGGTCAGATTTGAATTTAGAGTTTTCTAGCCCCTATGTCAATAATCCTTCTCTTACAACACACCGCACCAGTTCTGCAGAGAAATGACAATTATGTTTTCATGGTAAACATTTTCTCTATGAGGCAAACATCATTATTTATTTCAATAAAGCATTTAGAAAATTTAACTTTTAAGGAGAGCAAAAAACATTATTTCTTTTTCATATTCTCAATAAGGCAAATGAGCTTTATCATCTTTGCAATCAGGAAGAATTTCTTAAGTGTTTTCTTGAAATAAGCAAGAAATATGTAGTAAGGAATAAGAATAAGGCAGGGGTTACAATGAATGGTTCCTGTCTTGTCCTTCCCTTGATTGGACTTTTATACTTTCCAAAGCTTATTTTGCATCTTTGTACAGAATTGTGAAAAAGGTACCGGAGTCAGTCAAGGTGCTCTGTAGCCTCGGTGTAGCTACACAGACTCATCATCTGTGGAGTATGCAAATTGAGGGAGTAGGGGCCAACAGACAGAGGGATTAAGATTCTTAACAAATAGCTCAGTGTTAGGTGAGACATTGGGCTTCCCTGGTAACTCTGATGGTAAAGAATCTGCCTGCAACGTGGGAGACCTGGGTTCTGTCCCTGGGTTGGGAAGATCCCCTGGAGGAGGGCATGGCAACCCACTCCAGTATTCTTGCCTGGAAAATCCCCATGGACAGAGGAGCCTGGTGGACTATAGTCCATGGGGTTGCAAAGAGTAGGACACAACTGAGCACAGCACAGCACAGGTTATACATTAAACTTGAATTAGCTGATCATCCTTTTTTCTAGATCTCTCAATTGTTCTCTGCTGAAAATAAATATATGTGGCTATCCCCTCTGAACTCACAAGTCCTCCATTTGACTTCACATTGGCACAGTCTTCCAAAAATTAGATCAGGCAAACTCAAAATTCTTTCATATTTGCTTAAGTGAATGGTTTTACATCTGGTCTGATTATCAGTGCAGTTGAATTGATTTTGCTTGTTGAGGTAAGCAGAGAAATGACATGAGGATCAATGAAACTGAAAAATGCTTCAGGGATCTTTGAGGAAGTTAATTGTAGACTTACTAAATGCTATTTATCTAGTCTCTTTTAATAGGCCAGTTAATATATTCTTACAAAGGAAAAGATGTAATCAATATACTATTTGCTCTCTATGGTGCAAAGAGCCTCTATGATAATCAACTAAATATATTTAAATACCCTGCATGAGGTCAACATGAAATAGAAATTTTAAAATGCAAACATAAATGATACACAAAAAAGTGTTGTGTGTGGCATTATGCTGTGTGTGAACAGTTGCATTCAACTCTTTTCAACCCCATGGACTGTAGCTCACCAGGGAGCTCTGTTCATGGAATATTCCAGCAAAAATACTGGAGTGGGTTGCCATTTCCTACTCCAGGGGATCTTCCCTGACCAGAGATCCAAACCATATGCATTGTTAGGAGGATTCTTGGCCACTGTGCAATCTGGGAAGCCTATATTGGAGCACAATTCATTAAAAATGTGTTAGTTTCAGGTGTACAGCAAAGGGACTCAGTTGCACATATACATGTATTTATTATTTTTCAAATTTTTTTCCTATTTAAGTTACTACAGAATATTGAGCAGAGTTCCTCTTGTTACACAATAGGTCCTTATTGGTTATCTGTTTTAAGTATAGTAGGTATTTTAAATATGTAAATATGTTTTTACATATTTTTACATTTACTTATAATTATGTGTAAATAAATATGCAAATCTGTTTTAAATATGTAAATCCAAAACCTCTCCCCACACTTCCCCTCTGGTAACCATTTTCTAAGTCTGTGAGTCTATTTCTGTTTTTTAAATAAGTTTATTTGTATCCTTTTTTTAGATTCTGCATATAAGTGATATCATATGATATTTGTCTTTCTCTGCCTGATATACTTCCTTAGTACAATAATCTCCAGGTCTATCCATGTTGTTTCAAATGGCATTATTTCATTCTTTTCAAAGGCCCAGCAATATTCCATAATATATATGTACCACATCTTTATCCATTCATCTGTCGATGGACATTTAGGTTGCTTCCATGTCTTGGCTATTGTCAACAGCATTGCAATGAACACTGGGATGTATGTATCCTTTAAAAAAAAAAAAAAAAAGACAAGTTTTTCTCAGGATATATGCCCAGGAAAGCTGAGCACTTAAGAACTGATGTTTTTAAACTGTGGTGTTGGAGAAGACTCTTGAGAGTCCCTTGGATTGCAAGGAGATCCAACCAGTCCATCCTGAAGGAGATCAGTCCTGAATATTCATTGGAAGGATGATGATGAAACTGAAACTCCAATACTTTAGCCACCTGATGCAAAGAACTGACTCATTGGAAAAGACCCTGATGCTGGGAAAGATTGAAGGCAGGAGGAGAAGGGGACAACAGAGGATGAGATGATTGGATAGCATCACTGACTCGAAGGACATGAGTTTGAGCAAGCTCAGGGATTTGGTGATGGACAGGGAAGCCTGGCGTGTTGCAGTTCATGGGGTCACAAAGAATCAGACTTGACTGAGTGACTGAACTGAACTGACTGATACCCAGGAATGGGATCGCTGGATCATATGGTAGCTCTGAGTTTAGTTCCTTAAGGAACCTCCATGTTAATCCCCATAGTGACTGTACCAATTTGCATTCCCACCAATAGTATAAGAGGGTTCCCTTTTCTCCACACCTTCTCCAGCATTTATTATTTGTGGATTTTTTTGATGATGCCCATTCTGACTGGTGTGAGGTGATATCTCATTGTAGATTTGACTTCCAATTTTCTAATAATTAGCAATGTTGAGCGTCTTTTCCTGTGCCTCTTGGCCATTTGTGGGTCTTCTTTGGAGAAATGTTTATTTAGGTATTCTGCCCATTTTATGATTGGGCTGTTTGCTTTTTTGATATTGATGTGAGATGTTTGTAAATTTTAGAGACTAACTATCATCAGTGGCATCATTTGCAAATATTTTTCTCCCATTCTGTGGGTTGTCTTTTTGTTTTCTCTGTGGTTTCCTTTGCTGTGCAAAAGCTAATGAGTGCCATTTGCTTATTTTTGCTTTTCTTTACATTACTCTAGGAGATGGCTCAAAAAAGACATTGCTGCAATTTATGTCAGAGTGTTCTGCCTATGTTTTTCTCTAAGAGTTTTTTTGTTTGTTTGTTTTTTGAATTTTTATTTTTTTTTAATTTTATTTTTAAACTTTACAATATTGTATTGGTTCTGCCATATATCGAAATGAATCCGCCACAGGCATACACGTGTTCCCCATCCTGAAACTTCCTCCCTCCTCCCTCCCCATACCATCCTTCTGGGTCGTCCCAGTGCACCAGCCCCAAGCATCCAGTATTGTGCATCGAACCTGGACTGGTGACTTGTTTCATATATGATATTATACATATTTCAATGCCATTCTCCCAAATCATCTCACCCTCTCCCACAGAGTCCAAAAGACTGTTCTATACATCAGTGTCTCTTTTGCTGTTTTATAATATCCAGTTTTATATTAGGTCTTTAATCCACTGGAAAAACAACCAGAATACCAAAAAGAGAGAGATTATGTGAGCTGAATTGGTTCAAGAAAATTTTAAAGGGAAGATGTAACTTTGACAAATCCTAAAAGATATGTAGGGAGGAGAATATATACTGGGAGAATTAAATGGGCAAGAGTACTGTGATGGAAATTTACATAATATATTTTGGGGACAGTGAGAAGACTGCAACTGAAGTAGAGATACTATGATGGGAAATAGAAATACATATTTAAAAAGGTAAATCAGGATATTTTGTGGTACCAAAAATGTCAGATACAGACTCAACTACAAATCCCATTTTGATATCTTGCTATTGTTTATATGACCATGATAAAGTCATATCATCTATGAACATCAATTTATTTTAGAACATGTGAAGCTTGGATCTGATGATATCTATGTTCCCTTATAGATTGAAAAATCTGTGATCCTAAGATTCCATGGGCTTTTCTGGTGGCTCAGATGGTAAAGAATCTGCCTGAAATGCAGGAGACATAGGTTCAATCCCTGGGTTGGGAAGTTCCCCTGGAGAACGCAATGGCAACCCACTCCGATATTCTTGCCTGGAGAATTCCAAGGACAGAGGAGCCTGGTGGGCTACAGTCCATGGGTCACAAAGAGCTAAACACAATTGAGCGACTAACACTTTTACTTTCAAGATTCCAAGATGTTTGGACTTTTGCAGGCAGTGGGGGAACTCTAATATTTCTGAGTGAGGACGTTCTTGACAAACTTCAGTTTAGGGTAATTTGTTCTGGTGGTGTGGATTAGAGGAAAGACAGTTTAGTCCAGAGCATCAGGTAGTAGAATAGTACATTAGTCTAACAGCAAAATAGTGTGGTAGTATTAACAATAAGAATAAAGTGATGACTATGAGGAGTGTGTTATCAAGTAAAGTCAAGAAAATGGTAACCATCTTGGTGGAATTCACCACCTCCCAAATTTACCTTGACTCCCACTGAATCTTTCTTGAAGGGAACAGGTATGAACGTGCAGTTGTCTTGATACCCTCTCAGAGATACATTCAATGCCCTACTCTCTTCTTCTCCCACTGCTGGGATGAGGGTCATAAAGGGGCAGATTTTATTCTTCTAAGTTAACTGTTTCTCAATGTATGAGTCTCTTGGAACACAGTAAGAAAAAATGAATGAAAATCTCTGCTATATTCCCTGAAAGCTGCCCTCAAATGTTTTCATCTCAGTATCTTTTGCACTACTAAATATTACTAAGAAACTTAACTAATGTTAATCTGAGGTATGCTTACTGATATATACCATGTATTATTTTCTCAGTTGTGTCTGACTCTTTGCAACCCCCATGGATGGTAGCCTGCCAGGATCTTCTGTCCACGGATTTCTCCAGGCAAGAATACTGGAGTGGGTAGCCATTGCCTTCTCCAGGGGATCTTCCTGATTCTGGGATCGAACCTGGGTCTTCTGAATTGCAGGCATATTCTTTACCATCTGAGCCACCAGGGAAGCCCAATATTAAACATATTAGAAAATAAAACACGCTACTTAAAATAATTAATCTATGTTTTGATTTTTAAAAATGACTTTATTTTCCAAAAATGTAAGAAGAATATAATTATTTTATATTTTTGCAAAACGTATTATTGCGTGGCTTAATGGAAGACAGCTAGATCCTCATATCGGCTTCTGTATATAGTTACAATGTTACCTACTGCTGCTGCTAAGTCGCTTCAGGCTTCAGTCCTGTCCGACTCTGTGCCGACCCCATAGACGGCAGCCCGCCAGGCTCAGCCATCCCTGGGATTCTCCAGGCAAGAACACCGGAGTGGGTTGCCATTTCCTTCTCCAATGCATGAAAGTGAAAAGTGAAAGTGAAGTCGCTCAGTCGTGTCTGACTCTTAGCGACCCCATGGACTGCAGCCTACCAGGCTCCTCCGTCTGTGGGATTTTCCAAGCAAGAGTACTGGAGTGGGGTGCCATTGCCTTCTCTGATGTTACCTGCTAGATCACCTCTATTGGAGGAGGAAATGGCAACCCACTCCAGTGTTCTTGCCTGGAAAATCCCAGGGACCGGGGAGCCTGGTGGGCTGCCATCTATGGGGTCGCACAGAGTCGGACACGACTGAAGTGACTTAGCAGCAACAGCAGCAGCAGATCACCTCTGGAAAGTCCACTGTACATTGATCACAAGGTGAAATTGAAAAAGATATATCATATTTTAATATTATCATGAATATAGTTTTGCCTCCCTGGGTTCTCTGTGATCCTGAACTCCAGACCACACTTTGAGAATCCTTATGATATTTAAAAGGGACAAAAGAAAATTATCTAGATGAACACACAATAAAAATAACAATGAGTTAGCAAACCCTGAAGCAGATAATAGAGGGACTTTTATTTATTAGGAGAATCCTTAGCTAACCAATGTCTCCAGAATGTTTATCCATTTTAAAAAGGCACAGAAATTTCCAGCTATCAGCTCTGCTACATAAATGTATACAAATTAAACTTGTTCGGACTTCTAAAGGCCAATGATTTGACTCCTGAGCATCTAATCATTGATTTATTTGCTGTAATTTCAATATGATACTTTTAATGCTTTAGTATTTAGTTTTTAGTTAATATGTAATTCTTTATCTGATAGCATGTTACATGTGCTCTGTAGTATCAGGTCTCTGCTGGACCTTCACATGTGACAAGCATTCCAGTGATTCTAAAAAGGATTAGAAAACATTGACTACAAAGACATTTGTGTTACATCCTGTTCTGATCCATGCAAGAAGAAAGTGTCATAACACTGGTGTTTCACACACACACACACACACACACACACACAAAATTGAATGTTGGCTCAGAAAAATGTAATGATGTGGTATGATCTTTGTGCTAGCGTAAAAAGAAACAAAAATGTCAGAAATAAAAAGAAGAGTCTCAGCGTGCTGCCTTTTCTTTGTCTGCTATGCTAGTTAATGAATTTGGCTAACATCCTGCTGGAATAGCTAGGAGTGATGACAAGGGTAAGAAACTCTGTAACTGAGGAGTCGGTGCTGCTGGAGGTTATCTGGGGGAATGTTCGTTATCAGGACAATGATGGCTTGAGACATTCTGAAATGAGATATTTTATATAACTGGAATTGGAATTAGAACAGCTGCAATATAGAATTAATGAGGAACAAACTTGCCTGGAGAATCCCATGGATAGAGGAGCCTGACAAGCTATGGTCCCTAGAGTCACTGAGTCAGACCCGACTGAAGCGACTGAGCATGCACACATGCAAACTCTGATTATGTGAAAACAAAGAATCTTATAGGAATGTTAAAAGGGAAGTTATATTAAAGGTCTGAAATCTATTGATTTTAGGAGGAGCCTAAGATTTCTCTGATTGAATAAATACTGTGATGAAACTGTATATATTTTAAAAACTCATTGACCATGATTTTATTACTTTATACATATGCATGTATATATATGTGTGTGTGTGTGTGTGTGTGTGTGTGTGTGTGTGTGTATACATTTGTCTGCCTTTATAGTCCCTGGCATTCTGTCATCTTGGTTTTGGCCCAGCCCTATTTCAATACGGCCACATCTTTACTAACTGTATCTGCAAGACCCGATTTCCAAATGAGGTTACATTCTGAGGTCCTGGGCATTGGGACTTGGAAATATTAATTTGGGGAGAGGAGGCACAGTTCCATCCGTGCAGACAGGAATACACGATTCTTTCCACTAAATCAGCCCTACACTTCCTTGGACATCTCCATTGTGTTCAAACAAGCAAATGGCACAGAAGGAAATGAAATAAGAAACAAAAAAAAACAAGCCAACGAGTCAACAAACCAATCAATTAGTCCCTGCAGTGGGACTCACATGTCTATTCTGTGTGAAGGAGTCTGAGTGTGTTCTGCATAGGGCAAAAACCTGCCTTCTGTTCATGCAACCAGTCCCACCTTTGCAACAACCTACACATAAAACTCATTAAAACAGCAGCAACAAGCTTTCCTGGATCTGCAGTAACTTGTCCTATGCATAGTAGCTTGTATCAAAGGAAAGAAGGGATATTAATTTTCACCTTGAATGATGTCCCTTTGATTTAGAACTTAACAGGTTAAAACACACTCATGTACAGTTTGTCTCATTTAATTCCTACAGATATAGGACAAAGGCAGAGTTCATCTCGTCCTCAGCAGATAGTAGGTGAACTCAAGCTCAGTTAAATTAAATGCCTGGACCCAAACCAGAAAACTAGCAGGGGGCAGAGGCAGGAGGAACCCAGCCTTTCAGTCTCTGTTACCAGGTTTTTGATGCTTTCCACAACCCACTGTGGTTTCTCTTCAGAAGTTATTTCTTTCAAATCCCAGATTTCTCCTTACCATTTCCAAACATCATGCTTTTCATTTTTGTGTCTTTGATCCTGTTTCTTCCAGTTGCCTGGTTATTTCTGCCATCTTTCCTTCACCTGTGTAAATTTCATATATCCTCAACACTCATAATTTCTGCCTTTTCCAGCTATCTCAGCCTACACTTACCTTTTTCTAAAACCAAAGGTACATGCATATACTCTGTAAAATTTAGTGCTTGATTGTTCATCAATGTTCTCTACTAGTTTCATGTCAGTTTTCCTTTTTAACTTTTTTTCTATACTAGATATTAATTTTACCTCAAGGTCACTATATATATATAATGACACACATACATAGTATACACATATACACATATACACACACACATTTTATTTTTTAGTACCAATTTATCTGGCTCAGTGCTTGGTCTAACAAGGGAACCAAAGGACTGTTTGTTTATTGATTAATTTATATTCCATCTATTTGAAAGGATATTTATTCATAGTGGCTTGCCTTAGAGTCCCCAAACAGTGTGGAATATAGATGTTCTTTATTAGATACTTTTGAGTTAAGTTGAATGTGTCCAATCACAGCATAATAATTCATAATGATCAAAGAAATGCCCTTGAATTTTCATACAGATCTGTTGTTAACTTAAATAGTTTATGCATATGTCTATGAAGTAAGAAAGCTAGAATAAAAAGGTATTTTTATACATGTTAAAGACATGAAATAACATGAGTCACCAGATTGGATTAAATTGTATTTAATTACTTTTTTTCTCTATGATACCAGAACTCATTTTAGTGAAACTATTATATTCTATTTCATTTTTATATCTTCTTTTGCTTCTTTTTGTCAAATGTCTCATTAATCTTCTCAGTACTATAGTTAGATAATTAAATAGTTTTACTCTAGAGTAAGGTACAGCCTCTGCTTATTATTTACGTAATTAATGACAAACAAATAAGAAAACAAGTCCTTCTGGCTTCTGCTTTAGCTGTGGACCTGTGCTGACACAGAAGGGAAAATAAGGGTCCAAAAGGCTTGTTACACATGATCTTATCCCATTGCCACTGTAAGATCATTCACTGTAGGGTCATTCACTGTAAGATCATTCATTGTAGGGTAAATCACTGTAAGATCATTCACCTTTTCTGATGTGGTTAGGACCCAGTCTGCACTCTCACTTACCTGGGAAATGCTGCAGGTCTGCTTTTTATTGTTTATTTCTCATCAGTTTCTATTTGAATTATACTGAATAAAAAGCAATAACTTAGCCATTCCTTTAATGATGATTTTCAGCATCTCAGAGAGGCTACTCATTGTTCAGAATGAAAGAAGACACATGATGTGTAAAGAAAAGTGGTTAAATGAGAGTTCTAGATAATTTAAAAAATGCCTCCCTTCCTTCCTCCTGCAGTCCAAGAAAGCAAACATCCAAATCAGGGTGGTTCTTAAGACATTTTGAATATTTCTATTTTGTTTCCTTTTCATTTTATTTTCTAACTTACTGTTGCTAAAATATAGAAAAATAGATTTTATATGGTGACTTTATTGTAAGAAATTTTATGAATTTTCTTGCAGTTTCTCATAAAATTCATCTGTTTATTGCTTTGGATTTTTCCCTTTATCTAATCTTATCATCTGTACATCTGCAAGTAATACTGGCTTGTTTCTTCCTTTGTAATATCTTATATTTCTTTTTAACTATATTAGCTAGCTCCAACAGAGCTACTCTAATTCTCAAAGGGGATATCTTAAATACTTCACCATCAACTTGAATCTATTTTATTGTTTTTACTTAGTGATATCAATTGTTTAGGAAGGTTTCTGGTGTATTAAAAATCAATATTCTGGTTGTATGCTTGATCTCACCAAAGGTTTTTCTGCATCTTTTGATGGGCCATATGATTTTTCTCCTTTTGGTAAATATAGTAGATCATTACAATTGATCTTTATTGTTAAAATTGCTTTTTAACTCCTGAGATAAAACCAGATGTGACAATGTATTATATCTTACGTAGATGTATTCATTGCTGGAATAAATTTTGCTTATTTTCTAACAGAATTCAGTTGTTGGATTTTCTTCTTAAATGTTTGATAGAATTTACTGGTGCAGTTGTATGAAAACTTTTTTCACAATTGATTTAATTCTTTAGTGGTTTTAAAAAAACCCATGTTTCCTACATATTATCGAGTCAGAGTTGGCAAGTTACATATTCATTTAATTTGGTATTTCTTCTAATTTTCAGATTTACTGGCAGAATATTCAAAACACCCACTTAGTGTTGTTTTACAATCTGTGATATTTGTAGAGATAGTTCCATTCTTTCTTGACAATTATCCAACACTGTTTATTATTTCTTTGTTAGTCTACTTTTTTTTTTTTAGTATTAATGTATTTTTTATTTGCTATTTTCAGATCTTAACTTTTTTTTTTCTATGGTGTTTATTTTGATTTTCTTATCTTGCTAATTTTTAGGATAGCGATATATTGTAATTCACTGATTTTTCACTTTTCCAGAATAGAGGTAAAATTTTTAGACTTTGGATTCTGACTGACTGGTTAAATGTGGTGATATAAAAATATGTAAAGGTCATCTGAAAAGTGGAAAAAACACAGCTCAGGAATTTCATTAAAGTTTACTTATTCACATAAATCCATACTAATAAAGTGAATTCTCAGATTCAAAGTTTCATTGGTACAACATACTAGTGAGTATTTGTGTATAGAAGTTTGTGTGCATGTGTATATGTTTTACTAAAGTCTCATTTTCACTCTTTTAAAACTCATAACCTTAAATTTAGAAAAAAGTTTTTGAAATGTATTTCTATTTCCAAAAATAGAAATTATTTCCTATTTTGACTCTGCACTGACAGTTGCAATTAACATATGTTACTTCTTGGCATAATTATTAATAATGTCATCTTTAATTTTCAAAAGTGTCCCGTTTGTATAATAAGAGATATGGTGATTATAATGTATGCCTACTCATTCTTGAGTCTTTAGGCTAAGTTTTATAATTCACAAGAAAGCCTCCTGTAACATCCACATGAGACCTGGCCCCCTTACTATAGCATGCTGCGTTTCCCATTTGTGATATTGTACCTGTATTAGTGGTTTGCTCATCCTATCTATTTCCTGCTACAGGCAATGCTAAGACTGGAGCTTTGACCATTTTATTAAACATTGTAACCCCCAGAACCTAGTATAATGCATAGAAAATAGTAGACCTTCAATATGTTTGTTTATTTTTTATGGTTACTTTTTCATTTTTTAAATGAATTAAAGAAGCAGTTTTGTTTTATATTTCAAAGAATTAAGCAGAATGTGTACAGTCTAGGTGAACAATTGTAAAACAGGAACAGCTATGCATAGGCATTACAGAAGAGTCTACTGAATCCTTTAGAGACATAATGCTAGATAACTTCTTTGGCTTTGAAGGTAGATTATCACACATCTATCTCCTCTTTCTTCTTCTTAAGAATATCCCACACTCTAGATATTAATATAGCTTTATGCGTGTATGCATACATACACAAAAAGAGGGAGAAAGAAAAAATGCACCTAATTGCTAATAGTAACTACCTCTGCATGTCAAAATCTATTTTATTCTTTATTCTTTGCTACCTTTCAAATGATTTATTTTAGTTATAGATATAAAATTTTATTTTTATTACTTGCATTTTAAAACAGTCTAATTATTCCAAACATTGGATAGTATGCCTTTAACATTTAGCTAAAAATTTATGTTATTAAAACCACAAAAAGTATCTATTTGAAGAAATAAATGGGTTGTCCACATACAGGTGTGATTTTTTTTCAGGAAGAATTAAGCTAAGGATATACAACCTTTTTAAGTTAGGTAGTGATCATAAAACATATTTATGAGATCTAAATATTAAAATTGATCACACATAATTTTGGACAATGATCTTTGCACCAAAAAGCCCACAGGCAACATAAAACACATTCTTTTAATGCTTGCTATGCTCACAATTTATACAATAGATTCACAACTCAAAACTTCATTTTCTATTTCATATTGTATAGAACAAAAGGTATGTTTATGTTTATATATATGTAAGTTTATAAATATATAAATGAGTTGTAAGCTCATGTGATAGATGAATGTTCACTAACAAATATGAAAGAAAAAATAAAGAAGAGAAAATAGATTTTCAGATATTAATATACCATTAATGCAGAGTGTAGAGCAATATTGGAGTATTCACGGGATTGTGCAATAAATCTCTTTTTTTCTTTTGGCTAAGGACAAGAATGGATGAGCATTCAAGATTAAACCATGAGATAAAAGAGAAAAGAGAATCCTACTAGATTTATTGTATTTTGGGCCATTCATCTTAAAATGTTTTACTTACATGGAATAAAATTGCAAAAAATCAGTCATCTAGGAATTAGAATGTTTACTTGTTAAAACATAAAAATAAATTCAGTTCTTGTTTACAAGTCCATTTCTGGGCATCAGATCAGATCAGATCAGTCGCTCAGTCGTGTCCGACTCTTTGCGACCCCACGAACCACCGCACGCCAGGCCTCCCTGTCCATCACCAACTCCTGGAGTTCACCCAGACTCACGTCCATCGAGTCAGTGATGCCATCCAGCCATCTCATCCTCTGTCGTCCCCTTCTCCTCCTGCCCTCAATCCCTCCCAGCATCAGAGTCTTTTCCAATGAGTCAACTCTTCGCATGAGATGCCAAAGTACTGGAGTTTCAGCTTTAGCATCATTCCTTCCAAAGAAATCCCAGGGTCAATCTCCTTCAGAATGGACTGGTTGGATCTCCTTGCTCACATAAATTCCAGTTTCTACTTGAAATAAAGGTCATGTAAAGCAAGGAAATCAGCAGAATGTAGATTCATTGTTTTCCCTCGCACACATCAGAAAATGGATTACTGTCAACAGTATTTTCATGATTGACTCTGGTTGCTAAATTCTTTTTACACACTCAGACACACAAATTAGGTCAATAAAGAGAAAATTTTTAAAATAATTATTGCTGGGAGTCAATTATTACCAAATCGATTCTGTATGAGCATAAACAACAACATAAATATTATAATACTTTTCTCATTTTTGATGCTCTCGAAAGAAGCAGCTAACAGGAATGTTTCCTCTTGTGAACTGACTCTAGGGTCAGGATTTAGGAGTAGATGATAACAAGAAGAAAAATTATTCCAATTATTTTTTGAGACTTACTGCTTAGCTTCCTTTTTATGTATCTTACCTCTTTATTTTTCCTATCTTTTGTCTAATAGTGCCGGAAGAGAAGATAGATGGACATCTCTTATGAGTACTTGTGAAATACAGAAATATTACTGGAGAAAGGAATGGCAAACCACTCCAGTATCCTTGCTTGGAGAATCTCATGGACAGAGGAGCCTGGCGGGCTACAGTTCATGGGGTCACAAAGAGTTGTACATAACTGAAGCAATTTAGCATGCTTCATGTTATGTACGGTTTATATATATATATATATATATATATATATATGTATATACACTATTGTATACTGCTGCTGAATTGGTCAATGGAAAATATGCCAGGGTCCTAGCTCAGGTCAAGAACCCCTATCTGGGCCAGGGAGGTTCTTTTTCCAATCAGATTCATGTGGCCAATTGCAAAACAGATGCTGAGATAGCACAAACTTTATTCAATGGCCAAAGAATGGAGAAGCAGAAACCTGGTTCACAAATCAACTTCTCAACCCAGTTTAGAGTAGAGACATCAAATTTAAAGGAGGGTAGAGTTAAAAGGGAAGGAATTGGGAACAGTGGGAGGAAAATTCTTGACTTATCTGAGTACAGGATTGTGGTTTGGACCCGTCACTGATGCAACTCTCCTTTTCAGTCCTTGTACGGACCTTTCCATTTGTTGTCATGGCAACTGGCAACTGTCTGCCACTGGTTGGTGTGTCACTTAGCTAATGTATTACAATGAGTGTATAACAGGGCTTTAGTTCTACTGGATATTCTATCTGCCTCATCTTGGGTCTACTTGGTTCTAGCTAGTTCTTTTTTTTTTCAGATTCCTCCTGAAATTTCAGTTCAGTTCAGTCGCTCAGTCACGTCTGACTCTTTGCAACCCCATGAATCGCAGCACGCCAGGCCTCCCTGTCCATCACCAACTCCCAGAGTTCACTCAAACTCACGTCCATCGAGTCAGTGATGCCATCCAGCCATCTCATCCTCTGTCGTCCCCTTCTCCTCCTACCCCCAATCCCTCCCAGCATCAGAGTCTTTTCCAATGAGTCAACTCTTCGCATCAGGTGGCCAAAGTACTGGAGTTTCAGCTTCAGCATCATTCCTTCCAAAGAAATCCCAGGGCTGATCTCCTTCAGAAGGGACTGGTTGGATCTCCTTGCAGTCCAAGGGACTCTCAAGAGTCTTTTCCAACACCACAGTTCAAAAGCATCAATTCTTTGGCACTCAGCCTTCTTCACAGTCCAACTCTCACATCCATACATGACCACAGGAAAAACCATAGCCTTGACTAGATGGACCTTTGTTGGCAAAGTAATGTCTCTGCTTTTCAATATGCTATCTAGGTTGGTCATAACTTTCCTTACAAGGAGTAAGCGTCTTTTATTTCATGGCTGCAGTCATCATCTGCAGTGATTTTGGAGCCCCAAAAAATAAAGTCTGACACTGTTTCCACTGTTTCCCCATCTATTTCCCATGAAGTGATGGGACCAGATGCCATGATCTTTGTTTTCTGAATGTTGAGCTTTAAGCCAACTTTTTTCACTCTCCACTTTCACTTTCATCAAGAGGCTTTTGAGTTCCTCTTCACTGTCTGCCATAAGGGTGGTGTCATCTGCATATCTGAGGTTACTGATATTTCTCCCAGCAATTTTGATTCCAGCTTGTGCTTCTTCCAGCCCAGCATTTCTCATGATGCACTCTGCATAAAAGTTAAATAAGCAGGGTGACAATATACAGCCTTGATGTACTCCTTTTCCTATTTGGAACCAATTTGTTGTTCCATGTCCAGTTCTAACTGTTGCTTCATGACCTGCATATAGGTTTCTCAAGAGGCAGGTCAAGTGGTCTGGTATTCCCATGTCTTTCAGAATTTTCCACAGTTTATTGTGATCCACACAGTCAAAGGCTTTGACATAGTCAATAAAAATCTGTCTGACAAAGCTCCTTATCAACTTTAAATTTCAATCACTGGATAGTGGTTTTGTGCAAGTGGGCAGTGAATAACAGTTCAGACCATAGGTGCTTCTCTAGTATTGGTACCAAGGCTATTGCCCCTGAATCATACCCCTGCCCCTCCCTTGAAGAGAAACCAATTACACTTATCAATCACTGCAGATGGTGACTGCAGCCATGAAATTAAAAGACGCTTACTCCTTAAGCAACCAACTGAACTGAACTGAACTGAACCTTTTGAGAAGAGGTACCTCAGGTTTGATCAATGCACTCAAATAGAACCACTTATCACTACACTAAACACCATGATTATATTTGTTGTTTTATTCCATTCTTCCTCTGATCTTGGAATTCAAGTCATCTCTGATTGGTCTTGTCTTGACCTGAAGTGCAGCCATGCAAGCCAGTGGAGCTTGAATTTGTTCTTTACTTGATTTGGTCATGTTATTAAAATTGATTCTATTAGCCCTGAATCCTATTCGCTCTCTGGAAACCTCCAAGGAGCAGGGGCACTGGCGGAATATTGACATCTGTTGTTGCTAAGCCTGGAGAAAGTTTGAATACAACACATCTCCAAAAAAAGATAACTAAACACATAAAAAAGAGATAAAAGAAATTGCAAGGAAAACTTGTAGTTGGTTTGCAGTTTTTAGACTAATTATATTTCCAGATGCAGAGAAAACAATGTATGCTGCTGCTGCTGCTGCTAAGTCGCTTCAGTCGTGTCCGACTCTGTGCGACCCCATAGACGGGAGCCCACCAGGTTCCCCCGTTCCTGGGATTCTCCAGGCAAGAACACTGGAGTGGGTTGCCATTTCCTTCTCCAGTGCATGAAAGTGAAAAGTGAAAGTGAAAGTGAAGTCGCTCAGTCGTGTCCGACTCTCTGTTCTACAAATCTGCATTGGGCTAAAACAGTTTTTAAATGCTATGCACACCTCTCTATGCACATTACACACACAAACACTCTTCCACACTCTCCTCAGCCACTTGCATGTTGGAAAAATGCAAAATAGATGAAAATTGATTTTTTTAAAAATGGTAGTCGCTCAAAACTATGTCAATTTTGACAGTTCTTTTTTTAAATTGGAGTGTAATTGCTTTACAATGTTGTGTTAGTTTCTGTTACAACGAACTGAGTCAGCTATATGTATACATATATTCCCTCCCACTTGAGCCTCAGTTCCACTCCTCTAGGTCAGCACAGAGCACCGAGCTGAGCTCCCTATGCTATACAGCAGGTTCCCACTAGCTACCTATTTCACACATGGTAGTGTATATGTGTCAATGCTGGACAGTTCTTATTTCTTCCTTCCTCTCCTACCTCCAGGAACCCCGCCCTCATCTCAAATAAACATTCGCCAAACTTAGCAACAGCAACCAAAGGCTAATGACCTCCTAAATGCTCTTACAAACAGAAGGAATACAAGGGTGTTCAGAAAATAGCCTTTCCTGTAAGAAACTCACTACCTAATAAGTCCTTTGCTATAACTTCTGGCAAGGAAGTGAGGAAGGTTTGGGCTATGAGGGGAATTAGAAAGTAAATTCTACATGTTTGCCTTTCAGCAAAAAACAGCTTATTTTCTAATTGGGGAACAACAACAGGATAGTTAGCAGTGTAATTTTCATTGAGTAATAATTATTAGCAAGGTATTAGTCTATTAATTTCATATGTCAACTCATTGAATTCTCTTATTTGATTATTATTTTCATCTAACTCTTTATACTCCTATTGCTAGACTGGTAGTCTAGATAACAGGAACTCAGCAGCCAGGCACTGTGAAGCTTTCCGTAGGACATCTGTCATCACTCCATGTTAGGGATGAGAAACACTGAGGCCCAAAGACTTATCTGCTTAACCACAAACTATTAGCAAGTAAGAGTCAAGTTGCTTGTTTGACGGAAATCCTTAGAACATTTTTACTAAATATTTCATTGCCTTTAATAAGAGAGATGAGTACACTACTCTGTGCAACCCCATGGACTGTAGCCCACCATGTTCCTCTGGCCATAGAATTCTCCAGGCAAGAATACTGGAATGGGACGCCATGTCCTTCTCTGGGGGAGTCTTCCTGACCCAGGAATCGAACCCACATCTCTTAGGTCTCCTACATTGGCAGGTGGCTTCTTTACCACTAGCGCCACCTGCTGCTGCTACTGCTAAGTCGCTTCAGTCGTGGCCGACTCTGTGCGACCCCAGAGACGGCAGCCCACCAGGCTCCCCCGTTCCTGGGATTCTCCAGGCAAGAGCACTGGAGTGGGTTGCCATTTCCTTCTCCAATGCATGAAAGTGAAAAGTGAAAGTGAAGTCGCTCAGTCGTGTCGGACTCTAGTGACCCCATCCATGGACTGCAGGCCTCCAGGCTCCTCCGTCCATGGGACTTTCCAGGCAAGAGTACTGGAGTGGGGTGCCATTGCCTTCTCCGAGGCCCCAATAAGAGAGATGAGTACAATTTTTAAGAAAATTTTTCTTTTGTGGAAGAAGAATAATGAGAAGTCTTCAGATACTACTCTTTGAAGAGTTTCAGTCACACTGGTATTTAATACATTAGTGATATAGAAAATGTCTTCAACATTTCAAAAGATACTGCAAATCAGTTGTCACATCACTGATGAAGAATTACCTAGAAAGGCCAACATGATTTTTTTCTATTTTCTTTTTTTCTAACGACTCAAGAGTTTTTAAGATCAGATATTTCTTTTTTAATTTAGTAAATTACTTAATGTTGTACCTGAGATTCCACCTGTGCCCTGATTATAGGTGAGAGGTTTGTGAAGTGATGGGGAGGGAGGAGGAAGAGATTTAATCAGCTCAAAACATAGTCTTTTTATCCCTCCTCTAAAAATATTCTCCTGATTTGTACTGATTAAATAAAATGCGAATCAAATTTACTGTTTATATAGCTTAAGAGATCAGCTTTAGAGGATTTTGTGCCTTTTCAAGTAATTGCTGGCAGAGAAGGGCAAAGGGGTAGGAATTGTTGGAAGATTTATTAAAAGAAAAGTAAGCCTATTTTGATTCCAGCTAAAGTAAAGGAATTACCAAATGCACACAACACGTACAGTTGTGCACATGTGTGTCTGACTGTGTGGGTGTGGTATGCCTGCATCTGTGGGGCTTGAATATAATTACTTATTACTCAACAGAGCTACAATAAAAGACTTCACTTCAAACTTTTTAGGAATAAGCAGTGGTCAACAAAGCTGACATTTATGTCCAAAACCATTGTTGTGTATGCTAAGTCACTTCAGTTGTGTCTGACTCTGGGACCTTACGGACCGTAGCCCTCCAGGCTCCTCTGTCTATGGGATTCTTCAGGCAAGAATACTGGAGCGGGTTGCCATTTCTTCCTCAAGGGGATCTTCCCCACCGAAGGATCAAATTGGCGTCTCGTGTCTCCTGCATCGGCAGGCAGGTTCTTTACCACTAGAGCCACCTGGGAAGCCCCAAGACTAGCAAGGCTAGAAGTTTTTCTTTGGGAGGGAGAGTAACGGTTGCCACGTGAATCTCTGAAAAGTTCTGCAATTTAGGCTTGTCCTCCAACTACCTGCTGACAGTGTGCTGACTTCAGAAATGCTAGGTGAAGACTGTTCCATTATAAAGTGAAAGGAATACATATTCTGACATCAACGGCCAAATACGTAATGATGTCATTATATCTTGTAGGAGTGGGGAAGAGTATGGGAGGGTCTGTGATGCTGTGAGAAGACGGCTAAAACAGAAAGAAATGGAAATTGCTGATCTTTGGGAAGTAGGGAGAAGCACACAGAGAAAAGCAAGGTGATCCACAGAGCCATGACCTGCCTTTGAGATGGTGGAGTGCCAGAGCCCTGCTCAAAAATAAATGCTTTCCAAGTGGCCCTCTCTATTCAAAATCCATTTATAATGGCTCAGTCAAAATCGATCGCATCTTATTCACCTAACTGCTGAGCTCCTTTGTTGTTATTTTTGAGTCACTGGGTTGTTCTCAGTCGTGTCCCACTTCTTTGCAACCCCATGAACTGCAGCACATCCGGCTTCCCTGTCCTTCACTGTCTCCTGGACTTTGCTCAAACTCATGTCCATTGAGTCAGTGATGCCATCCAACCATCCAATCCTCTGTTGCTCCTTTTTCCTCTTGTCTTCAATCTTTCCCAGCATCAGGGTCTTTTCCAGAGAGTCAGTTCTTTGCATTAAGTGGCCAAATTTCCGGACCTCCAGCTCCGGCATCACTCCTTCCAATGAATATTCAGGACTGATTTTCTTTAGGATTCACTGGTTTGATCTCCTTGCAGTCCAAGGGACTCTAAATAGTCTTCTCCAGCACCACAGTTTGAAAGCATCAATTTTTCGATGCTCAGCCTTTTTTTAGGGTCCAACTTTCATATCCATACATGACTACTGGAAAAACAGCTGCTTTGACTATACAGACCTTTGTCAGCAAAGTGATATTTCACTGTCTAGGCCTGTCATAGCTTTTTTTCCAAGGAGCAAGCATCTTTTAATTTCGTGGCTGCAGTCACCATCTGTAGTGATTTTGAGCTCCTTAAACCTCAGTTTATCTCCTGCCTTATTTGGCTCTGTGTGTATTTACTTCTGCATATGACTGTTATCTGTTATGACAGCCAGAAAGGCCATGGGTTATGGAATCAATATGCCTGGGTTTGTATCCTGGCTCAAAGGCTGATGAGTTCTGTGTTTTGAGCAAGTCCACCATCCTGTACCTCAGTTTCCTTCTCTGTAAAACAGGTATATTAATAGGACCTACCACACAGGGTTGTTTTACAAATTAAGTTAATTTAAATGAAGTAAATAGAACACAGCTTGGCACATAGTATTTGCTTGTCATCATTATAATAAATAGATTGAATTTTTAAAATTTTCTACTTCTCCCAACCAGACACACTGGGTATGCTACTTGACCATTCAAAAGAAAACCAGGAAAGCCTTATAAAATAAATGGAAGCAATGATTAATAACATATTCTACTTATAAGATTTTGAATTCCAGTCTACTCCTAACAAGAGTATCTCACAGAAAAGTACAGAGCTTAATTTAAGAGAGTATATTTTTAGCCCGTCTTATAAATAAGAGAAACAGAGTAGTAAAAACTAATTAAACTTCTTTATCAGTATTTAAATAACTTCTCACTAGGGGCTATAGAAGCTACAGTGTGTCTTCAAATATCCCATAAAACATAGAACAAGAGAATTCATCCAAAAAAGTCAGCAATAGAGCCCCCCAGTTGAACAAATTACTTATTTTAATATATACGCAAATGTTAATCAACTATAATTTTAGTGCCTCATATGCATCAGGTGTCTGACATGTGTTGTATACACAGAAATGAATTTAATTTTGTCTTTCAAACTTGAAAGACGAGAAAACATGGTGAGTTGACATGTAATCACAGAAATAAAAGACAAACAACAACAAAAGAAGATGGGAATGATGTAGAATTTTAAAATAATAAACACCAGGCTAGAAAAATTCAGAGAAAGGAATGCTGAATAATTCCTCAGAAAGGAGGTCTGGTTGGTTTAATTAAGTTTGGGGATTAGGCTTTAAATAATTTGCAAGGATTTCATCAGGTGATACAGTAGGTAGTATTTCAAGATACAGAGACATTATCAACATTGATTTAAGGAAATAGAAGTGGAGAAGGCAATGGCTCCCCACTCCAGTACTCCTGCCTGGAAAATCCCATGGATGGAGGACCCTGGTGGGCTGCAGTCCATGGGGTCGCTACGAGTCGGATATGACTGAGCGACTTTACTTTCACTTTTCACTTTCCTGCATTGGAGAAGGAAATGGCAACCCACTCCAGTGTTCTTGCCTGGAGAACCCCAGGGACGGGGGAGCCTGGTGGGCTGCCGTCTATGGGGTCGCACAGAGTCGGACACGACTGAAGTGACTTAGCAGAAGGATCTAACAGAGATACTGGTGTCACTGGTGATACTGAGGAATTTAGGAAAATGAAGCTGAAAGGATCAGTGCAATATACTTTTGAAAGCTTCACTAGAACTTTATTCCATTGGCAGTAGGGCTACAGAAAATATTCAAGAGAACGATTTTCTAGAGAGAATTTTGGAATATAATTCTGATAACAAAGTGAGGAATGGATTGGAAAAACATACGTGATGGATTGCTCCTGCTAGGTCACTTCAGTCGTGTTCGACTCTGTGCGACCCCATAGACGGCAGCCCACCAGGCTCTGCCGTCCCTGGGATTCTCCAGGCAAGAACACTGGAGTGGGTTGCCATTTCCTTCTCCAATGCATGAAAGGAAAAAGTGAAAGTGAAGTCACTCAGTCGTGTCCGACTGTATCGACCCCATGGACTGCAGCCCACCAGGCTCCTCTGTCTATGCAATTTTCCAGGCAAGAGTACTGGAGTGGGGTGCCATTGCACTATATAAAAAGACACTATATAAACTGTTTAGCTATATTGTTCAATTTAGGTCAAGGTCACAGATGTAGACACAGGACAAAGCAGCATTTGCTGGATGTATTGATGAGTAAGTTAACTCCAGGAGGGACTTCCCTGGTGGTCCAGTGGTTAAGATTTCAATGCAAGGAGCACAGGTTTGCTCTCTGGTTGGGGGAACTAAGATTCCACATACCTTGTGGAGTGGCCAAAAGTAAATGAATTTAAATTTTTTTTAGAAATTAAAAAAAAAAAGTTAAGACAGGAAAGCAGAGACAATCAACACCAGGATGCAGAAGCACAAAGTGAGTCCCTCTAAGGACAAAGGGGGAGAATATTTTCAAGGGAGATCATAGTTAGCAGTGTCACATGCTGCACAGATACTGGGTAGAGTGAAGACCTGGCGTATTGTAATTAACAATTAGGATTTGGATTCTGATTTATCTTTTGATTGACTGCAATTTCTGGAAACATAGTTCATCTTTGTAAAACATCAATTCATTATTTAATTTTACATCAGCCTTGTTCCTCTAGTCATTGAATGATCCTGGGAAAGAGTTTTAACAAACCCAGCAGTCATTGGGAAGGTTATCATTTAATTGACCTCTGCATCCTGATTATCTTCTCCTATTCAGAGTTGGGTTCTAGGATCTCCAACTGCTTATACTATCAGCAGTGGCTGCAGAGTCTATTATGAGAACCAACCGAGAAAGCCAGGAGAAATGGGAGAAGGAAACTGGGTCTCATATTTAGCCAAGTCTTTATTTTTTCATCTGGATCTACAGGGAGCATTAATAGGGCTGTACAATCAAAAAGAATTTTCCTCTTTTCGATGGGAAAACAGCTAAAAATTTTGTAGGATTGTCTACTCCTCATATCAGTTCAGTTCAGTTCAGTTGCTCAGTCATGTCCGACTCTTTGCGACCTCATGAATTGCAGCACGCCAGGCCTCCCTGTCCATCACCAGCTCCCGGAGTTCACTCAGACTCACGTCCATCGAGTCAGTGATGCCATCCAGCCATCTCATCCTCTGTCGTCCCCTTCTCCTCCTGCCCCCAATCCCTCCCAGCATCAGAGTCTTTTCCAATGAGTCAACTCTTACCATGAGGTGGCCAAAGTACTGGAGTTTCAGCTTTAGCATCATTCCTTCCAAAGAAATCCCAGGGCTGATCTCCTTCAGAATGGACTGGTTGAATCTCCTTGCAGTCCAAGGGACTCTCAAGAGTCTTCCCCAAAACCACAGTTCAAAGGCATCAATTCTTCGGCGCTCAGCTTTCTTCACAGTCCAACTCTCACATCCATACATGACCACTGGAAAAACCATAGCCTTGACTAGGTGGATCTTTGTTGGCAAAGTAATGTCTCTGCTTTTCAGTATGCTATGTAAGTTGATCATAACTTTTCTTCCAAGGAGTAAGCGTCTTTTAATTTCATGGCTGCAATCACCATCTGCAGTGATTTTGGAGCCCCCAAAAATAAAGTCTGACACTGTTTCCACTGTTTCCCCATCTATTTCCCATGAAGTGATGAGACCAGATGCCATGATCTTTGTTTACTGAATGCTGAGCTTTAAGCCAACTTTTTCACTCTCCTCTTTTACTTTCATCAAGAGGCTTTTTAGTTCCTCTTCACTTTCTGCCATAAGGGTGGTGTCATCTGCATATCTGAGGTTATTGATATTTCTCCCAGCAATCTTGATTCCAGCTTGTGCTTCTTCCAGCCCAGCGTTTCTCATGATGTACTCTGCATACAAGTTAAATAAGCAGGGTGACAATATACAACCTTGACATACTCCTTTTCCTATTTGGAACCAGTCTGTTGTCCCATGTTCAGTTCTAACTGTTGCTTCCTGACCTGCATACAGGTTTCTCAAGAGGCAGGTCAGGTGGTCTGGTATTCCCATCTCTTTCAGAATTTTCCATATATAGGTTACGCCAAAGTTGGCAAAGACCATTGGTGGCCAAAGTGTCTTTCTGTGCATAGAAAGAAAGAAAGAAAGTGAAGTTACTCAGTTGTGTCCAACGCTATGGGACCCCATGGACTGTAGCCTATGAGGCTCCTCCATCCATGGGATTTTCCAGGCAAGACTACTGGAGTAGGCTGCTATTTCCTTCTCCAGGGGATCTTCCCGACCCAGGGATCAAACCCGGGTCTTCTGCATTGCAGACAGACGCTTTACCATCTGAGCCACCAGGGCTGTTAGTTATTCCATTTTGTCTAAATATTTGGCAAATGTTAAAGTGTCATTGATTCATCTGCTATTGGAAAGGTCTTCTTTGTTCGGATGGAATGTGAAGAAGAAAAATGAATATATGCAGAGTCCTTGTCTCTATTAAGAAGTGAAAATGTATCTCCTTTGTTTCCACAAGGAATAAACGAAAAGATGAAAGGACAGAAAGCAAAGGACAAAAAAGCAAGCAAAGAAAGACCCTACGGGCAGCGGTGTATTGTTGAATTGTTGAATTCACCAGAAATAAAGAAAATCTTGTTTTGTATTATCTAACAATTTCTGAGTCACACTCTCACCATGACCAGTTTCAAACTATCAAGAGTTTAACCACCAGTTCGCAAAGTGTCTCAGCAGTTAATAATTAGGTCGAGTAAGCCATGCAAGCTAGTTTCAGCACTCTGCTGCCTGTGTGTGTGTGTGTGTGTGTGTGTGGCAGGGTGGGATGGGGGCGTGTGCAGGGGCTGTTAGCTCAGCGAATCAGATATATATTTTTTGATAGCATATTTGCCATTGTAAGGAATCGTCTTTGTCTTTTTATCTTCCTTTCTTAAACTGACCTATGCACTGGGAGTAATTACCAACACCTCAGTCATGTTTGTGTTATTTGGTTACCTTCTGAAGTATGCCAGTCCTTCTCTGCTCACCAAGCGGAAGAAAAGGACAAACCTTGAAGGACGAATTTCATGTTCCTTTTCTCCCAAAGCGCCTGTAAATAGAGCCCCTGAATGCTCTGAATAGACGTTGCTTCACAATAAGGCTAAAGCAGACCCTTGTTTATCTGCTGTTTTTAGGCTTCATCAAGGCATTTGTCTTTTCTGGTCAGATATTTGAATTCACTTTAAATTAAGAGAAATGTCATGCAGGCAACCTTAAATAACCTCTCAATTCAAAAGAGAAAAACAGCTGAAAAATTAGGATTAAAAATCAAGCGCATATATAGGTTATTTTTTAATGACAGCCTAGGAATAAATAAAGGACAAGGCAATGGCACCCCACTCCAATACTCTTGCCTGGAAAATCCCATAGATGGAGGAGCCTAGTAGGCTGCAGTCCATGGGGTCACTAAGAGTCGGACATGACTGAGCAACTTCACTTTCACTTTTCACTTGCATGCATTGGAGAAGGAAATGGCAACCCACTCCAGTGTTCTTGCCTGGAGAATCCCAGGGACGGCAGAGCCTGGTGGGCTGCCGTCTATGGGGTCACACAGAGTCGGACACGACTGAAGTGACTTAGCAGCAGCAGGAATAAATAAAAATTAGGATTTTTAAGTTGTAGTTAAAAAATTCCACTGTCAAATGTGAGGATATATGAGTCACAATGATATAAAATTAAAGAGTTTATCATAAACTATAACCAAAATGAGGAGCTGTTATTTTTAAGCTTTGGTTTTTCATGAATTAGTATTTTATCAAAAGCCATGTAAGGAGATGTTGAGTTAAACTTTTCTTTTATTAACATTCATATCACAGACTCTGTTATTAATATATTTTATTAACCGTTAAAGGTTTACTGACTCTGTCAACACTCGGAGAAAAAAAATGACTTTATATAATCATCAGTTACTATAACATTTGGACTTTCAGCAGTAATTCTCTTGCTTTCAAGTTTTGCTGAGCTACAGAAAAAAAGCCCATAATTAAGACACTGTGGTTTTCCTTGTTCAAATCACCACTCAGCTTAATTAAGATACTGCTAGTGTTAATTGATATCCTAAAATATGCTTTTATAACTTTGCTCAGTTTAAGTTTCTACTGATTTATGCATCACACACAATTACTTAAATAGAGATAACATGTTTGGAGAGTAAGTTTCTTAGGAATACAAAGCTGTCATATTCAAACAACCAATGTTTAAGAAGTCATTCATTTTGGCTATTTTGATAGTAATCACAAATGTCTCAGGATATAATGGAGGGATGGGAAAAGACAAGAAAGGAACACACCGGAATTTTCCCGTGTTTCATTTTTAAACTTTGAGAGCCAACTGGACAGATTTGGAGGGAGAAGTAGGGGATTGTGAATTGCAACAAGTAATTGTACTTTTCCTCAGCTTCGTACAGCCTGGATATTCTGGTTCTGGAGCACTTGAAGAGCCAGTTTAAAACAGTCTCTGCTAAGCTCTCATCAAAACATATGTAAACACTTTCTCTGCCACTCACTAATCCTGATGCAAAATAATGTTAAAAAACATCTCCCAAGATGTTGTAATAAATGAAGCTTTGTCACATTATAATAATAAGTATATCGAAGGCTTATTTGCTTTAAAAAGTAAATACTTAAAACAGTTAATCTTGATTAGTTAAAAATTTGTTTCTTTTCTGCTAGTGGATTGCGAGTGTGTGTGCATGGAGTGTATATACAACTTTGAGTTTTCTATAATCTCTTATCTTTTCCAAACAATCCAAATAATGTTAACTTCTCTCTAGTTTGAGAGGTAGGATGATAATCTGATAACACTCTGAAATTCTTATTCTTCAACTCTTCTAAATATCTTGAGCTTCATGTAAAAAAAGCTAAGGAATTAAGATTCTTATCTTTCATAAATGTTCTCAGGTTTGGTGAAATATGACAAGTGATAGATTTGTTATTAAGGTATTCATGCCATTGTCACAACCTCTCTCTTTTCAAATAGTGAGATGTTACTCTGGCAGCTTGGAAATTTACTAAACTCATTACTGAGTGACTGAGAATAGCTCTGATGCATCTGTTAAATATTTCATAAAGACAAGGCAAATAAAGTAGAAATTACCTTGTGGAAAAACAGGATACCCTCAAGCAGTCAGAGGTTCTCACCAATATCCACTTTGAATAATTACTCTTCCTGCCATTATCCAGAATATAAAAATATATTCAAAGTCTCCAAAATGTTTACCCTTACTAAAAGCAAAGCCAAAAATCAAAGAGCTTTATTAGTAAGTACTTGATAGTTTCGCAACTCATCGCATGAATTTAAAATACTCTTACCTTTCAGTTCAGCCAACATACTATTCTATATCAAATATCTTCTACAACACAAAATATTTAGAACCTTCTGCAGTGTGCAGTTATTTTTATACCAGAATAAGTTTTCAGGGACAAAGTGTTCATTTTTCAGCTGCACATGGTGTCTATCATACAAGCTCTCCTTACTTGGCATAGTTTAAAAAATAAAGATTCTTAAGGCACCTTCATTGTTTTTCTTTTGTAAGGTTTCTTTTCTCATCATTGTTGGGACATCTTGTTGATCCCTCCTCCTCTCTTTCTTTCTCCCTCTCCCATGCCTTGTATAATACACACACACACACACATCACACACACAATTCTTAGATCCCTGTAGAACCTGGATCCTTTCCTTTCCTGTGATAATTTTAGGGTTATTCTCGTTTGACTTGATCCTCTACACAGTTAAATGGTTCATGTCTCCTAAACTCTTGTCCAATACCCTTTGCAATTGTCTTTGATTCTGGTCACGTTCTTATGTATTTCCTTGTTGTCCTGATGTGAACATTGCATTTCTGAAAGTACATTCGGCATCATTTAGTGACTGAAATATAGTAATTTTCAACAAATGTTACTGATCCTGTTACTATTATTACTACATTTTCTTCCCAACCAACTGATTTTCACTCCTTTGGCTTTTTGCCTTTACTTTAATATCCAAACTATCCCTAATTCCTTATCTTTTGGATTCTTCCCAGCTATTTCAAAGGAAATCTAAAACTTCCCACCTTCCCAACACACAAACACTCACACACATGTTCACAAACACACATGTACATATAAACATCTGGTCCATAATATTCTATCCTCTTACTATACTTAAGTCAGTTTGAGAATTTCCTGTCCAACTATATTATGACCTTAATTGAATCAATCACATGACTATAATTCAATATGTTGTTGTAGTTCAGTCGCTAAGTTGTGTCTTACTATTTGCAAACCCATGGACCACAGCATGCCAGGCTCCTCTGTCCTCCACCATCTCCTGGATATGCTCAAATTCATGTCCATTTCGTGAGCGATGCTATCTATCCATCTCATCCTCTGCCAACCCCTTCTCCTTTTGTCTTCAATCTTTCCCATCGTCAGGGTCTTTTCCAC
The DNA here is from genome assembly GCF_002263795.3 of Bos taurus. Taxonomy (NCBI): domain Eukaryota; kingdom Metazoa; phylum Chordata; class Mammalia; order Artiodactyla; family Bovidae; genus Bos; species Bos taurus. The sequence continues at coordinate 21,953,686 of NC_037350.1, read as the reverse complement.
AGAGTCAACTCTTTGCATTAGGTGGCCAAAGTATTGGAGCTTCAGCTTCAGCATCAGTCCTTCCAGTGAATATGCAGGGTTAATTTCTTTTAGGATTGACTGGTTTGATCTCCTTGCAGTCCAAAAGACTCTCAGAAGTCTTCTCCAGCACCATAATTCCAAAGCATCAGTTACGCTGTTGTTCAGTTTCTCAGTCATGTCCAGCTCTTTGTGATCCCATGGACTGCAGCATGCCAGCCTTCCCTGTCCTTCACCATTTCCCAGAGCTTGCTCAAATTCATGTCCATTGAGTTGGTGATGCCATACGACCATCTCATCCTCTGTCATCCCTTTCTCCTCCTGCCTTCAACCTTTCCCAACATCAGGGTCTTTTCCAATGAGTCAGCTCTTTGCATGAGGTGTCCAAAGTGTTAGAGCTTCAGCTTCAGCATCAGTCCTTCCAATGAATATTTGGAGTTTATTTCCTTTAGGATTAACTGGCTTGATCTCCTTGCAGTCCAAGGGACTCTCAAGAGTCTTCTCCAACACTACAGTTCAAAAGCATCAGTTCTTAGTTCATCAGTGCTTAGTCTTCTTTATGGTTCAAATCCCACATCAGTTATGTTACAGAATTATTTTAAAAAGTAATGAAAGCAGATTTCAAGAAAGTTAAAATCACACTAAATGCAGGAGAAAAAAAGCAAGAAGAAAGTCAATTAACTTCAAGATGACCCATTGCAAAGCCTTCTTTGCATCTACTGCTCTGTTCTGGATTCATAAACATGATTTTTAAAAATCAAAATGCTCAAAGACTTGGAAGATTCACTGTAATTTTGGGGAAAAGTTCTCAATGTGATTTACAAATTGATTAAATAACCTCCTGGCAACACTAACAGAATACTACAGGGGCAGGTGGAAAATTTCGTGTTATATAGGCCAATTTATTTCTTTTAGGGATGCTACTGAAAATATATCTTTTAAAGGTATATTTTTCTTTCCAAAATTAAAAGAAAAGTAAACGTAGATTTGTACCATTAGCTAATTCATGCTGTGTGTATTAGTTGCTAAGTTGTGTCCAACTCTTTGCGACTCCATGAACTGTAGCCTGCCAGGCTCCTCTGTCCATCTAATTCTCCAAGCAAGAATACTGGACTGGCTTGCCAATCCCTTCTCCAGGGGATTTTCCAGAACCAGGGATTGGACCCAGGTCTCCTGCAATGCAGGAAAATTCCTTACCATCCGAGCCACCAGGGATGCCCCAATTTATGCTGCTGCTGCTGCTGCTGCTGCTAAGTCGCTTCAGTCATGTCCGACTCTGTGCGACCCCATAGACGGCCTCCTACCAGGATCCTCTGTCCCTGGGATTCTCCAGGCAAGAACACTGCTAGGACTGTCTAAAACTATTTGTCCCAGTGGAACTTTCTGAGATGAAAAAAATGTTCCTTATTTGCACTGCCCAGTTGTTTGTCACTAGTTATTGAACCTTGAAATGCGGTTAGTGTGATTGACAAAGTAGACTTGATTTTATTTAATTTTAATTAAATTACATTTAAATAGCCCTATGGGCTCTGCAGGGCTTCCCTGGTGGCTCAGATGGTAAAGAATCTCCTGCTTGCAACTCGGGAGACATGGGTTCAATCCCTGGGTCAGAAAGATCCTCTGGAGAAGGGAAAGGCTATCCACTCCAGTATTCTTGCCTGGAGAATTCAGTGGACAGAAGTGCCTGATAGGCTAGACCCCACGCTGTAACAAAGAGTCAGACACGACTGAGTGACTAACACTTTCACACTATGTGCTCTGGGCTACAGGACTAGATGTCTCTGAAGCTTCAATTGTGTATTTTGAGCATTGGAGCTTTTGAAGATAAACTGATTCTAAGCTTTTTGTGATGAATTAATGCAGTTAATGAAGACAATGAAATGTGTTCAGCGAATCTGAGAAACTTAGTCAGAATGTACTTGAAACTAAGCTTTTGACACTGGAATATTTTAAAATTCAAGGCAGATATGTTTACTTTGGGTGAGAAGGTGACATTCAGGGTAGCAAACTGTTTAAACAGACGAAATATTGTACATGTATCTTAAACCTCTCTTCCACTAACAAAGTTAGTTGCACAAGTAGGAACGCAATGTCCAATAAAGTGGCCATAAGCCACGTGTCCCTCTTGTACACACCTAAAATAAATATATGTCAAAGATCTTATTTAATTCACTAATTGAATGGGGAAATTAGACAGATATTACAACTGATTCAATGGAGAATCCAAACATATACCTTTATTGACCAAAAATATTGAAATGAACTAGCAAATGGATATAAAACTGGCTTTTACATGGGAAAGTGTTGTTCTGTCACTAAATAAAATCTGTTTGCATTGCTATCAACTTGTTATTACTTAGACTTCGATTTAATCTCTATAAAGTTGTACAAAGAAGACAGTCCTGAATATGCTACAGGGTCATATAATTTTCGGAAGCTCTCACATCCTGCTGAAAGGATATCCAGTAATCCTCTTTGTTTGTTTTGGTCTTACATTCCCCTTTAAATATAGGAGACTTCAGTTAGAAATAATTTCATTCATATGTCTGGATGTTAGTCTTCTCTTATAAACTGGACCAGCAAACAGACTAGCCAGTGAAAATGACAGTGATTATATCTCTGAGAACATTTCTATGAACATGTCTTAAATCCATAGGTAGAATGTAGGACAAGAAAGAAATAATACAGAAGTCAGTCAGTTAGTTAGTTAGTATTAGTTGCTCAGTAATGTCCGACTATTTGCAACCCCATGGACTGTAGCTCACCAAGCTCCTCTGTCCATGGGATTCTCCAGGCAAGAATACTTGAGTGGGTTGCCATTTCCTTCTCCAAATATGGAAGTAAATGGGCTTAAATCTTGCATTTTCAGAGGATGTTTTCTTATTTATTAAACTTGTCAGCTCTGTGTAAGGGCTTGTGAGATACAGAGAAGCACTAGCAAATAGCCCTGCTTTAAGCCAGTTCTATTCTTATTTGCCATATAATATATATTTGAAAATTAATGCAAGGTCTTAATGCTAAATTGGAGACTGAGGCAAAAAATGTTTTAAAAGCTGAGGAACAGGAATAATTAAGTGGTTTATTGTGCATTGGAAAGGCTTCTCAGAGGAGAGAGAGCCTGAATGCAATACAAAGCAAGGATCAAAGTTTACAAATATTAAGGGCTGGAAGGTGAGGCTTTCACTCTTAATTAGGAAAAAAAAAAAACCCCCAAAACTCTAGTTTGCCAGTGTTCTTCTTAAAGCTTTAAGTCTTAAACCTAAAATAATTTTATTCTGGACTTAATATATTCAGTTTTTCTCTAAAGAGTTAATCTATTTGGATAGACAACATTTCTCATCAGTTCAGTTCACTTCAGTTGCTCAATTACGTCCAACTTTTCACGATCCCATGAATCACAGGACGCCAGGCCTCCCTGTCCATCACCAACTCCCAGAGTTCACTCAAACTCATGTCCATCGAGTTGGTGATGCCATCCAGCCATCTCATCCTCTGTCATCCCCTTCTTCTCCTGCCCCCAATCCCTCCCAGCATCAGGGTCTTTTCCAATGAGTCAACTCTTCCCATCAGGTGGCCAAAGTACTGGAGTTTCAGCTTCAGCATCAGTTCTTCCAATGAAAACCCAGGACTAATCTCCTTTAGGATGGACTGGTTGGATCTCCTTGCAGTCCAAGGGACTCTCAAGAGTCTTCTCCAACACCACAGTTCAAAAGCATCAATTCTTCAGCTCTCAGCTTTCTTCACAGTCCAACTCTCACATCCATACATGACTACTGGAAAAACCATAGCCTTGACTAGACAGACCTTTGTTGGCAAAGTAATATCTCTGCTTTTGAATATGCTATCTAGGTTGGTCATAACTTTCCTTCCAAGGAGTAAGCGTCTTTTAATTTCATGGCTGCAGTCACCATCTGTAGTGATTTTGGAGCCCAGAAAAATAAAGTCTGACACTGTTTCCACTGTTTCCCCATCTATTTCCCATTAAGTGATGGGACCAGATGCCATGATCTTCATTTTCTGAATATTGAGCTTTAAGCCAACTTTTTCACTCTCCTCTTTCACTTTCATCAAGAGGCTTTTTAGTTCCTCTTCACTTTCTGCCATAAGGGTGGTGTCATCTGCATATCTGAGGTTATTGATATTTCTCCTGGCAATCTTGATTCCAGCTTGTGTTTCTTCCAGCCCAGTGTTTCTCATGATGTACTCTGCATATAAGTTAAATAAGCAGGGTGACAATATACAGCCTCGATGTACTCCTTTTCCTATTTGGAACCAGTCTGTTGTTCCATGTCCAGTTCTAACTGTTGCTTCTTGACCTGTATAGACGTTTCTCAAGAGTCAGGTCAGGTGGTCTGGTATTCCCATCTCTTTCAGAATTTTCCACAGTTTATTGTGATCCACACAGTCAAAGGCTTTGGCATAGTCAATAAAGCAGAAATAGATGTTTTTCTGGAACTCTCTTGCTTTTTCCATGATCCAGCAGATGCTGGCAATTTGATCTCTGGTTCCTCTGCCTTTTCTAAAACCAGCTTGAACATTGGGAAGTTCACGGTTCATGTACTGCTGAAGCCTGGCTTGGATAATTTTGAGCATTACTTTACTAGTGTGTGGGATGAGTGCAACTGTGCAGTAGTCTGAGCATTCTTTGGCATTGCCTTTCTTTTGGATTGTAATGAAAACGGACCTTTTCCAGTCCTGTGGCCACTGCTGAGTTTTCCAAATTTGCTGGCATATTGAGTGCAGCACTTTCACAGCATCATCTTTCAGGATTTGAAAGAGCTCAACTAGAATTCCATCACCTCCACTAACTTTGTTCATAGTGATGCTTTCTAAGGCCCACTTGACTTCACATTCCAGAATGTCTGGCTCTAGGTGAGTGATCACACCATTGTGATTATCTGGGTCGTGAAGATCTTTTTTGTACAGTTCTTCTGTATGTTCTTGCTACCTCTTCTTAATATCTTCTGCCTCTGTTAGGTCCATACCATTTCTGTCCTTTATCGAGCACATCTTTGCATGAAATGTTCCCTTGGTATCTCTAGTTTTCTTGAAGAGATCTCTAGTCTTTCCCATTCTGTTGTTTTCCTCTATTTCTTTGCATTGATCGCTAAAGAAGGCTTTCTTATCTCTTCTTGCTATTCTTTGGAACTCTGCATTCAGATGCTTATATCTTTCCTTTTCTCCTTTGCTTTTCATTTCTCTTCTCTTCTTTTCACAGATATTTGTAAGGCCTCCTCAGACAGCCATTTTGCTTTTTTGCATCCCCATTTCTTTTCTATGGGGGTGATCTTGATCCCTGTCTTCTGTACAATGTCATGAACCTCTGTCCATAGGTCATCAGGCACTTTATCAGATCTAGTCCCTTAAATCTATTTCTCACTTCCACTATATAGTCATAAGGGATTTGATTTAGGTCATACGTGAATGGTCTAGTGGTTTTCCCCACTTTCCTCAATTTAAGTCTGAATTTGGCAATAAGGAGTTCATGATCTGAGCCATAGTCAGCTCTCAGTCTTGTTTTTGTTGACTGTATTGAGCTTCTCCATCTTTGGCTGCAAAGAATATAATCAATCTGATTTCAGTGTTGACCATCTGGTGATGTCCATGTGTAGAGTTTTCTCTTGTGTTTTTGGAAGAGAGTGTTTGTTCTCTTGGCAAAACTCTATTAGCCTTTGCCCTGTTTCATTCTGTATTCCAAGGCCAAATTTGCCTGTTACTCCAGGTGTTTCTTGACTTCCTACTTTTGCATTCCAGTCCCCTATAATGAAAAGGACATCTTTTTTGGGTGTTAGTTCTAAAAGGTCTTGTAGGTCTTCATAGAACCATTCAACTTCAACTTCTTCAGCATTACTGGTTGGGGCATAGGCTTGGATTACCATGATATTGGCAATGAACAGAGATCATTCTGTCATTTTTGAGATTGCTTTCAAGTACTGTATTCCAGACTCTTCTGTTGACCACGATGGCTACTCCATTTCTTCTAAGGTTTTCGTGCCCACAGTAGTAGAGATAATGGTCATCTGAGTTAAATTCACCCATTCCAGTCCATTTTAGTTCACTGATTCCTAGAATGTTGATGTTCACTCTTGCCATCTCCTGTTTGACCACTTCCAATTTGCCTTGATTCATGGACCTGACATTCCAGGTTCCTAGGCAATATTGCTCTTTACAGTGTCAGACCTTGCTTCTATCACCAGTCACATCCACAGCTGGGTATTCTTTTTGCTTTGGCTCCATCCCTTCATTCTTTCTGGAGTTATTTCTCCACTGATCTCCAGTAGCATATTGGGCACCTACCGACCCAGGGAGTTCCCCTTTTCAGTATCCTATTATTTTGCCTTTTCATATTGTTCATGGGGTTCTCAAGGCAAGAATACTGAAGTGGTTTGCCATTCCATTCTCCAGTGGACCACATTCTGTCAGACCTCTCCACCATGACACTCCCATCTTGGGTGGCCCCAATTGGCATGGCTTTGTTTCATTGACTTAGACAAGGCTGTGGTCCATGTGATCAGATTGGCTAGTTTTGTGTGATTATGGTTTCAGTGTGTCTGCCCTCTGATGCCCTCTCACAACACGTACCGTCTTACTTGGGTTTCTCTTACCTTGGATGTGGGGTATCTCTTCACGGCTGCTCCAGCAAAGTGCAGCTGCTGCTCCTTACCTTGGACGAGGGGTATCTCCTCACAGCTGCTCCTCCTGACATTGGACGTGGAGTAGCTCCTCTCAGCCCTCCTGCATAACAATAAGTAAATACAATAGGAAGATTGAGAAGGGATAAAGTATTGCATATGCATTTATTAAAATACAAGTAGACAAATATTAATATAATTTTAATGTTTAATTAATTAGGAAATCTTTAAAAATTTTCTAAGATATAGGTGTTGGTGAAAAAATAAACAAGCCTGTCAACAGAAGACCCCCCCTCTACCAATATAGAAGAGAGAGAAAGTGATTTAATATTGAGTAAGCATTATTGGATCTACACGCATGTGAGTCAGCATTACGGTGACTACAGAATCTGGACAGAAGTTCACACATATTCCTGAGCAAAGTAGAAGAAAGAATAATGAAATTTCTCTTACCTTCATGAGCAACAAATATTTTGTGACTGTCTCCTGAACTACATCTTGTGAGAAAGTTAATTTCAGAGATATGTGTTTGCACTGTTAAGTGAACAGGCTGGATCGCTTACCGAGACTGTTGCACTTTCAGAGAGATATCTTGCATTCTGAAGATAATAAGATGGAGAGGTAGTTGCCTCAATCCTTTAAAAAAATGTTCTTATATTCGCTTCACATATGAGGATGTCTGATACATCTAAGGCACTCTTCTCTAAACCTTCTGCTCCTCCATCTTCATATTCTTGAATTTACTTTGTGTTCAAATAATTGTTTTTGAATTTTTCCACTGACCAGTAGGAAGTACCATAAAGTGAGGTAGTTTTATAACTCATACTAAGGAAAACCTTTATGATCTCAGGCGGCCTTGGCCTGCAACAGCTTGGAGGAGGGGGAGGCTTGGGTCACATTGGCAAAAGCACCAGATCCTAGCCATTAGACCAGTGGTCAGTGACAAGGGTCCTGGCCCTTCAGCTTTGCAGAGAAGAATTCCCACAGAGATGGAAAGTGGTGAAACTAGTACAGTGTTTAATAAGAAGAAAAAATAGTACAGTCCATGTGGACAGACACACAGGCAGACTCAGACAGAGAGAGAGAGAGAGAGAGAGAGAGAGAGAGAGAGTCGCTGAGTCGCACTGTCTTGGCAGTGTGAATTACTTTTATGGGGCATTTCTCGCAGGTTTCCTTTGGCCAGTCACTTCGATTTGCTTGGTTCATAGTTCATATCTGGTATATAACAATTTCCTTCCATGTGTGTTTACATATCTCTTGGCCAAGATGGATTTCACCGAAACGGCATACGGATAGAGAACATCCCTTGGCATAACTCCCCTTTTGACCTCTAAGGAGACCTTTCTGCACATGTGTGGTCTGGGCTGTCTCCACATAAGAAATATGTGGCCTGGGCAAGGCCCAGCCTTCTCCCTTAATTGTTCTGCTATTACTGTCCTGGAGTTTCAGTCCATAGGAAATGAATCTCCAGTCGCTTTACCCTTGGTGGGGAGGGCATCTACCTCCTATCTCAGTCACAAGGAAGAAAGTAGCTCAAGGGTCTCTACCATCGTATCAGAAGTGAGGGTTAAATCAGGAAGGCAGAATGTAGAAGAAAGCCAACCAGACCCCCATCTGTGCCTAAAACTATAATATTCTCAATATCTGCACCAACTGACATAATCCCAGCTTCCAGGAGTAAGATTTTTTTAAATGGCTTCAGGGCAGTGCTCCAGCACTAGAGAAAGAAAGACTTATCTGTTGAAATTATAGCACAAGGAAATCTGATAGAGAAATAGGTGATTTGTTTGAGAAAGAGAAGAAGGTAGGTACCCAAAAGCCATACCAGAAAGAAGCAGACTTTAAACCACGCTAGAAATCAGAGAACTGCAGGGACCACTGTTACCAGGACTGGGTCATGAGTTCAGACATGGGCTTCTGAGGATACTGACATAACCAGAGCCTGTCTGTCAGGTTGTCAGGAACCATCATGGCACTGCATCTGGAGCTGGAAAGGGGAGCATATTTAGATGCCAGGGACTGTGAACAGTCAGAAGGGGACAAAGTTAATAGGGATGAGCACAGCAGTATAGTGGGGTGACAAAAAGCCTGATTCAGTTCCAGCTGTCCAAAATTTTTCTATTTATTTGCACTCATTCCTAATCAATCCCAAGAACTTTCTCTGCTCAAACACGCTTCCATTTTAATGTATAAGTGACATTATTTTTTCTGATCAAATGAGCTTTGTTTGTCTCTCCACATTCCAATTTGCTGCCAATTAATTTCTATTTGTAGACATCCCACATCTTGCTAACTGGCTGTCATACCCCCCAAAAATCAAGGCTGGTGATCCACTATGTATTGATCACCCACTGTCAACAGTGTTCTCAGTTACATTATGAAACAATTATTTTAACAGCTATTTATTTCCTAAAAGCAAGCAATATGAAATATTTTTCGTTGGGCATGAAAATGACAGCGTTTGGGGCAGCTTTTATTTGGTGCTGTAATTTGCCTATGGCCACATCAATTAAAAAAGAAAAGTGATTCAGACTGTGTTCTTATATTAAAGAATATTATCTAGAGAGGAATGGCAATTGCATTTTTCTTTTTTTTTAAATTTAAGTTTATTTATTTTAATTGGAGGCTCATTACTTTACAATATTGTATTGGTTTTGCCATACATCAACATGAATCTGCCACAGGTGTACATGTGTTCTCCATCCTGAACCCCCCTCCCACCTCCCTCCCCGTACCATCCCTCTGGTTCATCCCAGTGCACCAGCCCCGAGCATCCTGTATCCTGCATCGAACCTGGACTGGAGATTCATATCTTATATATTATACATGTTTCAATGCCACTCTCCCAAATCATCCTACCCTCTCCCTCTCCCACAGAGTCCAAAAGACTGTTCTATATATCTGTGTCTCTTTTGTTCTCTCGCATACAGGGTTATCGTTAAACTTCTTCCTTACCACATCCTAGTGTCCTAGAATGAAGTGCTTCTGATAGCAGTTTTATAGGAAAGGATTATTTTTGCTCATTTTGATACTATCAGTTCAGTTCAGTTCAGTCTCTCAGTCGTGTCCGACTCTTTGCGACCCCATGAATCACAGCACGCCAGGCCTCCCTGTCCATCACCAACTCTCGGAGTTCACTCAGACTCACGTCCATCGAGTCAGTGATGCCATCCAGCCATCTCATCCTCTGTCGTCCCCTTCTCCTCCTGCCCCCAATCCCTCCCAGCACCAGAGTCTTTTCCAATGAGTCAACTCTTAGCATGAGGTGTCCAAAGTACCGGAGTTTCAGCTTTAGCATCATTCCTTCCAAAGAAATCCCAGGGTTGATCTCCTTCAGAATGGACTGGTTGGATCTCCTTGCAGTCCAAGGGACTCTCAAGAGTCTTCTCCAACACCACAGTTCAAAAGCATCAATTCTTCGGCGCTCAGCCTTCTTCACAGTCCAACTCTCACATCCATACAAGACCACAGGAAAAACCATAGCCTTGACTAGACAGACCTTTGTTGACAAAGTAATGTCTCTGCTTTTGAATATGCTATCTAGGTTGGACATAACTTTCCTTCCAAGGAGTAAGCGTCTTTTAATTTCATGGCTGCAGTCACCATCTGTAGTGATTTTGGAGCCCCAAAAAATAAAGTCTGACACTCTTTCCACCGCTTCCCTATCTATTTCCCATGAAGTGATAGGACCAGATGCCATGATCTTCGTTTTCGGAATGTTGAGCTTTAAGCCAACTTTTTCACTCACAACTTTCACTTTCATCAAGAGTCTTTTTAGTTCCTCTTCACTTTCTGCCATAGGTGCCCAATATGCTACTGGAGATCAGTGGAGAAATAACTCCAGAAAGAATGAAGGGATGGAGCCAAGGCAAAAACAATACCCAGCTGTGGATGTGACTGGTGATAGAAGCAAGATCCGATGCTGTAAACAGCAATATTGCATAGGAACCTGGAATGTCAGGTCCATGAATCAAGGCAAATTGGAAGTGGTAAACAAGAGATGGCAAGAGTGAATGTTGATATTCTAGGAATCAGCAAACTCAAATGTACTGGAATGGGTGAATTTAACTCAGATGACCATTATATCTACTACTGCGGATAGGAATCCCTCAGAAGAAATGGAGTAGCCAACATGGTTAACAAAAGAGTCTGTAATGCAGTACTTGGATGCAATCTCAAAAACGACAGAATGATCTCTTTTCGTTTCCAAGGCAAACCATTCAATATCACAGTAATCCAAGCCTATGCCCCAACCAGTAACGCTGAAGAAGCTGAAGTTGAACGGTTCTATGAAGATCTACAAGACCTTTTAGAACTAACACCCAAAATAGATGTCCTTTTCATTATAGGGGACTGGAATGCAAAAGTAGGAAGTCCAGAAATACCTGGAGTAACAGGCAAATTTGGCCTTGGAATATGGAATGAAGCAGAGCAAAGACTAATAGAGTTTTGCCAAGAAAAAGCACTGGTCATAGCAAACACCCTCTTCCAACAACACAAGAGAAGACTCTATACATGGACATCACCAGATGGTCAACACCGAAATCAGATTGATTATGTTCTTTGCAGCCAAAGATGGAGAAGCTCTATACAGTCAACAAAAACAAGACTGAGAGCTGACTGTGGCTCAGATCATGAACTCCTTATTGCCAAATTCAGACTTAAATTGAAGAAAGTAGGGAAAACCACTAGACCACTCAGGTATGACCCAAATCAAATCCCTTATGATTATATAGTGGAAGTGAGAAATAGATTTAAGGGCCTAGATCTGATAGATAGAGTGCCTGATGAACTATGGAATGAGGTTCATGACATTGTACAGGAGACAGGGATCAAGACCATCCCCATGGAAAAGAAATGCAAAAAAGCAAAATGGATGTCTGGGGAGGCCATACAAATAGCTGTGAAAAGAACAGAAGCGAAAAGCAAAGGAGAAAAGGAAAGATATAAGCATCTGAATGCAGAGTTCCAAAGAATAGCAAGAAGAGATAGAAAGCCTTCCTCAGCGATCAATGCAAAGAAATAGAAGAAAACAACAGAATGGGAAAGACTAGAGATCTCTTCAAGAAAACTAGAGATACCAAGGGAACATTTCATGCAAAGATGTGCTCGATAAAGGACAGAAATAGTATGGACCTAACAGAAGCAGAAGATATTAAGAAGAGGTGGCAAGAATACACAGAAGAACTGTACAAAAAAGATCTTCACGACCCAGATAATCATGATGGTGTGATCACTGACCTAGAGCCAGACATCCTGGAATATGAAGTCAAGTGGGCCTTAGAAAGCATCACTATGAACAAAGCTAGTGGAGGTGATGGAATTCCAGTTCAGCTCTTTCAAATCCTGAAAGATGATGCTGTGAAAGTGCTGCACTCAATATGCCAGCAAATTTGGAAAACACAGCAGTTGCCACGGAACTGGAAAAGGTCAGTTTTCATTCCAATTCCAAAGAAAGGCAATGCCAAAGAATGCTCAGACTACCGCACAATTGCACTCATCTCACATGCTAGTAAAGTAATGCTCAAAATTCTCCAAGCCAAGCTTCAGCAATACGTGAACCGTGAACTTCCCAATGTTCAAGCTGGTTTTAGAAAAGGCAGAGGAACCAGAGATCAAATTGCCAACATCTGCTGGATCATGGAAAAAGCAAGAAAGTTCTAGAAAAACTTCTATTTCTGCTTTATTGACTATGCCAAAGCCTTTGACTGTGTGGATCACAATAAACTGTGGAAAATTCTGAAAGAGATGGGAATACCAGACCACCTGACCTGCCTCTTGAGAAATCTGTATGCAGGTCAGGAAGCAACAGTTAGAACTGGACATGGAACAACAGACTGCTTCCAAATAGGAAAAGGAGTACGTCAAGGCTGTATATTGTCACCCTGCTTATTTAACTTATATGCAGAGTACATCATGAGAAATGCTGGACTGGAAGAAACACAAGCTGGAATCAAGATTGCCAGGAGAAATATCAATAACCTCATATATGCAGATGACACCACCCTTATGGCAGAAAGTGAAGAGGAACTAAAAAGCCTCTTGATGAAAGTGAAAGAGGAGAGTGAAAAAGTTGGCTTAAAGCTCAACATTCAGAAAACGAAGATCATGGCATCCTGTCCCATCACTTCATGGGAAATAGATGGGGAAACAGTGGAAAGAGTGTCAGACTTTATTTTTCTGGGCTCCAAAATCACTGCAGATGGTGACTGCAGCCATGAAATTAAAAGATACCTACTCCTTGGAAGGAAAGTTATGTCCAACCTAGATAGCATATTCAAAAGCAGAGACATTACTTTGCCAACAAAGGTCCGTCTAGTCAAGGCTGTGGTTTTTCCTGTGGTCATATATGGATGTGAGAGTTGGACTGTGAAGAAGGCTGAGCGCCGAAGAATTGATGCTTTTGAACTGTGGTGTTGGAGAAGACTCTTGAGAGTCCCTTGGACTGCAAGGAGATCCAACCAGTCCATTCTGAAGGGGATCAGTCCTGGGATTTCTTTGGAAGGAATGATGCTGAAGCTGAAACTCCAGTACTTTGGCCACCTGATGCGAAGAGTTGACTCATTGGAAAAGACTCTGATGCTGGGAGGTATTGGGGGCAGGAGGAGAAGGGGACAACAGAGGATGAGATGGCTGGATGGCATCACTGACTCGATGGATGTGAGTCTGAGTGAACTCCGGGAATTGGTGATGGACAGGGAGGCCTGGCGTGCTGAGATTCATGGGGTCGCAAAGAGTCGGACACGACTGAGTGACTGCACTGAACTGAACTGAAAGGAGTCACTAGTGGTAAAGAAACCACTTGCCAATGCAGGAGACACAAGAGACATAGGTCTGATCTCTGTTTTGGGAAGATCCTCTGGACGATGAAATAGCACCCCACTCCAGTATTCTTGCCTGGAAAATTCCAGGGGCAGAGGAGCTTGGTGGGCTATTGTCCATGGGGTCACAGGGTTGGACAAGATCGAGCAACTGAGCATAATAACAGAAAAAGAAAAAAAAAGAATAAGAACTACAGAACATAAATAATGAATATAAAGTTACAGCAAAGAAGCTCTCCTTATCCCAATTTGATATCCATAAGCGATGCAAAAATTTTTCTTTTTTCTCTTAGAGTAAAAGTAACAAAGATCAAATTATGATGGGCCAGTCACTGAAATGCTTGCATACCAACAATGGGATAGGGATTTCAACTAATCAAAACAAGACAGTCTAGGTGTTATGGAATGAATCAAGTACTGCTGATCACTGCTTACAAAATCAGTACTCACATGTGTGTTAGAAAGTAAAGATGGCTTTAACCAGAATGCCAGCAACCTGGGAAGGTGGTGGACTCAGTGTTCCCTAAAAACCACCTCCAAAGATTCTGCTGGGCCATGAAAGCTTTTAAAGGAAACAAGGAAGTAATCTCAGTCAATCATTGAGATAGGAAGTCAGAGTCATCGCCCTTCCCCACTGTGTGCAGGCTTGTGTGCAGGCTTATCAACTCCTCCTGGTCTTCCTCTTGTTGTTATGTTGTTCACACAGTTTGGGAGATTACTGAAGGGGAAGCTAAGGAAGAGATCCGGTCATCTGTTCATTACTTACTCTTCATTTCTACTTCTTTGATCTACAGAAGAACTGATAAATTAGGCAAGGTATTGTGGGCTTCCCAGGGGTGGCGCTAGTGGTAAAGAACTCCCCTGCCAATGCAAGAGATGTAAAGAGACATGAGTTCGATCCCTAGGTTGGGAAAATCCTCTGGAGTAGGAGATGGCAACCCACTTCAGTATTCTCACCTGGAAAATTTCATGGACAGAGGAGTTTGGTGTGCTACAGTCCATAGGGTTGCAAAGACTCAGACACGACTCAGCAGCAGGCATGGCACAGCATGTGTGGTTAAAAAATTTAAAAAGTGTGCTTGGGCCAGTGATGAGTAGAACATGATGGTGCCTGGTTTAAAAGTCAGTTACCATATAATTTTGCTAAAGTGACAAGAAAAGGGGCTTCCTGTTGAGGGTGGGTTTCCTGCAGAGAGCTGTTTACATAGGGAATATTAGTGAATCAATTGCAAACAAAAAATCAGTAGCAAACAAAAACAATAATATAAACAAGTAAATATGCCAAAATTATCTTACATGGAATATGTCTAAAACACATTTTTTTAAAACCCTCTTCTTGTCTGCCATATAGAAAGAAAAGCATTTCCTACTTGAGTATAAGTTGTAGAATCTTATATAGCGAGAAAAAGAGATTGATCCCATGTTAATTGCTCAGTGACTGGCACAAATCAATCAGAAAAGAGCTATAGAGCATCCCAAGGCCCTTAACTCTCCGATATAGGTGATAGGGATATAGTCCTCAATCTCACATTTATAACTTGGCAGAAGAAGCTGAGAGACATATAAAAAATTTAGGTATGCCATTATATAATCACTTGTTAAACTGAGTTTAGTTCAGAAAAGAAAATTATTATGAGGGGAAAAGGGGGTTGTGATTTTATCAAAAGAAACTGTGATATCAGGAAGACCGAGGGACTTCTCTGGGGGTCCAGTGGAATTGGTTAGGACTCTGCGCTTCCACTGACAAGCTCATAGGTTCAATACCTGGTTGAGGAACTAAGATTCCTCATACAATGCAGTGCAGCCAAAAAAAAAAAATGAAAGACTGTGTTGAATTTTGAAGAAAGGGTACATTCTACACGGTAATGAATTAAAGAGTCCAGGCAATTGCAAAAGTACTGAAAAGGCAAAAACAAAGGCATAGAAGGGGAATAGAAATGGGTTGTATATGTGATGTGAAGAAAACTAGGATGACTACAGTGAGAATTATGTGTTGAAGGTTAGAATGGATAAATCTCTCTCTATGAAGGATTAAGGGTGGTAGCAATGATAGCCAGACAAAAGCATTTGGTCTCCAAACATGAGTCCTTGGTTAGAATCCTAAGCAGATGGAGGGGTAAAAAAGATTTGAAAATGTAGGTTGTTTCCTTTTTTCTTGACTAGAAACAAGCTGCTTTAAATACATATACATACACACCCAGGCAACACACCCCTCAATTTCTTAGAAAAATTACAGGTTAAGAAGTCATCTAGAAGCTGCCTAAGGTCAAACTGTGAAAAGCAGTACAAATAAAATGCATTACCTTGAAGGAATGTGCCTCTCACCTTCAGAGCAAATGGGCTGTTGCTTCCTGGCCTGCCTGAATTATCTGGTATGTTCTCAAGGTTATTGTAGAATAAAGGAAAAATTGGAGGAGACCAATAAAAACTCACCCTAGGCTACAGAATCTTGGGTGCTTCCCCCTCTGCAAGGAGTGCTACTGACCTCAGGTCTGAGATAACTCTCCTCTTCTCACCTCAATATCTCTATGGGTTCCTTGGACAGCCAGGTGATGGATTAACGGGTTGTCAGATTCTCCTTTAATAACTAGAAGCACAGATGGATTGATTGTCACATTAGTGGCAAGTCCCTGAGAGGAAAGAAGTTGAAATAGAAGCTCTGGGCAATTGCAGCCAAGCGTAAATACCTCACATTGTCAACATGGTATTTTTTCATTTGTTTAGTTGCTTAGATACCAAAAGTAGGAAATAATTATATGAGGTTATTGCATAAAGTTTTACCTTGAAGTCTTAGCTTCCTAATAAATGTATGATATCAGAATTTTAAAGATAGTGAAGCTAGCAGAATCAGCTGTAGAATCCTTTTGTGTTAGGAATAAACATACTAATAATCACATCACCAGAGACCAGCAGCATGTTCAGGCTTTTCTAATTACTTTACAGTTTTAACTTCATTAAGAGCAGGCTCTGATTAAGAATATTTTCCATGTTTTAAAAATGAACACCAGAAATTTTATGAAAAAAGAGCTTCTGAAACTAAAATAATCTTAAGTAGTTTGCCAGGTATTTTTAATATAATATTCTCTTAAAATGTAAAATATAATATAAAACCATGAATATTCATTATCACTACACAGATGACCAGTACTGAATATTAATTTGTGGGCTGACAAAGTCATTGTAACAATCCCTTATGCAAAATATAATTCCCCAACCCCATGGAGTGGTGTTTATGAAAGAAATCAATGCTATTACAATCAAAATGAATTCTAACTGAAGGGCTGATTTGATAATAGAAAGGGTAATATTACAAATGTATTTTCAAATCTATGAACCTCGATGTGTATAGTTCCTTTCAATGACATAGCAAATTTCATTCAGTTACAATGGATGTATAAAAAAAAAAAGATGGAAAAAGTAAAGCTTGCATTGTATCTTAGGCTTTCCATTACAAATTCCATCATGTAAATACAGGCATAACCCCATTTTAGTGAATCTAATGAAATCTTATCTGTCAAAAGAAAAGAAATGGAATTATATTTGAAATGCCCTTTCCCCCTACTCTGCAGCTAGTCCTGTAGTCCTGAAGATGTTTAGGGTCATTTTAATCATGTCCAAAGTCATCTATAACCATCTATAAGATTAACTACAGAGTATTTTAGATAAATTGTGAATTGCCATTTCTGTATAAAGCAAGTCACAAAACTAGGTGACTAATAATTGTAACTGCGAAGTACTTTATAGAAGGTCCAGTATAGTCATTCTAGCCTTAGAACCCTAGCCTATTTTTCTAAAGCACAGAGCTAACTAGGAGTTAGGTATCAAAAATCTCCCCGAATATTTTATTACAATTAAGAGACTTTCTGAGTATAGTATCGCTTTTTGTCTTGATGACCTTAGCAATATAAATAATTTTAGATCCTCATCTTATTGGGACCTCAGATCTGAGATAATTCTCCTCCTCTCCCCTCAACATCTCTATCGCTTCCTTGGACAGACAGGTGATTGATTAACGGGCTGTCAGTTTCTCCTTTAATAAAACTATGTTGTAGTTTTTACATATTTTAATGTATCATTCAATATATTCCCAAATTATATACCATCAGACAGGTTTATATCAGGAAACTTAATATGATAATATCATTTAATCTATATTACTACTCTCTCCTCTAAAATAAGCATTCATCTCATTTTAGAGCTAGGATTTAGTGATCTTTCTGTAGCTGCTGCTGCTGCTAAGTCGCTTTAGTCGTGTCCGACTCTGTGCGACCCCATAGACAGCAGCCCACCAGGCTCCGCCGTCCCTAGGATTCTCCAGGCAAGAACACTGGAGTGGGTTTTCTATGGCTAGACAACTAATAAGAGATGACTTGGATTTACTTGCTATGATTTTCTCACTCTCACAGACCAGGCATATGTTTTTGTCCCATAGTCATTCAGAGAGATTATACAGTGACATGAAACATTTGTTTCTGGAATCTGCAAAGGATAAAGATTGCTCATTAGAAAACTTTTCACAATAGGACTCTGTTGTGTCCATTTCCTCTAAGTTTTGAAGCTACTTGCACAGGTAGAAAATGTGCTTTTGTTTTGTCATCTTAAAATATAAAATAGACTATGAAATAATATATGTATGTATCACTTGTTTATAATACAAATCACACTACATTATTATGTTATTAACTCTTGTTTAAAATAGAATAAAGAATAACTATAATTCCTAAACCCTAGAATACATTTTTATACTAATTAGGCTTATGATATAATAAAAAACATCTAACTTTAATTGATTCTTTAAAGCACACTATATGTGGTATTTAATTATTTTAAAGCATGTTTTAAAATGTTAGACTGCGCTCAGTGTTAAGTCTTTTTTTGTCAGTAGGTAACAACTTATTTGACATTGAATATTCTGAATTATTGGAAAACCTCCAAGTCTGCAATCTGTTCTTCCTTAAAAAGGAAGTAAAGAACAAAATAAAGCAACTTTAAATGTCATTTAATTAATAAAATTTAGCTTTTATAGAATCCTGAGCTTAATTGGATTGCTGGCATTGCTGAGCTCTGATTAAATGCAGTTGGATCAATGTTAACATGCTTAACTATGGGGATCACATCAGAGAGGCTCTGTGGTTGGATGAATTATGCTTCTTGCTTTTTCTGGACTAATTTCTTTCTCCTATATCATTAGATCATGTTTAAAATTAGTTATTCTTTAAGTGACAGAAGATTCCAAACTTGGAAGATTATGTAACAGGAAACCATCATAGCCAATCACTCACTTATGATAAACGACTAACCAGGAAAGACATAGTTTATAGACTCTTAGTTATGATTATGCTTGCCATTTTGGTTTTCTTTCTTTTATTCTTTTTCTATATCTGAAGGAAAAAACTATTGATGTAAGCACTCAATATTGTAACATGACAGGTTTGCTTTGAAGCAGAAAAAATGCCAGAGCCCACAAAGTTGTCTGATGATGGTTAGGAGAAAATACGCTTACCTTCTCTTGAAAGAAGACAAGGTTAGCTCAGAAATGCATTAATTCTTTTTGTTCACTTCAAACAAGACAGCAGCAAAAAGACATTTCCAAAATAACATGCATGGATACTTTGACCCGTTTTTATCCTCATTAGTGATGCTATTTTGTAGTTTTTATATATTTTAATATACCATTCAATATATCCCCAAATTATGTACCATCAAACAGATTTATATTAGGAAATTTATTACGATAATATTATTTAATCTATATTACTACTTTCTCCTCTAAAATAAACATTCA
Organism: Bos taurus; assembly: GCF_002263795.3. Lineage (NCBI taxonomy): Eukaryota > Metazoa > Chordata > Mammalia > Artiodactyla > Bovidae > Bos > Bos taurus. The sequence continues at coordinate 21,934,430 of NC_037350.1, read as the reverse complement.
TCTCATTTTAGAGCTAGGATTTAGTGATCTTTCTATGGCTAGACAACTAATAAGAGATGACATGACTTACTTGCTATGATATTTCTCACTCTCACAGTTCAGGCATATTTTTTTTTTGTCCCATAGTCAGTCAGAGAAATCATACATTGACATGAAGCAAACACTAAGTATCTTTCAATTTTACCAAATTTATGTTTAAGTAATATTGTAAAACATAAATATTTATTCCTATAGACAAGACTGAGGAGGAGTAAGACCAAGCATCTTATTCTTGATAGGTATGTGTATGTATAATTCTGTGGTCAATTTTGTATTTATAGTCACTAATATACATGTGTAACTGCCCTGGTGGCTCAGATGGTAAAGCGTCTGCCTACAGTGTGGGAGACCCAGGTTCAATCCCTGGGTTGGGAAGATCCTCTGGGGAAGGAAATGGCAACCTACTCCAGTACTCTTGCCTAGAAAATCCCATGGACAAAGAAGTGTGGTAGGCTACAGTCCATGTGGTCACAAAGAATCGGACACGACTGAGCAACTTCACTTTCTCTCCAGAGCTGGAATTACATTTTCCTATCTACAATTTTAAGAGTAAAGCATTAGAATCAGAGAAAATGACCTACATCACATAACACCTGATTGACTTGTGCTGTGGCCCCTGTGCTTTTTCTGTTATTCTTGGAGGATGAGGAGTGTACCATATTCCTGGCACCTGAATCAGCATCTGACACATAGAAGGGCCACAGTAAACTTCTAGTGAATGACAGAGAAAACTTTGAAAAAGTGAAAACTTGATTTTTAAAGTTAAAATTTAGAACTCGGGCTCTTTTTCAGATGAAAGCATGCTTTTTAAAGTTATTTTTTTATTACATAACATCTATTTCTCACTCCACTGCCAGGCCATCAGGAGGCAGTGTGTGTGACAGGATTTTAGCTTCCACCTCCTTTGAACACAAGGCATTGTCTTACCCTTTTATTTATAAACAAAGGAAACAATTGCCAGTCAGTTGTTAATCAGAGGCCTCTGCAGCTGGGAGGAAATTAGCCATTACCTCAGTTAAACCAGTTTACATTCATCCTCACTTAGCACAGGACTCTAAAGGTGTGTTTTCCTCCAAGGCAAGAACTTGGCATGATCTTTCGCCTATAGCTAGCAGGAACCAACCAAAATGTGGAAAAAAGGCTGCATCTTTTTTCTTACCAGAGGCTACGGATTAGTGAACTCATTACAGACTCAAGTGTGAGCACCATTAAGCATTGAGACCCTCAAGGAAATAACGTTTTGTGTATTCTGTCTTAATCAGTTTTTCTCTGTTTGCAAACACAATCAAAATTCCCGTAGTGAGGACTATAACTCAGTCACCCTGTTATATATCTAGGACTAGCACAGCAAATAAATATTTATGAGTAAATGTCATCACATGACCTTTCTTAGGAGAAGCAATGGAAACCAAATCCAAAACATGATCCAAATCCAGTTTGAGTTCAGTTTTCATGGGAAGGTTGGTGTCTGTATCTGTTGTTCTTAAATGAATGCTCAACCTCTTCCATCTGAAAAGTGAAGTCATTGCTATTTTTCTAAATATCTCAGATACAAAAGAAAACCAATCACAACAATAACAAAAAACCTTAAAAGAAAAAAAAAAATCAGGTCAAAATTTGCTTTAAACCAAACCCAGTGCTTTAGAATGTGTGTACTTTATCACCTTACCTCTGATTTTCCTGAGCCAGTGTTCAAACTACCACACAATTGCACTCATATCACATGCCAGCAAGGAAATGCTCGAAATCCTTCAAGTTAACCTTCAACAGTACATGAACTGAGAACTTCCAGATGTACAAGCTGGACTTAGAAAAGGCAGAGGAACCAGAGATCCAATTGCCAACATCTGCTGGATCATAGAAAAAGCAAGAGAATTTCAGAAAAACATCTTCTGCTTGACTACACTAAAGCCTTTAACTGTGTGGATCACAACAAACTATGGAAAACTCTTAAAGATGTGGGGATACTAGACCACCTTGTGGTGGTTTAGTCTCTAAGTTGTGTCCAACTCTTGTGACCCCACGGACTGTAGCCCTCTAGGTTCCTCTGTCCATGGGATTCTCCAGGCAAGAATCCTGGAGTGGGTCTCCATTTCTTTCTCCAGGGGATCTTCCCAACCCAGGAATCGAACCCAGGTCTCCTGCATTGCAGGCAGATTGTTTATTGACTGAGCCACAAGGATTAGTGAACTCATTACAGACTCAAGTGTGTAGACTGCCACTAGACTGCCTTATCTGCCTCCTAAGAAACCTGTATGCAGGTCAAGAAGCAGCAGTTAGAACCGGGCATGGAACAACACACTGGTTTCAAATTGGGAAAAGAGTATGTTAAGGCTGTACATTGTCATCCCGCTTATTTAACTTATATGCAGAGTACATCATGTGAAATTCTGGACTAGATGAAGCACAAACTAGAATCAAGATTGCCAGGAGAAATAACCTCAGATATGCAGATGACACCATCTTCTTGGCAGAAAGTGAAGAGGAACTCAAAAGCCTCTTGATGAAGGTGAAAGAGGAGAGTGAAAAAGCTAGCTTAAAACTCATCAATCAAAAAATGAAGATTATGGCATCTGGTCCCATCAGATCAGATCAGATCAGATCAGTCGCTCAGTCGTGTCCGACTCTTTGCGACCCCATGAATCACAGCATGCCAGGCCTCCCTGTCCATCACCAACTCCTGGAGTTCACTCAGACTCACGTCCATCGAGTCAGTGATGCCATCCAGCCATCTCATCCTTTGTTGTCCCCTTCTCCTCCTGCCCCCAGTCCCTCCCAGCATCAGAGTCTTTTCCAATGAGTCAACTCTTCGCATGAGGTGGCCAAAGTACTGGAGTTTCAGCTTTAGTATCATTCCTTCCAAAGAAATCCCAGGGCTGATCTCCTTCAGAATGGACTGGTTGGATCTCCTTGCAGTCCAAGGGACTCTCAAGAGTCTTCTCCAACACCACAGTTCAAAAGCATCAATTCTTCAGTGCTCAGCCTTCTTCACAGTCCAACTGTCACATCCATACATGACCACTGGAAAAACCATAGCCTTGACTAGACGGACCTTTGTTGGCAAAGTAATGTCTCTGCTTTTGAATATGCTGTCTAGGTTGGTCATAACTTTCCTTCCAAGGAGTAAGAATCTTTTAATTTCATGGCTGCAGTCACCATCTGTAGCGATTTTGGAGCCCAGAAAAATAAAGTCTGCCACTGTTTCCCCAGCTATTTCCCATGAAGTGATGGGACCAGATGCCATGATCTTCGTTTTCTGAATGTTGAGCTTTAAGCCAACTTTTTCACTCTCCTTTTTCACTTTCAAAAGAGACTTTTGAGTTCCTCTTCACTTTCTGCCATAAGGGTGGTGTCATCTGCATATCTGAGGTTATTGATATTTCTCCCGGCAATCTTGATTCCAGCTTGTGCTTCTTCCAGTCCAGCGTTTCTCATGATGTACTCTGCACATAAGTTAAATAAACAGGGTGACAATATATAGCCTTGACAAACTCCTTTTCCTATTTGGCACCAGTCTGTTGTTCCATGTCCAGTTCTAACTGTTGCTTCCTGACCTGCACACAGATTTCTCAAGAGGCAGATCAGGTGGTCTGGTATTCCCATGTCTTGAAGAATGTTCCACACTTTATTGTGATCCACACAGTCAAAGGCTTTGGCATAGTCAAGAAAGCAGAAATAGATGTTTTTCTGGAACTCTCTTGCTTTTTCCATAATCCATCAGATGTTGGCAATTTGATCTCTGGTTCATCACTTCATGGCAAGTAGATAGATAAAAAATGGAAACAGTAACAGACTTTATTTTCTTGGGCTCCAAAATCACTGCAGATGGTGACTGCAGCCATGAAATTAAAAGATGTTTGCTCCTTGGAAGAAAGACTATGACCAACCTAGATAGCATATTAAAAAGCAGAGATACCACATTGCTGACAAAGATCAGTGTAGTCAAAGCTACGGTTTTTCCAGCAGTCATGTATGGATATGACAGTTCAACCATAAAGAAGGCTGAGCACTGAAGAATTAATGCTTTTGAGCTGTGGTGTTGGAGAAGACAAGAGTCCCTTGGACTGTAAGGAGATCAAACCAGTCCATCCTAAAGGAAATCAACCCTGAATATTCATTGGAAGGACTGATGCTGAAGCTGAAGCTCCAATACTTTGGCCAGCTGATGTGAAGAGCTGACTCATTAAAGACCTTGATGCTGGGGAAGATTGAGGGCAGAAGGAAAAGGGGGCGACAGAGGATGAGATGGTTGAATGACATCATCTTTTCAATGGACATGAGTTTGAGCAAACTCCAGGAGATAGTGAAAGACAAAGAAGCCCGGTGTGCTGCAGTCCATGGGGTTTCAGAGAGTTGGACATGACTGAACAACTGAACAACAACATGTGTTTTAGGAAACAACTCCAGTGAAAGAGATCTTGCCGGAAGTCAGAAGACACATGTCTAAGGACTAACTTCTACAGTCAACATCCCTGAGATTCCACTTCCCCATCTCTTTGGTTCCCAATCGGCTGTGGAAGGTTCCTATTAAGATAAAAGAATATAAGATGTATTGTACACTCTACAAGGTAGAGAATTGCTGTCCTTGGCACTGTGCAATGGAATGGCTAGTGACCTCTGAGTCAGAACTGGACAACTCTGGAGAAGAGGACTCAATGATTGTATTCATCTGTCATCTCTTAAATAAAGGGATGCATTTAGAAATTCATTTCAGTCATAGTACTCTCTGATTCTAGAGGAGCTAGGATTTTCAAACTTAAAATCAAAGAGCCCTAAGCCCAATTCATTCCATGAAACCCTGAAATCATTTTAATCATCCACCTTAGTATCTCTCTCTCAAACCCTAAAGAGTTACAGAGCAATTTTGGAATTTTTGTCTGATTTTATAGCCATTCTTGGGGGGGGAAAACACCTGCTGATGTAAAAGGACTGTTGAATGGCCCATTTATTCTTCATTCTTTACTTTTATTTCATCTGAATAGTGTCTGTACAGTCTGAGTTACTTTCCTGAACTTAAAAATGCTATGCTCAGGCATAGCCTCTTAGACTAAAATCTAGAGTTAAAATATTCTTAAGATTAAGGATCAAAACAAATAAGATTTATTTTTTAAAAAACCAAAAGGAGAAAATTGGTAGTCTTTTGAAATTATTAAAGATAATTAGATAAGAAAAAATATATTGCTGGAAGAAATTGTGTTGGTGGTAACAAGGGCCTTTCAGAGAAGAGGAAGTAAGTTGTTTAATATGACTGGTCTCTAATAAGCCTGGTCTGCTGCTATTGTATTCCAGCTTTGTAACATTTAATTTCTACTATTATAAGGCTGATTAACTGTAATCAGAAATTGATGTTTGCCAAGTATTATATGGCCCTTTCCCTAGTGTACTTTATTAACAGATTCAATATGCATTGGGCCACTGTTTACACATTTAAGATGAAACAGAAAATTTTAAAATATCCAATATAGCAAGTATTTTCCATGCTACATTTATCTAAAGCATTCAGTGACTTAGATCCATCTCAGTCTTTTATTTTTTTTTGAATTTATACAGCATCTTGGTCAAAGTTTCAGTATAGAGTTATTTTTAACCAAATTGTCTATTCTTTTCTTTAAAAATGGCTTTATTAAAACATAATTACATATCTTACAATTCAAATATTTTAATTCTACAATTTACTGGGTTTTAGTGTATTCACAGAATTGTGCAACCATTATGACAATCAATTTTAGAACATTTCCATTATCCCATAAAGAAACACAATACAGATTAGAAGTCACTCCTCACACCCCAGCCACCCCTGCAGCCTTAGACACCCACTAAGGTACTTTCTGCCTCTGTTGATTAGCCTATTCTGAACGCAGAAATGGAATCATATGACTGTGGTCTTTTGTGACTGGCTTCTTTCATACTGTTTTCAGGGTTCATCATGGTATAGCATTATTAGTACTGCATTTCTTTTTACTGATGAATAGCATTCTTGCCTGGGAAATCCAATGGATAGAAGAGCCCGGTGGACTATAGTCCATGGCGTTGCAAGAGTCAGACACAACTTAGCAACTAAGCCATCACCACCACTGTTCCATTATATGGTTCAGTTCAGTTCAGTTGCTCAGTTGTGTCCGACTCTTTGCCACCCCATGAACGGCAGCACTCCAGGCCTCCCTGTCCATCACCAACTCCCAGAGTCTACCCAAACCCATGTCCATTGAATCAGTGATGCCATCCAAGCGTCTCATCCTCTGTTGTCCCCTTCTCCTCCCGCCCTCAAACTTTCTCAGCATCAGGGTCTTTTCAAATGAGTCAGCTCTTTGTAGCAGGTGGCCAAAATATTGGTTTCAGCTTCAACATCAGTCCTTCCAATGAACACCTAGGACCAATTTCCTTTAGGATGGACTGGCTGGATCTCCTTGCAGTCCAAGGGACTCTCAAGAGTCTTCTCCAACACCACAGTTCAATAAGCATCAATTCTTCGGTGCTCAGCTTTCTTCACAGTCCAACTCTCACATCCATACATGACAACTGGAAAAACCATAGCCTTCACTAGACAGACCTTTGTTGGCAAAGTAATGTCTCTGCTTTTCAATATGCTGTCTAGGTTGGTCATAACTTTCCTTCCAAGGAGTAAGCATTTTTTAATTTCAAGGCTGTAATCACCATCTGCAGTGATTTTGGAGCCCCCCAAAATAAAGTCTGCCACTGTTTCCACTGTTTCCCCATCTATTTGCCATGAAGTGATGGGACCAGAGGCCATGATCTTAGTCTTCTGAAGGTTAAGCTTTAAGCCAACTTTTTCACTCTCCTCTTTCACTTTCATCAAGAGGCTCTTTAGTTCTTCTTCACTTTCTGCCATAAGGGTGGTATCATCTGCCTATCTGAGGTTATTGATATTTCTCCCAGCAATCTTGATTCCAGCTTGTGCTTCTTCCAGCCCAGCATTTCTCATGATGTACTCTGCATAGAACTTAAATAAGCAGGGTGACAATATACAGCCTTGACCTATATCTTTTCCTATTTGGAACCAGTCTGTTGTTCCATGTCCAGTTCTAACTGTTGCTTTCTGACCTGCACATAGGTTTCTCAAGAAGCAGGTCAGGTGGTCTGGTATTCCCATCTCTTTCAGAATTTTCCACAATTTATTGTGATCCACACAGTCAATACCACATTTATTTACCTATTCAAGAGCTGATGAATGTTTGAGTTATTTCAAGTTTTGGACTATTATGAATAATACTGCCATTTTAGAACTAATCTCTTCCCTTTAAGTCAATCAACCTGGATTATGTAAACTTGAGTTACTCTCCTAGTAACTTCTTAACCAGCGATATTTAAAAGGCTCCTTTAAATCTGGGTTTGAGGAATCAGATTGAAATGCTGTGTGATTCTTGCACTGTATAATAATCATTGTCCCTTGCAGGTATTTTAGTGTTTGAAGTTCAGAAGAGGCTGTGTTTCTACTCACAAAATGAAGATTTACCTTCCATGAGTATCTTTATAGTTAAGATAAATATGAGGCTTTGGGGAGGATTTGATGCTCTTTATGAAAACAGAAAAAAAATCTCCCAAACAGTAGTGAAAGCTTACCACCATATATAGTATGGACCATAATTTTTAATGAAAACAGAAGGACAGGCTGTATTGATGAACCACATAAAACGTGGACACATTGCAGGCTAACGAAAGCAGGAGGGAGAATATTCTTTTTGTGGCATCATCAAACTATACTACATACATCATGCTAGAGCTGAGTTTGCTTTTTCCTTCCCAAACAATGCTGCTCTATTCCCTTTTCAATTGTTCATCTCACTGGCATCTCTAAGGCTTTTCCCAAACTAGATTTTATGTTAGAATGACCTTTCTCTATTCATCTCTCTTTTTCATCCCTCTAACAAGTCTTCATATTCATATTTTCAGGAAATTTTGCTCAAATAATTAGAAGAACAATTGGTAACTTACCTAACTGCCTATTTCTTACCACACTAAACTCATCAACCCTTTACTTGTACTTCATATAATTTATGAAATACCTGCAGACTCTCAGTCTGTACCATGAGAAACAATCCTGTTCCATTTTCCATATAGTTACCAAATCACATGTTTGAAACTATAGATCATAAATTATAAATGTTAAAGTCATCAACTCATTTTCTGTTAAATGTTTTAAAATATATATAATTTAGGTATACACAGAGAAAAGGGAACATTCACTAATCATACTGAAAGAAAAATGAAATCTTGTTCAGTTGTGCAAAACATATGTACATAAACATATATACATACAAAATTTTACAAGTGTATAAAGAAAAAATCCACTTCAAATCTAATAGGGCATGGTGATGCCATTTAAAATAGAAGAAAATTAAATTTTGATGCTACTCCCTTCTATTGACAGAAACAGATATAATTGAACAGGTAAAAAACTCATATATCTCTGAAAGGTTTTTTGATTTCTAATGAATATGGTCTAGGCAGCAGTTCCCAACCTTTTTGGCATTAGGGACCAGTTTTGTGGAAAACAATTTTTCCACAGAAGGGGTGGAGGGATTGTTTGGAGATGATCCAAACACACTGTATTTACTGAGCATTTTATTTCTATTATTATTACATCAGCTCCACCTCAGGCCATCAGTCATTAGATCTGGAGGTTGGGCAACCTACAGTGTTTTTCTTGTTCAGTTGCTAAGTCATGTCTGACTCTAAGTAATGTCGTGACTCCATGGACTGTAGCACACCGGGCTTCCCTGTCCTTCACTATCTCCTGGAGTTTTCTCAAACTCCTGTCCATTGAGTCAGTGATGCCATCCAACCATCTCATCCTCTGTTGCCCTCTTCTCCTTTGCCCTTAATCTTTCCCAGCATTAAGATCTTTTCCAGTGAGTTGGCTCTTCCAGTGAGTCTAGAGTAAGTAATTAAAAAAAAAAAATTAATCAGAGGCTAATATTTACTAGAACATGTAGAGTAGGCTTGGGACTGAGTAGAAAGTAGAGAACTAAACTGCTTCTACATTGAAGTGAAGAAATCCTGAGTTTCCAGAGGCAGGGAGAAGGAGCATAGGAAGACTCAACAGATAATTTTAGAAGTAAAATCAGCTTGACTTTGGGATGATGGAAGCCTCCTGGATTCTCACTTTCACTACTAGATGAAAAGTGACACCATTCATGAAAATGGAAATATGAAAGTAGAATTCAATTTAGGACAAAAATCACATGTTAAATCCTGGAGCTGAGAGAAATCTGTGCTGATTAGGTTTGCATATGGAATATCTCAATGCCTGCTCAGTGGGAATTATGGATTGGAATAAAATAGAAGATGATCTTGGATTAATCCTTGAGGAATTCCATATTTAATAACTGGCAAGAGGTGAATATCTAAAGAAAATGAAGTAAATACTTAACTCACTAATAAGAATAAAATTTATTCTTAAAGCACTGACTGAATTGGCTGCTTTGTCAACCAGGTTCTGGGAAGGAGAGGATGTCTGGTTCTCTTGGAGACTAAAGAAAGCTTGCAATTGTAGGTTGCAACTCAGTAAAGCATTTCTTTCCACATAAGAGCAGCCACCCTGCAGGTCCTTATGTTATTCATATCCCTTTTGGACAAATTTTGCTTGCCTACAACACGGTGAATTCTTCAAGAATGCCCTTTTCCCATTATTGCCTATTGTTACTGTAGACTCTCTCTAAACCACATACTCTGATTTAATATTGCAATGAGTTTTCTTTGAATGTATTTTCTCATGGCACAATTTAAGGAGATGGGTAAGGGTATCAAGGAAAGGTTTTTATTAGACTTGAATCAGAGTTACTTGGGAAATTCTTCAGGATGTTCAACACCTTCATCCTAAACAGAAAGTAGGCAGGGTATGAATTGGGACTTGGGGTAGCAGGCATGCTGAGAGAGAACATAAATGGATATGATCCATGCTGAAAGAGGATTTCTTAATGGAAGAGTCTAGGCAGAAATCAGTGGAATCACTGATGGAGTCTCACTGAACATTTCAATACCAAGGGTACTGGGGTAGGTGCATTTCAGGACAACTTTCTTGAACATAGAGACCTGACATCAGTGAAGTCATAGTATTCATTAAACAGATATGACTTAGAGAAGAAAGGGCATTCTTTGAGAAAAAGATATCTCCTTGGTAATAGACAGTGGATTCTTCATATAAAAAGAGTTGCTTTTTTAACGGTCAGCTTCTTCCTATTGGTACTTTCAGTTCGGTTCAGTTCAATCACTCAGTTGTGTCTGACTCTTTGCAACCCAATGGACTGCAGCATGCCAGGCTTCCCTGTCCATCACCAACTCCTGGAGCTTACTCAAACTCATGTCCATTGAGTTGGTGATGCCATCCAACCATCTCATTCTCTGTCGCCACATTCAATCTTTCCCAGCATCAGGGTTTTTCCAATGAGTTCTTCACATCAGGTGGCCAAAGTATTGGAGTTTCAGCTCTAGCATCAGTCTTTCCAATGAGTATTCAGGACTGATTTCCCTTAGGATGGACTGGTTTGATCACCTTGCAGTCCAAGGGACTATCAGGAGTATTTTCCAACACCACACTTCAAAAGCATCAATTCTTTGACACTCAGGTCATGTTTTTCCATACATGACTACTGGAAAAACCAAAGCTTTGACTAGATGGACCTTTTTTGGCAAAGTAATGTCTCTGCTTTTTAATATACTGTCTATGTTTTTCATAGCTTTTCTTCCAAGGAGCAAATGTCTTAATTTCATGGCTGCAATCACCATCTGCAGTCATTTGGAGCCCAATAAAATAAAGTCTCTCACTGTTTCCATTCTTTTCCCATCTATTTGCCATGAAGTGATGGGACCATTTGCCTGATCTTAGTTTTCTGAATGTTGAGCTTTAAGCCAGCTTTTTCACTCTCCTCTTTCACTTTCATCACGAGGGTCTTTAATTCTTCTCCGCTTTCTGCCATAGGGTGGTGTCATCTGAATATCTGAGGTTATTGATATTTTTCCCAGCAATTTTGATTTCAGCTTGTGCTTCCTCCAGCCTGATGTTTCACGCAATGTAGTCTGCATTTAATTTAAATAAGCGGGGTAACAATATACAGCCTTGACGTACTCCTTTTCCGATTTGGAACCAGTCTGTTGTTCCATGTCCAGTTCTAACTGTTGTTTCTTGAACTACATACATATTTCTCAAGAGGCAGGTCATGTGGTCTGGTGTTCCCATCTCTTGAAGAATTTTCCACAGTTTGTTGTGTTCCACACAGTCAAAGGCTTTGGCGTAGTCAATAAAGCAGAAATAGATGTTTTTCTGGAACTCTCTTGCTTTTTCGATGATCCAGCGGATGCTGGCAATTTGATCTCTGGTTCCTCTGCCTTTTCTAAAACCAGCTTGAACATCTGAAAGTTCACAGTTCACGTACTGTTGAAGCCTGGCTTGGGGAATTTTGAGCATTACTTTGCTAGCATGTGAGATGAGTGCAATTGTGCGGTAGTTTAAGCATTCTTTGGCATTGTCTTTCTTTGGAATTGGAATGAAAACTGACCTTTTCCAGTTCTGTGGCCACCGCTGAGTGTTCCAAATTTGCTGCCATATTGAGTGTAGCACTTTCACAGCATCGTCTTTCAGGATTTGGAATAGCTCAACTGGAATTCCATCACCTCTACTAGCTTTGTTCATAGTGATGCTTCCTAAGGCCCACTTGACTTTGCGTTCTAGGATGTCTGATTCTAGGTGAGTGATCACACCATTGTTGTTATCTGGGTCATGAAGCTCTTTTTTGTATAGTTCTTCTGTATATTCTTGCCATGTCTTCTTAATATCTTCTGCTCTTGTGATGTCCATACCATTTTTGTCCTTTATTGTGCCCATCTTAGCATGAAATATTTCCTTGGTATCTTTAATTTTCTTGAAGAGAACTCTAGTCTTTCTCATTTGATTATTTTCCTCTATTTCTTTGCATTGATCACTGAGGAAGGCTTTCTTATCTCTCCTTGCTTTTCTTTGGAACTCTGCATTCAGATGAGTATATCTTTCCTTTTCTTCTTTGGCTTTAGCTTCTCTTCTTTTCTCAGCTATTTGTAAGGCCTCCTTAGACAACCATTTGGCCTTTGTACGTTTCTTTTTCTTGGGGATGGTCTTGATCACTGCTTCCTGTACAATGTTATGAACTCCATCCATAGTCCTTCAGGCACTCTATCAGATCTAATCCCTTGAATCTGTGTATCACTTCCACTGTACCTTATCTTACATTTTAAACTACATTGTAGGACAGAGATATCACAGACAGAAGATGACTGTTCTCTTCCTTTCATCAAGGTAGTCATGTTTCCCAGCTAAGATCTGTGTGAAGAAGAGAGGAGATGGCGGAGACCTAAGATAAATAGGCAGTTACAGCTAGCATTACCTAAGCTGCCCATTCTTCGAAAGACTGATGTCAGCCTGTGAAAATTGGGTAATAAGAAGAATTTTGAAAGAACTGTGCCAAAATGGCATAAATGCTGGACTGGTGAAGTGCTAAATAGGAAAGTCAGTGGAGAGGAGACAGGTTTGCATCACCTATGCTCCTCTCTCAGGCCATGCATGGGAAACTGTGAGAGCAAGAGGCTACCCAAAGAACCCTGCTGCTAAGTCGCTTCAGTCGTGTCCGACTCTGTGCGACCCCACAGACAGCAGCCTACCAGGCTCCCCCATCCCTGGGATTCTCCAGGCAAGAACACTGGAGTGGGTTGCCATTTCCTTCTCCAATGCATGAAAGTGAAGAGTGAAAGTGAAGTCACTCAGTCGTGTCCGACTCTTAGCGACGCCATGGACTGCAGCCTACCAGGCTCCTCCGTCCATTGGACTTTCCAGGCAAGAGTACTGGAGTGGGGTGTCATCACCTTCTCCAAAGAACCCCAGTCTATCAGTCATCTGTTTTCCCTTCTCTGCCCTATTTACCAACCCTGCCCTCCGCACTCACAAAAAACATCTTGGTCTGCATAGAGCTGCAAAGTAAATCCTTAGCAACCCCTGCTCCTAGGCAGGCTCTAAGCTTCAGAGAGCTAAATCCAAGAAATGGCCACTTTACTGGCTTAATGAATATACAGAACTCACCGTACCGCAGTTTTTTGCACTCTATGGAGCCAACTGAGTAATTTTTTTCTAAAACATCTTCTAGGATCTTCGTCTATCTAGTACACAAGAATACAAATTGGAGTTGTCATGGTACATTCAAAAAATATGGCTATCATATATGTATATACCTATCACGTATCTATCAATTATCTATTATCTATCTATCTATCATCATCATCTATCCATCTATCAATAGATCTATCTAGACTTTTTTCTTCCAATGTTAATGAAATTCTTAGAAGGTTCATCTGCAAAACAAAGGCAGCCAGCAGTATTTTTCCTTCAGGAGCAAAAGACCTGAGCAATAACTGTCAGCTCAAGAATAATCATCCATTTATACTTTCAGAGATAATAAGAAATGAGTAATAGACAATTGCAGGGAAGGGTTTACCAGAAAAAGCAAATACTTATCTCTCTCTCTCTTAATGTGCTGCACACAACCGGAAGTGGAGGTAGACAGTGCGCAGCTGGAGTGTGGCACTTACTCTGAAACCTTCTTGGCATTCACAGCAATTTCATCATCCTTAAAGATGAGATGTTAACATTATTGTTATTAGCACTGTGACTGAAAGACATAATGGTCACAGTATGAAATCAAGAGTGAGAGCCTGCAGAGAAGGGGGATGTGGGGTGCTCATTTCCTGATAACCCCTAGTTAAATGGGAACACTCAACCCCTAGGCTTGCCACCCTGCTCCCCCATTCCACTTCCCTAAAATAATAGAATCTGACTACATCTCTGAACACTGTGTTTGTATAATAAGATACTTACAAGTTGTCCCTGTTAAATCAGGGGAAAAAGCTTTCTTTTATATAAGTTGTCTTTGGCAAGCTCATCATTCCACAGACCAGTGTAAATTATCCTCTGAAATAGCTGCAGAAAGGCACAGTGATAAACAGACTGGGGCACTTGTGTCTCTGTGAAATCGAAATTGTTACTGCTGGGTGAATATTCTGTATTCTTTTCACATCATTCACCCGTCAAATGCAGCACAGATATCTTTGTCAAGTCAAATAAAAATAAAATTTCTTATTTGATTGCATTTACCACATTATACTGAATAGTGATTTACCTTCTTATTCCAGATGCTCTTTTCCCAGATTCACTCTGCCTCTTTTCAGAATGTCTGACTTCTAGACACTTCACATTTCTACAGATGCTCAATCCTGATTTTATTTATTTATTTATTTTAATTTTATTCAATCCTGATTTTAGTTCATCCTATCCCTTGTGGCACAGATGGTAAAGAATCTGCCTGCAATCCAGGTGACTCAGGTTCAGTCCCTGGGTCAAGAAGATCCCTTGGAGAAGGAAATGGCTCTAGTATTCTTGCCTAGAGAATTCCGTGGACAGAGTACAGTGGGCTACAGTCCATGGGTCTCAAAGAGTCAGACAGGGCTGTGTGACTACACTTTCATACTTGTTTATGCTTCATGCTGCTTCATTAACTTCTTTTGGTATTTTCAGATAAATACTCAGAACGAAAATCTATGTCTGCACGTGATTCTATTCTCGTGTTGCTTAAAAAAAAAAAAAAAAAGAAAAGTGTTCCCAGATTCTATGGCTAAACAAATAAAAGTTATTGAGAGACGAGTCTGAATCTGTGAGCCAGCCTACGCAAACTCAGAAAATGTCTTGGTCACCGAGTTCTGCCTCCTAGACTTCTGCTTAGGCATGTGGTTTCAGTAGCCACTGAGATACTGAGGGACTTCTTGTGAAACAATGCCTCTCTCTAGAGGCTCTCCAAGAAGAACGGAGCGAGCTAGTCTTGTCTGGAAAACAAAAAAAAAGACTACTCCTTTTAAGCTGGTAATTTACATAAAACCATTCACAAGAACCCAAACTGATAGCATTTATACCTTTTATCTCCTTTTAAAATGAAAGGGCCCAATCTTATTTTGTCCTAAAGCTAAAAGGGAGCACATGTCTGGGTTTCCCAAGGACAGCCTCAGTTTATGCCTGTTGTTCCAACAACTCATCTAATTCAACATTTGTCCCTCAATGTTAAATGTGAATATTCTGTTGTTAATAGTTGCATTAAGGGAATTCCCTGTTGGTTTGGTTATGGCTCTGCACTTCTACTACAGTGGACATGGGTTCAATTCCTGATCAGGGAACTAAGATCGGCATAAAGGCTAACCTTTCTCTTTTTGTTTACCTGTCTAGACAGATCTAAATTAGCATTTTACTTTAAAAAACAAAATGCAAGGGATGCACAGATAAAATAAAATATCCATACACAGGATTGGGGTGGGATAACTACCTTCTAGTCTCCTTTACTGGTGAAGAGATAATCAAGTTTGTGCCTGGGGGCCACTGGCTGTAACAGACAGCTTTGCTATCCCTAGGGCAGCAATCTGTAAGAGGCCTGGTCTCCAGGATGCCATTCTTCTGCCAAAGTAAAACGTGGTGGGAACTTACAGGTTAGATGTATGTATGCAAGGGGCAGGATGAGCAACCCTGCCTAGAACACGGGATAGGCCAAATGACTTACTGAGGTTTTGCAAACATGATGTGTCAACCTAAAATAATTCATTCAATTTTTTGGTATTGCTTTTTATCCTGTAATAAACCAGTTTTGCTTCCTCAAGCTAAAAAATATGAATGAAAAAATAAATACTGAATTTCTGTTCCTCAAGAATATGAATTGATGTATAACTTGCAGAGAATATGGACAAACGACACTCACCAAAGAGGCCATCATGATGTCCTGGATCACTAAACACTAGAAGAAAAGATTGTGTCACATCGTAGTCTTCAAAAGTTTGAGGTTACTTGAAAAGATTTTACCAAAAGATGGCAGTTTACTTCTTGCCACTTGAGAAAGTATGCTTACACATCATTTTGTAAAGCTTGATGTTTTATTTATACCAAGTGATTGCTTTCTAATTTATCATGACTCAATTTTTATTCTAAGTTTTTTTTTTGGTCTAAATATATATCATGAAGTTATTTAGTGTGGTAATTCCGCTAGCAGTAGTTGAATTTTTCAAAGTTAAATAATCCAAGTTTTATGTTAGTGTCATCGTCATCATATGCTTATTTTGAAAATAAGTTTAATTCTAATAAGAACTGATTTTAAGAAAAGTTCAGTATTTTGGGGCTTCCCTGGTGGCTCAGAGGGTAAATCATCTCCCCGTGATGCGGGATACCCGGCTTCGATCCCTGGGTCGGGAAGATCCCCTGGAGAAGGAAACGGCAACCCAATCCAGTACTCTTGCCTGAAAAATCCCATGGATGGAGAAGCCTGGTAGGCTACAGTCCATGGGGTTGCAAAGAGTCTGACATGACTGAGCAACTTCACTTTCACTTTCAACATTTTCAAAAAAAATTTGAAATCAAAAGAAATCCTTTGGAAGCTTATTTTTTTGAAGGTGAAAGATTTTTTGCTACTGTGGACAGTAGTACAGGTGAAGTTTAGAAATGCATCACTGGAAAAAATTTTTGGCGTGATCATAGGAATATAAATTTTGTTCTTTTCTAAATTTAGAACATAGTCATGGTAAAAATAGTATTCTCACTAAATTGAGAAAGTATGGAATTAAAATGTAGCTGGAAATGGTCATATTCATACAGAAATAAATAATGTATCCAAATAGCATATTTGAAAATAAAATACTTGCTAAACACTCTGTAGCTTGACAGAGTAGTTAGCAACTATTATACACACACACAGATAAACTGAATTGCAATATTTTGTAATGCAATGGATACTGAATGTGAGAAATGTATCAAGTAAAACAGTACGTGCATTCTTTGCTGCCCAGTATTAATTAGGATATAGAAAAGTTTGAGGCTTTGAAAAATTACTTTGTAGATCAACATAAGAATTACCCCCTTGCTTTGAAACTGTTATAAAGGTGTGTGTGTGCTCAGTCAATTAGTCATGTCCAACTCTTTGTGACCTCATGGATTGTAGCCTGCCAGGCTTAGTCCATGGGATTGTCCAGGCAAGAATACTGGAGTGGGTTGCTGTTTCCTTCTCCAGGGGATCTTCCTGACCCAGGGGTTGTATTGAATCTACATCTCTTGCATTTCCTGCATTTCCAGGCAGTTTCTTAACCACTGTGACACCCAGGAAGACCATAAAGGTGTTATCTTTTTAAATTTTTTTATTGAAGTATAGTTTATTTACAATATTATATTTAGTTTGGGTGTTCAATGTATTTGCTATTTTTATGGATTCAATATTTTTATAGATTATACTCCATTTAAAGATACTACAAAATAATGTCTATATGCTCCTTTGTTGTACAATTTATCGTTGTAGTTTATTCATTTTATACATAGTAGTTTGTATCTCTTAACCCCCTAGCATTATCTCGCCCTTCTGAGCCGTTCTGAACCTCTTGGTTCTTGTCACTGGCAGCCACTAGTTTGTTTTCTGTATCTGTGAGTCTGTTTCCGTTTTGTTACATTCATTCCTTTTATTTTTTAGGTTCCACAAATAAATGATAACATAGAGTATTTCTCTTTCTCATTTTACTGAGCACCCACATTTTACGGCTGAGTAATGTTACATTGTATATATACACCATATCTTCTTTATCCATTAATCTACTGATGAACACATAGGTTACATTCATATATTGGCTATTGTAAGAAATGCTGCTATGAACATTGGGGTGCATGTAGCTTTCTGAATTACTGTTTACATCTTCTTCTGGTATATACCTCCAGGAGTGGAATTGCTGGAGCAAATGGTAGTTCTATTTTTAGTTTTTTGATGAACTTCCATACTGTTTTTCACAGCGGCTACACCAATTTACATTTCCACTAATTAATTTACATTTCCATTAACTGTATTTTGGAGAAGTGTTCCGTTTTCTCCACATTCTAATCATTTGTTAAATTTTGCTTTCATTTATTTTAATGGTGTTGGATATTGTTATTCTACAACTTTTTAAAGATTGCCTTCACAATTTTGAGGAAACAAAAATTGCAGAGAGAAAGGTTTTGAACTTCAAATGAAAGTTAGAAACAAAAAGTAATGAGTGGTGAGTGATCAAGATGTGTACAAAATTTAATACTATATTTTGTTAATTGTACCTGGGGAATGTATTGAGCTTAGAAGTAATCTTTCAATTAAGCTCATATTTTTATTTAAATAAATTTATAATTTTTACTTGAGTGGACTAAATTCACTTGAATGGTCTGTAATTTTTGCAGCCTCTAATTAGGGCTAACCATTGCAGACCATCATTAGTAGAAGCAACTTATTTAACAAGCTTTGGTTAAAAAAGTCTTTTCATAAGTAGGTACCCCAAATGATACCTTCAAAACTATCTCTGCTGAAATATTTGCATACTTCAGTGTACAAAAGATAATTTAGAATATCCTCCATTTTGAAGAATTTTTTTGAACTTATCAAGAACCTCAGCATCTGTAGGGAAAGTATGTACTCAATTAAAAATATGGTATATATAGAAAAGCTAAAAATTTTAATAATGTCTAATTTATTAAACATAGAATAACAACTTTGAAAATAATCAAAATCATGCTTTTTAAAACTACATTCAAAAGTGTGTTTAAATGGATATGGTTAAGAATATGATTAATGTACATAACCCAGAAGCAAAAAATTCATGCTTACTATGGAATGTTCAAATAATAAATATGAAATTTTTTGCTTTGATGTTCATCAGTTCAGTTCAGTTCAGTCGCTCAGTCGTGTCTGACTCTTTGCGACCCCATGAATCGCAGCACGCCAGGCCTCCCTGTCCATCACCAACTCCCAGAGTTCACTCAGACTCACGTCCATCGAGTCAGTGATGCCATCCAGCCATCTCATCCTCTGTCGTCCCCTTCTCCTCCTGCCCCCGATCCCTCCCAGCATCAGAGTCTTTTCCAATGAGTCAACTCTTCCCATGAGGTGGCCAAAGTACTGGAGTTTCAGCTTTAGCATCATTCCTTCCAAAGAAATCCCAGGGCTGATCTTTAGAATGGACTGGTTGGATCTCCTTGCAGTCCAAGGGACTCCCAAGAGTCTTCTCCAACACCACAGTTCAAAAGCATCAATTCTTCGGCGCTCAGCCTTCTTCACAGTCCAACTCTCACATCCATGATTACTGGAAAAACCATAGCCTTGACTAGACGGACCTTTGCTGGCAAAGTAACGTCTCTGCTTTTCACTGTTATCTAGGTTGGTCATAACTTTTCTTCCAAGGAGTAAGCTTGTCTTTTAATTTCATGGCTGCAGTCACTATCTGCAGTGATTTTGGAGCCCCCCAAAAATAAAGTCTGACACTGTTTCCTCTGTTTCCCCATCTATTTCCCATGAAGCGATGGACCAGATGCCATGATCTTAGTTTTCTGAATGTTGAGCTTTAAGCCAACTTTTTCACTCTCCTCTTTCACTTTCATCAAGAGGCTTTTTAGTTCCTCTTCACTTTCTGCCATAAGGGTGGTGATGCACATGTATATACTTTAATTAAACTATAATTTTATTTAGATTATTTTTACATGGAAACATTTTTGTAAGACCACCAATATAATAGACCAATGTGTCAGAAAATAAAATGATATATCTATATTTCATTGTCCCTTTTCACATATAAGTCTCATTTTAGATTATAATATGTATTTCCCACTAACTAGCATTTTGGGCTTCCCAAGTGGCTCAGTGGTAAAAATCCGCCTGCAATGCAAGAGATGCGGGTTCGATTCATGGGTCAGGAAGACTCCCTGGAAAGGAAATGGCAACCCACTCCAGTATTCTTGCCTGCAAAATCCTGCAGACAGAGAAGACTGACAGTCTATACAGTTCATGGGGTTTCAAAAAAGTCAGAGGTGACTTAGCGACTAAACAACAATACCAATAATGGCATTTTACACACCTACCATTTCTAAGACTGCTTCTATACTCCATTTAAATTAAAATTTGTTTAAAATTCTCCCTTTAGACAACACAGCCTGCCTATCTCTGGAATCTCTTTTTACCAATCCAAGCTGGGAATAAACCAAAGACTATCTCTCTGAACAAGTAGTTTAGGAATTATTAAAAGTAAATGTCTCCTTTATGTAGATTTCTTAACTGGCATGAAAAAGTTAACTAGATTAAACTAGTCAGAATGTTTCATCTAGCTTATATTTTATATTAAAGGAAAGGTCCCAAATTGTCTAGCTATGAGTCCTAGTTTCTTCCCTGTCTGAATGTGATTGTTGTAAACTCTAAAGTTCCTGCAGCCCAGAGGTGGCTCTGTCCCTTTGGTTCTTTGGAATGGATGAGAAAGAGGCAGAGCCCAACCCAGTCACTGTTCAGTTCCAAAATATCTTTCATTTCCTTTGTAAATAGCATTTATCAAATTGCTTAATATCTGGCTTACCGTGAACATCCTAAATAATTGTATATTGCATATCATCCCACTGAATGATAACCTTGTGATTCAGAGAGAAAGAAAGAACTATATTTGAGAAGGTAGGCACATTCCTGATTAAACGCATGCTGATAAAAATAGGAATAACAGTTACAGGATAGAGAACAAGCCAGAGTGCATTGACAGAATATTGACAAGAAGATGCTCATGTCTGGAATTATTTCTCATCTTTCCTGAATGCCAAGTAAATGTTTTCTTTGTTCTCAACTGCAATTTATACCCAACCATAAAGGAAATATAAAAGACATTTGAAAAAAATTTCTCAAAGCAGATAGCATAATATTTTTCTTTATTATGTAGATAGCGGCAAGATGAATAGGGATCATTTCACATAATGACCATGAACAAAAATGGCCAATTCTATATTGATCTGAAAACAATAAAGTAGTTAAAAATAAATATTATACAGCTATTGAAATGTCAATTTCCTAAAGATCAGTTAGGATATTTCTTATGCAGAATATCTATTCAGATACAGCATAAAAAGAACTGAAAGGCACAAGCAAAAAATTCACATCTTTGTAATACCTGTCTTTGTTTTTTAAGACTCAGTATCAAAAGAATATCACAGAAATGACTATAGTCTTATTATTGTTATTATTATTTGATTTAATTTTTAATATAGAAGAACAGATTCAGTTCAGTTCAGTTCAGTCGCTCAGTTGTGTCTGACTCTTTGCGACTCCATGACTTGCAGCACACCAGGCCTCCCTGTCCATCACCAACTCCCAGAGTTTACCCAAACTCATGTCCATAGAGTCAGTGATGCCATCCAGCCATCTCATCCTCTGTCATCCCCTTCTCCTCTTGCCCCCAGTCCCTCCCAGGATCAGGGTCTTTTCCAATGAGTCAACTCTTCCCATCAGGTGGCCAAAGTACTGGAGTTTCAGCTTTAGCACCATTCCTTCCAAAGAACACCCAGGACTGATCTCTTTTAGGATGGACTGGTTGGATCTCCTTGCAGTCCAAGGGACAGATTAGATAGCAATTAAGGGAAGTTGAATGGATATGCAGAATTTCCATCAACAGATACATTGTCTAAATTTATGAAGAAACAACAACTTTATTATATTGATTTGATAGCATTTGTTGTCCTTTGGAAAGAAGTTTCCTTAAGTACATTTGATTCATTTTACAAATTCTGGAGATTTTTCTGAGATAATGGGTTAAAACTCTGCAAGATCAAACTGAAAGAATAAAATTAAAATATTATTATTATTAATAATATACTTTGGGGGATAGTTTCTTAGTAAATATATACAGATGTAGGACTGTTCTAGAAAAACATACTTCAAATAAGCTATTACTCTGATTTTGGTCATTGATTGGAAGTGGACTGATCATAGATATGGCTATTAAAAGAACAGAAATTTTATGATGGTGACATGTGTTATAGGGCACAACTTTTAATACTTGTTAAAGACTGAACTGACTGACTGACTGACAGGCTGATGTATATTGTCAGACCTCACAACATAGTTCTTTCATTGCTAAGCACTGTAAAAATTTACCAGATCTATAATGATGCCCTACTACATGAAATGTACTAGCTATATTTTCAGATTTTTCATGGTAGGACAGACACATATCATTTTGCCAGATGCCTGTGTTCCTTTCACTCTGTTTGGTCTCATCACAGCAAAGATTTGCAACAATGGACCAATGTTACAGCTCACCTGCTTCTCAAGATTTTATTAAGCAGACAACAGATAGTATACTCCAGAAAGGGAAGGGCCAGCAGACCTTCAAGGAATGGCCTCAACTTGGCTTGGCTTTCCTTTTTTATATTCTCTGTCTCCTCCCTCCCTGGAGCTTGAATGGTTCTGCTGTATGTAAAATAGGGCTCATGCCCGCCATTGATCAGGTGTTCAGTTCAGTTCAGTCACTTAGTCACGCCTGACTCTGCCACACCATGGACTGCAGCATGCCAGGCCTCCCTGTCCATCACCAACTCCTGGAGTTTACTCAAACTCTTGTCCATTGAGTCCGTGATGCCATCCAACCATCTTATCCTCTGTTGTCCCCTTCTCCTCCCACCTTCAATCTTTCCCAGCATCAGGATCTTTTCAAATGAGTCAGCTCTTCACATCAGGTGGCCAAAGTATTGGAGTTTCAGCTTCAACATCAGTCCTTATAATGAATATTCAGGGCTGATTTCCTTTAGGATGGACTGGTTGGATCTCCTTGCAGTCCAAGGGACTCTCAAGAGTCTTCTCCAACACCACAGTTCAAAAGCATCAATTCTTTTGGGCTCAGCTTTCTTTATAGTCCAACTCTCACATCAATACATGACTACTGGAAAAACCATAGCCTTGACTAGATGGACCTTTGTTGGCAAAGTCACGTCTCTGCTTTTTAATATGATGTCTAGATTGGTCATAACTTTCCTTACAGGAGTAAGCATTGTTTAATTTCATGGCTGCAGTCACCAGCCACAGTGATTTTGGAGCCCAAGAAAATAAAGTCTGCCACTGTTTCCCATCTATTTCCCATGAAGTGATGGGACTGGATGCCATGATCTTTGTTTTCTGAATGTTGAGCTTTAAGTCAACTTTTTCGCTCTTCTCTTTCAGTTTCATCAAGAGGCTCTTTAGTTCTTCACTTTTTGCCATAAGGTGGTGTCATCTGCATATCTGAGGTTATTGATATTTCTCCCAGCAATCTTGATTCCAGCTTGTGCTTCATCCAGCCCAGTGTTTCTCGTATTGTACTCTGCATGTAAGTTAGGTCAGCAGGGTGACAATATACAGCCTTGACATACTCCTTTTCCTATTTAGAAAAGGAGTCTGTTGTTCCATGTCCAGTTCTAACTGTTGCTTCCTGACCTGCATGCAGATTACTCAGGAGGTAGCTCAGGTGATCTGGTACTTCCATCTCTTGAAGAATTTTCCACAGTTTATTGTGATCCACAGTCAAAGGTTTTGGCATAGTCAATAAAGCAGAAATAGATGTTTTTCTGGAACTCTCCTGCTTTTTTGATGAACCAATGGATGTTGGCAATTTGATCTCTGGCTCCTCTGCCTTTTTCTGAAACCAGCTTGAACATCTGGAAGTTGACGGTTCAGGTATTGTTGAAGCCTTGCTTAGATAATTTTGAGCATTACTTTACTAGCGTGTGATATGAGTGTAATTGTGTGGTAGTTTGAGCATTCTTTGGCATTGCCTTTCTTTGGATTGGAATGAAAACTGACCTTCCCCAGTCCCCTGGCCCCTGCTGAGTTTTCCAAATTTGCTGGCATATTGAGTGCAGCACTTTCATAGCATCAGCTTTTAGGATTTGAAATAGCTCAACTGGAATTCCATCACCTCCACTAGCTTGTTCATAGTGATGCTTCCTAAGGCCACTTGACTTCACGTTCCAGGATGCCTGGCTCTAAGTGAGTGATCACACCATCGTGATTATCTGGGTCATAAAGATCTTTTTTGTATAGTTCTGTGTATTCTTGCCACCTCTTCTTAATATCTTCTGCTTCTGTTAGGTCCATACAATTTTTGTCATTTATTGAGCCCATCTTTCCATAAAATGTTCCCTTGGTAGCTCTAATTTTCTTGAAGAGATCTCTAGTCTTTTCCATTCTATTGATCAGGCAGGGGGCATGTTTTTCTCCCGACAGAAGTTCCCACTCCAGTCCTTGGATTTTTTCTTTTTTCTCTTTTTCTCAGACTTTGTAACCACTATTTTAGACTCCCATTTTTTTTTTTTTTTTTTAATTCTGACTGCCTAGCAATTTTATTTCAAAAACACGGAATGTCTTTTTATTTGCTGACATGCAATGACTTTTATAAATTTGCATCTTCTCAGGAGGTAATTAGGAATTGTTAGACTATGTGTGGAATGTGGTTCAGTCTAGCTCCTGGTCTTTGTAAGCACTCAGCACCTTGGACACCACCTTGTATAGCTCACACTACAGAATTGGATACAAACAGTAAAGTAATGCTCAAAATTATCCAAGCCAGGCTTGAGCAATGCATGAACCGTGAACTTCCAGATGTTCAAGCTGGTTTTAGAAAAGGCAGAGGAACCAGAGATCAAATTGCCGACATCCACTGGATCATGGAAAAAGCAAGAGAGTTCCAGAAAAACATCTATTTCTGCTTTATTGACTATGCCAAAGCCTTTAACTGTGTGGATCACAATAAACTGTGGGAAATTCTGAAAGAGATGGGAATACTAGACCACCTGACCTGCCTCTTGAGAAACCTGTATGCAGGTCAGGAAGCAATAGTCAGAACTGGACATGGAACAACAGACTGGTTCCAAATAGGAAAAGGAGTACGTCAAGGCTGTATATTGTCACCCTGCTTATTTAACTTATATGCAGAGTACATCATGAGAAATGCTGGAATGGAAGAAACACAAGCTGGAATCAAGATTGCCAGGAGAAATATCAATAACCTCAGATATGCAGATGACACCACCCTTATGGCAGAAAGTGAAGAGGAACTCAAAAGCCTCTTGATGAAAGTGAAAGTGGAGAGTGAAAAAGTTGGCTTAAAGCTCAGCATTCAGAAAATGAAGATCATGGCATCCTGTCCCATCACTTCATGGGAAATAGATGGGGAAACAGTGGAAACAGTGTCAGACTTTATTTTTTGGGGCTCCAAAATCACTGCAGATGGTCACTGCAGCCATGAAATTAAGAGTCGCTTACTCCTTGGAAGGAAAGTTATGACAACTTAGATAGCATATTCAAAAGCAGAGACATTACTTTGCCAACAAAAGCCTGTCTAGTCAAGGCTATGGTTTTTCCAGTGGTCATGTATGGATGTGAGAGTTGGACTGTGAAGAAGGCTGAGCGCCGAAGAATTGATGCTTTTGAACTGTGGTGCTGGAGAAGACTCTTGAGAGTCCTTTGGACTGCAAGGAATTCCAACCAGTCCATTCTAAAGATCAGTCCTGGGATTTCTTTGGAAAAAATGATGCTAAAGCTGAAACTCCGGTACTTTGGACACCTCATGCAAAGAGTTGACTCATTGGAAAAGACCCTGATGCTGGGAGGGATAGGGGGCAGGAGGAGAAGGGGACGACAGAGGATGAGATGGCTGGATGGCATCACTGACTCGATGGACATGAGTCTGAGTGAACTCCGGGAGTTGGTGATGGACAGGGAGGCCTGGTGTGCTGTGATTCATGGGGTTGCAAAGAGTCAGACATGACTGAGCGACTGAACTGAACTGAACTGAGGGAGGTAATTCATCAAAAGCATCTTGGAGAAAAATGCACTAGTTCTGTAGCCTTTCCAGTTCCTGATAACTCAGAAACTTCTGAACAAGCGCCACAGTGAATGCATTGTCATTCTCTAAAAACCCTACCAGTTCTATTTAAATGTAGCTCTTTGTAGATTGTAATCATAGAACTTAACAAGTTGGTTTTTTTTACAAAATTTTGTGAAATTTTGTATATTGCATCTAATAGATCAGAGGTTAAGTGCTCCTTTTTATTTGTGGTTTCATCAGAAATGACAATCATCAAGGGGAAACTGAAGTGAGTTTAATAAAGGGACTGTTGATATATAGGTTTAGGAAAAACCAGCAGGGATGTAGGACCCTTGGGTTAGTAACAGCAGGGAGCTACCACCTCTAGGCTAGAAGGGGAAAAAAGAGGAGAAATTAACAGAAACTGGAAAGAATACCAGTAAGAAGAAAGTTTCTTCATAGCAGCTGTGGTCTTCAGTGAAGGTAGAATGTATTCTAAACTCCTAAAAGTGGATGTAAGAATGATAAACAACTAAACAGAACACATAAAGAAAAAAAATTCTGCAAGCAACACAAAGAAATACACTAAGAGTAGTCATGATGTTGTAAGCCCCACTCCCCACAGGTCCCCAAAGAGACTTAAGATTTGGGGATGCCAGATATCTTGAATGGAGTCATAAACAGGCTTGTCTGATCACTTGGTTAAAAAGATATGTGTGTTAAATCACTTTCATTGTGTGTGACTCTGTAACACTATGGACTGTAGCCCATCAGGCTTCTTTGTCCATAGGATTTTCCAGGCATCACTTAATTAAATCTAATAACACTGTTTTAAAAGAATGATACGCGATGGTTTTCTTTGTGTGAATTCAGCAAATTAAGTTCTTGCAGAAGGGGAGGAAAGATGGGATTATGAAGGAGGAAGGGAGGTTGCAATCAATTCAAATTTACACCCCTACATAAAAAGAGAATACATATGTAGAATACATCTGGTCTGAGTGGATGAGGAAAGGGAAGAAAAAAACTTTAAAAGTCTCAGCCACTCAGTATCTTCTTTGCTACTAAGAAGCCTCTGCCCTATGTAGGACTCTAAGCAACACATTTTAATATTTGTGAAGCAACATATTTTAATATTTGTGCAGAGACAGAATATGCTGCAAAAGCTATTGGTTACATCTCATTGAATTATTTCCAGGTTAGAGCATAATCAGAGTTTGCAGCTACATGGTCAATTTTATGTCACTAAAAATCTCTAATTTTACATTCCAGACATTTTGCTGCTATAAACTTTTTAAAGCTTCTCAGCTATAACCAAAAACAAAACAAAACAACTTTGATTTGCAAGGCTCCATGAACTGAACTGAACTGATATGTATCACTGGGCTTCCCTGGTGGCTCAGTAAGTAAAGAGTTGGCCTGCAATCTGGAAGGCCTGGTTCGATTCCTGGGTCGGGAAGATCCCCTGGAGGAGGACACGGCAACCCACTCCAGTACTCTTGCCTGGAGAATCCCCATGGACAGAGGAGCCTGGTGGCCTGCAGTCCTTGGGGGCAAAGACTAGGACACAACTGAGCAAATAAGCAAGCATAGCGTATACATCACTAATATTTCATCCAGAAAGGGAACATCCCCAAATTGGCACAAAAACATAAAGCAAAAAGCTTTGATACCTCAGGTGGAGTTCCACCAAGCCTCTGAGAACACACTTTCATTTGTCAAATGTCTCTTCATGACCCAGGACCAAATATATTAGAGATGTATTCAACACCATTTGCTTCACATGTTCAAGAATCTGTCTTCTGTCTTCACAGATATGTTGTTATTGTCCTCACTTCTCTAAAGAAACTTATTAACCATAAATATTTTATGATACTATTGTCAGAGGCTGGAAAAACCTCTCAGAATCCATTCATAATCCACCTAGTCCATCTCGGTATTCTATTTAAGTTAAAATGTGTTACATGACCGTGAAATCCACATGCTTTGTTTTCACAAGGCTACACGCATTATTTGAAGAAACACTGGCTAGATATTGCTACAGGTTTCAAAGATGGTCATCAAATAATACATTCTTAAAAGCAACCGTCAAAAGTCAATCTCAGAATTTTTTCTCCACTATGAAGGCGATTGCCGATTATTGGACACTACGTCTTTACACATTTTGCCATAGTATGAAACAGTAGGACCTCAGAGAACAGCAGGAGACCAATTAGCATTGAAAAATGCCCAGGGATTAAAAACATATAAATATATACATTTTCCACCGTCATTTATTAGCTGTAATGTAATATTGAGTTTGAAACAGACACTGTTTGCAAATATTATCTCCAATCCTGATACATCTAGAGGGATATTGCTTGAATTTAGTTATTTCCAATGTTTGAACAATATTAGGTCTGTAGTACTGTTTTCTTTGAAATTGTAAGTGTATAAAAAGCATCTCCTCTCATAAAAATAAGATATAAATATTTTCTTCTGTATTACTAGTATATATATTCTTTTAAATTTAATGTTTTTGGATTAAACTATTTAATAAACTATAGAATAATATTAGTACACATAATAGTTATTTGTTGGCTATACATTTTATTTTATTTTTTAATATAAATTTATTTATTTTAATTGGAGGTTAATTACTTTACAATATTGTATTGGTTTTGCCATACATCAACATGAATCCGCCACAGGTATACACGTGTTCTCCATCCCGAACCCCCCTCCCTCCATCCACCCGTTATTATTTTTGATCATAAAGGCATATGGAGTTTTGAGGTTCTCAGAAAGAGCAAATTAGAAATATTACAAATATATTTGATGGAATAAAAATTCAGTTGATATAGTTTACTGAGGTTAAAAAATGTCAATTGATAAGTTATGATATAAAAGCATAGTTTCATCTGACTCAGAGCTTCATAAAATTATTTCTAATGGTATGATCCAACAGTGAGAATTTAATGAGTGAGTAGAGGCAGCTGAAAAAGTATATATTTCAACTGAAAGAGTTGAAGATGTTCCAAAGATAAGGAATAAATCAACTCTTTATCTTAATAAATAAATCAGTGATATTTATTAAGTTTAATGGAAAACTGAGTTTTCCACTTTCTTTTACTTCAAGATAGACCATGAAGAAACATCTCACATATTATCTAATATGTTTCTTCCTTTTACTGTTGCTGCTGTTCAGTCCCTCAGCTGTGTCCAAGTCTTTGTGATCCCATGGTCTGCAGCACACCAGGCTTCCCTGTCTTTCAGCATCTCTTGGAGTTTGCTCAAACTCATGTCCATTGAGTCTTCCTTTTATTAAATCAGCATTATTAAGATATAATTTACATATAATAAATGCACCCATTTAAAATGTATACTTCTAAGAGTTTTGGCAGCCATTGTTAAAGATAAACCATTTTTATTTTCACAGCAGAGAACTTCTTTAAGTCTGTTTGAAATCAATGGCAACACTTACTCCTGGCCTCAGGGAACAACTGCTCTGCTTTGTGCCACTATAATTTTCTGTTCTAAACTTTCACACAAATGGCTCACGTAGTTATACTCTATTGTGTCTGACTTCTTTTTCTCAGTATAATGTTTTTGAGTTTGTTCATGATGCACAATTAATTTTTTATTATTGAATATTATTATATTTCTGGATATATTTGTTTTTTTATTCTTTTTCTCATTCATTATTTTTCCCAGCACATTGCTTTGGAAGTATTATAGCTTTAGCTTTTATGCTTAGGTCTGTGTCAATTTAAAATAATTTTTGTGCATAATATTATGTAAGGAATGCCATTCATTCTTTCCAAATCATACTAATTCATCCAGCATCATTTGTTAAAATGCTTTTCTTTTCTTTGTTGACTTACCTTAACATCTTTCTCAAAAATCAATTGACTGTGTGTGTGGCTATATTTAAAGACATTATATTCTGTTCCACTGACCATAAATTTATCCTTCTCCCAACACTACACAGTTTTGATTACTGTAAGTCTTGAAATCAGATTATGTTCTCAAATTTTGTTGTTTTTCAAAGTCGTTTTGGGTATGTTATGTCATTCGAATTTTCACATAAATTTTAGAATCAGTTAATCAAGCTCTATAAAATATAAGCTACTCAGATTTTAATTCAGATTGCCTTGAATCTGTCAATAAATTTGGGGAAAATGGCTGTCTCTATTGAATTATTGGAGGTGATTTCCTAGGACACATGGTTCCCAGGATGTTAGTTTTAATCACTCAGTCACGTCTGACTCTTTGCAACCCCATGGACTATAGCCTGTCAGGCTCTTCTGTCCATGGGATTCTCCAGGCAAGAATGCCGGAGTGGGTATCCATTCCCTTCTCCAGGAGATCTTCCCAACCCAGGGATCAAACACAGGTCTCCTGCATTAGCTAAATTCTTTACTGTCTGAGCTACGAGGGAATCACCTCAGAGGATATTGAATATCATCAAATGTAAGAAATGATTATTTGTGGTTGACATCTGTACAGATTTATTTTCACATTCAAAAAACATTTTCATATGCATTATCCCATTTAATCTCTAGCATGATTCTGTCAGGTAAGCATTATATCATCCTCATTCGATGACAAAAGATTTGATGCTCAGGTGGATTAATTATCTTGCTGAATAGAATGAAATTAGGTTGTAATGAACAGTGATTTGAAAGTCTCCTGACTTGAAATCCATAGGTATTCCTCTGTGCACAGAATTAGCAAACGAATATTAGATTCCAGGAAGGTCTTGTAAGAAATAATAATGATGTGCTGGAATTTTTTCATGCATTTTTAAATAGGACTAACATATCATGACTTTACAGCACACAGGAAATTTGCATTTTCAAAGAAATTTTTCTTTGTTTCCTATGAGTTGATTGCCAACTGATCCATAAATTCCAAAACAAAACATGAAATTAAAGCACTCAAAATGACTGCCTGAAATTCATTTAAGTGAAAACACTTGGTGATTTTACTTAGTCTAAGGGCTTTAGAAAAATTGACTTTCAATGCTGATGAAATAATGTTTTAAATGACAAACGTTGGCAAGAAGGCAATATATCAATACTCTTGGAGAAGGCATTTTTGTCTCCAGATTTAGTCATAAATCTTTGGAATGATGAAATTTAATGTTTGTTTTGTGACTTAGCAAAATGACATTAACCTTTGATGACTCCAAAAGCCAGTGTCTTAGATGGGGATTCCTTTGGTTTAACAGGTCACAATGGGATAGAAAGTCAGCTGTACAGTGGATTAAGTTGAGAAAAGCTCACATTAAAATTCTAAATTCCATTGAAAAAATAATAAAAATTCTAGAATGGTTCTCATTTCCAGGGAAATGCACCATATGTCCTCTGAAACACAGGCTGAACCAAATGCATTAAGAGAGCAATTAAAATGCTGTCCCACAGTGCTGGAATATCACTTCACATATGGCATCCTCACCTGTAACAATTTTTTACTTTACTTGGCTTCTTTCATAAAACCAGCTCTTTCTTTTTTAATTGCTTTGGTCAAAAATAAGATCCATTTACAAGAATAAAAAATGGAATACTTTTAGAAAAGATATTTATGTTCAAGTTCAATGTCTTACTAACATGTAATCCCTGAAAATCTAATTTTTAATTGTGTTGAAGATATTCAAGTGGTTGACAGAATGAAATGAATTATACACAGAGGAATGCAGTAAGAGAAAAAGTAATTAGTGTCATCTCTCTATAGCATGTATAGTAATGAAGCAGTTTTCACACTGATGATCAGATGATGTATTTGTTTCTAATTATCTATGGGTGTGCCATATAACAAACTCTATTCTTCATTATTGCTTGGATATTTTTTGCATGCTGTTGGGTTGAATTTTGAAGACCATATTGAAATTAGGCAGATAATAGAGCATGTTGGTTAACAATGTAAGTTATGAAATACTGGCTCTAAACACTAGCTCATTATCATCATCATCACTGTTATCACCTCCTTATGGATAATGTTCCTAAGAAACTAGTGTAGGTGTGAACATTATTCATTCTCCTCTTAAAACTACAAGTAAGAACATTCATCAGTAAAATTATAAAGTCAGAAGTTTAAAATTTTCTTCCTTAATCTTCAGCATTTATGTTAACACTGAACACTCTGAATCTTTATGCCTTTCAAAATTTAATAGGTATTAATTTTTATTCTTTAGTATCCAATAGTTTGAATGAAACTCCCAAGAGATACCCAAGTTAAATGCTTTATCCATAATCACATTCCAATTTTAACCTGTGAGCATCTTTGTGTATTATTCTAATGATTTGCTATGATTAAAAATTAATATTGTAAATTGATTAGCTTTCCAAAATTACTATGAATAAACTGCAACTCTATATCTTATCTCAAAGCCTTGGAAACAAAATGCAAGATATCTATTTTTCTGCCAAAACCCTTTGTTTTCTTACATATAGCTGTTATTGGTCACCCAGGGAAATGAGACTTTTCAACAACAGAAATGGCAGAAAATATCATTAAAAGCATATATATTGGACTTCAGTGGCGGTGCAGTGGATAGGAATCTGTCACTACAAGGGGACACAGGTTTGATCCCTGGTCCAGGAAGATTCTACGTACCGCGGAGCAACTGAGCCCACACGCCACTGCTGAAACCTGTAGGCCTAGAGCTTGCACTCTGCATCAAGAGAAGCCCCTCAAGGAGCAGCCAGCGCACCTCAGTGAAGAGTAACCCCTGCTCGCCACAATTAAGTCCATGCAGAGCAACAAAGACCCCAGTGCAGCCAAAGATAAAATTTTTACAAGGCATATATACATATATATATGTGTGTATATATATATAAAATCTTAAACTTTTGTCCTTGCCATAGGCTACTTTCACTGTTAGTTGAAACCATGGACCTCCTTTTCAGCAAAATGCTCTAAATTATCCATAATGTCAATATATAAGATTATAAAGGAAACAAAATATGTACACAATATAATTTTTAAAATATTCTAGAAATTTTGTTAAAATTTTGACAAAATTTTTTAAAACTGATTATGCTCATGGTTGCACTTCTTGGTATATTTAGTAAAAATTTTTTGAACTGTATGCTTAAAATGATAAGTTATATGGTATGCAAAATTTGCAAAAAATGTCTTAAAGTTATTGAAAAGTCTATAGTGAACCACATCTAGGTGGTTGGTGAGACAGGGAGAAAGGGTAGTGTTTAAGAAGATTTTTCTGTATATGCCTTTCTACATAGTATTTACTTCTGAATCGTGTAAATTGCCTTATCTATTCAAATTAAAATTAATTTTAAAAATTAAAAAAATAGGTTCATCATGACCACTATATTTGTTCCTTTTTGCAGAGTTGTTACATGTTGTCTTCTCTTAATCTGCAAGTCTCTTTTTTTTTTTCTAATTTTATTTTATTTTTAAACTTTACATAATTGTATTAGTTTTGCCAAATATCAAAATGAATCTGCCACAGCTCTTATTTTTTTTTTTTTAAACTTTTTCTTCTTCATCTTCTGAGGGAATTACAGATTTATGGACTTATTTTTCATGACTCCATCTATTAATATATATCTACTTTGTTACAATAACTTACAAAACTTTATTATACGTATAAGGAATTTGAGAAAGGGTTAGGGAATGCTATCATAATGACCTCTTCATATATATTTCTTGTTCTGTTGTATGTTCACAAACTTGTAAGGTTGGAAAGACAGTGGTTATTACCTTTTCTACCCAATTCCTTTTCCCCCATCTTGTTAAAAGAGACATGACATTCAAGCTATAGAATTAGATGCTCCACTTGGACTAGTTCAGCCATGTTCTTCACTTTATAAGGACATTTTATTTTGCACAAGACATAAAATCCACATTGAACTAGTATTTTTCCTAAACTTTTCAAAAAAAGTATTAATCCAATAACTGTGGTTGACACCTTAGTCTCTGTTTTTAGTTCTGAAATTTTCCACAGTTTAAAAAGTGCTTAATAATGAAGGGAATGGTATTATTATCTCAGCAGGAAGAGCTCTCTGGTCCAGGCAAAATGTGCTTATTAACTCTGGAAGGAGGAAAATGCTAGGTAAATGGCTTATAACCATGATGTGTTCAATAGTCTGTCAGTGATTTAAAGTAAAGAAGGGCCTGAGGACCATATACTTCCAAATGACTATATCTGCACCACAGAAGGACTCCTTTATCACTGATCGTTGACCCTATGATTTCAGGTTACTCCTAGACTACACTCTTAAGGGGTGGTTATTTTCAAAAATGGAATTGCACTTTTACAAAGTTATTTTGTAAACACTTTGAGTTGTTTTCCATCTGATGTGAGCAGACACTGTGTTACTACCCCTACCGCCACCACCGCTGCTTCCTGAATAAAATGATATGTGTGTGTATATATATATACATACACACACATGCACATATATACATATATTTATACATACGCAATCAGCCCTCTGCAGGTCCCACACTGGGGATTCAACCAACAGCTGTTTGAAAATATTCAGAAAAAAAATTTCCAGAAAGTTTCAAGAAGCAACTTAAATTTACTGCACACTGACGGCTATTTACATAGCATTTGCATTGCATTTACAGCTATTTACATAGCATTTATGTTGTATTAGGTGTTATAAGTAATCTACACATGATTTACAGTATACAGGATGATGTGCATTGGTTACATGCAAATAGTATGCTTTTTGTATACGGGACTCAAGCATTCATAGATTTTGTTATCCACATGGTTCCTGGAACCAATCCCATGTGGATGTCAAGGGACTACTGTACATACAAAGGTGCCCCCTGCTTTTCAAAAGTTTGCTGTATACCACATTGCTTTTATGAAAGACCTACATTAGTACCTGTTTTCATAACAGAAAGAAATCCAAAGAGGATTTCCACTTTTACAAAAAAAGGTGAAAATCAAAAATAGTTTTTAGCATTTATTTTGCTAATGAGGAATAATTTTTAACAAGGTACAAATCTAAAAAGTGATCTGTTTATCCAAATATAAATACCCAAATATAAATAGAAACATATATCAAAGCAAGAAAAATTAATTAAGGGATAAAGATATAATTATATACATATAGTGTTCAAGTTTCCATGAACCTTTAGCAGACAATTTTACAAAATAAGATGCAACCTAAAGAACATTGAGACAGTTTTCCCTATAAGTTATTATGTCTTATCTTGTGTTTTTCTGTATATTAGTTTTGTTCCTGAAGAGAAATTGATGGAGAAATCTTTATCTTATGCATATGTCTCTATGACATAAAATTTAAACTTATATCTAATATTTGGAAAAATGTCACTGGATATAAAGCGTAAGTGTATATTGACGAGGTTAGCATTTCCAGCACACACACAAAGCATTAGTGGTAGGTTTTTCCTCACTGGTGTTCAAGGAGATGCAATGGATGCGTAGCTACTATTAGAGTGAATACTTTCTGCAGGTAAACATGATTTTTTCTGCTTTGTTCATGTTTCATTTGTGGAATAAATAAAAACCTACTACTGAAGAAGAATATCTGGAATTAACAGATACACAGTGCTATATATAACATAATCAACAAGGATCTAGTGTGTGGCACAGGGCACGTTTGCTCAGTCATGTCTGACTCTTTGTGACCCCATGGACTATAGCCCACCAGGCTCTTCTGTCCATGGGATTTTTCAGGCAAGAATATGGGGGCTGCCATTTCCTACTCCAGGGGATAAATCCCATGGCACAGGGAACTCTACTCAATAGTCTGTAACAACCTGAATGGGAAAAGAATTGAAAGAATAGATATATGTATATATATATATAAATGCGTCAATTTGCTGTACATTTGAAACTAACACGACATTGTCAATCTACTGTACTCCAGTATAAAATAAAATTAAAACACACAAAAAAAAAAAACAAAAAAAAAAAAAAAAAGGAAAAGTCTTGCTTAAAATAAAGAAAAAAAAGTAGGAAATTGCCTGGTGGTCCAGTGGTTAGGACTCCATGGAGGGAGTGGACTCAATCTGTGGTCAGGGAAATAAGATCCCAGAAGCTGTGTGGCATGGCCAAAAAAAAAAAAAAAAAAATTTAAAACAAAACAAAAGAAATGAAAAGAAAAATAAAAGTAATATGAGGACTATACGAGAAAATACTAATCACAGGGGGAAACCTGAGCTCTAAATTGGTCCTGGGGAGATGACAGTAAAGGATCTGTGCCTTCTCATCTCTGTTCCTTAGCAGGGGATAGACACTCATTTATCAAATGGCCATAGTATCAAAAGCCTTTTTGTGATTCCCATTTTGTTTTATTTGACATTATAGTTAGGCTTCCCTGATGGCTCAGTGGATAAAGCATCCACCTGCAATGCAAGAGACACACGAGGCACAGATTCAATCTGATCCCTGGGTCGGGAAGATCCCCTGGAGAAGGAAATGGCTACCCACTCCAGTATTCTTGCCCTGAGAATCCCATGGACAGAGAAGCCTGATGGGCTACAGTCCATAGGGTCGCAAAGAGTCAGACACTATTGAGCAAACACACAGGTTTATCAATAATAATGTGTGCCAGTCAAGAGCAAAACACTTTAAACTGTACTTCTACAATCTTTAAGATCCTTAAAATAATCCTGTAGAATAAGTATGATGTCTTTATTTTACATTTTAGGAAACCCAAGTTCACAAAATGTAAGTACCTTGAAGAAAGTCTCATAGTATAAATCAAGAAGTAAAACAGTGAATCTGGAATCTGAATTCATTTTTATGTAACTCACATCTGGGTTCTGACCACCCTGTGGTGCCTGGGGCTCCCCACCTCGGCAGGGCTGCATATTTTTTATCTGAATTCATTTCTTGACCTCCCTTCACCCACAATCATATAGAACAGAAATTGTTAATGAATATTTAATTGAGGAGAATCTGATGAGCATAGTGATGTTATAAACACAGCTGGAGAAAATGTCAGGAATCCTGGGTTCCAGTCATGCTCTGGCCTCAAGAAATGATATAACCTTGAATAAGGTAGTTCAGCATTTTGTGATTCAGATCCTTAAAATATGAAAAGAGGACTATTGACTTGTGAAAATTACATGAGAAATTACATGAGATCTGAGATCGAAAGCACCATGAATGGGAGCCATTGGCGGCAGGGATAAAATCCATAATCCTGAAACTGAGCCTCATTTCAAGTTTAGCCTGCCAATGCATTACACTAGCAAACTTTCAAACCCTTGGTTTTAGGTCTACTTTTCCTTCTTTGTTTTTCTATTTTCTTCTTGGAATGGTAGCAACAGGAAATTTTCTATGATCATATGGAAAGAAAATTGAGTCTGGAACCTACACATAGAACTTAAAGATCGTCCTGCTTATTTCTTACTCATAAATAGCCGTAGACAAAGTAATCAGGGCTTTGGGTAAGTTCCTCAAAAATGCTAAGAGGCCAGAGCAGCTCAAAGAGTTTAAAACCTCATTTATGATTCATATTTTATCACCCATTGTTTCTTTACGCAGCCACCACAGTATTTTTGTATGACTTGACAAAATATTGCTTTAATGCTAATTTTATACCACACAGTTTGCTCTGCCCTGAACATCCCTCCAGCAGCAGGTGGCTCTCTTGCACTATCCTTTCCGTGATTCAGCCTTCTCACTGCCTGGGATTCACCTACCGCTTGGTGGATGGCAATCCCCTCTAAGTTCCATGGGAGGAGAGGCCAAATAACTCAAGAAAATCCAGAAAATCATATCTCTTTCAAAGTGCTCTAAATGTTAATCTTGTGTTTCTTCATACATGCTGAGCCATAGAGTTTTTGCTGTATAAGGAAAACAACTAGCATGTTTTTTCCTCCAGTTTCCCTGATTCAAAGGCTATTATGAGCTGAATTTATAATTCTTGCAAGGACAAATAGCTAGAAAAGATTAAACAATTCACTAACATGCTCATCTATTTTTAACTTTTCTGCCCTCATATACTTGACAGTGATAAGAAAGATGGAAGGGGATGAATTATGCACCATACTGAAATTTTACCAAATCAGGTGAATATTTTTCCTTTCTTAGATAGACATTTATTTAGATTTATTAGATAAGCATTTTTTTTGTGGTGATTCCTGCACATAGTTGGAAACCTCAGGCAGGCTATGTCAAGATTAAATGATTTTAGGTTTTATACTAAAAATTTTTTATATTGGAAAGTAGAAAATGGTTATTTTTCTCTACTCTGCAGGTTATTTTCAAAATGTAGAATCCTGCCTCTGCTTTTACCACTCTCCAGCCTTTACTTTGGAAAGTGACATCGTGTGTTAGGAGTGTGGGGTTCCCTGGGTTTAGTTGCCTAAGTTTCCAGCCAGAAATTTTATTACCCTGTAAGGTGTAGAAAGTTGCTGCCAAGATAATTAAAACCAAAGCAAAACAGAGCAAGGTTAATTCAAACAAGTAAATAAATAACTACATCCAGTCATCAAGTCAGGAGTCCCAACGCGAAAGATATTTATTAGCTGTCAGAAACCAGACAGATAATAAAGATGAGTGAAGCACATTAGTGTCATGAAAGGAAAAGTGGGGAAAGGGAAAAATGGAGACTTCTAGTCTGCCTGACATTATTCATAGTAGAACACTCTAAATCAGTATGCTAACTAAGCAAAATTGAATGTGTGTTTAAAGCCCATGTAGTGAGGTTAGAAGAATCTAGACTCTTGTCTTTCCATTGTTCTATTATTTTATTTTTTTTCTGCAATCTGTAGCACTGATAAGGGAAGAAAGAGCCGTGGCCAGCTGTGGGCTACACTTGTCACCAGCTACAGAAAATCTGGATGAATAAGATTCAGATAAAAAAGGGGATTATTTCAAAAGGGACACATTTTAGTAGAGATAACTTCCTAATCAGCATAGTTTGTTGGGCCTCTAGTTACTTCAAAACAAACTGGAGGCTTCTGTTTTGCATGAGAGAATAGATATTATTTATATGAATTGGCCTCTTCAACATGTATTCTAGAGTGTTCCAGCTTTTCCTTAGATGGTAGAAATACTGCTTACTAGAGTTCAGGGGAGTTCAGGCAAAGAGTGCTATTTCTTTACATAAAAACAGCATTTTTGAAATGCAAGGAAATAATGTTTAGACCAACTTTAATCTTGATGATAATCAGTCAGAATTTCAGTTAGGTAGATAACTAATCCGAACTATGCTTCTAAAAAAATGACTAAACACGTGTTTCTTTTTGTCTATATTATTGCCAGCTTCTCAGTTGTGGGCAAAATATAAAGCATGGCTATATTTCTCCCTACTTTGCCACTTTTCAAGCCAATAGCTCCAAGCAAGAATAACTAAACATGTTTACCCAGTTGGAAAATCCATCAAATTCCATAAAATAGAATTAATATTGGTAACTTGCACACAGCCAAGCAGTACTTCTAGTAGCAAAAACACAGTTTTACTCTCTGTGGCAGCAGGTGCCATTCGACATGGTATTTTCAAATATAGAGATTTCCTATCAAGGCAGAGTGTGTGACCTCTAGAAACAGATAAGCTGATTCGAGACCCTATCGTTTGAACTTCATGTATGAGGTCAAACACGCTGTCAGCACGCACTGGCAGATAATAGTTGATAATAACGCCTCAAACTCAGACCTTTTGGAAGCTTACACATAGTGTTAGAAGTGTTAGTCACTCCGTCATGTCTGACTCTTCGCAACCCCATGAACCGTAGCCCACCAGGCTCCTCTGCTCATGGAATTCTCCAGCCAAGGATACTGGAGTGGGTTGCCATTCCCTTCTTCAGGGACTCTTCCTGACCTGGGGATCAAACCCAGGTCTCTTGCCTTGGAGGCAGATTCTTTATCTTCTGAACTATAAGGGAAGCCTACACACAGAATTCTTCAAATACAATGATGTCATCATGTGCTTGGAATTTTCCAAATTCAATGATCCATCCCAATCTCATTCACATTCAGGTATGTATGTATCACAAGGATTCTGTCCCATGATCAGACATACTCTGAACCAGAAATCAGTAAAGGAGAGTGGCAATTCAGAGTAGTTAATGCAATGAGTCCACTTTGCATGGCCCACTATTGACTTAAATAACTTTTTGCACTTGGAAGTCTTATCATTGTATGTTTACATTATTATTTTATCTATTCCTTCAAGTAATTTTGAACATTTTTAATGGATATGTTGAGATGACAACAAAAATTCATCCTTAGAAGGAATTGTCATTTCTGGCCTGTGGAAAGGTCTCAACAATTGTTCGCTATGAATTAAATAGATTTGAGGTAGACACCAATAAGAAAAAGAAAACATGGTAAAAGTAGCAATTGTAGAATAAAAATCATGCTCTCAGTATACTGATGGAGAAGGAAATGGCAACACACTCCAGTATCCTTTCCTCGAAAATCCCATGGACAGAGGAGCCTGATAGGCTACAGTCCACGAGATCATAAAGAGTTGGACATGACTAAGCATGCATGCAGTATACTGGGAAGGAAATCTTTTACCAGAAAATAAGAGAAAGTTTTTCAAAGGAAGAGATATTTGAAAATCTACAAACTCCCTGATCAATGAGAACAAAGTAAGAAATTCTATGTGCCTTAGCATCAGAATCAGTGCACTAGTTAATTTGTTTCACATTGTATATGTTCCTTTTTTTTTTTTTTTTTTTACTGAAAACCATTTTTTCCCAAGTTTTTAAATTTTTAATTTTTAAAAATTGAAGTATAGTTGATTTACAATGTTTTGCTAGTTTCAGGTGTACAGTAGTAATTCAGTTATACATATATGTACATATATATGTATATATGTTCTTTTTCAGATTCTTTTCCTTTATAGGTTATTACAAAATATTGAGTATAGTTCCCTTTGCTATACAGCAGGCCCTTGTTGGTTATCTATTTTTTATATAGTAGTGCGTGCATGCTAAGTAGCTTCAGTCGTGTCTGACTCTTCTTTGCAACCCTATAACTGTAGCCTGCCAGGCTCCTCTGTCCATGGGGATTCCCCAGGCAAGAATATTAGAGTGGGTTGCCATTTCCTTCTCCAGGGTACCTTCCTGACTCAGAGATCAAACCTGCATCCCTTATGTCTCCTGGATTGGCATGTGGGTTCTTAACCACTAGCGTCACCTGGGAAGGCCATATACAGTAGTGTGTATATGTTAATCCCAAACTCCTAATTTATTCCTCATCCCCCCTTATTCTTTGGTAACCAGAAGTTTGCTTTCTATGTCTGTGAGTCTATTTCTGTTTTGTATATAGGCTCATTTGTATCATTTATTTTTAGAGTCCACACATAAGAGATATTATATGAAATTTGTCTTTGTCTGGATT
Source organism: Bos taurus (assembly GCF_002263795.3). Taxonomy (NCBI): domain Eukaryota; kingdom Metazoa; phylum Chordata; class Mammalia; order Artiodactyla; family Bovidae; genus Bos; species Bos taurus. The sequence continues at coordinate 21,893,443 of NC_037350.1, read as the reverse complement.
ACTTCACTTAGTATGATAATCTCTAGGTACATCCATGTTGCTGCAAATGGAAAAATTTCATTCTTTTATTTTTTTTATGGCTTGGTATTCTTCTATTTTATATATGGGATTCCCTAATAGCTCAGTCAGTAAAGAATCTGCCTGCAATGCAGGAGACCCGGATTCGATTCCTGGATCACGAAGATCCCCTAGAGAAGGAAATGGCAACCCACTCCAGCACTTTTGCCTAGAGAATCCCATGGGCAGAGGAGCCTGTATATATAGATGTGTATATATATATATATATATATATATATATATACACACACATTTTCTTTATCCACTCATCTGTTGATTGACATTTAGTTTGATTCTGTATCTTGGCTATTGTAAATAAAACTTCTATGACCATTGGGATGAATGTATCTTTTCAAATTAGCAGGAATGTATATATATATTTTTTGATATATACCTAGGAGTGGAATTGCTGGGTCATATGGTAATTCTATTTTTAGTTTTCTGAGAATCTTTTGTACTGTTTTCCACAGGTGCTTCACCAACTTACATTCCCATCGACAGTTGTAGGAGGATTGTCCTTTCTCCATGTCCTCACCAACATTTATGTTCTTTTTGATCATAGTCATTCTAATGGGTATGAGGTGGTATCTCATTTTGATTTGCATTTCCCTGATGATTAGTGATGCTGAGCATCTTTTTGTGTGCCTTCTGGCCATCTGCGTATCTGCTTTGGGAAAAATGTCTATTCAGTTCTTCTCCACATTTTTTTAACTGATTTTTTGATGTTAAGTTGTATAAGCTGTTTATAAATAAGAAGTGAATATTCCTTCTCCCTGCTTTTTATAAAAATTTATTTTTCCCGAAAGAATATAAAGCAGGTCCAAAATACCAATAAGGAGTCCATATAAAATTATTTTTCAAGTCCCCTGAAATGCCACTGCTTAATCAGTCTATGTTTTCCTATTTTGGAAAATAAGTTATTGGCAAACAGAGACCATACATACTTCTGTTTCTTACTTATCAGGATGCAACAAGGTGTGCAACAGTTTGGATGAGTTATTTTAGACAAGATATGTTTTTTCTAAATGAGATTTGGATAACAGCCTATGTCTAATCCCTCTGTGACTAAAGATGCAAAGAATTGTCAGAACAGTTTGGTTCATCAAGCTATAAAGTGCAAATATATTATGACACTCTCACAGCACATGTGAAACCAACAGAAATAAACCTTTGATCCTTAGGAATCCTTCAAACAGGATCTAAGAGGCAAAGGGGCAGTTTTATGGACTGGATATATATAATATAGTTAAAGTGAATTAAAGGCAAAATGATTTGATGACCAATACTAGTGATTCACTAATTAGATTTTGGTAATTTCATGGCTTGAGTATTACATTTACAGTTAAATCTACTCATAAACAGAAAGCTATTTTCACTCTTCTAAGGTTGAATATTGATGCTTGTTTAGTGAAACAGATGGTTCTTAAGATTAAATAGATGCTTGTTTAGTGAAAAAGGTGGTTCTTAAGATCTGCATTTATGTAAATTTTGATATACCCAATTATTATAGTGTATGTAATAAAATATCTTCATTTGTTCACAGTGGTTATAATTAAAGAAAATATAAGGCATTTCACCTCAACACTAAACCATTCATTCTGGTTAATAAAGTATAAAATATCATGGTTTACTTATTTTGTCCAGTCTTCATTGTTATAAAAAAATGAGTATGTTAACAACGGCAAGCATTCCTTCAAGATATCTGTCAAATGCTAACAGATGCCAGAAAAATCTGTATTGAAACAAACAATAGTTAAATAGAGTACAAAATGTAGTTCACCTTTAAGAAAAAATAAGATAGGGGTTTTGGGTCAATCCCAGCATACAGAGTCATGCTATCAGCTAAAGATGCAGGGCACCCACCTATGTCCGTACTAATCGTAGGAGCCCCCATAGACATCTCCACTTTCGGAGACAAACTTGTCACTGAACTGGCCTTTGTGGTCATGATTGCAAGATGCAACTCAGCAACAATCATTAGGGAACCTTGAAAAGACAGGTGCTATTACTCACAAGTTCTAGAGAATTCATGCCAAATCTGAGGCCACAGAGCAACTTGCATGTAGACAGAGAGAGAGCAGGCAGACCTGGGGTTCTCCCTTTATTGGGGTCCAGGGTATAGTACCTAGGGTTCTTTGGATTCACTCTTTATTGGTGAAATTAAAACATAAGAGCAGGAACTAAAGTATGGGAGGACAAAAAGTAGTCAGTCACCTGGTAAATTATCTAGGTCGGTCAGAGCTTTCTAAACAAAAGGGATCTTCAGTAATGAGGTGGCCTGGCTCTTCATCTGGTTGTGTAGCTGGCCAAGTGTTCGTTCCAGATGGGTGTCTTTGAAGAAGATGCCTCAGAATCAAAAGCTTAATGTCAGGCACTTAGGTTACAATAAAAAATACCAATAGTCAGGTGCATATGCTTTAATAAGTACGAAATATCAAAGTTAAGGAATTTTCTTACATGAGATGGTATTCTCATCTCTAATGCTTTAATAGCAGAAAAGATTTACTGACATATCAGTAGGTACTGGTTGTTTAGACCAAAATGGAGGAGTAAAATGTCTCTTTTTGGATTTTTCAAATTTATTTCAGAAAAGTAATTTTTTTCTATTCCACTTTTACTAAGTTCGTGTTTGCTTTTGTATCAGTTCAGTTCAGTCGCTCAGTCGTGTCCGACTGTTTGCGACCCCATGAATCACAGCACGTCAGGCCTCCCTGTCCATCACCATCTCCCGGAGTTCACTCAAACTCATGTCCATCGAGTCAGTGATGCCATCCAGCCATCTCATCCTCTGTCGTCCCCTTCTCCTCCTGCCCCCAATCCCTCCCAGCAGCAGAGTCTTTTCCAATGAGTCAACTCTTCGCATGAGGTGGCCAAAGTACTGGAGTTTCAGCTTTAGCGTCATTCTTTCCAAAGAACACCCAGGGCTGATCTCCTTTAGTATGGACTGGTTGGATCTCTTTGCAGTCCAAGGGACTCTCAAGAGTCTTCTCCAACACCACAGTTCAAAAGCATCAATTCTTCTGCACTCAGCTTTCTTCACAGTCCAACTCTCACATCCATACGTGACCACAGGAAAAACCATAGCCTTGACTAGACGGACCTTTGTTGGCAAAGTAATGCTTTGGTATAAAATATATTTTATACAAATTTTCAAATGAATTTGGTTCAGGAGATGAGCTAGCTTTACTTTATACCCGATTATCTCTTCCAAATTGTGGCGTAGTCCTTGGCGATTACAGACACCCTAGTTCCAGAACATGGAATTGAAGTGTTTGTTCTTAAATGTTTCATGAAGTATCATTAAAATGACTAAGGCAAATATGGAACCACTTACCTGACCTATTAAAAAAGTCTGACACCATTTTTCCCTCTCATTAACTGTATTAAATATGTATGGTCTCATTAACACTACTGCTGCTACCCTTCTCAGGACTCATGATTTTCTTCCTAACATATTAAAGGGAAACAGTAATTCCTTCTTTAAAATTTTATTAACTATATACAGAAGTTATAGTAAAAAATACTTTAATGTTTCTGTGTGCGGAAACTGTTTTAAATATTTATGATACATACAGCAAAAGATCTCAATCTTTGAACAGATTACATATCAGTTTGTATATGTAGAGAGACAAGCAATACATACAGTAGTAAGTGTATGTTATAGTAAATTGGAAAGTACTAAAGAATAATGAAAGAGAACAGCATAAAGGTGATTTGATACACATGGTGAGTATCCAGAGGTGCAAGCTGAAATATTACAACCGGGTAGTCAGGTTAGGTTGGAAAAGACAATGGCACCCAACTCCAGTACTCCTGCCTGGAAAATCCCATGGACGGAAGAGCCTGGAAGGCTGCAATCCATGAGGTCGCTGAGGGTCGGACATGACTGAGCGATTTCACTTTCACTTTTCACTTTCATGCATTGGAGAAGGCACTCCAGTGTTCTTGCCTGGAGAATCCCAGGGATGGCAGAGCCTGGTGAGCTGCTGTCTATGGGGTCACACAGAGTTGGACACAACTTTCAGTTGTGACTTAGCAGCAGCAGCAGCAGTCAGGTTCAGATCAGATCAGATCAGTCGCTCAGTCATGTCCGACTCTTTGCAACCAGGTTAGGTATTAACAAAAGCTTGATGCCAAAACTAAGACAGGCAGAAGGTAAAGGAGTTAGCTGTGTGAAATTCTAGGGAAGAATTTCCCAGACAGGTTCACTAGCTAGGACAAGACTATGGTAGGAAAGTGCCTGATCAAGCCAGTGTATACCAGGAAATAACATATTAGTATTTCCTGCAGAAATGAGTATAAAGAGATGCGTGTGACCTAGACAATGCTTCAATAAGTTCACTTCATTTACAGAATCATCTTTGGCCACTGCTAAGCCTGTTAGAGTTTGGTGTATCAATATCCAATATTACACACACACACACACACACACACACACACACATATACATACACTATAACTGGTGTTAAAGAAATTATATTTCTGAAATACCTGACTACACAGGTAACTCTTTAGGTGGGACTTAATCTTTCAGCAGCTATTTGCAACTTTTTCAGGGTAAGACTCCTAGGACTAGAGATTAAATTAAATCACTTTTAGTGATTTAATTCTGCCATCATTTACTGGATCTGACAGAAGTGATGGGACCATTTTATAGAATAATAATGGGTCATAGTGGGATTACTGGACTCATTGGAGCTGTAACGCAATACACCTTTTAAACAGAAAGGGGGAAAAAGGAGATTCTGTGTTATACTATCCTTTGTTCTTCCTTTTCAATCTTTAGCTTTCATGATGCATTTTTGTCATTTTCCCCAGAGCTCTTTTAGTGTCATTCTCAATGAAGATTATCAAAGTGGAATGCTATATCTGGATTCATTGTTATGCTAACCAGTGCACAAGGTTTTTTTCATAGTGTTCCTCTCTTTTATTTAAAAAAATCAAGATAATTGAAAGGCATAAAATCTATGCTCCTAAGCCATCTTTTCCTGTGCAGATTGACCGATAAAAGTATTCATCTCAGCATCACTACTACTAAATGGCACCAATTTATAAAATTGTTTTTATCATAGCCAGTTTCTTCATTAGCAGAACCTGTGGAGGGCTGTGGGGTTTTGTGTATGGTATTAGTGATAACACATCTACATTTCATTGGTTTTAAAACTATTCTGAATGGATGACAATTTATTTTTCCATTGCACTCTCTCCTCAAGGACAACTTCCCCTTTCCTGTTACAGTAGAAAATGAATTCTTAGCCTGGATTTAATGAGTATAGTAGAGTGTGTGAGTCTCAAAGTTTCAGAAATCTCCCGAAACTGCAAAATGTTGGGAATTGACATTTGATTTTCTTTTCTCTCTCTTGTTTTTTCTTTCATAGTTTTCTTCAGAGTCCATAGATTCTAAAATGATACTGGCATCCCAGGGAAATTCCAGTATAATGCAGGAACTGGTGTCACAGACTACAAATAGCAATGCATCTGTAAGCACCGTCTTTAAGTTTCCCTTGTAAGATACCATAGTACACCTTTCCTATTGCCTTCACTCACCTTTGAATAGCAAATGAGAATATCTCTTGGAATACACCTCCTGATACTTTTAGTGCTATGCTTCTTGCAGAAAGAGAAGCAGAACCAAGTTTTTTATGTGCTGAAGACATAAGTCTAGGGAAAGAAGACAAAGGTCCACGTGGGAATCTAGGGGTGTTTTCACAATGCAGTGTCCCTAGTAGCCTCTAGCCCCATCTTTGTTGTTGCTGTTGAGTCGCTAAGTTGTATCTGACTCTTTTGCAACCCCATGGACCATAGCTCGCCAGGCTCCTCTGTCTATGGATTTTCCAGGCAAGAATACTAGAGTGGGTTGCCATTTCCTCCTTCAGGGGATCTTCCCAACCCAGGGATGGAATCTGCGTCTCCTGCCTTGGCAGGCAAATTCTTTACCACCAAGTCATCTGGGAAGCCCCCAGCTTCCACTAAGTTGCCCCAAAGAAGATACAATACTGTAGAATGCTGAGATTTCTCTTTTTATAAAGGAAAATAACTATAGGAATGTAAACACATTGTTGTTTGTAACTTTACATCTACTGATTTCCCTTGATCATCTATTTACAATGAGATACCAGCCCTGAATGGGCAATTAAATAAATGGTGAATATTGAAGGCTGATTGTTGAATATGGCAGTCTTGTGCTGGTTTGAGTAAGACATAAAGTGAGGATGGGAGAGGGACAGTTATAGACAAATGGTAAGAAATAGAAGTCTCAGTCTTCAAGAAAAATCAAAGAGGAGAGAGATGGGTGTGGTTTTCCTCCACCATTTTTCCAAGACTTACTTAACCATAATGAGGCTACAACCATAGAGACATATTGCACTGTACCATTTCCCCATCAACAGAAAAAGAATTTAAATTACATGAATCACTAAGCCGGTCATTTTGTATCTTCCTTGGTTATCCAGGAATTCTTTCTGAAACACAGCCACATGTTCTGCCCAGGGAAATGCTTCTGAATTATCTGAGTTGAAGGATGAACTTTTTTTTTTCAATCTTTCACGGATGAATACTTTTGTAAAACACAATAAAAACGAATTAGGAGAAAAAATGAAATAAAGAGACACAAAATTCAATTTCCACTTTGTTATCAATAGATTCAACAGGCATAAAATGACTGTTCAATTGCTATGTAATTTCCAAATGATTACACCCAAATCTTGCACATCACTGCAAACTGGTGACAAACATTTTGCAGACCATCACCAGCTGGCGTACTTCTCCTAAGTGGTATTGCTTTAAAGTGTACGGGGAGCAGTGTACAGAGATAAAGCGAAAGGGTGGACTTCTGGACCTTTATAACCGATAGAGAGGGACTCTGCCCTGTAACTCTTTCTCCTGTAAGAATTCTGCTTAAGATGGGTTGGAAGTATGCTTCATCTGCTTACAAATAAAATCAAAGCCAGTTCACATACTATTAGAAACTTTAATCCTGTGGTTCTCAAAGAAGTCTCAGACTTACAGATATTCTGCTAGTTTTCTGGACTCTTTCTGCTTATAAAATTGTCTTCCTCTGCTTATTTCATTTAATGATGCCTTTTATTTTTCTTTTATATAACAGCTAAGCCTTTATTGATTTTAAAACTATATGTGTGTAGTTAATGAATTTTTTTCAAGATATTAAAGGGGACAATTTCAATTAATTTTTAAATGGTCTATTGGATAGATGGGATTGAAAACACTTCATATAATCCTGTGTTGTGCACCAGTCATAAATATTATATATATTATTTATTTCCTTTAATATATAATACATACATATATATATTTAAGTACTTTAGGGGAGAATCTGCATTTTGTGTTCTAGACAGCTGAGTATTCTTTAAGAGAAATATGCACATCTTATACAGACTTTTTCTAAGCTTTACAAACTTATTTTGGTCTTACTTTCTACTGTTCTTTATAAGACTGATACTGTCAAAATCTGCTACTTTTATCTCCCGATCAAACTTAATACCCTTATCAATAATAACCTCAAACAAAAAAGAAATGAATGTTACAATAAAAATTATAGCTGTATGTTAGCTACATACTAGAAAATTACACACCCAATAAAGTACAAAAGAAAAAGTAATTTCAAATCTCTAAGTTACCAACTTTTCATTTCTCATTTTGGGTCTCCTTGTGTATCTATTGATATCCCAAACTCAAGACTAATCATGGATTAATTATGGGGATATTAAGTGTGGCACTTACTTTTCCCCCAAACTCCATGCATCTTAATTTCATACGCTAGGGAAAAAGTCAACGCATACTCTGTGAAAGATAGTCAGCTGACCTCAGTGCCTGTGTGTTCTAGATACGTCTTTGGGTAAAATCAGTTGTTTGTCATAACTGTTAGATTATTTCCTGGAAGAAAAGTTAAAAAAAAAAAGCAAAATTTTTGGTACCTAGTCAGTCACTCAATCCTGCCAGTGCAGGAAAATCCACCTCTCTCATTTAATTCTTCCCACCTTTATGTCTTTTCATTTTTCCTCTGTCATGGTTGGTTAGTGAGGTTGCATACTGATGTGAAAATGCTGTACAGAAGCAAGAACATTTATTCAAACTGGATAAGACATTGAGACAATGTATTAAATAAAAGGGCTTAGAGAAGACTTATATAACCAATTAGGTGGTTATAAATAAGGGAGTTTAAGAGGAGAGAGAAGGAATAAGGTAAAGCTTTGTGATGGAAACGGGAATCCAAGAGAAACCTAGAAGCATGCACTCTCTTAACTCTCTTGATTGATTTGAAACCATATATGTAATCTTTATAAGAAAAGCTTTAATGCAATTGCAAGAAAATGCCCTGGAGCCAAGGAGCTTGTTTATTGCAATATTATTGAGTTTCACTTTATAAAACAGGAAACCGAAACATCAATATACTCAGAGTTGTTAGGCAATAATACAGACTAATGTATTTCAAAATTCTACAAAGAAAATTTCCATAAGAGATAGTGTTTTGCTAATAGCATAGCCATATAATTACTGTGAGATTTCAGATGTTTTATGTAGATTCTGCTTTCTTTACAAACTGAAGCCACAGAGATCCTTTTTCCACAGAAGTTTACATTAAATCTTTTTTTTTTCTGATGCAAAATTGAAGATTCTTCATATTTAAATGCACACTACACTGAAGATATGAAGAAAAGAATACTGACTTGCTATAAGTCTACTAAAATGTCATTTGTTTGATTTTGCCTGTCTTTAACAATATTACCAGTTACATGAATGGAAATGTAGAAGGGATAACATTCAAATATAAGATTGACATAAACTGGGAAGGAAGACTAGCATCCTTTTAAGAAATAGTGTTTTAAATACCGCATGAATACTAACATGATGGAATTTCACAGGTATTAAAAATTATGCCATGCATTCAGATGAAAATAAAAGCAGTTGCCCAGATAATAGAGGTGGTCTGCCTTCCGTTTCCACATTAATGTAGCCAGGAGATTTCATCTGACCAATCTCAGATTCTACTGGAACAAACATTGAAACCAAATTTATCAAAACCCATGTATGACTTCCAGACCTCTTTAAAAAAAGTGCAATCACTAGATCAGTAAAGCTAATTGCTCTTAACTATTCTGCAAAGGGTAGCCAAATACAGAGCAATGATTTAAATTCAAGGCACATTGTCTTAATAGAACAATTAACATTTCAAATGTGTAATCAGAATGATGATTGGGAATCCAGGATGTATGAATAAGCATTGATTGAACCAGTGCTATCCAATCTGGACAAAAGAAAATCGAGAGGATAACTGAGAGCCAAATTCAGATATCTGCAGAGCCGTAAGGGAGAACATGCTTGTGTTATTCTGCTCCAGAGGGCTGCTTTGGTGGCAGTTGAGAGGGTTTTGTGTAATAAGGAACTGCATGGAAGAGCAGCTGAATGCTGGTGCCAGACTCTTTGCATTTAAATCCCATTTCCTTCACTGCCTAGATGTGTAATATTTGGCTTGTTTTTTCAGCTTTTCTGTGTATCCTATTCTCCTAAAAAAAAAATGTGTAAAGAGCTCTTGTGAATACTCAATAAATCAATACAAGTCAAGCATTCAGAACATTGTCTGAGCATGTGGAATGTCAGAGAAGTTTCAATAAATATTAGCTTCTACTCTAGATTTTTGATCTCCCAATAATAAAAGTGACTGTGAGAAATACCCTGATAATTCAAGTATGTGAGCTTTTGCTTCCTGTAAGCATATTACTGAGTCTTTGTCCCGGTTCTTCATTGGTGTTGGTGACATTTAAAGTCCCTGTTAATTGTGAGTCATTCATTACCAGGTATTTATGTCTTTATGACACTTTTCCCAGAATCATTGAAGAACGCGGTTTTTAGGTGCACAATTAGGTATCAGGCCATTTGACTGAAAGAAGAAGGTTTCTTCACTTTTGCCACTCTTAAATTCTAGCATCTCTTCAGTACTTTGTGGCTTATGAAAACAGCTGATACTGTACTAAGCTTCAAGTACCTCCTTGTACAAAGTCAGCATAGGAACCAGCCAAGTACATTAAAGCTTCAGCTTACTGCCCGTTGCCCACCCACAAAAATCAAAGCTGTCTTTCATCCTAAACTGTGAATGTTTGACATTTTTATGCAGCAAGAGTGAAACTCTGGATCTTATTTCCCTGAATAGAACCTTCAAAATACCCTCAGGGAGATAACTCAGTTGGAGTTATTTTCTGAGCTTTCTTTCCATCAAGGATCATAGTCTTGTGTTGATTACTATTCAAACATGCAGATAAAAAGTATTTTGTATATTTTGTCCATCTTTTATAGTGGTGTATAGTCAGAAGATGATCTAATTTGTCAAGGCAAGAACAGAAATAATATTTTTCTTTTCAAATGCAAATGTATCATTTATAAGCTCAAAACTCCCACGTTGCCTTCCATTTTTCTTCATAGCACACCTCTGCTGCTGCTGCTAAGTCGCTTCAGTAGTATCCAACTCTGTGCGACCCCATGGACTACAGCCCACCAGGCTCTCCTGTCCCTGGGATTCTCCAGGCAAGAATACTGAAGGGGGTTCCCATGTCCTTCTCCAACGCATGAAAGTGAAAAGTGAAAGTGAAGTCGCTCAGTCGTGTCCGACTCCTAGCGACCCCATGGGCTGCAGCCTACCAGGCTCCTCTGTCCATGGGATTCTCCAGGCAAGAGTACTGGAGTGGGTTGCCGTTGACTTCTCGCATAGCACACCTTATATATCCAGTATTCTCTGACCACCGCCTGCTTCCTTTACTTATTGTATTTTACATCTTCCCAACACACATTCCTATATACACACTGCTCAGTCGGAAGGGTTTCCTTCACTTACTGGAATGCATTGATCCCTTACTCATGATAACTTTTGTGCATGCCTTGGGTTCCATTTTCTTGAAATGCTTTTCCCACTCTTTCTCTCTCTCTCTCTCTCTTTTTTTTAATAATGAATTTCATTGAAGTATAGTTGAATTAATTAAAAAAATCTTTTGGCTGCCGTGCATGCCATGTAGGATCTTAGTTCCTCAGTCAGGGATTGAACCCATGCCCTTTGCATTGACAGCTCAGAGTCTTAACCACTGGACCACCAGGGAAGTCTCTCTCACACCCTCTTTGACATATTCATTACAATTTATCTTCCCAAGAAATTATCAAATACCCCTTCATGACCCTTTCTTTAAATACATCATTTCCCACTGTTAATAGGCTCTTTTACACTCCCTTAATTTTTTTCTTTTTTCTTCAGAGGACTTACTACCGTTTGTAGTTCATTGTTTTTGCTTTTGTTTTACTTAATATCTGCTTTTTCCTTCGTGAAGGCAGGGACTCTGTGTTTCACACACACAGAGTCTAGTACAGACAGTCCTCGCTTCTCATAGCTCCAACATGTAAACATTTTAGTTATCACCGAAATTAGTTAGATAACACCAGTCCCCAAACAACACAATTTCCATTTCAGTTACTAGCATGGATTAACTGGAAAAAGTTACAGAAGTACGAACATGACTGCTAACTCTTTAATCCACAAACCGTTTTGTGAATAACAAATGTGCCTGCTTTTCCCAATGTCTGTCATTGACTGCTTGTCTCTTAATTCAGTTCATGTACTGATAGCAAAACAGGTAATTATGCTGCCTCCTTGCCTCCCAGTGATAAACTCACATGACATTTTAAATACAAAAAATGCATAATTGAAAAAGAAAGTTGGCCAGCAAAGAAAAAGTGCCACTAAGAAATAAAAGTGATGATGTTAGAAGTGCAACTCAGATCATACTTTAATGGAATTATGGAAGATATAACTTAAGTGGGAGTGTTGATGATGTTTCCCTTCTATAGACATGAGATATACGGACAGAGGAATTTAGTAAAGGTGAACGCATGGAGACAAATGAGGAAAGTGGTTGTGATGAAAGGCTAAAGATTTCCTATAGGAAATGTCAAAAAAATCTTACAACTAAAGGAAGCCTCAGAGAGATTTCACAACATAAAAAAGTGCAGAGGATAAAATATTGGAAGCTGATCCCAACTGCCTTGGTCAGCTTGAACTGTCATAACAAAGTACCATAAACTAAGTGGTTTATGAACAACAGAAATTTATTTTTCATGGTTCTGGAAGTGGGAAGTTCAAGATCAGTATGGCAGCATGGTTGGATTCTGGTGAATATCTTCTTGGAGGCTGCAGATGGCTGACTTCTTGTATCCTCATATGGCGGAAAGAATGGAATTATTGGATCACATGGTTATTTTACTTTTAGCTTTTGGGGAAACCTCCATATTGTCTTCCATAGTGACTTCACCAATTTGCATTCTCACCTTAAATATCATCAAGAATATATTGCTGTCACTTCCTAAGTGGACAATACCCTGAAATACGTTTTGTCTTCATTTTACATTAAGGAGAATGAATTCTACAGAGGCAAGGGGATTTACACACAGTTACAAATCTCTTTTATGATGACACCTTGTATCAGTCCTGACTCCTAGTCCTTAGTGGTGACTCAAAATTGATGCTGCTTCTGTTTCACTTAGTTCTGCAAGCTCTCTATCCAGTTGCATAATTGCCCATCACAATGAAGGAGACGTCTTTGTACCAGGATTCTGTGCAAATGGTGACAATGGGGTGAGTTTCATTTTCCACATTTCCAGTCCTATTCTCTTCCAACTCTAACTTGTCCCACATATAAATGGCACACTTCTGTTGCCACATATAAAAGGCACTAGATATTGGTGTTCTATATTCGTAATTTTGAAAGGAAGGAAAAAAAGGCTGTTTGGGGACACTTTTGGGAAAAGCTATGATTGAATAGCATAGTTTGGAGGAATTTCAGCACTTTAGTTATATTTCTTTTACATCTTTTTTTGAGAGAACCTTGATCAGATGTCCATCAAACTCCTATTTTCAGAGCTGAAACCCCTTGCTCTGTTGAGGACTGGCGTTGTACTGATTGATAGAACTCTCCTGAGAATCTAAGGTTCAGAGAGCCTCCTCAAGTGAGTATCATAAGTCAGAATTCTGTTTATGTTAGCTATGTTTATCTCATTATTATCAGCAAGGAAATATCCTCTTAAATGAAAGAAAGGAGTTTTTATGCCCCCATATTAGTCACCCTGCTTATTTAATTTAAATGCAGAGTACATCATGAGAAACACTGGGATGGAAGAAGCACAGGCTGGAATCAAGACTGCTGGGAGAAATATCAATAACCTCAGATATGTAGATGACACCACCCTTATGGCAGAAAGTAAAGAAGAGCTAAAGAGCCTCTTGATGAAAGTGAAAGAGGTGAGTGAAAAAGTTGGCTTAAAGTTCAACATTCAGAAAACTAAGATCATGGCATCTGGTCCCATCACTTCATGGCAAATAGATGGGTAAAACAGTGGAAACAGTGACATACTTTATTTTGGGGGGCTCCAAAATCACTGCAGCTGGTGATTGCAGCCATGAAATTAAAAGATGCCTACTCCTTGGAAGGAAAGTTATGACCAATCTAGACAGCATATTGAAAAGCAGAGACATTAGTTTGCCAACAAAGGTCCGTCTAGTCAAGGTTATGGTTTTTCCAGTAGTCATGTATGGATGTGAGATTTGGACTATAAAGAAAGCTGAATGCAGAAGAATTGATTGTTTTGAACTGTGGTGTTGGAGAAGACTCTTGAGAGTCCCTTGGACTGCAAGGAGATCCAACCAGTCCATCCTAAAGGAGATCAGTCCTGGGTGTTCATTGGAAGGACTGATGCTGAAGCTGAAACTCCAATACTTTGGCCACCTGATGTGAAGAACTGACTCATTTGAGAAGACCCTGATGCTGGGAAAGATTGAGGGCAGGAGGAGAAGGGGACGACAGAGGATGAGATGGTCAGATGGCATCACTGACTCAATGGACATGGGTTTGGGTAAACTCCGGGAGATGGTGATAGACAGGGAGGCCTGGCGTGCTGCGGTTCATGGGGTTGCAAAGAGTTGGACACAACTGAGCGACTGAACTGAACTGACTGAGAAATAGCTGCAAATATTCTCTAATGGGGGAGAAAAATTAGATTCACTAATCTTTTTATGAAAAAATCTGTTTCTACCAACTCTTATGAGCCTATAAAACATATTCTACTATTTTAAAACACCTTGCATGTGTGCGTGCTCAGTCGCTTCCATCATGTCCAACTCTTTGTGACTGTATGAACTGTAGCCCACCAGGCTCCTCTATCCATGGGATTCTCCAGGTAAGAATATTGGAGTGGGTTGCCAATTCCCTCCTCCAGGGGATCTTCCTGACCCAGGGATCCAACTCGCAACTCCTGAATCTCTTGCATTGCAGGTGGATTCTTTACCACTGAGCTACTGGGGAAGCCCAAAACAACCTTACTGGCCTAATTCTGTTGCACAATCTGTAATTTAACTTCCAATGTTCAAGCATACTTTATATGGATGCTATGTTCTGTTTCTACTATTTAAAGTATCTCCTCTGGCCTTTCAGATCTTCAGGCATTATTTGGGTAGAAAACCAAGGTTCCCGAAGAACAGACTGACTGGTTTTTGTGAAAACAATTAACATTTCATGCAGTACTAGGTGGCAATTTACAGCTCTAAAGGCTACTATGTTTTCGAAAAAGGATGGCAATTTCACAGTTGAGAGCTTTCCATTTACCTCTCTCTATAAACTTAGCTTGTACCTATTTTAGAGCTTTCTTTGATCTGAAATGTCACTTTTTAATTTCTGAAATTTTGTATTTTCTTCCTTCAGTTTGTTAATAATTTTGTGAAATAGTGACTGGAGCAAAATGATGCACCGTTAAGGGTAGAATTAGACCCTCCCAATCAGGGAGGTCCTGTGTACTCGGCAGCTGTCTTGTGATGGATGCTGTTTAGGACCTCAGCTTCTAGCCTGGCACTTAATATCATCTGATATCTATTCTCCGTTTCTCTGTGCTCAGAAATAGTTACTAAGAGACACCTTTTCCTTCCTGCCTCACAGTTTGTTCACAACCACTGACCCTATTTAAGGATGTAACAAAGTTCGTGCTGTTAAATTTCTAGTCAACTAAGTTTTAATTAATTAATTCTTAATTTTCAATCATATTTTTCTTCCTCTAACTTACACTACACTTTCAATCTCTGTTCACTCTATTTTTATTGAAGTATAGTTGATTTACAAATGTTCTGTGAGTTTCAGGTGTATGTCAAAGTGATTTGAGATATATATACATATATATATATATATATATATATATATACACACACACACACATATAGTTTTTCATATTCTTTTACATTATGGTTTATTACGAGATATTGAATATAGTTCCCTATGCTATACCTTAGGACCTTGTGGTTTATCCCTTTTATATATAAGAGTTTGCATCTGTTAACCCCAAACTCCCAATCCAATCCTCGCCTGCTCCCCTCTCCCTTGGCAGCCACAAGTCTGCTCTCTGTGTCTGTGAGTCTATTTCTGTTTCTTGGATAAGTTCATCTGTGTCATATTTTATATTTCACATATAAGTTATATGGTCTTTCTCTTTCTGACTTACTTCACTTAGTATCATAATCTCTAGATCCATCCATGTAGCTGCAAATGGCATTCTTTCTTTATTTTTTTACAGTTAAGATATTTCCATATATATATATATATATATAACACATTTTCTTCATCCATTTAATAATTACCATGCTTTGCTTTCAATGCACACACTCACATTTGATAATCACCAAGCCCTATCTGTTTTTTCTTGTACAGTTATCCCGTGTATCTGCAGGGCATTGGTTGAGGACCCCCACAGATACCAAAATTTGTGGATGTTCAAGTCCTTTATGTAAAAGGCATGGTATTTGCATGTAAACTATGCAGTCCTCCTGCATACTTTAAATCATCTCTAGATACTTATAATACCTAATATGATGTAAATACTATACAAACAATACTGGAGTGGATAGCTGTTCCCTTTTCCAAGAGATCTTCGCAACCAAGGAGAACCCAGGTTTCCCGCCTTGCAGGTAGATTTTTTACCATCTGAGCCACCAGGGATGCCCAAGTACAATATTAATACTCTGTAAATAGTTGCCTCTATGCAGCAAATTCAAGTTTTGCTATTTGGAATGTTCTGAAAAAAAATTTTTTTTTTAATATTTTCAACCTGCAGTTGATTGAATCCATGGCTATGGATATGGAGGGCCAATTGTGTAACTCTCACATTCTTTCAATCTTCTCTATTTCTCCTTTATTATTCCCTGAGCCATAATCTTTTCCTGAAACTAATTCAGTAATCCTCTACACTGGCAGTCCCATCTTCTGTTTTGCATCTTCCAGATAATTCTTTAATTGCAGCAAACCCTTTCTTTCTAGAATATAAATCTTGTTGGGTCACTCATAGACTGAGACTCCTTCAGTTTGTCCCTAAGGGCCATTAGTTGAAACCCAACATTTTAACACTGTTGTAAACTGCCTGAGAATATGGACTACTTCTGCCCATTCCAAAGCCTCCTATAGAATATGTGGACAATAAATAGTGTCTGTTAACTATTTTGAAGAAGCATGTTTTTACAAGGCCTTTCATTTTTACAACCATCTCTTTAACTTTTGACACATGCCCATCCAATCTATGGACCTAGAGTCCTAAAAAGAACTAAGAAGATAAAAAAAATTGTAAACCCATTCATAGTAACTGTTATAGAAGTGCAGGACAGAATGAGAAGTGTCAGATGGCCTGCAAATGGCAGAAAAGGTAAGGAGAGTGGGGCAAAGAGGGCCCAGGCAAGGGTCAGACTCCCAAAGATATTTGGAAAACGGTAAGAATGGACACAGGACAAACAGAAAGAGAGACAGATCGCACCAGCCACAAAGAACAATTTCGGTACCTAAGCCAATGGCTGAGGTGTTCTTAATAGATACATTCTCCTGTTTTAAAAGAAAATCTGGCCTAAAATTTAGTTTATTTTGCTTCACAGATATAGTCCTAGGTATTGTAGTAAGAGCCAATGACACAAATTTAGACAATATGGACTCTGCCCAGGAATCCTTCCTTCCATCCAATTCAGAAGGCAGACAGGAACAGATATCAGTATCAGAGGATGAGACATGCAGAAGGTGTGGTGGGGAAGTGAGTGGAAAAGGGGCATATTGTTGAACTTGAAGGGATCACGGTAGATGAACTAATAGATATTGATGGTAAGAACTATTGAGAACCATGAAGTATTCAAAAGTTACATTTAATCTTTGAAAATTTAGATTTTATTAACAGAGATAAATTTTCAAAGATAATAAATGCTATAGTACTATATTTATATGCAACACATACAGAAAAAAAAAAAAAAAAAAAACTATAAACGTTATAGTCCTGAAGAGCACAAAGGATTGAGTACCTATAGAAGAAGGCAATGGCAACTCACTCCAGTACTTTTGCCTGGAGAATCCAATGGACAGAGGAGCCTGGTAGGCTGCAGTCCGTGGGGTCGCGACTTCACTTTCACTTTTCACTTTCTGCATTGGAGAAGGAAATGGCAACCCACTCCAGTGTTCTTGCCTGGAGAATCCCAGGGACGGGGGAACCTGGTGGGCTGCTGTCTATGGGGTTGCACTGAGTTGGACAAGACTGAAGCGACTTAGCAGCAGCAGCAGCAGCAGCGAGTGCATTTGAACGCTCAGAAATGCAGCACAGCCCTCTCTGCTTCAGGTCATCAAAACAAAATTCGTAAGTGGAAGATACTGTAACAAGTTCAAAGTTACCTTGTTAAGTCCACCTTCCACCAGTCTCTTCATCTCTAAAAAGTCCCTTATTTATTTGGCCTTCACCGTCATCTTACTCATTCCTCCATTTCCTTGCCAAGGGAGGAGATGGGGAAAAACTTGTTACCAAAAAACTACTCCTCTTTAAACAGCTTATTTCTACTTTTTTTTTCCCCTACTACATAGTGACCTCCTCTGGTCCAGTACTTATTAACATTTTTATGGAGTTCCATTTTTACAGACCTCCAGTTAGGAACTGCGGAGCTTCTCAGGTGGCCTATGGTAAAGAATCTGCCTGCTAATGATGAGATGGGTTGGATCCCTGGTGGGGAAGATCTCCTGGAGAAGGGGATGGCAACCCACTCCAGTATTCTCGCCTGGGAAATCCCATAGACGGAGGAGCCTGGCAGGCTACAGGCCATGGGGTTGCAAAAGAGTTACTCTAACAGGACTTAAGAGACTAAAACAACCACAGTTGATTAGGGCAGAGAGGAATCCACACAGGAGGAATGGCTCCGCACCCGCCATCTCCATCGAAGAGGCTGGGTGACTGGGCAGAATGGGTGGGTGGCAGGTGAGTTGCATGGATGTAGAGATTTGGAAAAGAAGAGTGGGCATGAGCAGGGTTGTGGGGTGGCAGGAAGCTGGCAGCTCAAGAATTCGCTGTCTTGTAGCACTTGCTGCTGTGTGTGAAAAAGTGGAAAGACATGTGCCTAGGAAGAACCTGTCAAAGCAATTGCACCAGAAGGGTAGGCGAAAGCCGGAGGGATGGTGGGGACCACTGGGGTGGGCAGTGCTGGGACCCCGATCTGGGCGATCCTGAGGCTGTTGTGACGAGAGGAGGGGGTGTGATGTTTCTTTTGTCACTGGACCTGGTGGAGGATACTGCGGCAGGTGCTTGCCTTGTACGTGAGTGGGCACTGGTCTTTTTCCCCACCGTGCCCACAGTCCTGACCATCGCCTTTGGCCCCAGCGCGCTCAACCATTTCCACCCCGAGGGCGACCCAGCCACAGCCGGGTCAAGACTGAGCACAGCCCGGCCAGCAGTCCATGCTTCTGCTTCAGTTCAGTTCAGTTCAGTCGCTCAGTCGTGTCCGACTCTTTGCGACCCCATGAATTGTAGCACGCCAGGCCTCCCTGTCCACCAACTCCTGGAGTTCACTCAAACTCATATTCATCGAGTCGATGATGCCATCCAGCCATCTCATCCTCTGTCGTCCCCTTCTTCTCCTGCCCTCAATCCCTCCCAGCATCAGAGTCTTCTCCAATGAGTCAACTCTTCGCCTGAGGCAGCCAAAGTATTGGAGTTTCAGCTTTAGCATCATTCCTTCCAAAGAACACCCAGGACTAATCTCCTTTACAATGGACTGGTTGGATCTCCTTGCAGTCCAAGGGACTCTCAAGAGTCTTCTCCAACACCACAGTTCAAAAGCATCATTTCTTTTGCACTCAGCTTTCTTTACTGTCCAACTCTCACATCCATACATGACCACTGGAAAAACCATAGCCTTAACTAGACGGAGCTTTGTTGGCAAAGTAATGTCTCTGCTTTTGAATATGCTATCTAGTTTGGTCATAACTTTCCTTCCAAGGAGTAAGCGTCTTTTAATTTCATGGCTGCATTCACCATCTACAGTGATTTTGGAGCCCCCCAAAATAAAATCTGACACTGTTTCCACTGTTTCCCCATCTATTTCCCATGAAGTGATGGGACCAGATGCCATGGTCTTAGCTTTCTGAATGCTGAGCTTTAAGCCAACGTTTTCACTCTCCTCCTTAACTTTCATCAAGGGGCTCTTTAGTTCTTCACTTTCTGCCATAAGGGTGGTGTCATCTGCATATCTGAGGTTATTGATATTTCTCCCGGCAATCTTGATTCCAGCTTGTGCTTCTTCCAGCCCAGCGTTTCTCATGATGTACTCTGCATAGAAGTTAAATAAGCAGGGTGACAATATACCGCCTTGACATACTCCTTTTCCTATTTGGCAACAGTCTGTTGTTCCATGTCCAGTTGGGTGAATTTAACTCAGATGACCATTATATCTACTACTGTGGGCAGAAATTCCTTAGAAGAAGTGGAGTAGCCATCATGGTCAACAGAAGAGTCCAAAATGCAGTACTTGGATGCAATCTCAAAAATGACAGAATGATCTCTGTTCGTTTCCAAGGCAAACCATTCAATATCACAGTAATCCAAGTCTATGCCCCAACCAGTAATGCTGAAGAAGCTGAAGTTGAACGGTTCTATGAAGACCTACAGGACCTTTTAGAATTAACACCCCAAAAAAGAGATGCTCCTGCTTAGAGATTTTTAATTTGGTGATTACTGATTTTTGTCTTTACAGAACCACCAATGCAGTAAGGCAAGGCCCAATCATATCTAAACAAGAAAATATGAAATCCAGGTTCTAAACCTCATTGTTTCTACCAGCTTTGGATAATAAAGCATCAGAATCTTCTTTAAAATTTGCTCTGTGAGAATAACTTTAGTACCCTACTTATCTCATCATAGTGTTATAAGGAAAAAGTGATTTATGTGGAGCTTTTCTTTGAAAGCTATTTTCATTGGAGAATATTGTGACTAGTATCATTGACTTTTGGTTGGACAGCAACCTAAAGTTAAATGATTTATTTTTATTTCATAGCCATTTAACACTCTGCTACTGCTGCTGCTAAGTTGCTTCAGTCGTGTCCGACTGTGTTTGACCCCATAGACAGCAGCCCACCAGGCTCCCCTGTCCCTGGGATTCTCCAAGCAAGAATACTGGGGTGGGTTGCCATTTCCTTCTCCAGTGCATGCATACATGCTAAATGGCTTCAGTCATGTCTGACTCTGTGCGACCCCATGGACAGCAGCCCACCAGGCTCCTCTGTCCACAGGATTCTCTAGGGAAAAATACTGGAGTGGGTTGCCATTTCCTTCTCCAGTTTAACACTCTGCATGTTGATTATTTTTTATAGCATGGGACTGTTTTGTTTCCAGCTAAATTAATGTGGATTTCCATCCAGTATTTCCAATTATACATTTTATATTACTGGTCTCCCTTTTTCAGTTCTCTGAATTCACCTACTATTTGGGAATTTTCCTACAGAGACACTTTCTCTATTCCTGTGAATCTGAATTTTCTCTAAGGTTTCAGGCATGGTTTAGGCTATTTTGCAAATAACAACATAAAGAATTGGATAATATATTGATAATTATAGTTTAAATGCTTTTCCCCAAAACGTGTTTCCAAAAATAAAATTCTTCTTGTAAGAGTAATATTTCTCTAAACAATGCTTTAATTAGTTTCTGGATTAATGCTTAAAAAATTAAATTACCCATCTGAATCTATTTTCAAACCATAAATAAAAGCAGGTTTTGATATTAATAGGCAACCCAGTTTCTCACAAAAATGCAATAACATTTTATTCTTAAAGAAAGTTATCATTAGAATAAAATAATCTATTTGTAGCAACTTGTAATATTGTATATAAAAAACCTGGAGCAACTACCAAGTGAATTCATAGTAAATCTATTGTAGAGAAGAGTGACAAAGCTGGCTTAAAACTCAACATTAAACAAAAAATAAGATCATGGCATCTGCTCCCATCACTTCATGGTAAATAGAGGGGGAAAAAGTAGAAGCAGTGACAGATTTTCTTTTCTTGGGCTCCAAAATCACCGAGGATGGTGACTGTGGCCATGAAGTTAGAAGACACTTGCTTCCAGGTGGTGCTAGAGTAACAAACCCGCCTGCCAGTGAAGGAGACAAAAGAGACACGGGTTTGATCCCTGCGTTGGGAAGATACCCTGGAAGAAGGTATGGCCATCCAGTCCAGGATTCTCGTCTGGAGAATCCCATGGACAGAGGAACCTGTTAGGCTACGGTCCATAGGATCTGAAAGAGTTGGACACAACTGAAGTGACTTAGCATAGCACAGTGCACTTCTTGGGAAGAAAGCTATGGCATAACTAGATAGCATATTAAAAAGTAGAAACATCACTTTGCTGACAAAGGTCTGTTTAGTCAAAACTATGGTTTTTCCAGTAGTCGTGTATGGATGTGAGAGTTGGACCATAGAAATTCAACCTCTGTGTGCAAAAAGCTAGAGTGTCTGCTTTAGATAAAAACTTGAGATCTGAGCTTAAATGGTTTACATTTTAGGGAAACCACAGAAGTCATATCGGTTCAAAGGTACCTTACAAATTGGAGTTATTCGAATCTATTTTAGCTTACTACCAGTAAATCTGGCTTGAAAGAGAATGAGGTTGATTTTAGAGTAAACCTGTAACTACAGTGACACTGTTTTAAAAAGACTGAAAAAAAAGTGCATATAAATTTTCTATATCTAAATTTATAACTGGAAACTGATTATTTGACACCAAACACATATCTTAGGTCCCTATGTCAACGTGTTCTAGCTTTAGAACATGTATCAAGTGAAATGAACAGCACATTTGACTTGAAAATATAAATAACTTGAAGAAAAAAATAACTATATCACAAAACATAAGTACAAAAGCAATGTCAACTCCAGAGTGATACTTCTCATATTTTATACAGAGAGAAAATATTCTTCAGTTCAGTTCAGTCACTCAGTCGTGTCCAACTCTTTGCGACCTCATGAATTGCAGCACGCCAGGCCTTCCTGTCCATCACCAACTCCTGGAGTTGACTCAGACTCACGTCCATCGATTCAGTGATGCCATCCAGCCATCTCATCCTCTGTTGTCCCCTTCTCCTCCTGCCCCCAATCCCTCCCAGCATCAGAGTCTTTTCCAATGAGTCAACTCTTCACATGAGGTGGCCAAAGTACTGGAGTTTCAGCTTCAGCATCATTCCTTCCAAAGAAATCCCAGGCCTGATCTCTTTCAGAATGGACTGGTTGGATCTCCTTGCAGTCCAAGGGACTCTCAAGAGTCTTCTCCAACACCACAGTTCAAAAGCATCAATTCTTCGGTGCTCAGCTTTCTTCACAGTCAAACTCTCACATCCATACATGACCACAGGAAAAACCATAGCCTTGACTAGACGGACTTTTGTTGGCAAAGTAATGTCTCTGCTTTTGAATATGCCATCTAGGTTCATCATAACTTTCCTTCCAAGGAGTAAGCATCTTTTAATTTCATGGCTTCAATCACCATCTGCAGTGATTTTGGAGCCCAGAAAAATCATATACCTCCTCAATTTCAACCAGAAGAAAGTATATTCACAACAAAGCACAATTACAGTCACATTAAATTAAAGCAAACAGGAGGGGCATGATTAAAGTCAGAGCTCAGGGCCTCTTTTCCAAGAGAATAAGATGGATTGAAAAAAGTACAGCTGCCCCCCACCAAAATTATAATTAAATATACATGCCTATTGTTGAGGAATAATCATTACAATAGCTCCCAAAGAAAGATGTGTTTATATCTAGTCAATTAAATATGTATATTACTGACTTCTCTTCCCCACAGCGTAACAGTCGTGAAGCCTACAGACGTGTAGCAGCTAAACACCAGCGTTAAATACAAAGGTGCCAATGACAAGAACTGAAGAGGTTCAGACCTGACAATCCCAGCACCACAGTCAAAATTTTCTCTTCCGAGAGACCCAATAAGTGTACATATACAGGAAACAATAATCATATTTGAATATCAAATTCTGTGTGTATCATATTCACAAGATAACTAAATAATAGACCAGGAAAATCCCTGCTTTACTAGGAGCAGATTTATTGCAGTAGTAAACTAAGCAATGCGTTATCTATACCCATCAGTAGCTGCTTGCTACAGAGCTTGTAGCTTTTAATATAGTAAATCCTGGATAGGAAAAAAGTTAGAATTGTAAATGTTTACTTAACTTTATTGCATCCTCTATGAGGTAACACTATCAGTCAACAGAATCTGTTATCTCCAAAAGACAAAAAAAAAAAAAAAGATAGTTAGAGGAATGAAAAACTGTAGCTCTTTGCATCTGATGATCTATTTACGATTAAATCGAAATGCATGTCTCAGATGTTAAGGAAATTGTGTTTGCAAATACAAATTAGGTTTTAAATCTTTTTTCACTATTTCACACCCCAGTTGAAGCAATCCATAAGCAAAGTAATTCACCATTTCAACATTCAAAGTAATGTCAACATTTTTATCGTTGTTATTTGAAGATTCTGGTTTGCATTCATTCCCATGTAGGAGAGTAAAATCTAAAGAAAACCAAATTCAGATAGATGTGTTAGAAATTTTAAATAACTTATGTGTAATTTACAAGTAATAAATGCTTTGATCTTAAGTGTTTAGTTCTATTAAATCTGATACTTATAAGTACTCACATAATAATTCTCATAAAAGGGTATATAAGGAACATTTCCATCCTATCATCTACATTCAAGGAGTTCACTTTTATAGCCGTCATTCCAACATTACATAATTCACTGAACAATGTTAGCAAAAGACATCAGGGACTGTATCAATAGAAATAAGAAAAAGTAGAATAAATGGAGAGACATTGTGAATGTGGAATAATCCAGTTTGGCAACTGTTTGGATGTAGGGAACAAAAAAGAAATAATGAAGATGCTCCCAATTTAGAACTGGCTGACTAAAAGAATTATAAATAAATAAGAAAAGCTTGTGTTTTTAAAGAAGAGATGAATTCAGCTTTGGACATGTAGTCATTCTTCAGGAAATCCATGTCAAAATAATCAGCTGGATGTACATTAGTGTTGAAATGATTACCAGTTCTGATTTTGATTATAGGTTAGTTCTGCCTACAATGTTAATCACAGATTTTTTTTTATAACTTGTAGATGACGTACATAAAAGTATAAGTTTCAGAATTCTGTGCAGTGTGGGGAAAATATCCTCACAGATGAGCAGTCAGATTTCAGGAGACCGAAAAAATAAATCAAAGTTCTGTCAATTTTAAATATTTTTTAAACTGAGACTTTTTTTGTTGTTTTGTTCATCAGTTTTAGACTTTAGTAACCCAGATTATTTATGTTTTCACCTTTTGCCAGGATTCTTGGGATTTCTGGAAAACATTAAAAGAACTGATTTGGGAGGTAGGGTATGAAATGGATTATCCAGTTAAAATAAAGATTCATATGGACTCACCACATTAGGTTTTTGCTGTTGCCATCTCACTTGCTGAGCCCACCCTTATCTTGCAGTGGGTTATAAGTTCAGTTTTATTTTTCAGGCTTGAGAATGTTTTAATGAAAATCTGTGGGTCGATTTATATTAATGATGAGGGATTACTGTGTGTTTGTATAAGTGTGTGAGTAAACTTTTTTGGTTCACTCTGGTTGCCACTCATGGAATGGAGAAAACATGATAAAAAATTATGTGAGACATGAGGATTTAATGAGGATCCTTAATACTAAAGGATCAGATGAAGAACATAAACTAAGAGTTGTACCCTCAGTTCAGTTCAGTCGCTCAGTCGTGTCCGACTCTTTGTGACCCCATGGACTGCAGCACGCCAGGCTTGCCTGTCCATTACCAATTCCCAGTCTACCCAAACTCATGTCCATTGAATCGGTGATGCCATCCAACCATCTCATCCTCTGTCCAACCATTCTCCTCCTGCCCTCAATCTTTCCCAGCATCAGGGTCTTTTCAAATGAGTCAGTTCTTCACATCAGGTGGCCAAAGTATTGGAGTTTCAGCTTCAACATCAGTCCTCCCAATGAACGCTCAGGACTGATCTCCTTTAGGATGGACTGGTTGGATCTCCTTGCAGTCCAAGGGACTCTCAAGAGTCTTTTCCAACACCTTCAGTTACCCATTATTGAATGAGTTCTCTGTGTTAGGCACTGTGCTGCCTTTGCTTTGCCTCATTTCATTTCATTCTAACAACAGCCAATGTAAGTTATCCGAAAATCCTGTTTTTATACCATTCACAAAAATATGTCATGACTCTTGTTGTTTCTTTTCTTTATTATACATAATTTCTTACTTTCTGGTGTCTCTGATGTCAAATGTTTTCATGGTTTCCACATCTGGCAGGGGACGGTATAAAAACTTGTCTCACATGCCATTTTTAACCATCCATTTCCAGGTTGAACTTCTACTCTGGACTCAGTTTTCAGTTGACTGTAACTGATGAAGGAGAACAGTATGGCCTCAGTTTTTAGAGTTTTTTTTTTTTCTTCTTCCAAACTATTGACCTTTCCCAGTCTCCTGTTTATCTTTAAAGAAGTTGGTTATTTTGACCCTGAAACAATTTCCTTGAATTCCAAGTTATTCCAAGTTATCAAATCTCTCTTCCTTCTGGTTCTTATGCTGTTTTGTACATGGTTTTCTTTCCTTTTCCTCAATTTAATGCATAAAAACTAGCCAGAGGGGATTTCTATTGTTTTGAATCAAAATAAATTTGCTTAATGCATAAAGCCACATAGGTCACCCCAATAACCCTGTCCCTATTTATACTATATGGATGTACATGGGATGAAATATATCTTAATTATGTGCCCTCCAAGAATGTATCACATGAAATGGATTCATTAAATGGACATTAATTGAATGGACATAGGAATAAGAAAGTCAATTGTCATTTGTTATCTATTATTCCCTTATTCCAAATAGGAAAAGGAGTACCTCAAGGCTGTATATTGTCACCCTGCTTATTTAACTTATATGCAGAGTACATCATGAGAAACTCTGGAAGAAGCACAAGCTGGAATCAAGATTGCCAAAAGAAATATCAATAACTTCAGATATGCAGATGAAACCACCCTTATGGCAGAAAGTGAAGAGGAACTAAAAAGCCTCTTGATGAAAGTGAAAGCGGAGAGTGAAAAAGTTGGTTTAAAGCTCAACATTCAGAAAACTAAGATCATGGCATCTGGTCCCATCACTTCATGGGAAATAGATGGGGAAACAGTGTCAGACTTGCAGACGATGATTGCAGCCATGCAATTAAAAGACGCTTACTCCTTGGAAGGAAAGTTATGACCAACCTAGATAGCATATTGGAAAGCAGAGACTTTACTTT
Organism: Bos taurus; assembly: GCF_002263795.3. Lineage (NCBI taxonomy): Eukaryota > Metazoa > Chordata > Mammalia > Artiodactyla > Bovidae > Bos > Bos taurus. The sequence goes on along the minus strand of NC_037350.1, from coordinate 21,866,695 downwards.
GCCAACAAAGGTCCGTCTAGTCAAGGCTATGGTTTTTCCAGTAGTCATGTATGGATGTGAGAGTTGGACTGTGAAGAAAGCTGAGCATGAAGAATTGATGCTTTTGAACTGTGGTGTTGGAGAAGACTCTTGAGAGTCCCTTGGACTGCAAGGAGATCCAACCAGTCCATTCTAAAGGAGATCAGCCCTGGGTGTTCTTTGGAAGGACTGATGCTAAAGCTGAAACTCCAGTACTTTGGCCACCTGATGCGAAGAGTTGACTCATTGGAGAAGACTCTGATGCTGGGAGGGATTGGGGGTAGGAGGAAAAGGGATGACAGAGGATGAGATGGCTAGATGACATCACTGACTCGATGGACGTGGGTTTGGGTGAACGCCGGGAGTTGGTGATGGACAGGGAGGGCTGGCGTGCTGCAATTCATGGGGTCACAAAGAGTCGGACACGACTGAGCGACTGAACTGAACTGATTCCCTTATTAATTAATAACAATTATCACTTTTGCTTTCTGTGTATCAATCAAGATATTTTCTCATTAATGCAGCTAGGATTCAGACCATATTTTAGAGAATGAAGGCAAAAATAAACATTACTTTATCCAAAGTCAAATAACTGTTCACAGTGGTTTGGGTAATGAATCACTTATCTCTCCTTCTTGCTGCTTTCATTATACCTGTTTGTCTATCATTATTTTTTGGAGGAAATGTTATCAAGTAACTGCTATAAGCCCAACGGTATGGGCTATGGTAACATGTAGTTACTTATGGGTAACATGTAGTTATTTTCACACTGGCAGAGTAAACATTTTTTCTTGATGTGTCACAACAGGTCTTGGTCACACATATTTCAGGGGAAAACAGCAATTACCAAATTTCATATTTACTCTATTGCTAGTCTTTCTTGATCCCAGAAAGACTGCTTCAGCCACCTCATCTGTTCTGTCAGTGGGCCAATTCAATTCTCTGCTATCACAGGAACGAATTCAGACTTTTTATGAGATTTTTCAAATACAGTTTTTTGGATACAAATTTTCCTTTTGTGGTTGATGTTTTATTGTATATGAAATAACACAATGTACACATTTAGTGAAGCTTTTACATCAGAAAGGTGACTAAAAATCCCAATTTTTGCCTAACATTAATTATATTTTATACTTAAAATACACTGAATTAACATGTCTACTTTTTAAAAGAAATATTTACACAAAGTTAAAAAAAATGGAATGTTTGTCCAATAAAGAAATACATCCCAAAAGCACACCTGATGGTAAAATGAAATTTTAATGGATCAAAACGTAAACACTTTCCCTGCTCCTTTTTGATGGAATGGTCTCATGGAATTTCAATGCAAAATTCTCTTAGTAACAATAAGTATGAAGCAAACAGGCTACTCACAGGAGTCAAGTATACGGAAGTATATGTACATTCCTGTCTTGTTATTAGCCTTTCATGGTACAACTAACTATTCAAATGAAGGACTAGAGCCACTGTCTATTTCGCCCTTTGTAGCTCATTTGGATATAATAAAATGTCAATAAGGACAGAGTAGTGAATTTACTCCCGGTAGATTTCAGAGTTCTCTATTTTCTCCCCGGGCTCAGGCTTATAATGAATAAGTAGCTTCATTTCATAAAATTTTTAAAATATAGAGCAGATATAGTCTTAAACCTTAAGATATAAGTGAGAAAACTGAGACACAGAGAGAGAGAGGAAAAGATCTTGCTCAAGGTCAATCAGTTAATTAATAGTGATACTAGGTTATTAGTTCTCTATAGCTGTGTAACAAATGATCAAATATTTGGTGCTTATAACTCTAATCATTTATTCTATATATCAGAAGTCTGGGCACCACATGATTGAGTTTTCTGCTCAGGCTGAAATCAAGTTGGACAGGATACAATCTCATTTGAGACTTGAGGCTTCTTCTAAGCCTAAAGATTATTGGTAGAATTGAATTTCTTCTATCTATAGAACTTGGTCAGTATTATCTTGCTGATTGTCAACCAGGGGCCATTATTTTCTCCTAGAGATCAACTTCCATTCCTAAACATGTGGCTATCTCCATAACATGGTGGTTTGCTGATTTTTGCTACCTCTGACCTCCACATGCTCTTTTAAAAGGTTTGCCTGATTAGGCCAGGCCCACCCTTCTCAAAGGGAGAGGATTATACAAGGAGTGTACATCATAGGTAAAAATCTTGAGGTTCATCTTTGTTCCTGCATATAAAACTGAGTCTAGAACAGGGGCTCCTCCCTCCTTGTCTAAGTGTTTTCATCTTTATCAAGAATGACACATTCATTCAATTCACATCTCCACACATCCTGGTTTCATTCAGAGGAGAAGCCAAAGTTTTAGAGACAAGCAGAATCATCTGAAAGCATGACACTTAATTGAAGTTAGACAGTTGTGTACCAGTTCAATTGTCTGTATGCAATTTTTTTTAGATTCTAGTTTTTACAACATAGTTCTGTTTCCCCTAGTTGTTATAAAGTGTATGTGAACCTACATCACTGAGGATTAGTAAATCTGAAAAGCATACCCGGATGGTCTGTCATCTGGCTGTCATTGTCACTCAGGTCAAACAGCTCTTTCTTCAAATACTGCTTTGATCAGACTCCAGTCCAGGACTTGACTGTCTACAGACAAGATCAGAGAACAGTAGACTTGAATAGAAGTTGTGGCAATAATAGATGGGGTCTCAAAGCTACAGGTACGGTGAACTGTAGTGACTCCCAAGTATTTCCAGGCATGTTACAAATAGGCTATGAAATTCAGCTTTCTGTATGCTTTGATCAAAATCAAAAACCTCATCCCAGGAGGTCGGCAATCTGGTGTCATAGGTCATGTATGGAGTCTTAAACTCTATCAACATCTGAACTTCTAATAAAATGCTTTAGGGGAAAAGTTATTTTTTTATTTTTAGAAAAAGCTCCAGACTGGAATATTCCAGAGATACATTTCCATCTAACAGATTTTGTTGACTGTGTGATATTTGGGTAATCATTCAGGTTATCTGTGCCTCTAATTCTCTAGCACATCTCACAATATCAACATCTGTGTTGAATTCTTCCCCCACATCAGAGTATCAGTTGGAAATTTAGCATTCCTCAATTATACATTGTATATGACCCTCCATTATTAAAGAGTTGCTCTCTGCTCCTGCAAAAATACCTGTGTTCTTAACTTGCTACCTTGCTCAACTTTGTTACAAACACTTATTAATTTGGGGGAAAGCTTCTTCTTTCTGCTATTTCTCTTTTATCATTCTTTTCATTAAATATCCCTAGACCTTCACAGTTCACTCAAGTGGTCTAATGTCAAGTATGAACTCCTATTTGGTGACTTATACTTCTAGGTTCTTAACATTTTCTATGACTATTTCTATGACTCAGATGTAATTAAATTCTGTCTTCTACCAGGTATTAAGTGCTCAAAACACACCCCAGGGAAACCACCACTGTCTCCCAACTCAGCGAAGAAGATAGATTTGGGCATATGTGGTGGTAATGGTGAGAGATTAAAAAAAAAAAAATCAGTCCCAGATTAGAGCTGTAACCTTATTTCACAGCATTGTGTACTTAAAGAACATGATGCTTTGTTGCAATATACAGAAAAATAAGATAAAAATTATATGCATTTCCAGATCTTAGATACTTCCCAGGTGGTCCAATGGTAAAGAATCTGCCTGCAACGCAGGAGACATGGGTTCAGCCCTGGGTTGGGAAGATCCTCTGCAGAAAGAAATGGCAACCCACTCCAGTATTCTTGCCTGGAGAATTCCATGGACAGAGGAACCTGGCGGGCTAGTACAGTCCATGGGGTCAGAAAGAGTCAGACACGACTTAGCAACAGCAGCAGCAGCAGCCAGGTCTTAGATTAAAAAAAACCCACATATTACCTTTTATTGAGAAAAAAATTTTTTAAAGTGGTAAATATAAGATTATTCCCTGAACCATTAGTAACTTACTCTTGAAAGTAGTTTGCAAGTGGTATAGAGTGTTATCTAAATCTCTAAGTCAAGGCCAAGTCATCTTTAATCCTTCAAATATTAATCAAGTTCATCAGGTTGTACCTCCAAAGGACATGGACAAAATACAATTTAGTATTGTTTCTCAACTTTTTTTTTAATGGGACTTCCCAAATGTGAACAAAATATAATTTAGGATTGTTTCTCTCTCTCTTTTATTTTAAATAGGACTTCCCATACATGAACAAAATACAATTTAAAATTTTCTCAATTTTTAGGGGTAGCAGTTATATATAGCTACTTATAAAAGTTTAGACTATAAGGTAGATTTAGTTTAAATGGTATAGAATTGCCAATATTTGATTATTTTATTTACAAAATAGCAATTTTGTATAGTCAATTTAATTAAACTCATAGAAACAAACTATCATTAAAGAGGAATATAAGGAAGATAGTTTGAAAACACTCCCTTTTACACTGGTATTAAAATAGCTATTTTGGAGCATAAAATTATAATTAAAAATTGTATGCATAAAATTAAATATAATTATGCATATAATTAAAAATTTTAAATGGTGAATCTCTCCATCTATACTCTGAAAATGATACTATTTAGCCTATAAAGTTAAGAAAATATAAATGTATAATTTCAGCTAAGTTGATTTTGAGAAAACTACAGGCAGTCATCAGTTTATTCATAACCTATCCTCTATTCAAATCTGTCATGAATGTTTTCTTTTCATCCTCTTTTTTATGCCAGATGTATTATAATAAATCATCCTGAACTGATGTTGAATTAACTGAACTGTTTTGTTCCAATTCTGGCTCTCAAGTTATACAGCAATACAATAATATTTTAAAAGCAGTAACACATTTTTAACTGAATGTTAGCAACTACATATTAAGGATCAATTGATGTATGGCAAAACCAATACAATATTGTAAAGTAAAAAAATAAAAATAAAAAATAAAGGATCAATAAATAAAGAATTTATATCAAGTCCTGGCTATTTGTGACTATTAAAGGTTAGGGATCTACAAGCTACCTTCTAAAAAATTTACTTCGTGCAATTTAATATATTCAATTAGTTTCAGTTCTATTAATTTCGGCAATAATACAGTGAACTATATTACCTAAGAGAAATAAAACAAACTAAACAAAAAAGAAGAAATGAAACAAGAAATGGAAAAAATCGTCATCATCAACTGGCTTGCTTGTATTACTTGCTCTTAGTTTTAATGCTACTAAGAAATGTTTCATCAAATTATATTCTAAAGCCTATCATGAAGATGTATTTCATTCAGCATTCAGTGTTTAATAGAAATTTGCCAAGATTTTTTGTTCCTCTCTCTATGTCAGTCAGTATGCTAGCAGGTAAGTATTCCAGGAAGAAAAGCATTTGATTTATGCTCTCTAGAAACTCATAATCTGCTGGGGAGACACACCCAAATTGATAGGAAACACACGAATAGCTCTGTCACTATAAATTAATAGCATTTGAAAGGAGCTGTACTGGGATCCTAAAGAAAACTTTTGAGTACTCCAAATGCAGAAGTAGGGCTTGGATCTTGAGTGTTCATTCTAGCAGAGCAGCAGAGTTCTATCATAAACCCATAGCTTCAGCATTGAGCAGGTCGCATCACACACTGGGATGGAGACTAGGCCAAAAGGTAAGGTGAATATGAAATATTGGCCTCAGGATGATACTTTTACAAAACCTGAACAAATATATAGACTCAAATATATCTCTAGTCATCATGGCACCAGGCCCCTTGTAAATCTTTCAGGATGTTGAATCACTGGGCTAGTAAACTTACAGTCATCAACAGACAGGTTTAATTTCTAGCAGAATAGTTCTGGTTTATTTAAGTAAATATTAAGGGAACCCAAGAAAATCTAAAGCCTGAACATCATAACACCAAGATTGTACCTTCATAATACCAAGAACATCATAATCTCAAAAGACTAAAAAAAAAATAAACAGGAAATAAAAGAGTATTGGATCCTTTAAAAGATTCTGCAACATAAAAAATTAAAACAAAACACATTTTTAAAATATCTAGAAGCACAAGAAATTGAAGTTTCAACTGGTTTAACTTCATGTTAGTTCTATAAATCTAAAGAAATTAGGTACATTATAAAATTAAAACACAACATAATAAAACATGTAAACAGAAATACAAAAATAAACTTGAATGAGGAAGATAAAGAATCTGAGTCACTTAAGAGTCTAACTAAAGAATTAAAAATGAAGAGCATAACTGCTACTATAAAGGGGTGGGGCAATCAATTATACAGAGTCTATACTAGAGGAACTTTCCCTGAAAGCAGAGCAATTGAAAAATTAGACTAAAAGAATTAGACAGTAGATGAAAACTATGAAGAACAGAGAACATAAGCTTGAAATACAGATTGCATATTCTACCCCAAATGGAGAACTGAATGCATGGAACAAGTGAAATAGTAAATGATACACTAGCTTAATCTATAGTGGGAAGACTGTATGCACGAAGGTAAATGTTTCCACTATGTAGCAAGAACCATAAATAATGAGTTTAACTTGCCCTTGAGACATTTACAAAATTATAGTTCAAAGGAATAATCTGAGACTGATCCAGACAGATAAAACCAAATAAGTCTAAAGAAACAAACATAAGGTTTATTCTGCTGCTAAGTCGCTTCAGTCGTGTCCGACTCTATGTGACCGCATAGACGGCAGCCCACCAGGCTCCCCCGTCCCTGGGATTCTCCAGGCAAGAACACTGGAGTGGGTTGCCATTTCCTTCTCCAATGCATGAAAGTGAAAAGTGAAAGTGAAGTCGCTCAGTCGTGTCCAACTCTTCGCGAGCCCATGGACTGCAGCCTACCAGGCTCCTCCGTCCATGGGATTTTCCAGGCAAGAGTACTGGAGTGGGGTGCCATTGCCTTCTCCGAGGTTTATTCTACTTTCTTATTAAATATAAGATAATATAATTTCTGACAATGTGAAAGATGATCTTGGTTTTCAAAGCTAAGTATTACCATAGAAAGAAAAACATAGTACTTCTAATCAAAAAACTTCTATTATTCCATTTTGAGCTATACCTTCCTCAATTATACTTTTTATTTTCTCTGTTATAAGCTGTAGGTATTACCTTAAAGGGATATTCAAGTTTCTTGAAAGTACTTTTGTTAAGATTCTTAGAATACACTCCCATAGGCATTGCGTGCAACCTCAGGGAGCTGTATTCTGGTTAATAATATGTTTAGAGGTTCCTGAAGTCACTTTTGTATGTATGATCCACTAACAATGAAACTAAAGCTGAAATGGTTTAAGAACTCTACCGCATGTTCTGCTAGAGGGATAAGGTCCATAACATTTGTTCTAGAACATGGCCTTAACTGTGAGGTTAATTTGAGATCAGTTCAGTAAATCACACCTAATCCATGATGATACACCTAATTTTATTAATTCTCCATGGCTTGTTTTTCCCCACACATCATAGACTTAGTTATATTGACTTCCTTTATTAAAAAATATAATTTAGTTTATAGCACCAAAACAATATAATTTTGTTTATGATTATATAAAACAATATAATTTTGCTTGTAGTACCAAAGCATGAAAGAGCAGAAATGATCATTTTTATCCCAAACACACAATTCAAATTATCCTTCATGCTTAAACACAAAGAAACAAGACGTAGATTTTGTGAGTGTTCCTTTTTGTCTCTTAGAACATGTATGTTCTCTGAGAACATGGATGCTAATTTGGATGGTAGTTATGCTCAGTTGGTAAAGAATCTGCCTGCAATGCGGGAGACCTGGGTTCAATTCCTGGGTTGGGAAAGTCCCCTGGAGAAGGGAACAGCTACCCACTCCAGTATTCTGGCCTGGAGAGTTTCATGGATTGTATAGTCCATGGGGTCACAAAGAGTTGTACATTACTGAGCCAGTTTCACTTTTTCATGTTTTCATCTTATGGCAGAACTTTTTATTTGTCATTACCTGATGTTTTAGTAAACTATTTATTTAAGAAATAACAAATAAGCATTGCCAGTCTTTAAAGTAAAGAGATACTGTTATTTTATTCTTTTCATGAAGAGAAGATTCAGCTTTGTCCTTGCCTGAGTATAGAAGAGGAATAGTAGCATTTGCTTCTCAGGGCCAACTTTTACATTAGGTGTTTTAATTGCCCTCAGTAAAAGGCTCTGCGAAATAGGAAGTATTACGTGCTATTTCACAAAGATATGAGAAAACATGGTCAGTCATTCTTTTCAGTATAACAGGAGAAGAATGAAGATAAATTAGTGCAAGTTATTAATCAGAGAGAAAAAAGAGAGCATCTAAAACCATGATATTGGAAGGATATGGGCTAGGTGGGGGCGTATTTGCCTCTAGGGGTCACTTTTTGTTTTGTTCCAAGTATTAAGTTCAATTTCTCTATTTATTCTGAAATTATTTCTAAAAATCTTTCTGTGTCTATGAAACAGAGATAATAATAATAGTATTCAATTTGTATAACGTCTCTCAATCTTGGATGATATAATTTATACACGTCAAGTGCTCAGACATGGACCACACCATATTTACTTTCAAGTGCTGTCATTACTGTTACTTCTATTACTAATACTATTACTGCTACTTGGTTTCAGCCCCTGTGCTAGTCCCTGAGATAATACAAAAGCCATAAGACATCATTTTGCTCTTTGAGGATCTCATTGTCTATGAGGAAGAGAAGTTCTAACAGAGCATTTATACATGCGGTGAGAGTCATCCAGAAACATTACTATGAAAAGATGCTGAGGGAAGCCAACCTAAGTTCTGAAGCAGAAATAAAAACACCAAAGAAGAGAGACATCATTTGAGCAGGATCTTAAAGAATGACCAACTGTTCTTTAACAAGGGAAGGATATACACTGATGTACAGAAGTATAAGGAATATACTTATTCAAAGTACTGAGGTATTAATAGTTGATACAGCTGAGGCATAAAATTCATGGAAGGAAACGAGCTGTGTGTACATATGATCAGTTTCTTAATGTCAGACATAAAATTCATTCTAGCTATTTGATACTTAAAAGAGGAATAATTGTATTAGAGAAAGCTATGTATAATATACGGCTTCCCAGGTGGAACTAGTGGTAAAGAACCTTCCTGCCAATACAGGAGACCTAGGAGACATGGGTTCAATCTCTGGGTCATGAAGATTCTCTGGAGTAGGGCATGGCAACCCACTCCGGTATTGTTGCCTGGAGAATCCCAAGGACGGAGGAGCCTGGTAGGCTGCAGTCCATAGGGTCGCAAAGAGTCAGATGCGATTGAAGTGATTTAGCACACACAATATAATATTATAATTATAATTATACAATATAATTATACAATATAATATTATACAATTATAATTATACATATTATAATTGTACAATATAATCTCCAGGAGGACCAGGAATAAGATTTGCAAGCTATACAACCAACAGCACAGATACTGGGACATGTCACTAGTGGATAAATTTGATACTGTTGAGATCTGTTTTTCCCGTTTGCTTGGATGGTCAAAACTGTTTGCTTGGATGGGTCAAGAGTATCCTGCACTCTGGGATAGTTCCACCCCCACTACCAGGGCATATATTCATCTGGGATGTCATGAATTCCTCTGAGAAGTCCCCTGTTGTCTCAGGAGATCACTAAGTAGTCTCACTTTGGCTGGGTGGAGCAGAACCATCATCGTTGTCTGTGATCTGGGAATTGTTTGCCTTCTACCCTACAGATATTCTTCACCTAACTTTGTAGAGTTTAAAGCTACAAATATGCAGCCTTTTACTTAGCAGATTCTTAAAGGGACCCTACACTGATTTCTGGGGATATTTTTTCTGAATATCCCTTTGTTTCTAGATTTCTGTTCCACAGTGTCTAGTCACCCCAAAGTCCAATTTCCATCTTCTGATGGAAAACTGAAGAAGAAAACAGCCAGAAAACTTAAGTTTCTGGATGAGATCCTCCTCCCTTGGTTCACCATCAAAAACTTGCTTCCAGGAAGAAAATAAGGATGTTTTGTTTCTGTTATCTCAATGTGCACAGTCCTACTTCACCTGTTGTTAAATATCTGAACAAGTATATCTTTTTGGTATTTTCCCCATTTTCATAGTTGTTCGTGGGGGTTGGGGAGATAATTATGCTTTTCCTTATGACATTATGGTCCAAAGTAAAATTCTTTGAGAAATATTTTAAATTTTCTTTTACCTTAGGTCTGACTAAGACATCAGAGTAGAGGGAAGTATTTTTCCATGAACCCATTCCATTGACCACCTGCTTCACAATTTCCCGTTCTACTTTCTGAAATTCAGATCTTTCCATTCTAGTCTAATCAAGTCCCCAGGAATGTAACCAAAGTGTCTAAATTCTTAATAAGCTTCCCAGATGATTTCTAGGCAGACTAGTGATTAGAAGCCCCTAGAAGAGGATATAGGTAAGCAAAGATATGGTTTATGACTTTTCTATATGTACAACATGAGATGTATATACTTTATTTATAAAAATATCAGAGCAACTAATGAACCTGGATTTGGAACACTCTAACTGTGGATGCTATAAATCAAAATGTCAAGAGTCTTTTGCCCATATTTCTAATTATGGGGTTTAGGTTATTATAAAATACCACCTTTGGAAATATTATACTACGAAAAGACTTTGCTTCATGACATTTTCTATCTATTGTGTAAGGCTTAGGGTAGTGTCTAACATTCTCTCATAGAACTAGAAGACATGATGAGAGAAAAATACATCATGAACCATGATCTGGTTTATGTGAGTTATGCTGAAACTGAAGGTGTCATAGCAAGAAAGTGAGAGAAAAACAATTAGTTGACTGAACAAGAGGAAAAGACAATGGAATAAAATACAAAATAATATAGATATATGAATAAAAGAGAAAAATTAATTGATTATTTTAAAAGATTTGAAAGATCCCTAGTTGACCTCTAGTATTTCAAAACTTGGATTTTGGAGAAAATAGAGGCAGTGAATGAGATCAGTATTCTCATTAACTTAGGTAGGTTCTGGATTGTCAGTTTTCCCTGATGGCTCAGCCAGTAAATAATCTGCCTGCAATCCAGGAGGCTTGGGTTCAATCCCTGGGACTGGAAGATCCCCTGGAGGAGGAAATGGCAACCCACTCTAATATTCTTGCCTGAAAAATCCCATGGACAGAGGAGCATGGCAGGCTACAGTCCATGGGGTTGCAAAGAGTCAGATGGGACTGGGCACACATGTACTCACTGCATTGTCCCTTAAAAAGGAATTTTACTCAGCTCTGTGTGCACCTTCCCTGCACTGTATAAAAGTTTATAGACACAATTTTTTCCCCAAACAAATCTTCCAAATGTAAATTTCTTGGATCATCTTGAACTATAATTTATATTAATGATTCAAATTCAAAGCTTGACCTTGAGAGGTAGAATGTTATTCTGAGAATAAGTTTTTATGGAAATAATCAACTAGCAAGATATGATATTCTAGTCTAAATGCACACCTTGCTGCCTACTCAGTTGTTCTAGTAACTCCTTGAACCATGGAGTATATCAAACACTATAAACAACTCTCCATCAACATGTATCTGCATTTGAGGATCTAACACGGTGTTGATACCTTAGTAGAAATGGCAACCTACTCTGGTATTTTTGCCTGGGAAATCCCATGGACAAAGGAGTCTGGCGGGCTACAGTCTATGGGGTCACAAAGAGTGGGACACAACTGAATGACTGAGCACACATGAGAAGGAAATAGGATGAAGAATGTATCACATAAAAATTACTCAAAAGTATTTTTACTTTTTTTAGGAAAAAATAAATCCAGTTTCTCTGAATACATTTAAAATAAAGTTATATATTTAGCTTAAATTGAAAAGAAGTATTTTTTTACCTTGTCAACTGAAGACCTAAAAGATATTAGTACATTATAGGTATGAATGTGTATGTGTTAGTCACTCGGTTGTGTCCAACTATTTGCGACCCCATGGACTGTAGACTGTCAGGCTCCTCTGTTCATGGAATTCTCCAGGCAAGAATACTGGAGCGCATAGCCATTTCCTTCTGCAGAGGATCTTCCCAACTCAGATTGAACCCAGGTCTTCTGCATTGCAGGCAGATTCTTTACCATCTGAGCCACCAGGGAAGCCCCTATTAGTACATTAGGCATAATGTTTACTTAATCTGTTTCCAAGACATGTATATTTAAATCTAATTTTCATAAATATGTTTGATCAGACTTCCTCTGTAAGCAGAAGCATTATCACATACATAAATAAACAAAGTTCCAAGGAAAGAAGCATACGTGCCCCCTGCTGGTGTTCACAAAGCTCTAGCTCATGCAATGTGTGGTGCATTGTAAGCGAAATACATCAATATCATTGAAGAGTATCTTCAAGTGCCCTTTATTAGCTACCGTATTAACTTTTTTCCTATTCTCCATCAACTCTCCATCTCATAGCAACAATTTCGCTTTCCTTTGCAATGAGATGTCATTGTGGCAAGAGATGATGAATGATACTCAGAGAACTGTTCCCTGAAGTATTTTTGGAAAGGCCATGTGTTCAGCATAGTTTATGTCAAAAGGTACAGACCACAAATCCAGATTCTCTCCATATGCTTGAAGGTCAGACAATGGCAATGAACACTGAGAGAAAGACACCTCTTGTCATTGCTTCTATTTATGATTTGTCCTACAAAAAGCTCATTTTAGAGTGCTTTTCTGAGAAGAATTTGAAATCAAAAAGTAGAAGTCATCTGTTATAAAGTGTTTTTCAAGCTAAGCATAGTTCTTTGGAGAAAGTTGCTTTTAAGTAAGGATAAGTTCACTTTTTTTGTTTTTAGATGTAAACTCTTCACTCCAACTTTATTTAGCTTAAATAAAATCTTCAATTATTTAATAGTTACATTTGGGTGTAAAATTTCCATATTTCAATTCTATTTGCCAGTAACTCTGTCTCCTATCTATGTTACAATATTTTCATAAGAACATATCTACAGGATATTTATTCTGAGTTCCTCCCTCTGTGTATATATATATATATATTTTTTCAGAAATACCAAACAAAAGTTGAGAGAGAGAGTGACAATAATGTAAAACATATAATTTATGTCTATTTTTGATCTGCCCTGGACTCTGACAATGTGTTAAATTACATGAGTATCCTTTTTATCAGGACTCCAATCCTAAAATATGACTAATGGAAATCTAAATTTATAAGTATTTTGTAAATTTATACATTTATATAAGATTTACAAATTTATAAATCCAAGTTACTTAAGAAATGAAGATGCTGATCTCTCTGCCTAGTTTACAACCCTGAGCGAAAACTACCCAATAGAAATTAAATCATTGTATGGTCAGGTGATTTTTCTTTTTAATTAAAACAATATCTGGAAAATTTTTACAAGTTAGTATGTATAAATTTATCTCAGTTTTATGTTTCATACGGTAAGACCAACATTATGCAAATTTTATTTATAAACATTTATTAGGTTTTAAAGATTTTATGTTAAAAATAAACTCATTAATGTTCATTAATGTTCTCCTTTTTATTCACATATATAACATACTGCTAAATTGATTTGTCAAAGCAAAGGAAGTGAGAAAGAGGTGCTAAAATTAACAGAAATCTCACTCTTTCTAATTAGTATAGATCTAACTCATTTTTAAAGGGCTGAAAGACATTCCTTGATGTGCTTCTATTATAATTTGATCAACCATTGTATTATTGATGAGCATTTGTTATATTTCATTTTCACCACTATGAATGATGCTGTAATGAACAAAAATGAATGTATGTCTATTGTGTATAAACTATTTCTAGGTAAAGACTAAGTGATATCTATCTGTAGCAAAGAATAAGTTATTTTGCAAGATGTTATTCTAATTCTTCATTTTAAAAAGCTAGTTGTTTTTTAATTTAGGCTTTTCACACAATTCGTCATACATGCTACTTGATAAGAATCTCTTAGTCTCTGCACTATTGCCATTTTAGGCAGAATAATTCCTCATTGTGAACTGTTCTGGTTAGCACATCCCAGGCCTCCACTCACCAGATGCCAGCAGCACAACCAAAATGTCTCTGCACTTTGCCAAATATTCTCTGAGAAGTAAAACTGTTCTCAGGGAGAACAATTGTCTACATGAAAGTAATAGTTAAGTTTCATTTACAGGTACTGGTATCAGAAATACAGGTTGGATTCAAGCTTATTTATCAATACACAATTTTAATCAGTAGTGCCAAATAACGGAGAAGGCAGTGGCACCCAACTCCAGTACTCTCGCCTGGAAAATCCCATGGATGGAGGAGCCTGGTGGGCTGCAGTCCATGGGGTCGCTAGGAGTCGGACACGACTGAGCGACTTCACTTTCACTTTTCACTTTCATGCACTGGAGAAGGAAATGGCAACCCACTCCAGTGTTCTTGCCTGGAGAATCCCAGGGACGGGGGAGGCTGGTGGGCTGCCGTCTCTGGGGTCGCACAGAGTCGGACACGACTGAAGCGACTTAGCAGCAGCAGCAGCAGCAGCAGCGCCAAATAAAGCACAACTTAACACCACAATTAGCTGTTTCATTTCATGTATAAGCATGAGAAGAAAAATGATACATCCTTCTTCAAATTTGATTTTTATTGTCATTGGTTACTCAAGTTTTGTTACAACATTTGTAATACTTATGAGCAAATATGACTATTAGGATTGTGCTATATGCTATATGTCAGCCATTGATTCTGAAAGTGAAGTGAAAGTGTTAGTTGCTCAGTCGTACCTGACTCTTCGCTACCCCATGGACTGCAGCCCACCAGGCTCCTTTGCCCATGGCATTTTCCAGGCAAGGACACTGAAGTGGGTAGCCATTTCCTTCTCCAGGGGATCTTCCCAACCCTGGGATCAAACCCAGGTCTCTGACACCATTGATTCTATTTATCCTAAATTACAGAATTACTGTTTACAGCCACATAATGGTATCTGAAAGGTAAATACACTTGAAAAACAGTTATCAATAATGTAAATTTGAATTACTTATGAATTCAAAGGGCCTTGTGTTATAAATATTGCAAAAAGAGAATAGAACAAGACTTCAGAGGGAGCATTTGTACTTCCAGCTCTGCTACACTACACTTTGCGACACTAGCTATGTGAAGGTGGATGAGTTATGCAACCCTTGTGAATCGCAGCTACATTATCTGTCAAAGCGGGCAACACAGACTTTCATGTCTGACTAATAAAGGCATTAATTCTATACATCCAGCTTCCAGAGTAATGCCTGATGTAGTGGGGCCTCAGCAAATATTTGCTGAATGAATAGATGACTAAGGCATTTGTAGAAATTAAATGAGATACAGTACCTGAAATCATTTGGAAAAAAATATGAATAATTTTGCTGTGATAAGCACATGATTTGAGCAAATTACCATATTTAAAATACTTGTGAGATAGCCAGGTTTTGTTCAATTTTCCTTTAATAATTAGGAATATCACAATAATTTATTGTGGAGAATATATACATAAGAGCACAAAACTCCCATTCTTCTTCAGATTCAAGCAGAGCAGTGCATTTATCTTTTGTATACTAGATTTCACCTGGAATTCAAAAAGGGGGAGGGAGTCAGTTGTTAAACATACGCAGATTCATAATGAGGACAAGAATAACAAATCAAAAAACACAATGACTTCCAAGAAGTAAACACATAAATATGGCTGTGATTTAGATATATCAGACTAGAAGCCTGTCATCAAAGCAGAGATGGATATCTGATATCCCTGAAGCAATCCATAGGAGGAGGTTCATCCAAGAACTGATGTCAGAATCAGGTCACACAGAGGGATGGTGTTTAAAGTTCAGCATCAGCTGTGCAGAACAATTAGTGCCCAGGCTGTCTTAGACACCAAAATGTAGGACGGTTTTGTAAGACCTGGGCGAACAGGAACCAGCTGTGTGCAGACACCAAATAAGCAGGACAAATGAAGCAGAGAAATAGACATAAGTCAGTAGTAACAAGGAAGACTGCTGACAAGGGAGGCAGAGCATTGCCTTGGGCTCTGGATTTTGGTGTCTGCCGTGGAAGGAATCAATTCCAGCCTGGTGACTCTCAGAAGAGACAATAATTGGGAAGAACTATTTGGGGTGGTGTGGGTAGCAGCTGGCATGGTTTGACATCAAACAGATCATACAATATTGATTAAAAAAAAGACTAATTTGTGGCTCTCACAGAGTTGAATGTTTCTAAACTTTTCTTACTTATCTTGATCCAGGTCTGAACAACTGTACTACTTAAGATATCCTTAAGCTAATGTCAGAGAATTCTTTGAGCTTATGTATGTGTAGATGGGTCTTTGAGAACTTTGGGGTATTTACTCATATCATGCTATATATATACATATATACGCATCGATACATATATATATATATATATATATGCTGTGCTGTGTTTAGTTGCTCAGTAGTGTCTGACACTTTGCGACCCTATGGACTGTAACCTGCCAGACTCCTCTGTCCATGGGACTTCTGCAGGCTAGAATACTGGAGTGGGTTGCCATGCCCTCCTCCAGGGGATCTTCTCAACACAAGGATCTA
This sequence comes from Bos taurus, assembly GCF_002263795.3. Lineage (NCBI taxonomy): Eukaryota > Metazoa > Chordata > Mammalia > Artiodactyla > Bovidae > Bos > Bos taurus. The sequence continues at coordinate 21,850,144 of NC_037350.1, read as the reverse complement.
ACATAGGTCTCTTGCATTGCAGGTGGATTCTTTACTGTCTGAAGCACCAGGGAAGCCCAAGAACACTATAGTGGGTAGCCTATCCATTCTCCAGGGGATCTTCCCAACCCAGGAGTTGAACTGGGGTCTCCTGCATTGCAGGCAGATATTTTTTCCCAGCTGAGCTACCAGGGAAGCCCGTGTGTGTGTGTGTGTGTGTATAATATGTAAAACTACATACTACCATATATAGGTACTACACACACACACACACATACTGCATGTATTTGTTGTTGTGCTCAGTCCATAAGTCATGTCCAACTCTTTGTGACCCCATGGACTATATAACCCCAGGTTCCTCAATCCGTGGGATTCTCCAGGCAAGAGTATTAGAGTGGGTTACCATTTCCTTTCCAAGCCAGGGATCGAACCTGTGTTTCCTACATATCCTGCACTGGCAGGTGGATTCTTTACCTGCTGAACCATCAGGGAAGCCACACATGTATACATTATCCTTACTTCAAATGTGGAAAATAAGGCACAGAAATGTTAAATAGCTTTTTGAAATTCACACAGCTAGAAAGTGGTAGAGCTGGTATTCAAGTAGAGGATTCAGGCAGGAGAACAAGGGCAAAAGCAAGTGTGATAAGCTTGGTGTCTCAGGAAACAGAAGGTCAGTGTGGCGCGAGCTGAGTGCAGGATCCCAGGGAGAGTACTAGGTGCCCAGACGATAAAATCTCCACATAATTTCATATTTACTTATTTTTCTACATTTGAAGAAATTAAATCGATCAGCAACAGATAAGGACACTTAAATGTGAATACAGAGGAAGGCAGTTCCACACCTAAGGGTTTTTGAACATGAGTGTGTCCTCTGCCATGTTAATGTATACTTGTGCTGTTTAACCTTGCTGCCCTCCAAAAATGCCATCTTTATAGATAAGTCATAAGGAATCTTACTCTTGATTTCACTTCTACATGATTTTCATTGAATGTTTAGAGCTGAAGCTTCACTCAACTCCTCAGATTAGCTTATGTCAAGCTCGGCATTATTTGACCTTCCTTTTAAGTTTTTCAACAGACCCTTTTCTGAGATGTCATTATTGTTCTATTACAGAGTAGGAGATAACTTTTTAAAAAAAAACATTTCTTCAATCTCTTATATCTAATCATCATATAATCTTGCCTTTCTTTTTCCATCCAAAAATATTTCTTCACTTTCAGTTACCATGGGCTCATACATCTCCTTATCACGTCTCTTAAGGCAGAAATCTAGAAAAGTTGGCTTCTGACTCAGCCTCATGTGAGTAAGCCCCTATGCCTCAGTCCTTCCTGTCCCTTCTGAGTTCACCCTGTATCTTTTCACCAGAATCATCTTTCTTAGCGGTCAATTGTTCCAGTATTATACATATTTACATCAATACATTGAACATAAATGTCTAAATTCATATCCTTTGAATTGTTATATACTAATACTACTATAGATTCTTTTTTAAAATTAATTTTTATTGGAGTATACTTGTTTTGCAATGTTGTGTTAGTTTCTGCTGTACAGCATAGTGATTCAGTTTACATATACACAGTTAGTCCTTTGAGACAGATATTACTACTTAATTGGGCTTCCCTGGTGGCTCAGTGGGAAAGAACCCACCTGCCAATGGAGGAGATGTGGGTTCCATCCTAGAGTCAGGAAGTTACCCTGGAGTGGAAATGGCAATGCACTCCTGTATTCTTACCTGGGAAATCCCATGGACAGAGAAGCCTGGCGAGTTATAGTCCTTGGGGTTGTAAAAGAGTTGGACACAGCTTAGCAACTAAACAACAAAACAAAATCACTGCTTAATACTTTGGTATCCACTCTTCCCCCTCCCCAGCTAACTGCACAGTTCATCCCATTGTCAGAGCCTATCTCCCTCTAGAGGCTGAAAATCCCTGGTCCATTCTTTCCCAGCTAGGGCATGTACATGTGGTACTGCTGCTGCTGCTGTTAAGTTGTTTCAGTTGTGTCCGACTCTGTGCAACCCCATAGACGGCAGCCCACCAGGCTTCCCTGCCCCTGGGATTCTCCAGGCAAGAACACTGGAGTGGGTTGCCATTTCCTTCTCCAATGCATGAAAGTGAAAAGTGAAAGTGAAGTCGCTCAGTCGTGTCCGACTCCTAGCGACCTCGTGGACTGCAGCCTACCAGGCTCCTCCATCCATGGGATTTCCCAGGCAAGGGTACTGGAGTGGGGTGCCATCGCCTTCTCCGACATGTGGTACAGTGTTGGCCAATTGGAACTGATGAGGAAATGTGTAAAAGGAAGGAATGTCTGAAAAGCTTTTCTTTCTCAATAAAAAAGAAATAAGTAAAGATAATACAACCCCCCCCCTTTTTTTTTTCTGTCTTAAGATGTTGATGAAGATGTGGTACTCACCTTGAAAACGAGAGTGAAGACGATAAACAAAGAATGGGACTTGTTCTCTGAGTATATTTATTAGCTAGTACCAATCTTCCTGGGCTTCCCAAGTGGTGCAGTGGTAAAGAATCTGCCTGCCAGTGCAGGAGACACAGGAGATGCAGGTTCAACCCCTGGGTCTGGAAGATCCACTGGAGTAGGAAACGGCACCCCACTCCAGTATTCTTGCCTGGAAAATTCCATGAGCAGAGGAGCCTGGCAGGCCACAGTCCATGGGGTCTCAGAGTCAGACACCCCTGAGCGACAGAGCACGCACCCATCAACTCTACTATTGCCCTGCATCAAGACTTCTTTTGTTAGTAACATAGAAAAATGTAAGTTTTCTCAGTTTTTAACACTTACTTAAATATTCAGTTGAAAACTTCCTAACTGATACATATTTCTATTGCATTCTTAATAGAGCCTACTGCTGTTTTATGCCTTTAATAAATTATAGTTGCCTGAGTAGTAATTATATTATTCTTTAAGATGTTTCTCTGTGAAATAATGGAACAACTTACATTCTCCTTCAACAGGCCAAAAAGAAGAGTCATGTAAGATGAAAAAGCATGAACAAATTAACATAACCATGCACATTAGGAGAACTCCACAGGGCTAAGACTTGAATAAACAAGACCTAAAATCACAGCATTAATGCTAAAGGCAGTGAAGAACTTCAGCAATATCTAAAAATTATGAAGTAGTACCATGCTTCCCAACTGTGATATGACACAAAAACAAAGTAAAACTCCATAGCTTCATGTTTAATAGCTCCTCGCTGTCTTCTTATTAATACTGCTCAATTTTTTTCTACTTGTTTTCCCTGCTGCTGGAGTTTGACTGTACTATAAATTAAATTCAGAAACAACGACCTGGAATATTTTCTAAATACCAAAACACATGGGTGAATAACCTATGATGATGCTAAAAGAACAGCCCTTAGAAAATGTAGTGCCTGTTATTATAAAGTCATGTCATCAAAAGAAAACTACTCTGTTAGTCTCTGAAAATGTTTAATGATCTAGGACCTAATAGAAATAGCATCAAATATATTTCACCAGGTAGGAAATTGTTTCTAAAGCATTGCTTTTCAATATTTTACAGGCCTGCTTTTTAGCTGTCAGCAAAGTATGAAATTGTTGTTGCTGTTGACTGTTTGATAAAAAGCCCTCTCTTATGTGATTGTACTAAATTTGGCTAAGTTGCTGGCAGAAAAGCTGATCTGTGGCTAAAATAATTCTGCAAACCACAAAACTGCTTAGGAGCATAGAAGTCATCTACATTATCAGACCAAACTGAAGTTCCAATTTGCAAACACAGCTGGAAACCTTTGAAAGCAACTTCCAGATGTCATGACAGAGCTTCTTTCAGATTTTGAACAGTTCCAGTCAAAATGGTAACTTAGAAACATGAATCCTGTATGCTCTCACTTATGGCACACAGGAAAGTTGTTAAGAGAGTAAATCACGAATTCTCATCACAAGGAGACATTTCCCCTCTTTATTCTTTTCTTCTTTATTTTCTTTCTATTGTAGCTATATAAGAGATGGATGTTAGCAGAACCTACTATAATCATTTCACATATCTATAAATCAAACGATCATGCTATAAGCCTTAAACTTATGCAGTGATGTATGTCAATTGTTTCTCAATAAAATGGGTGAAAAACATTCAATAAGCCTCAAATTAAAAACAAAGAGAGTATATGCAAAAAACTGGCAAAGCCTGAAAAAAGACAGCTTGGAAACAGACACTATGGCTGTCGGAAGCTGAGTTCATTTTTCTCATAGCTAGTTCTGTGGGCTTATAACCCAGGACAGAGACTTAGAATCATTTGTATTTTTGTGATCTTTCTGAGTTTTAAAGATTCTCCTAAATCTCATGAGTGCAGTGGTTCTCTCCCTCTAAATACACATGTAATCTGAGAAACTCCTTGGCATGCTGCGGTCTCAGACTCAACTTCAGAGATTTGAATAAGCATGAATTGGAGTGGAGAGAGGTATCTTCAAGGTTTTCCCATCCTCTCCTAAGAGCTCTGCCCCAGACCTTAGACACCCAGAAACAAAGACTTGGAGCTGAGCTATTTGCAGAGAAAGCGAAGGCCCAGAGGCACCTGAACCTCTTACTGTGGCACCCTTTAAAGACAGTAGTGTACTGGCTTTGCTCCAAGTCTGGTGTGGAGAAAGCCTTTGTCATTGCTTATGATCAGGCCTGAAAAACTACACATGGGTTTTCTGTCAAGAGGTGGACTGTTTGACTATGCCAAGAAAGACAAGAAAGAGTAGAGGGAAGGGAAGTAATGAATCAAGGGCGAAAAGCCTGATCACTACTGAAGTGCTGGTAAAGCACTTAAGACACATCTCCTTCCTTCATGTTTTTTTTTTTTTTTTTTAATTTTATTTTATTTTTAAACTTTACAATATTGTATTGGTTTTGCCAAATACCGAAATGAATCCGCCACAGGTACACATGTGTTCCCCATCCTGAACCCTCCTCCCTCCTCCCTCCCCATACCATCCCTCTGGGTCATCCCAGTGCACCAGCCCCAAGCATCCAGTATCATGCATCGAACCTGGACTGGTGACTTGTTCCATATATGATATTATACGTATTTCAATGCCATTCTCCCAAATCATCCTACCCTCTCCCTCTCCCACAGAGTCCAAAAGACTGTTCTATACATCAGTGTCTCTTTTGCTATCTCGTATACACGGTTATTGTTACCATCTTTCTAAATTCCATATATATATGCGTTAGTATACTGTATCGGTGTTTTTCTTTCTGGCTTACTTCATTCTGTATAATAGGCTCCAATTTCATCCAGCTCATTAGAACTGATTCAAATGTATTCTTTTTAATGGCTGAGTAATGCTCCATTGTGTATATGTACCCCAGCTTGCTTATCCATTCATCTGCTGATGGACATCTAGGTTGCTTCCATGTCCTGGCTATTATAAACAGTGCTGCAATGAACATTGAGGTACACGCGTCTCTTTCCCTTCTGGTTTCCTCAGTGTGTATGCCCAGCAGTGGGATTGCTGGATCATAAGGCAGTTCTATTTCCAGTTTTTTAAGGAATCTCCACACTGTTCTCCATAGTGGCTGTACTAGTTTGCAATCCCACCAACAGAGTAAGAGGGTTCCCTTTTCTCCACACCCTCTCCAGCATTTATTGCTTGTAGACTTTTGGATCACAGCCATTCTGACTGGCGTGAAATGGTACCTCATAGTGGTTTTGATTTGCATTTCTCTGATAATGAGTGATGTTGAGCATCTTTTCATGTGTTTGTTAGCCTTCTGTATGTCTTCTTTGGAGAAATGTCTATTTAGATCTTTGGCCCATTTTTTGATTGGGTCATTTATTTTTCTGGAGTTGAGCTGGAGGAGTTGCTTGTATATTTTTGAGATTAGTTGTTTGTCAGTTGCTTCATTTGCTATTATTTTCTCCCATTCTGAAGGCTGTCTTTTCACCTTGCTTATAGTTTCCTTTGTTGTGCAGAAGCTTTTAAGTTTAATTAGGTCCCATTTGTTTATTTCTGCTTTTATTTCCAATATTCTGGGAGGTGGGTCATAGAGGATCCTGCTGTGATATATGTCAGAGAGTGTTTTGCCTATGTTCTCCTCTAGGTATTTTATAGTTTCTGGTCTTACAGTTAGATCTTTAATCCATTTTGAGCTTATTTTTGTGTATGGTGTTAGAAACTGCTCTAGTTTCATTCTTTTACAAGTGGTTGACCAGTTTTCCCAGCACCACTTATTAAAGAGATTATCTTTAATTCATTGTATATTCTTGCCTCCTTTGTCAAGGGTAAGGTGTCCATATGTGCGTGGATTTATCTCTGGGCTTTCTATTTTGTTCCATTGATCTATATTTCTGTCTTTGTGCCAGTACCATACTGTCTTGATGACTGTGGCTTTGTAGTAGAGCCTGAAGTCAGGTAGGTTGATTCCTCCAGTTCCATTCTTCTTTCTCAAGATAGCTTTGGCTGTTTGAGGTTTTTTGTATTCTATACAAATTGTGAAATTATTTGTTCTAGCTCTGTGAAGAATACCATTGGTAGCTTGATAGGGATTGCATTGAATCTATAAATTGCTTTGGGTAGTATACTCATTTTCACTATGTTGATTCTTCCAATCCATGAACATGGTATATTTCTCCATTTATTAGTGTCCTCTGTGAACCTCTCTGGGTGACCCTCACGGTGGAGAAACTTTTCATCTTTAACGTAGATGTTTTATCAATGGTGCTGTATAGAAGGAGAAGTTTTGAAACCACTGTAAAAATAAGATCGATAACTGGAAGCAGGAGGCTTAAGTCCAAACCCTGACTCCAGGGAACTCCTGACTCCAGGGAACATTAATTGACAGGAGCTCATCAAACGCCTCCATACATACACTGAAACCAAGCACCACACAAGAGCCAACAAGTTCCAGGGCAAGACATACCAAGCAAATTCTCCAGCAACACAGGAACACAACCCTGAGCTCCAAGATACAGGCTGCCCAAAGTCACCCCAAAACCATAGACATCTCATAACTCACTACTGGACACTTCATTGCACTCCAGAGAGAAGAAATACAGCTCCACCCACCAGAACACCGACACAAGCTTCCCTAACCAAGAAACCTTGACAAGCCACCTGTTCAAACCCACACACAGTGAGGAAATGCCACAATAAAGAGAACTCCACAAACTGCCAGAATACAGAAAGGACACCCCAAACTCAGCAATTTAAACAAGATGAAGAGACAGAGGAATACCCAGCAGATAAAGGAACAGGATAAATGCCCACCAAACCAAACAAAAGAGGAAGAGATAGGGAATCTACCTGATAAAGAATTCTGAATAATGATAGTGAAATTGATCCAAAATCTTGAAATCAAAGTGGAATCACAGATAAATAGCCTGGAGACAAGGATTGACAAGATGCAAGAAAGGTTTAACAAGGACCTAGAAGAAATAAAACAGAGTCAATATATAATGAATAATGCAATAAATGAAATTAAAAACACTCTGGAGGCAACAAATAGTAGAATAACAGAGGCAGAAGATAGGATTAGTGAATTAGAAGATAGAATGGTAGAAATAAATGAATCAGAGAGGAAAAAAGAAAAACAAATTAAAAGAAATGAGGACAATCTCAGAGACCTCCAGGACAATATTAAACACTACAACATTCGAATCATAGGGGTCCCAGAAGAAGAAGACAAAAAGAAAGAACATGAGAAAATACTTGAGGAGATAATAGTTGAAAACTTCCCTAAAATGGGGAAGGAAATAATCACTCAAGTCCAAGAAAGCCAGAGAGTCCCAAACAGGATAAACCCAAGGCGAAATACCCCAAGACACATATTAATCAAATTAACAAAGATCAAACACAAAGAACAAATATTAAAAGCAGCAAGGGAAAAACAACAAATAACACACAAGGGAATTCCCATAAGGATAACAGCTGATCTTTCAATAGAAACTCTTCAAGCCAGGAGGGAATGGCAAGACATACTTAAAGTGATGAAAGAAAATAACCTACAGCCCAGATTATTGTACCCAGCAAGGATCTCATTCAAATATGAAGGAGAAATCAAAAGCTTTACAGACAAGAAAAGCTGAGAGAATTCAGCACCACCAAACCAGCTCTCCAACAAATACTAAAGGATATTCTCTAGACAGGAAACACAAAAACGATGTATAAATTTGAACCCAAAACAATAAGGTAAATGGCAACGGGATCATACTTATCAATAATTACCTTAAACGTAAATGGGTTGAATGCTCCAACCAAAAGACAAAGACTGGCTGAATGGATGCAAAAACAAGACCCCTACATATGCTGTCTACAAGAGACCCACCTCAAAAGAGGGGACACATACAGACTGAAAGTGAAGGGCTGGAAAAAGATTGTCCATGCAAATAGGGACCAAAAGAAAGCAGGAGTAGCAATACTCATATCAGATAAAATAGACTTTAAAACAAAGGCTGTGAAAAGAGACAAAGACGATCACTACATAATGATCAAAGGATCAATCCAAGAAGAAGATATAACAATTATAAATATATATGCGCCCAACACAGGAGCACCGCAATATGTAAGACAAATACTAACAAGTATGAAAGGAGAAATTAACAATAACACAATAATAGTGGGAGACTTTAATATCCCACTCACACCTATGGATAGATCAACTAAACAGAAAATTAACAAGGAAACACAAACTTTAAATGATACAATAGACCAGTTAGACCTAATTGATATCTATAGGACATTTCATCCCAAAACAATGAATTTCACCTTTTTCTCAAGCACACACGGAACCTTCTCCAGGATAGATCACATCCTGGGCCATAAATCTAGCCTTGGTAAATTCAAAAAAATTGAAATCATTCCAAGCATCTTTTCTGACCACAATGCAGTAAGATTAGATCTCAATTACAGGAGAAAAACTATTAAAAATTCCAACATATGGAGGCTGAACAACACGCTGCTGAATAACCAACAAATCACAGAAGAAATCAAAAAAGAAATCAAAATTTGCATAGAAATGAATGAAAATGAAAACACAACAACCCAAAACCTTTGGGACACTGTAAAAGCAGTCCTAAGGGAAAAGTTCATAGCAATACAGGCATACCTCAAGAAACAAGAAAAAAGTCAAATAAACAACCTAACTCTACACCGAAAGCAACTAGAAAAGGAAGAAATGAAGAACCCCAGGGTTAGTAGAAGGAAAGAAATCTTAAAAATTAGGGCAGAAATAAATGCAAAAGAAACAAAAGAGACCATAGCAAAAATCAACAAAGCCAAAAGTTGGTTCTTTGAAAGGATAAATAAAATTGACAAACCATTAGCCAGACTCATCAAGAAACAAAGGGAGAAAAATCAAATCAATAAAATTAGAAATGAAAATGGAGAGATCACAACAGACAACACAGAAATACAAAGGATCGTAAGAGACTACTATCAACAATTATATGCCAATAAAATGGACAATGTGGAAGAAATGGACAAATTCTTAGAAAAGTACAACTTTCCAAAACTGGACCAGGAAGAAATAGAAAATCTTAACAGACTGATCACAAGCATGGAAATTGAAACTGTAATCAAAAATCTTCCAGCAAACAAAAGCCCAGGTCCAGATGGCTTCACAGCTGAATTCTACCAAAAATTTAGAGAAGAGCTAACACCTATCCTACTCAAACTCTTCCAGAAAATTGCAGAGGAAGGTAAACTTCCAAACTCATTCTATGAGGCCACCATCACCCGAATACCAAAACCTGACAAAGATCCCACAAAAAAGAAAACTACAGGCCAATATCACTGATGAACATAGATGCAAAATCCTTAACAAAATTTTAGCAATCAGAATCCAACAACACATTAAAAAGATCATACACCATGACCAAGTGGGCTTTATCCCAGGGATGCAAGGATTCTTCAATATCCGCAAATCAATCAATGTAATACACCACATTAACAAATTGAAAAATAAAAACCATATGATTATCTCAGTAGATGCAGAGAAAGCCTTTGACAAAATTCCTTCATGTTTTTTACAGACATTACCAGCTCCTTAAGAAAAACTATTTAGTCAAAAACTGCTTTGTAATTTAAAATTTTAATTTTATTCTGAAACTATTATTGACTCTATCCTAAAAAAAAATTAACATCTAGAAAAATGGTGTAGATGAACTTTTTTGCAGGGCAGGAATAGAGATGTAGATTCAGAGAACAGGTATGTGGACACAGTGGACATGTAGACACAATTGAAATTAGGTTTCTTCAGAGAAAACTCACCACGAATGAAGAATGTTTCCATCAGGGTCAGACAAGCTTTGTTTCAGAGCTGGGGTGCTGGAATGAATAGGTGTGTCAGAGATTGGTGAGATCACTGTTCACACTCCTTGTGCTTGTACACTCCTGGAAAAAGAACATGATAATAATGAGAGGACCCTATCTGAAACACCACACAGGAAGAGCTAGACACAGAAATGAACCTATTCAGAATTGGCCAAGGAGGGAAATACCAGAGATGTGGAAAACAGGTTGGTGGTGGAATTAACAGGATGCTCTCAGTGGTTTGGGAGAACCCGCAGACCATGGTAGGATGAACAAGAAGTATAGCTGATGGCTGGATCATGGAAAAAGCAAGAGAGTTCCAGAAAAACATCTATTTCTGCTTTATTGAATATGCCAAAGCTTTTGACTGTGTGGATCACAATAAACTGTGAGAAATTCTGAAAGAGACGGGAATACCAGACCACCTGACCTGCCTCTTGAGAAATTTGTATGCAGGTCAGGAAGCAACAGTTAGAACTGGACATGGAACAACAGATTGGTTCCAAATAGGAAAAGGAGTACGTCAAGGCTGTATATTGTCACCCTGTTTATTTAACTTATATGCAGAGTACATCATGAGAAACGCTGGACTGGAAGAACCACAAGCTGGAATTAAGATTGCTGGGAGAAATATCAATAACCTCAGATATGCAGATGACACCACCCTTATGGCAGAAAGTGAAGAGGAACTCAAAAGCCTCTTGATGAAAGTGAAAGTGGAGAGTGAAAAAGTTGGCTTAAAGCTCAACATTCAGAAAATGAAGATCATGGCATCCAGTCCCATCACTTCATGAGAAATAGATGGGGAAGCAGTGGAAACAGTGTCAGCCTTTATTTTTCTGGGCTCCAAAATCACTGCAGATGGTGACTGCAGCCATGAAATTAAAAGATACCTACTCCTTGGAAGGAAAGTTATGACCAAACTAGATAGCATATTCAAAAGCAGAGACATTACTTTGCCAACAAAGGTTTGTCTAGTCAAGGCTATGGTTTTTCCAGTGGTCATGTATGGATGTGAGAGTTGGACTGTGAAGAAGACTGAGCGCCGAAGAATTGATGCTTTGAAGTGTGGTGTTGGAAAAGACTCTTGAGAGTCCCTTGGACTGCAAGGAGATCCAACCAGTCCATTCTGAAGGAGATCAGCCCTGGGATTTCTTTGGAAGGAATGATGCTAAAGCTGAAACTCCAGTACTTTGGCCACCTCATGCGAAGAGTTGACTCACTGGAAAAGACTCTGATGCTGGGAGGGATTGGGGGCAGGAGGAGAAGGGGACGACAGAGGATGAGATGGCTGGATGGCATCACTGACTCGATGGACGTGAGTTTGAGTGAACTCCGGGAGTTGGTGATGGACAGGGAGGCCTGGCGAGCTGCGATTCATGGGGTCGCAAAGAATCGGACATGGCTGAGTGACTGATCTGGTCTAATCTGATCTGAAGACCAACGGAGCAAAGGCAGGCACGGAGAGACAGCAGATGTGCAGACTAGCATTGATTCAGAGAGACACTCACAGTGAAGGCTCCAAAGAAAAATTGGTTAGAAACTACACAGGGGCTTCCCAGGTGGCGCTAGTGGTAAAGAACCTGCCTGCCAATGCAGGACATGTAAGAGACATAGGTTCGATCCCTGGGTTGGGAAGATCCCCTGGAGGAGGGCATGGCAACCCACTCCAGTATTCTTGCCTGGAGAATCCCATAGACAGAGAAGCCTGGCGGGCTACAGTCCACAGGGTTGCAAAGAATCAGACATGACTGAAGTGACTTAGCATGCAAGCAAAAGAAATATACACAGAGCAGCATTTGTGGGCTGCAGTTGGGTGACACAATACATTTTTTTTCTTCTTTCATTAACTCTGGTACAAAAATATACTTGACAAAAATGTCCCAAGTAGGGCTTACAGGTTTCAGTTTCCCCAACAGCAATAGCAGAAAACATGCTTCCAGCTGGAGCTGAGTCCAAGCACACATCCATTCCTGTAAGTACATTACTTGTAAGCCTCATTGGGATCTTGGCAATATTTAGAAAGGAAATCCCTAGAAAGGGCAGGTTTTATTATTAATATAATTGGAAGGGCACATATTCACCAGCTGATGAAGAGTTTGATATTTAATCACTCAAGGTCTCCAGACATGTTCCTTGGTTGCTCTTCACCCAAGTCCAGGGATTTCAGTCCCTAGTTGGTAAGACTCTTCACCTTAGTTGTAAGATCTTTGAAAGATGCATATATTAAATGTATCAACTGATTTGAATTTTATTATTGCCAACGGCAATAAGGAGAAATGCAACACCGTGGCAGTAAGGTAACCTAAATTTTATGCCTGAACCTGAATTTTAGGTGCCCTGGCTTCTAATTTATTAATCTTTATTAATAATTAATCTTTAAAATTAGAAGCATGGACACTATATGTTCTGAGTTTTTTCCCATTAACAGTAAGTAAAAAACTTCAGGAGCAGCTGATCTAATATTCCATACTGATTCAAATCTTGAGAAGCATCTTTGCTAGATATGCTGATTTGGCAAAGGAGAAAATATGTATCTAGTCAGCCATGCAAGATGTGATTTTTGCATAAGTCCTAATCAGCAGGTCATGCTGGAAATCCTACTGCTCTGATGGACATTTTCTTCTTTTAGACTGAAAGTGTATAATTTTCCAACTGGAAAAGACAGCTGTCTTCTGGAGCAGCTGCCTCCTGTATTGTGGATCCATTTATTAAATTAGATTTAGGTGCTGCCCTGGTCTAGGTGGTATGTGTACAGAGTTATTAGAAAATTTCTGCACTTGTTGGACCTCATCACTGATTTTTCTTCTGCACATATCAGTTTTTTTCCATGAATCAATTGGTCAAATAAGTTTTTAATGAGAGTGCAGTAAAAATTTATAAAACCACATTTTAATGGAAAGAAGCTTATTATATTTGTACAGATTAAATATTAAAGCAGCTTACTATTGGGATTACATATTTTTAGCCCCCCAAAATGCTTTCCTACAGAATTTTTGTATTTACCCAAAGACTCTCTGACATTATATACTATTCTTTATTCAGTATAGCACAGAAGACTGTGTGTAGAAAGTATTAAATCAAATGAAAGCTAATGAAAAAAATATTTACTAATTCTTCATAGTTACTCTTGGTATGTTTCTTTTCAGAAAAAATAGTGAAAACATGAAAGAGTATGTACTCATTTTAGAATGTAGGGATATAAAATTTACCCTCATAATCTTAAGTAAATAACTTTATCACTCATCATGTCCATTTCTCAGACACAAATGAGAAACTTAGTGATTTGTAGGATCCTATGTGGTGCCAAATGCCTAATGAAACCATCAATTGCCTTTAAGGACTGATCTCAAATCTAGAAGCAGTTATAATAAGGAATAAAGTGATCTTCTTTATTTGTGTGGATCAGTGTTTATCAAAATATACTTATTCAAGCAGCAGTATTGTCAAAGATTCTATGGGGAATGGGAGTTTTGTTATTAAATACCTTTGATAGACATTGTTGACATTATTCTTCTGGAAGAAGGAGATAATATCAGTATTAGCACTGTTAAGTGTTCTGATAAGTCTTGCAGTTAAAACTTCATTTATCTTTCTTTAACCCAGTTTCTCCCAAATGTATTTGACCTTAAAAACCTTTCTCTTCAAATAAAACACATTAAAAATATTTAAAATGCTATTTTAAAAAACCCTACAGAATAATCTTTGTAAAATTGTGTCCTAAATGATATTTGTACTGAAGTTATTTGGGTTTTAAAGGGCTGACATAGAAAACATCTGCATTGTCTTAGAATTCCTATAATGCAGTTGTTTTCATCAACTTACTTCTCACCATGTTCTGTGATAGGAAATTTCACAGTATGCATATGTGTTCTTGATCCTATTTTTAGCCATAAAATCAATTCAAGGGACTTATTATTTACCAGAAAAAACAAATATCTTGGAAATACATGACCAGTGAATCTAAGGTCATTCTAGACTACACCACAGTTTTATTTCCAAGTGTAGCAGATGGGGCTGAATATCACAAGGTACTTTGTTGTGGTTCTTTAGTCACTCAGTTGTGTCGGACTCTTTGCAATCCGATGGACTATAACCTGCCAGGCTCCTCTGTCCATGGGATTTCCCAAGCAAGTACTGGATGGATTGCCATTTCCTTCTCTGGGACATCTTCTCAACCCAGGGATCAAACCTAGATCTCCTGCAGTACAGGTGCATTCTTTACCACTAAGCCATGTGGGAAGCCTACATGATACTTTGTCTCAGTTTTAATTCTATTATATCATGTTTTTGCAGGGAATAATACTATTCACACCACTGTATTTGATTATAAGGTACATTACTTGACATGAGTCCTGTCTGGAAAAATCTTCATTTATTTACATGACCTTCAAAACATTTTAATATCCAGAAGAGAAGCTGACTGTAAATTCACCAAGTTTAGTATTTTCTTTCTATTCTCTATTTGCTGAACTCTTTACCATAGCTCAGATGGTAAAGCATCCACCTGCAATGCTGAAGACATGGGTTCGATCCCTGGGTTGGGAAGATTCCCTGGAGAAGGAAATGGCAACCCACTCTAGTATTCTTGCCTGGAGAATTCCATGGACAGAGGAGCTTGGTGGGCTACAGTCCATGGGGTTGCAAAGAGTTGGACATGACTGAGTGACTAACACATACTCACTCACTATCTTGAGATAATAAAAAATATATTTTTCAGAGTTAGTTTAATGATTTCTTCAAATTCATGTATCTATCATTATTTAAAGTCATGAAAGAAATTCTTTAAATGTAACACTAATTAATCAACATTGCCAGACCGTTCTAATACACTTTATTTCTCCAAGATTTTAAGTGTATATTTTCTCTCTCAAAGAACAAGGGATCACGTCAACTTTTGAATCTTATAAACTACTAATTAATTTTCCTTTTGATGTGTTGACAGCATTGGCCAGTGTGTTGTGCTTTCACTGTTAGAGAATTTATATTTTTACTATTTATGAGGTAAGAATAATTCATACTTGAAAAACTGTTATGTTATCTCAAAAGAACTGTCACATTGGTTTTTGGCATATGCTTTACATTTAACTTCTAATTTTGTGACTTAACTAATGTTGTTACATTAATGTAATTATATTACATAGTTATAAGTACACTCTCTTCCAACAACACAAGAGAAGACTCTACACATGGACAACACCTGATGGTCAACACCAAAATCAGATTGATTATATTCTTTGCAGCCAAAGATGGAGAAGCTCTATACAGTCAGCAAAAACAAGACCAGGAGCTGACTGTGGCTCAGACCATGAACTCCTTATTGCCAAATTCAGACTTAAATTGAAGAAGGTAGGGAAAACCACTAGACCATTCAGGTATGACCTAAATCAAATCCCTTATGATTATTCAGTGGAAGTGAGAAATAGATTTAAGGGCCTAGATCTGATAGGTAGAGTGCCTGATGTTCTTGACATTGTACAGGAGACAGGGATCAAGACCATCCCCATGGAAAAGAAATGCAAAAAAGCAAAATGGCTGTCTGGGGAGGCCTTACAAATAGCTGTGAAAAGAAGAGAAGCAAAAAGCAAAGGAGAAAAGGAAAGATATAAGCATCTGAATGCAGAGTTCCAAAGAATAGCAAGAAGAGATAAGAAAGCCTTCCTCAGAGATCAATGCAAAGAAATAGAGGAAAACAACAGAATGGGAAAGACTAGAGATCTCTTCAAGAAAATGAGAGATACCAAGGGAACATTTCATGCAAAGATGGGCTCGATAAAGGACAGAAATGGTAGGGAACTAACAGAAGCAGAAGATATTAAGAAGAGATGGCAAGAATACACAGAACTGTACAAAAAAGATCTTCATGACCCAGATAATCACGATGGTGTGATCACTGACCTAGAGCCAGACATCCTGGAATGTGAAGTCAAGTGGGCCTTAGAAAGCATCACTACGAACAAAGCTAGTGGAGGTGATGGAATTGCAGTTGAGCTATTCCAAATCCTGAAAGATGGTGCTGTGAAAGTGCTGCATTCAATATGCCAGCAAAAATTTGGAAAACTCAGCAGTGGCCATAGGACTGGAAAAGGTCAGTTTTCATTCCAATCCCAAAGAAAGGCAATGCCAAAGAATGCTCAAACTACCGCACAATTGCACTCATCTCACACGCTAGTAAAGTAATGCTCAAAATTCTCCAAGCCAGGCTTCAGCTATATGTGAACCATAAACTTCCACATGTTCAAGCTGGTTTTAGAAAAGGCAGAGGAACCAGAGATCAAATTGCCAACATTCACTGGATCATGGAAAAAACAAAAGAGTTCCAGAAAACATCTATTTCTGCTTTATTGACTATGCCAAAGCCTTTGACTGTGTGGATCACAATAAACTGTGGGAAATTCTTCAAGAGATGGGAATACCAGACCACCTGACCTGCCTCTTGAGAAATTTGTATGCAGGTCAGGAAGCAACATTTAGAACTGGACATGGAACAACAGACTGGTTCCAAATAGGAAAAGGAGTACATTAAGGCTGTATATTGTCACCCTGCTTATTTAACTTATATGCAGAGTACATCATGAGAAATGCAGGACTGGAAGAAACACAAGCTGGAATCAAGATTGCCAGAAGAAATATCAATAACCTCAGGTATGCAGATGACACCACCCTTATACAGAAAGTGAAGAGGAACTAAAAAGCTTCTTGATGAAAGTGAAAGCGGAGAGTGAAAAAGTTGGCTTAAAGCTCAACATTCAGAAAATGAAGATCATGACATCCGGTCCCATCACTTCATGGGAAATAAATGGGGAAACAGTGAAAACAGTGTCAGCCTTTATTTTTCTGGGCTCCAAAATCACTGCAGATGGTGATTGCAGCCATGAAATTAAAAGATGCTTACTTCATGGAAGGAAAGTTTGTCCAGCCTAGATAGCATATTCAAAAGCAGAGACATTACTTTGCCAACAAAGCTTCGTCTAGTCAAGGCTATGGTTTTTCCTGTGGTCATGTATGGATGTGAGAGTTGGACTGTGAAGAAAGCTGAGCGCTGAAGAATTGATGCTTTTGAAGTGTGGTGTTGGAGAAGACTCTTGAGAGTCCCTTGGACTGCAAGGAGATCCAACCAGTCCATTTTAAAGGAGATCAGTCCTGGGTGTTCTTTGGAAGGAATGATGCTAAAGCTGAAACTCCAGTACTTTGGCCACCTCATGTGAAGAGTTGACTTATTGGAAAAGACTCTGATGCTGGGAGGGATTGGGGGCAGGAGGAGAAGGGGATGACAGAGGATGAGATGGCTGATGACATCACTGACTCGATGGACGTGAGTCTGAGTGAACTCCAGGCGTTGGTGATGGACAGGGAGGCCTGGCGAGCTGCGATTCATGGGGTCGCAAAGAGTCGGACATGACTGAGCGACTGAACTGAACTGAACTGAAGTACAATAATGCTATCTGAGAGATGGATGTGTACTAAATTATCGTGTTCTGCATTATTACTATCATAATGTCAAGGAAAAAATAGCAATAGGTAAGGCTTTGTCTATAAAATGATAGAAAAAAACATTTATTTGTTGATCAAAATGTACCTTACGCAAGTTGTACTAGGCTGCAAAAGCTGTATGTTTTTTAACGTTTTTGTAATGTAATGGCCTTGGGTGATATGCTGTATTTAATAAGAGAGTTTTGAATTAAACAGCAATAAGACATATGATACAAAAATAACAAGTATAAGTGTTTTGCTGATACAACACATTTTAAAAGGGAATAGAGCAGTAAATAAAATTATTCAGTTAAATTAACATATCAACAAAAGCAATATAATCACTGGAATGTGAATGGGAGATATATAATTCTCAGGTTGTGACAAGAGACTCTTGTCTCTCTGTTTTCCCCTTAATAAGCAGATATGTGGTCTTAAAGGAATAAACTACATTGACTCCTGGATTGTTGTTTTCTTCTGCCTACAGGCTTATATCACCTGAGAAACTTTAAAACAAGTATTAGTGAATGTATGATTATTTAATCCACCTGAATACAACCATGAATGATTTATAAATTATTTGAAGTCAGTAATTCATAGTAATTCTAAATAAGGTCCAAAGTGCATTCTCTGTAGGTTTGTGATGTTGGTAAAACTGTTGCTTTTCCATTCCTTTTCTACATTCACACTTTCTAATATATTCTTTTCCCAGATGAGTTTATTTTCATTTCCATAAAAGGTAGGTAAGAGTCATTTTGTTCACAAATTCACTGATTCAGTTACTCATTCAGCTAACACTTGGTGGTCCCTACCGCCTGAGATGTATCAGGGCCTGTTCTCGTGACGTGAAGGCAGTGTCCACCACGGACCTTCCCTGCTTTGCTAATGGAGCCCATCCGTGCATCCAGTGCGTGGACCAGCTTTTACCACTAAATGGGATATGGAAACTCCACGATCTTGTGTTTTTTTCAATCAAATAAAGGGAAAGGCATAAAGGCATAGATCCAGAGCTTACTGATCTTTCAGTCTAATACAGAATATGGCTAGGGTGGAAAATACTTCAGAGGGGTTAGCACAAACTACCTGAGGAGTGAAATGTGTTAAAATCTGAAAGATGGATGAAAAGCATTAACTTGTTGGGGGGGCAGTGATGAGGGTGAAGATTTGGGGAGAGTCCCTGATGGTGCTAATGGTAAAGAATCCACCTTCCAGTGCAGGAGACTCAAGAGACGCTGATTCGATCCTGGGTTGGGAAGATCCCTGGAGTAGGAAGTGGCAACCCACTCCAAGATTCTTGCCTGGAAAATTCCACGGACAGGGGATCTGGCAGGTTGTAGTCCATAGGGCCACAGAGAGTTTGACACAACTGAGTGACTGAGCACATATTCTAAGAAAAGGGGACATGTTAAGATAGGAATTAATAGCTATTATATGTTACTATCTCATGGTTTATTACCATTTAAAAAATTGTAAATCATTATATACCAGTATACATTATCATTATAAAAGTTTCAAGAAAAATGAGTCCAAGGATAGAAATACAGAAAATGTCTACTTACTTTACTCCCTAGTTTATACATAAGACTTAAAATACTTAAAATTTTGTATGTGTCATTTCATTTTTCCAGTTAATGTTCTATGTAAGTGTATTTTGATACACATTAAATACATATATATACATATTTTAAATAAATGGGCTCATGTTATACACTTAGTTTGGTGGTTTTTTGATGTAACTCTCTATCTTGGGGCATTTTCCAGACATACAAGTCTTCAATACTTTCTTAATTTCCTATAATATAGCTTCATTATTCTTACATTATCACTCTTTCAGAGGTGGTTATTCATGTCAATTTCCATTTTTTCTATTATGAACAAAGTTGTAATGAATGTCCTTCCAAATAAACCTTTGTGTTCTAATATAAGTATATCTTTAAGGTGGAATAAAAAACATTGGATACATGTAAATTTTATTTGGATATACTACCCATCTAATTCCACTCCAGCAAGTGTTGTACAAATGTATTGCCCTCCCAGCAGTTATGCCACTGGCTACTTTTATCTCACCCTTACTAGCACTAGATATTTTCCAGCTTTTTACATTCTTGACAGATGATTCTATAAACCATGAGACATTCTTCCATTAGATAAATATAAGGGCTTATATTTAAAGGCCTTTAAAAATGTACATTTTAATGTATTTATTTGCTTGACAAATTCTAAGAAAAATAGAGTGGTACAGAGCCTGGTAAATTGGATAGTATATGCCTTGCTATGGTCTTCCCTGGTGGCTCAGTGGTATAGAATCCGCCTATAATGCAGGAGATGTGAGTTCCATCTCTGGGTTGGCAAGATCTCCTGGAGAAGGGAATGGCAAACCATTCCAGTATTCTTGCTTGGGAAATCCCATAGACAGAGGAGCCTGGTGAGTTATAGTCCATGGGTTCACAGTGAGTTGGACACGAATGAGCGACTAAAAGACAACATGCCTTGCTACCGGAGATACTGAAATTTATACTGTTTTGAAAAGACTCTGTTTACCAAATATAGGAAAATTGTGGTTTGAGAACCATCTGTAAAGATCTTGCTCTAAGGAAGAAATCACTGGGGAAATGACAGTCCTTGGTGGCTTCACAAATTCCTCAGTAGCAGAGTCTGTCTCCTGCGTGTATTGTCAAGGTTAGCTCTTGTCAATGTATGGACTCCAAGATCCAAATGTGAGGATCCTATTTTAAGAACTAAGGTGTGAGCTAATCACTCTATTACCTGAGCATGGGGTGAGTTATTTCATACTCTGTGGAAAAGTCATTTATCACAGCCAGTGTCAGAATAAAGCATTTATAAGAAATTTGACTTCATTTGTTTGCTATTTACATGCAAAATATGTGGCTTGTTGCAACATCCCAGCTTTTTAAAAGCACCAATTACCTACCTCTCCAGAAAAAACATGAATTTTAGGCTTCTACTCTATCTGATAGTATATATCTGTTCCTTTCATCTGAAATACAGCTGAAATTTGTATAACTGTAAAGTTTTCTCTAAAAACATATTTTTTAAATTTTTTGTAGACATTTAACTTTGTATATTTTCAGTGACAAGTCTTTTTTATATTAATTGGATTGTCATTAAATTGAATTATAAAACAGGGTTTTTTGTTATTTAAAAAGAAAAGAAAATTTATCTCATATATATATACATGTGTGTGCATGTGTGTGTGTGTGTGTGTATACACATATTTTTATATGGCAAGATCCCCTCTTTGTTCTTCCACTATCCAATAATAAGTAAGTATATCTGTTGGCCATAAACTTGAAGATTATTACTAATTTTTTAAAGGTATTTCTGTTTTTTAAAGGTATTTCTCACCCAAAGGTCAACTTTAATATTCATGAAGTGCTGGGTTCATGAGGCTTTGAAAACTGTCATAGTTTTAGTGGGCAGAGGGGAACAGTTTCTTTTCCAAATTCAGCTTATCTCTGTTTAAAAAAAAATTCCTTTGATGGCTCACTGCTCTAGTTTTCCCTGGGCTTGCAAACACATGAATGTGAAAAAAAAAAAAAAATCTTGCAGAATGGATTTTATGACTCAAGCCAAAGGCAACCTCTGGCCAAGTGGTAAAGTAGGCCAACTTGGATGGAGACAGCTATCTGGAAAATTTATGTGAATTCCAGAATCAGAAATACCTGATTTGGACCCCAAATTTGACACTTTCATAGCATTAATACATTGGGCACTTACTATCACATGACAAAAATTTTGTTTTCCAATAGGTTGCACTAGAGAAAATTACAGCTCTCCTCCTGAGTGTCTCCTTTACTTTCACACAGAATACTTCATTTCTGATGCTTCTGGTCACCAAATGTGTGGGAGTTTCCGCCGCATCAGTCTATTCTCTGACACCAGCTGGTTGTTCTACAATTTAACTCAATTCTGACAATATCTACCTGGATGTAGCATCAGATCCCAAGGGTTAAGGGCTCAGTCGATTGAGACTGCCGCCACATCAGATGACAATCAAAAGTATTACTAGTAGGTCCCCAGGTTACCCACAACTTCCTACAAAAGTTGTAGTTGCCTGCAAGTTGACTTGCCCACAAAATGAGGTTCTGATGACCTGTTTCCTCTTGGATTTGTTTTCTTGAGTGGCTTACAGAATTCACAAAAACACTTAGGTTTATCAGTTTACTAAAGGGTATGAAAAAGCATGCAGGATAACAGCCAGATGAAGAGATACAAAGGGTGAGGTCTGAGCAGGTCTCTAGTGAAGAAGCCTCTGTCTTTATAGAGTCGGGGTGCTTCACCCTCCCTGTATGTGAATGTGTTCTCCAGGCTAGAAGCTCACTGTATCCCCTACTATTGGGTTTTTATGGGGGCAACCTCGTGTAGGCATGATCAATTAACTCTATTTACAGCCCTCTTATCTCTCTAGAAAACAGGGTGCAGGGCTGAAAATTCCAAGGTTCTAATCACGGCTTGGTCTTCTGGTGACCGGCTCCCATTCAGCAGCCATCCCGGCGCCCACCCAGAGTCACCTTGTTAGAACAGAAGATGTTCCTAGTACTCTTATAACAGAAAATTATAAGGATTTTAGAATCTCTGTGCCAGGGAAAGCAGCAAAGACTAAATGCTAGGATAAGAGATACTCTTACCACTTAGGAAATGATAAGGGTTTCAGGTGCTCTATGCCAGGTATTAGGGAAGAGACCAATATGTATTTCCTATTATCTCATGTAGGTAAAGTGGTACTAATAATGCCTATCCTGGAGATTGTGTTTATTAGCCAAGGTGATGTACATAAAGCACTATGTCAGCTGTAGTCTCTCAGTGAATGTCATCACCTGAGAAAAGGCATGTGTTAATTATTTCCTTCATTCTGCCATCCTCATGATCAACTAGGGTTGTTCACTTGTTCTGGCCCATTAAGCAGGTGCCCCTTTTCTCCCTGAACTTCTGATACTGCACAATGACCTGCTCAAATGGATGGCCTGTCCCAATATAAAAAATGTGTATTTATCAAAAGGGAGAAAAGCTGCCATACCCCAACCCTCAGCTTTCACAATGAACAAAAGAGTCTTCAGCACCTTGGTTCTGATATTTGTTATCTCACACCTCTATCTACCAAGTGTTCTTGTCCTCCACCATAGACCTTTGGGTTCCAGGTTGAAATACCTTCATTTCCTATTGTTTCATGGCATTCAGTAAATTAGAAGAGTGTTTTCAACCTCGCTCTTCCCATCTTCTTTAAACTTCTGTCCACATCTCTGAGTCTACTTCTTGGCATTCTGCATCTTTCATTTTTCACAAAGTCATCTCCAATCTTTAATTCATTATCTCAAAATCTTTCTCTTAACTGCACCTTCTAAATTGGTTTATTTCATTTGTTTCCATCAAACAGTGAATGCTTATGGTACTTCCTCTGCTCAGGGAACTTTACTGCCTCTCATCCTCTGCCTGTACCTAGAAATGTTTTTTCTTCTCCTATCCCTTTCCTGTATTTCATTAATATCCTTTTTAAAGAAGATCATTTGGTTCTGGTTTTGATTTGCATGTGTATATGTGTGTGCATGTTGTATGTTTGTGTTAGAAAAAGGAAGAGATTTTTACCTAACCCTTAAACTAATTAGTTGGAAACACCAGTTCAAATAAATGTTCTGGGTTTCAGGAGGCTATAGAGATGATTTTATGATAGGCCAGTGAAATAAACCCCTTCAGTTCAGTTCAGTTCAGTCTCTCAGTCGTGTCCAACTCTTTGAGACCCCATGAACCGCAGCACGCCAGGGCTCCCTGTCCATCACCAACTCCCAAAGTTCACTCAAACTCACATCCATCGAGTCAGTGATGTCATCAGCCATCTCATCCTCTGTCATCCCCTTCTCCTCCTGCCCCCAATCCCTCCCAGCATCAGAGTCTTTTCCAATGAGTCAACTCTTCACATAGGGTGGCCAAAGTACTGGAGTTTCAGCTTTAGCATCATTCCTTCCAAAGAACACCCAGGACTGATCTCCTTTAGAATGGACTGGTTGGATCTCCTTGCAGTCCAAGGGACTCTCAGGAGTCTTCTCCAACACCACAGTTCAAAAGCACTAATTCTTCGGCGCTCAGCTTTCTTCACAGGCCAACTCCCACATCCATACATGACTACTGGAAAAACAATAGCCTTGATTAGATGGACCTTTGATGGCAAAGTAATATCTCTGCTTTTCAATATGCTATCTGCTGCTGCTGCTGCTGCTAAGTCAATGTCCGACTCTGTGCAACCCCATAGACGGCAGTCCACCAGGCTCCCCTGTCCCTGGGATTCTCCAGACAAGAATACTGGAGTGGGTTGCCATTTCCTTCTCCAAATATGCTATCTAGGTTAGTCATAATTTTCCTCCAAGGAGTAAGAATCTTTTAATTTCATGGCCACAATCACCATCTGCAGTGATTTTGGAGCCCCCCAAAATAAAATCTGATACTGGTTCCACTGTTTCCCCATCTATCTGCCATGAAGTGATGGGACCAGATGCCATGATCTTTGTTTTCTGAATGTTGAGCTTTAAGCCAACTTTTTCACTCTCCTCTTTCACTTTCATCAAGAGGCTTTTAAGTTCCTCTTCACTTTCTGCCATAAGGGTGGTGTCATCTGCATATCTGAGGTTATTGATATTTCTCCCGGCAATCTTGATTCCAGCTTGTGCTTCTTCCAGTCCAGCATTTCTCATGATGTACTCTGCATATAAGTTAAATAAGCACTTAGATCTGACCAAATGTATAGTATAACTATAGTTTGATATGTTAAACCTTGTGCTTAAATAAAAAATAGACTATCTGCCTCTATAAAATTCAAAGCAAGATCCCTACATGTTGAATGTCTGTCAAATGTAGGAGGTTCATTATCTTATTAACTGGTCAATGTAATATCAGCATAATTTGATGAATATGACACTCTTCCCATATGTATCGATCTTTTGGTTGACTTTAGATAACCCTATATTTTACTCAGAATTTCTGAAAGGCTCTTGTGATAATTCAAAGGTAAGTATCCCTTTCCCAAATGTTTAGTTATTGTAAAATAACATTATCTTTGAGCATCAGTATGGTACATAATTGTGACATTGTGATTTATAATAAGAAATATATATATTTTATCTTTATCCACAGTTTTTGGTTCACAGATCCCCAAATCTTTGGAATTTCCTGAGATCCAAGAGCATTGGAAGCATTTTTTGTCATAATTCTTGGTCTCTTGTCCTCAGTTCCTGAAATCAGCTCAGAGCTTTAAAGGTGAAATGGGTATCTTGTTACTTATAATAACCCCATTTTCTACATTAACTGGATTTATACTAATGAAGTGACTCTTGGAAAGCACCTAATGATGAGAGCTGGTTGCCAGGGGAATCACACATGAATAGAGGATTGGAACTCTCGGTCCCACCTTCTGATTTCTGGAGAGGGGAGAGGGCTGAAGGTTGAGTCAATCACTAACATTAATGATTTAATCAAACATGCCTTATGTAATAAAGCCTCTATAAAAATCCAAAAGGAGAGGGGGTGAACACAGAGGTTTGAAGAGGGCATGGAAGCTCTGTGTGCCTTCCCACATACCTGGCCCTCTGCCTCTCTTCCATCTGGCTGTTTCTGAATATTTTATAATAAACTGGTAATCTAGTAATTAAAATGTTGAACCCATGGAAGGGGCTCAGTGGAACCTCTGATCTAAAGTTGGTGGATCAGAAGCACAAGTGAGAACCCAAACTTAGGATTGGCAGCAAAGAGTGGGGGAGGTGGAACAGTCCTGTGGGGCTGAGTCCTTGGTCTGTGGGCTCTGATGCTCTTTCCATGTAGCTAGTACCAGAATTGAGTTGAGTTGTAGGGCTCCCTGCTGGTGTCTGGAGAATTGCTTGGTGGTGTGAGGCAACAGCTCCCTACCCGCAGTGGAACTGGGGGCAGAACTCTTAAGTCTACTATGTAAAAAGCACAAGATTCTTAATAACTTAGGAGACATTGCCTTTATAATTAAACCTTGTTGCTCTCCATCTGGCTGATAAATAGACCATGTCGAGGCCATCTGACCATCAATCCACATGGCTCTCCTCCTTTAGCTATTATTGCCCACAACCAACACTCCCAGGATTTCTAAGGAGCATTTGCATTACTAATGACAGGAAAGATTTGAAAAGCAGCTGAAATCTAAATACGTGCTCAGGTGTGTATTGAGATGGACCAAAAATTTAACTGAAATTGCTATTCATGAAAAAGTGTGTAAGAAAGTTGACCATGACCCAAAAGTGTCTTTTCATCTCTTTGATTCTGTAGTAAATACACACAGATATCTATCAGGAGGTATCAACTCATTGTATGTTAGAAAATTCAATATTAGTCATCATCCAACAATGGATTCCAAACTCCAGTACTTTGACCATCTGATGTGAAGAACCAACTCACTGGAAAAGGCCTTGATTCTGGGAAAGATTGAAGGCGGGAGGAGAAGGGGACGGCAGAAGATGAGATGGGTAGATGGCATCACCGACATGATGGGCATGAGTTTGAGTAGGCTCCGAGAGTTGGTAATGGACAGGGAAGCCTGGCGTGCTGCAATCCATGGGGTCGCAAAGAGTCGGACATGACTGAGTGACTGAAGTGAGCTGACTGAACAATGGATTCTAAACCATTGTGTGTGTGTGTGTGTGTGTGTGTTAGTCACTTAGTCGTGTCTGACTCTTTGCGACTCCATGGACTGTAGCCCACCAAGCTCCTCTGTCCTTGGGATTCTCCAGGCAAAAATACTGGAGTGGGTTGCCATTTCCTCCTCCATTGTATGATTCCAAATCCAGAAACCATAGGGAAATGGCAATTCAGGGGCTGGGTTGGCACTTCCATTACAGGGATGGTTCTGCTTTTTGTTTTTAACTGCCATGGATTTAGGACCTAAAATTAACAAACTAGAGGCTTGGCTCTACACTGTTTTGAGAAAAATAATCTGCCCAATAAATTAAAAAGCTGAGATGATAGATTATTTAAAAGATAACATCATTTGTTCTTCACTGAATACATTTACTTGTTTCTTGATTAAACACATATATAATACTAAAGTTTTAAAGTTGTGTTGAAAAGAAATTTTTCTAAAATAATTAATTGATACACCTTAATCTCTGAGTCTCAACCTAATTATCAGAAGCAATAATAATCAATAGATCCCACAAAATTTCACTCAGAATATAACACCAGTGGGGCCATATGTTGATTGAATATTAGGCTCCCTGAAGAGCTTTTAAAAATATCTAAAAAAAAAACCAGAGTAATTAAAAAAAAACTCTGCCACAAAACAGTTTTTTAAAAAATTGTGGTGTAGATTCACACTCTAGTGGTTGCTGCTATTTCTGTTTTTTAAACTCCCCAAATGATTTAATGTTCAAGGAAATCTGAAAAAAACTAATGTACATTATTCAGCACTAGTAATTTTCCACTGGATTATAGTTTGCAATGACTTGGTGTGGTATTTGATAAGTGTATTGATTTGGAATTGCTTCAAGTTTCATGCAACCAAAATGAAGCAAATATCCTCAGCTAACAAGAACTCCAAAGGTCAAAGACTAAACTAGCCACCACCCAGGCTAATCAATGTCACTGGTTCTTTAATTTTTTTTTCCCAAACAAAAGACTGGGTTTTTAATCCAGCTTCTGCTGTTTTTCCAGGAAAGAATAAGAAGAATTACCAAGAAGTTAGGAGAAATTGCATGATAAAAAATATTTTTTTCCAGAAACTTCCAACTGACTTAATGTCCAGAACTTCAGCAATGAAAGAAGCTGAAGGTACATTCTTTTTCTATTTTTATTAACACCAATAGTATTGTTATCTTGTATCCCCAAAGTATGCATATTATTTTTATATTCTTGGGTGGCTTAAAGCATTCTTTTCCTACACTTCAAGAAGTTAGCAATGTTTCTGTTGGAGAAACATATTTCTAATCTAATAAAACATAACACATATAAAATATCTTTGGGGACTCATTTCCAGAAGAATCTTTTTCCATGGAAAGTATGATAGCTAATGTACTTAATGGCACTGCCAAACATATGTGTTAAAATTGTACAACCAATAAAATTATATTAAATACCATTAACCAGCTTTTATAATTTGCTATTTGATCAGTGCTCATGGAAGCTGTTTTTCCTTGCTTAAAAAATCATCTCTATCATTTATAACTATTTAAAAATTCTGCTGGTGTGTAATTTGTCTTGAATTCTAAATCTAAAGAGGAAAGTCTGATTTTAACCTTCTTTTAGCTCAATTATCAATATAACTGCTCTGGACATTAACTATGTATGCTCATTCTTTAACTTTCATTACTAGATAAATTCTTTTGGGAAGAACATATTAAGAGACAAACTTTCCAGTTAATATAACCCACTTAGAATGATATATTGTGTCGAATGTTTCAGATTGACATAATCCAAAAACTAATACAATATTGTAAAGTTTAAAAATAAAATAAAATTTAAAAAAAGGAAAAAAAAATCAAGCATTTTACTAAGAAAAAAAAAAAAATCCACTTAGTAATACAGAGGATTTGGAACTCATTTTGACATTTGCTCTTTTATCAGTCAGGATCCAATAGGAGATAGAAATCACACATTAATTTGACAAGGGAATGTTTATTTATTTATTTTTCACATTGCAAGCATTTACTGAATATTTTATTTTTTTTATTTTATTTTATTTAACTTTACAATATTGTATTGGTTTTGCCTTATATCAAAATGAATCTGCCACAGGTATACATGTGTTCCCCATCCTGAACCCTCCTCCCTCCTCCCTCCCCATACCATCCCTCTGGGTCGGAATGTTTAATATAAAACATTTTTAACTCTAACAGAGGATGTTCTCTAAAGAAGTGAAGAATGTGCTAAATAACACCTACTCTGGAATTCAAGGGAAAGTACTCAAAGGGATAAATTTCACCGCCTGGATTTGGACCTCCCTGGAGAAGGTATGATTGCAGAGAGTTTAGAGTACATCCTCAGTTGTTGAGTAAGCAGGGAAGACCCCCTCCAGGATGCAAGAGAAGAAAAACTATGGTGAGCACTGCAACAAAAAATGTGCTTTTGGACTTCAGGCAGTATGAAACTGGCAATAAACCAATGGCATACTTAGAAGCCTCATTGGAAATTCAAAAAACAAACTACCAAATCTCAGTGGGTAGCAGCACAAGAGGCTGCTACTGATACTTGATGAGGGTGATAGAGAAGGCCATCGTTTCCCTGTGTCCCTGTAAGCAACAGATATCCCTCTGGGGATTATTTTATATGGACACTAACTACAATCATGAAGGTGCCTCCCCCATGCCCTAATCATCTCGTAAAGGCCTTATCTGCAAATACTGTCACGTTTGGTGTTCACTCAACTTCACATCCATAGAGTCGGTGATGCCATCCAGCCATCTCATCCTCTGTCATCCCGTTCTCCTCCTGTCCCCAATCCCTCCCAGCATTAGGGTCTTTTCCAATGAGTCAACTCTTCGAATGAGGTGGCCAAAGTATTGGAGTTTCAACTTCAGCATCAGTCCCAGGACTGATCTCCTTTAGTATGGACTGGTTGGATCTCCTTGCAGTCCAAGGGACTCTCAAGAGTCTTCTCCAACACCACAGCTCAAAAGCATCAATTTTTTGACGCTCAGCTTTCTTCAAAGTCTAACTCTCACATCCATACATGACCACTAGGCTACTCTGTCCATGGGATTTTCCAGGCAAGAATACTGGAGTGCGTTGCCATTTCCTTCTTCAGGATATCTTCCTGACCCAGGGATCGAACCCGGGTCTCCTGCACTGCAGAAAGAGTCCAGGTGAGTGCAGGTCTGCCTGCACTGCAGGCAGATTCTTTACCCACTGAGCTATTAGGGAAACCCCTTAAGGCCTGAGGATAATCCTCTTTGCCTTGACACTCTGTCCTCCAGGCCCACTGAGGCAGTGGTTTGCCATCTGGGATCCAGCTGGTCCTGCACCTGCTGGTTTGTTGGGGAAGGTTGGGCCCCCAAGACTCTGGATGACCCTGCTCCCATAGCTTGGCCAGACAGCACCACAGGGGATCTCTGACTAGGGTCTCTGCACTTTGATGGAAGTGGACAGAGTGGACAGTGCCAAAGTTTTCTCCTGTGACTCTCATAGAGTCAGCCCCATGGCCTGTGTTGTGCTGGAACCTATTGAAGCTGTACCTGGGGCCCCCGATGATTGCAGACACCAGAGTGTGAAGACAGCCCTCTCTGCCAGGTGTGGCAAACAGTGAGCTGAGGTCCCATGGGCATCAGCAGCACCTTTCATAACAACAATTTCATGTGGTTCCATCTAAACTAGAGCTGATAGATGGGATTCGGAAAGATGTCAAATGCAAGCTGAATATATCAAGATAAAAATAACCTCTTCTAAAAATTCTGCATTTTTAGATCAAATAAAAAAATTATAAAGTAAAATTAAAATTTGAACAATCAAATGGCCTTATAGTATTACATGTCTAGGAATAAATATGAAGACTTTAAGGCCTCTAAAAATTATAAACAAACATAGCTCTAAAATAATTAAGTAAAACATCAGCGAATAGTTCCAATATGCCATGATCGTGGATTGAACGACTCAATATTATAAAGATGTCAATTTCCCCACACTGATGAATATTGCAAATGAAAAATGAATTATATTCCAACATTTTTTGATTGGTAAAATCACTTTTAAATTTTACATGGAAACCCAAAGGACCAGGAATAGCTAGAACACTCCTGAGGAAAAATGTATCAAGCCTGACATATAGAGACCTTTATG
The DNA here is from genome assembly GCF_002263795.3 of Bos taurus. Lineage (NCBI taxonomy): Eukaryota > Metazoa > Chordata > Mammalia > Artiodactyla > Bovidae > Bos > Bos taurus. The sequence continues at coordinate 21,819,625 of NC_037350.1, read as the reverse complement.
AAACTACAGATAGATCAATCAGTGAAGAAGCATAGACAGCCCAGAATAGAACCACATATACACAGTTATCCAGTCCATGATAAAGGTGCCATTGCAATTCAGTGAGGGGAAAGATGATTCTTTATTTTTTTTAGGTCAATTTATTTTTTATTTTGGAAACAAATGGTCGATAATGGGCTCTGACCAATAGTATCTCAGAAAAAAAAAACCAGCCCTCTTCTTCAAACCCTTAAATTTCCAAACCTGCACCATCATGTGATACTTTTAAAAATGGTGTTTAATAGTTGACTATCAATATGTGCTTTCAAAATCCCAACTTGACTCCCTATTGTCAAATTAAGTGAATGCCATGTGAATAATTCATCTAAATGTGAAAAAAAATTATTCTTTTATTTAGAAAAATTCTGAGATTATCATTGTGACTCAGGGAGAGTTAATATTTCTTGAGAGACACAAAAACAATAGTCAAATAGATAAAAACTGACAAACAGAACTATGTTAAAAATAAATCTTGTTTATCAACAGACATGATAGAACAAAAGGAAGACCATTAGAGAAGATATTTGCAATACATATACCTAATTAAAAACTCATACAAATAATATATATGAACTTCTACAAACTATTAATGAGGGCATCCAATTACATTGTCCAAAGACCTCAGCAATAACTTCATAAAAGAAGAAAATTGAGTTGCCATGAGATTTGTGAAAGCTAAGAACAAAACAAAAAACTCAATGTTATTAACCACTAAGGAAATTAACCTTAAAATTACATTAAAAATCCAATAAACTTTCATCAGAATATCTTAAAAACTTAAAATGGCAGTACCATGTTTGCAAGAAAATAGAATATGATGGATTCTCATATACTGAAGAGGGTATATATATTTGTGCAAACACTTTGGAAAACTGTTTAAAATTCTACATGTTTAAGTGTAACCCAGTAATTCTACTCTGAGTCATAACCTCAACACTAAGGCATACCCATGGACGCCACAAGACTTATAAACAAGGCCTCCAGCAGTATTATTCATAAAAATTAAAAATTGGAAACAACCCAAATGCACTTCTGTAGTTTAGCAAAAAAAAAAAAAAAAAAGATAAATCTTAGTATATTCATGCAGTGAAATAAGTGCTCTATAACAATAAAAAATTCAATTATAACTATCAATATATAAAACCACATGGATGGATCTCATGGTCTTATCATTGACTAAACAAACCAATTATTATTATATTTGCTAAATTTTATAAAACTAAAAAATAGGAAAAATTTCTATGATGTCTATGATGACAGAAGTCAGAACAATGTTATTTGGGGGAATTTAAGGACAGGGTTACATCATGAGAGATTTAGATATCTAGGCAAACATCATTTGGATGTGTTCATTTTGTGAAATTTACTAATAAGATGCTTAAACTACATACACTAAATTGTATATTTTAATATTAAATTTTAAGAAAAATTTAAATACTTTTTAAGTTCAAAAAATACATAACAGCTAAAGAGAGAGATGAGTGCAATTGTGTGGTAGTTTGAGCATTCTTTGGCATTGCCTTTCTTTGGGATTGGAATGAAAACTGACCTTTTCCAGTCCTGTGGCCACTGCTGAGTTTTCCAAATTTGCTGGCACAATTGCACTCATCTCACACGCTAGTAGAGTAATGCTTAAAATTCTCCAAGCCAGGCTTCAGCAATACGTGAAACATGAACTTCCAGATGTTCAAGCTGGTTTTAGAAAAGGCAGAGGAACCAGAGATCAAATTGCCAACATCTGTTGGATCATCAGAAAAGCAAGAGAGTTCCAGAAAAACATCTACTTCTGCTTTTTAACTATGCCAAAGCCTTTGACTGTGTGGGTCACAGCAAACTGTGGAAAATTCTGAAAGAGATGGGAATACCAGACCACCTGACCAGCCTCTTGAGGAACCTGTATGCAGGTCAGGAAGCAACAGTTAGAACTGGACAAGGAACAACAGACTGGTTCCAAATAGGAAAAGGAGTACGTCAAGGCTGTATATTGTCACCCTGCTTATTTAACATCTATGCAGAGTACCTCATGACAAATGCTGGGCTGGAAGAAGCACAAGCTGGAATCAAGATTTCCAGAAGAAATATCAATAACCTCAGATATGCAGATGACACCACCCTTATGGCAGAAAGTGAAGAGGAACTAAAAAGCCTCTTGATGAAAGTGAAAGATGAGAGCGAAAAAGTTGGCTTAAAGCTCAACATTCAGAAAACGAAGATCATGGCATCTGGTCCCATCACTTCATGGCAGATAGATGGTGAAACAGTGGAAACAGTGTCAGACTTTATTTTGGGGGGCTCCAAAATCACTGCAGATGGTGACTGCAGCCATGAAATTAAAACATGCTTATTCCTTGGAAGGAAAGTTATGACCAACCTAGATAGCATATTCAAAAGCAGAGACATTACTTTGCCAACAAAGGTCCATCTAGTCAAGGCTGGTTTTCCCAGTGGTCATTAATGGATGTGAGAGTTGGACTGTGAAGAAAGCTGAGCACTGAAGAATTGACGCTTTTGAAGTGTGGTGTTGGAGAAGACTCTTGAGAGTCCCTTGGACTGCAAGGAGATCCAACCAATCCATTCTGAAGGAGATCAGCCCTGGGATTTCTTTGGAAGGAATGATGCTAAAGCTGAAACTCCAGTACTTTGGCCACCTCATGTGAAGAGTTGACTCACTGGAAAAGACTCTGATGCTGGGAGGGATTGGGGGCAGGAGGGGAAGGGGACGACAGAGGATGAGATGGCTGGATGGCATCACCAACTTGATGGACGTGAGTTTGAGTGAACTCCGGGAGTTGGTGATGGACAGGGAGGCCTGGCGTGCTGCCATTCATGGGGTCGCAAAGAGTCAAACACGACTGAGTGACTGAACTGAACTGAAAGAGAGAGAAGAAAAACATACAAACATCTTGGCTTCCTTTATCCTCAGTCCTTCCCATTACTGCTCCTCAAGAGCTTCTCTGGTCTCCTACAGCTTTGTCAACAGATGAGAGCCATGATTTGGGTTCAACTCCCTGATAGCTCAGTTGGTAAAGGATCTGCCTGCAATGCCTGAGTGTCCAGTTCGACTCCTGGGTTGGGAAGATCCCCTGGAGAAGAGATAGGATGCCCACTCCAGTATTCTTGGGCTTCCCTTGTGGCTCAGTTGGTAAAGAATCCGCCTGCAATGTGGGAGACATGGGTTTGATCCCTGGGTTAGGAAGATCCCCTGGCAAAGGGAAAGGCTACCCACTCCAGTATTCTGGCCTAAAGAATTCCAAGGACTGTATAGTCCACGGGGTCGCAAAGAGTTGGACACAACTGAGCGACTTTCACTTTCACTATACTGATAAGAACACTGAAACTGAGAAACAATAAATGCAGTAATCATTCCCTCATAGTATGCTGCTACTGCTGCTGCTGCTGAGTCACTTCCGTCGTGGCCGACTCTGTGTGATCCCATAGACGGCAGCCCACCAGGCTCCCCCGTCCCTGGGATTCTCCAGGCAAGAACATTGGAGTGAGTTGCCATTTCCTTCTCCAATGCATGAAAGTGAAAAGTGAAAGTGAAGTCGCTCAGTCGTGTCTGACTCTTAGCAACCCCATGGACTGCAGCCCACCAGGCTCCTCTGTCCATGGGACTTTCCAGGCAAGAGTGCTAGGGACCCCAGTTTTAAACTTTTTCTCCTAATCTATATCCAGGACATAAATATTCCCTGTCAACTATTCTTACTTTCACACTTAAGACATTCAAATTTTTGATAGACATTCTTAACCTCATCACTTTCTCCTAAGAGTTTCTATCTCCAATTGTTGATTAATTAGCACTTATTGAAAGGAGGCCACTGTCTGTTTTCTCAACTTTGTATTAACAATAAACGGGGAAAGAGAGATCTGTTTAAAAGAATCATGCCTTCTGTGACAGAAAAATATCTTTTAAGATACATTTAGAAATAATACAATTGAATACGGAACATTATTTTCCAACTTTGGTGCAAATGATATAGCGATTTAAGCACTTTGATTTGAACATTTTGGAAAGCCCTTGTTTATATACAATAGTTTTTATCTTCTGCTGTTTTATTTGTTAACTTTTGTATATTTTTCCCTGTAGATTTGCGGAAAAAATAAATTTGTCAGAATGGCGGCATCAACTTGAATTCTCCAGGATGACAGTGTAAAAGCACTTTCATAACCTTAAGTTGGATATCATTGGTAATGTATTTTCAGAGGCCATGGGAGTTTTCATTTCCTTTCAGATGTGGAGCTGTGCATTTTGCCTAAAGGATAGAGAATGAAGTTTGTTTAAAAATGTCCTCATTAATACCATGTGAGCTCTCTGTCTTCAGTGGGAAATCTCTTCCCTAACTTGCCATGCCTCAGAGAGCAGTCTTATTTAGAGCGCTTTGTTGAATGGTGATCAGTTGAAATAGGGAAGTTTTATGATCTTTAAAATGGAAGGTGTTTGAGGTTTGTAAGGTTTTGAAAGAGTAACTGGAGGCAATGACATAATGCTCAGTTTTATTAGAAATCCCCAGGGACGCTCTGTGCATATAAGCATGACTATGTGATATATGGCCAGAGGAATAGGAAACAAAATTATCTGATCTTTTATTGATTTCTCAACTATCGGTCTCATTATAACTACTTTTCTGACAGATATAGAAAGGCTAAAGATTAATTTTTTTCCTTGAAAATTATGAATTAAAACTCCTGCAAAATGTGGGATATTAGTAAATTTAGTTACCGTGTGTGCAAAAGGATAAAATTTAGTGTAAAAATACGATTGTTTTCTACGATACGGAGTCTTCCCAAATCTCTCTCCACTGCGCTCATCAGTGCCCCCTGGTGGAGAGGAACAAACCTGTCCCACAGTCTGCCCTTGATCTTACTGTTGGATTACCCTTTGTGACCAGGTGTTATTTTCCTCTCTCTTTATCCCAAGCCCAAGCAGATTCCTCCTTGGTACCAGTCTTCAAACTGTTAAGACAATATTTTTCAGTGAGGTGTTATTTATGAGGACTCAAGGCAGTATTTCTAAAAGGTTTCTGTACATAAGTATTACTAAAACACATTTTTAAGGTATAGATTCCTGAGTCTCAAATCTGAGACTTTGCTTGAATAGGTAAATAATATGTCTTAGGAATGTTCGCTTTCATCAATCTGTAATTTACATACACAGGGATCCCTTAGACTGAGTCTTCAAGATCTGATAGCCATATGGTCAGTTTGAGATCTCTTTCAAACTCTGTAAACAATTGCCTCTTTGTTTCCTCCCAAGGCAATCTGGCTCTCTCCTCAGTCTCTCTCTCACTGAGCCATAAATGGGCGGAGTTCCTCACGCTGGCTCCTGGCACATTAGGAGATGCTTTTATGGTTATCTGCTTACATGTATTTTGAGTCCTTTATTCCTTCAACAACACTGAGTCCCTACTATGTGCAAGCTAGTCTAGTTATTTGGGTTACATCAGTAAGTAGAACATTACAATTTCTGTCCCTATGGATATTTATTTCAAGAACAAGAGAGAGCCAATGAACAAAAGCATACTAAATACATACATTTTCTATCATGTTATATAAGCGCTATGGGAAAAGAGAAAGGAGAATAAGGTATGGAGGCCAAGGAATGTGTGTATGGTGGAACACGATGAAATTGTCAATGGCATGGTAACAGTAAGCCTCACTGAGAAAGTGACATTTAAACAAAGCTTTGAAAAAGGCAAGGAGGGGGGATATGTGGGAATATTGGAAAAAATATTCCGGGGAGAGGGAGAAGTGGGGCAAACGCCATAAGGAAAGATTGTGCCTGTAGTAGAGGAATGCTGGGATGGTTAATGTGTCTGGTGTAGACTAATCAAGGAGAGCAGTAGCTTGTAAGGACTTTAGCAAAGAAACAGAAAGCAGGTTCCGTAAGGTTTTTTTGGTCTTTTATAAGACTTGACATTTACTCTTAATGACATTGAGGCCCATTAAAATGTTTTAAGCAGAGGAGTGACACTTTCTGTCTTAAATTTTGAAAAGATCACTCTGGCTGCTGTGTCAAGAGGAAACATTAGAAGGGCAAAGGGGGATGCAGGCAGATCATTTATGCAGCTATTTGCTTGCAGGAGATAATGGTGACTTAAAGCAGGGTGATTGCAATGCAGATGCAGGGAAATTGTTGGGTTATATCGTATGCATTTTGAATATAGAATCCACATTGTTTCATGAAAAAAATGAATGTAACATTAGAGACAGAAAAGAGAAAAGTAATGACTCCACCTGTTTGTACTTCACAACCAGAAGGAAAAGCAGGAAATTCAATGTGTTTGATGGGAATAAATAAAGAATTCTGCCCTGGGATTACAGAGGTTTAAGATATTTGTTAATTTCCCCCTGTCCTTGGGATGCACATTCTTCTCACCTGTCCCATAGTGGGATCACTTTTCAAGGACACACCCTTGAGATCTTCCAAATGGCACACTTGACTGAACCCAGTTAAGGCCTCTGCATAAGCTTTTAAGACGCTGGTGGGCGGGTGTGGAGAGTCACTCATCTTGTGACTGCCTGAGACAAACCTTATATGTAATGCTCCTGCTTATTAAATTTGTCACCAACCAATCTTGAGCAGTCTCACTCTTTCTTTGGTCTCTTCTTGGCACTAGTGAGTATGGAGACCCATTTGCAAACCAAACGGTACTCCAATGTTAAGAGGAGAATGCGGGAGAGAAAATACCAGCAAAAGAAAATGCGAAAGAGTGAGCAGGAGGTCGAGTAAAGCCAAGAGAGAATCGTGTCCTAGAAACCAACTACAGGACATCTTGGAGGCCAGAGCTGACAGCTAAAGTCAAATGAGGACTGGACAGTGACCAGTGGTTTTCATGATGAGACGACATCAGAGAGCTGGACTAGAGCAGTTTTGGTGGAATGGTGGGGCCAAAACCATGAAGGGGTTTTGTTTAAGGGAATGGGAAAGAAGAGAAATTTAGGATAACAAGTACAGATAAGTCTTTAGAAGAAATAAGAGGAGATAAGTCTTTCTTTTGTAAAGAAATATAAGATGTTAGAGAAAATGGGAATAAGAGAATTTTTTTTTGCTTTGATTTATTTTTAAGATAGGAGAAATAAGTAATTTCATGTGAATCACTGAACAATTAAAAATTAATTATGTAGATAACAGAAGGGAGAATTGCTGGAGTAATGCACTTTAAGGTGGGAGAGGGTTAGGACCTAGTACAAACCTTTGTGAATGGGTTGATTTAACTGATCATATTCAGCAGTGAACATTTATTTTGGTCACATGTGCACAACTTTGAACTTGGTGATCACAGAATTCACTGGGGGAGGGCCAGTTGGAGGAAGTGTACCCCTGGGCTCATAAGAAAGGTAGTCCCTTTGATCTCTGTGCAGAGAGGAATCATAAGCAGAGGTGGGAGCTAGAGCCAGGCACCATGCTGGTAATGGGATCCGATCACTAGGGAGACATGTGAATTCTGGGGAAGTGTCCCTTCCATTCCCAGCTCCAGCCAGGCCACATGGCACCCAGGGCACCTGGAGCTCGTGATAGAATAGTTACAGAAATCCTCCAGCCTAGATTGGAGCAATGTCATTGCAGTTGACTGAAACAGTGACTTGGATAAATAAAAGTTGATGATCAGTAAAACAGGCTGTGGAAAAGTTGTAGTTATTTGTTGTGTTGAGAATGAGTATAAGAACACAAGAATGAGTGGCTGAGGGACAGTGAAGGACAGAATCATAGGGGTGGGCGGGGGGGAAGATTTCAAAGAACTGAGAGGTCAGATGTTAGATGACTCATCTATAAACTAAAGTCATCTATAAACTATTTAGGGGGAGTAACAGTGATATTGAAGCTAAAATTTTTATCAAGAGTTGAATAACAATGCCCTGTGGGTCAGCAGATGGTGTAATGTTTAAACTCAGGGGTACTAACTAAGGGCATGGTGGAGACTGTCTAAGGGAAAAAATGAGAAGAATGTCTAACCCTCACACTCAGAAGTGGCAAAAGCTTTCCACTGTTGCTTGTTCCTCTCCATTTCTTAAAAAGTCTATTAACCCTCTCCATGCTTCTGTAACTAGCACTTGCATTGAAATCTGTTAGTTCTAAGTTTTTTGAATGTGCTGTCTCGGTCTACTATCCTAATCTCTAAAGTTCCAGAAGCTAGTGTATGAAGTAGTAAGCTCTTTTAATGGAAATTTTTCAAATGGAAAATTAAGAATTATTTGTCCATGATGTAGAAAAAAAAAATCTCTCTATTGAGTTGGAAGATGGTTTGGATGTCCTTCAGTTTCTATTGAATTTTAAGACTATACGTATAAATCAGGTGCATTCCAGGAAACAGAGCATTAAGTGAATCAGAATTCCATTGGGTTGTTTGTATAACTCATGTTCTGGAGTACTGAAAAACCAGAAGTCCCTTATCTTTAATTCTGTGGATTTGTGACATGCCTGGGCTGTAGTTTCTTCCAACTAGCATTCATTGAATAGTTAATCTCTTTTAAAGGATCTTAGTAATATTCATCTTAACCCTCATAGCATCAAAGAGCCTTCAACAACCTGGACCCACCTACGGTTTTTGTCTTCTATTTCCTAGGACAATTCATTGAATACACCTTGAGAATCTCTAAATATTGTTGTACATTTTTAAAATTCAACATAAGAGTCTTAGTTTCATTATTGGACATTTTAATTTAGCATTATTATTCATAAATCATTAATCAACCATTATGGATCAATAATATTTAATACTAGTAGAAAACCAAATAAATGTAAGAAAGATAGGACACTTTCTTTCCATTGCTGACCATGCTTATCTTGGATAAGTAGAGTATCCAAAATTTTGGCTGAAAACATTGACCATATGGTGCTGTAGTACTGCTCATCAGTAGAGAGTAGAGAACACCATCTGCTTTACACATTCTCATTGGCTGAAAGCTCATCATAGCTCCTTTTACCATCTGAAAATACACTTAACAATATATAGTAATGCAGGAATAATTTTTTTCCTTACATGTGTACTTCAGTCTGTGAGAAAATATAAATACCAAGTGGTTGGCTTAATAAATGAGGTATGCATATCATGAGTTATAACTATACCTACATCAAAGAGAAGGAAATTTTAAAAGATAAGATAAAAGTTAACTGAGTACCTATGCCAGATACTATGTAATACAGGCTGTGTCGTTAGATCTTCGCAAAATCCCTGAGTAATCGATATGCTTGTCTCTGTGTCACAGGTAAGAAAAATACCTAAGAAATATTATGCAATTTGCTAAAAGTATGCTAGAGATTCATCTGAAATTTAAAGGTAGATCCTTCTGCATTCAGATTTCATGCTTGTTTCCTTACATCATGTGAGCTGTTCAGCCTTTGTGGGAAGACTGTATAGCTATCTTGGGTCCTGTGACTTTCTACATATTTTCCTTTGGCTTTGCAAGAAGACTTCGAAAGAGGAAGAATAGGAATGGATGAGGAGGAGAAGGAAGATGAGAAAAAGAAAGACTGAGAGGAAGAGAGAGATATAGTTTGTATATGAACACAAATGATAATGAAATACAGTAATGAGAATATAATTTCACATCGATTTACCTGTGTGTTTGAATTTTGGGTTTAGCTTAATGATTATGGGTAAATTGTAAACATTATTTAAAGTTTTTTATAAGTGGAGTGAGGTTTATGGTGGCTTATACACAACTAAAGGTAACTTCTACCTGAGACTTTAGAACATGTTTGAGTTTCCTGAATTTGTGTATATCTTATTCACAGGAAGAAGGAAAAAAAAACCACTCAGGCTGTCAGCCAAATCAGGAATATTGGAAGGACTAATGAAAAGAACTGGAGTCAGGGGTTTAAAATAGGACTCTTGGAACCAAGGTAGGAACACAGATATTAGCCACTGGCTAAGTTCCTGTGATGAGGAACAAGATAAAGACCCAGGTGCAAGAATCAGGTTGAAGGTCAGAGAGTGACCTATAGAAAAAATAATGATAAATGAGTCACTGAATAGCAGGATTAAAGCTTCTTATATTCTCTCTGCCAAAGGGAAAGAACAATCCTACAGCCTGAAAAGGGATTGGCACAACTTGGAGCCTCAAAATGTGCAGGTTAATGGATGTAAGAACAGCACACTGGACTGATCGCTACAGAAGTGATCATATTCACAGATCTTTTTATAGCTCAAGCTAATTCCACCAGAAAGTCCCTTGCAATAATTTAAATTAACTCCAAAGAAACTCTAAAGCACTCAAATTTTATCAAAATTTAAATATTTAGAATTCACCATGAGGCGTGTGTAGAAATCCAGACATTTTGTAGAAGCTATGTAGGAGAGAAAGTACTGACTGTAGCCATATAAACTTTTGCTTTCCCACCAGCTTCCGTGGTTGGAGAAGGGAACAGCAACCCACTCCAGTATTCTTGCCTGGAGAATCCCACGGACAAAGGAGAGCCTGGTGGGCTAGAGTCCATGGGGTTGCAAAGAGTCGGACACAACTGAGTGACTTTCACTCATGAACTCCATGGTTAGCCCTCCTATTTAAACCCTATAGGCATCATGGGCCTTTCCAAGGTGATATTTTTGTTCAGATGTAGTTCAAGATTTGTTTTAGAAAAAGCACCATGATGTCAGCTCTTATATTTTGCCTACCTTTTTTTTTTTTAATCGAAAAGGCTGTCAGGGATATTCAAAGATGAAAATTAGTATTATTCCCACTACCAGAAAAAGTAAAAATAAATCGGAGTCACGAGAGATTCACTGGTTAGCGATGTTAACTGAACTAAGAATTTCTGAAATGGATTTTCCCAGGGGAGCCTTGGAAGTTTGTATATGGGACTGTGGGCCACACTGTAAGACATCCACTTAACTTAAGTAAATTAGACAACACTCATAAATTCTGTGAAGAGTTAGTCTAAACACAACTTGGAGCATTATGAGACTAAAATAGTCCCTACTTCATAATGTCATCAACACAAAACTCCATTGAACACTGGCCTGGCACCTTTTCTTTCCAATGATCAAAGTCAAGGTAACTAACTAACTTTGAACACCTTTCTCTGAGTTGATAATTTGCCTTCTGGACATATAAAACCCATGCCTAAAAGGCAATGGAAAATAAAAATTTTATTTTTTTTCTGATACACCAAAGAAGCAAATGCATTGTGAGTGCTGTCCCTATTTTGTTTTATTTCGTTTTCTTTTTTAAAAAGATCTTGCAGAAGTTCAGTCACGTGCCTCTGGATGACATCCAGCATGCTTGTGAAAGGAAGTGACAGGCATCTAGAATAATTTCTCCCTAAAGAATAGCAGAAACTATTTCTTTAGCGTCATCAACTCAAGTTAGACATTGTTGACAGAGAGACATTTTGCGATCTCCTTCAGACCTTTCTAAGATAAACCATATTTTCTCTTTCATATTTAATAGGAAATTACCTTAAAACCCTTAAATATATACTGGCTATTATATGGTGCTTTGTACTGGGTCAAGAATGGCTAAGCCAATTCTAGGAAAGAAAAGGTTTATATATGCTTGAATGTCATATGTGATTATGATTTTCCAATCAAGATGATAAGAAAGGCATTAACTGAAATAACTTTTTCTAGGTATGCCTTCTTTGGTATGCTTGTGTATTTTCAAATACATTATCTTATTTTTTAGCTATATGCAGTGTGACCTTCTGCTTCTGAAATCATTCAACTGATTATTTTTATATTTTTTTCTAGATATCTGGAAATAACACTTATAAGGGAATGGAAAATATGCATTATTGTGTACCAGACCCCATTAAAGTGTTTTTCATATGCCGTCTGATGCTTTTTCTTTAATCACAATAACTTGTGGAAAATACAGGAGGCCCAGGGGTATTAAAGGATTACCTAAATGACTACAGGTGTTAAATGGGCATCTACTTTTCATTAGTTCAGTTCAGTTCAGTCGCTCAGTCATGTCCAACCATTTGCAACCCCATGAATGCAGAATGCCAGGCCTCCCCGTCCATCATCAACTCCCAGAGCCGACCCTAACTCATGTCCATTGAGTCGGTGATGCCATCCAACCATCTCATCCTCTGTCATTGCCTTCTCCTGCCCTCAATCTTTCCCAGCATCAGGGTCTTTTCAAATGAGTCAGCTCTCTGCATCAGGTGGCCAAAGTATTGGAGTTTCAGCTTCAACATCAGTCCTTCCAATGAACACCCAGGACTGATCTCCTTTAGGATGGACTGGTTGGATCTCCTTGCAGTCCAGGGGACTTTCAAGAGTCTTCTCCAACACCACAGTTCAAAAGCATCAATTCTTCGGCGCCCAGCTTTCTTCACAGTCCAACTCTCACATCCATACATGACCACTGGGCAAACTATAGCCTTGACTAGACAGACCTTTGTTGACAAAGTAATGTCTCTGCTTTTTAATATGCTGTCTAGATTGGTCATAACTTTTCTTCCAAGGAGTGAGTGTGTTTTAATTTCATGGCTGCAATCACCATCTGCAGTAATTTTGGAGCCCCCCAAAATAAAGTCACTGTTTCCACTGTTTCCCCATCTATTTCCCATGAAGTGATGGGACCAGATGCCATGATCTTAGTTTTCTGAATGTTGAGCTTTAAGCCAACTTTTTCACTCTCATCAAGAGGCTCTTTAGTTCTTCGCTTTCTGCCATAAGGATGACATCATCTGCATATCTGAGGTTGTTGATATTTCTCCTGGCAATCTTGATTCCAGCTTGTGCTTCTTCCAGCCCAGCATTTCTCATGATGTACTCTGCATAGAAGTTAAATAAGCAGCATGACAATATAGAGCCTTGACATACTCCTTTTCCTATTCGGAACCAGTCTGTTTTTCCATGTCCAGTTCCAACTGTTGCTTCCTGACCTGCATACAGATTTCTCAAGAGCTAGGTCAGATGCTCTGGTATTCCCATCTCTTTCAGAATTTTCCAGAGTTTATTGTGATCCACACAGTCAAAGGCTTTGGCATAGTCAATAAAACAGAAATAGATGTTTTTCTGGAACTGTCTTGCTTTTTCAATGATCCAGTGGATATTGGCAATTTGATCTTTGGTTCCTCTGCCTTTTCATATCCTACCACAAAAAGTAAAAGCACACTCTTCTTATTAAAAAGTACCTCCAATTACACAGCTTCTGCATACATCTTTACATTTGCTACAGAATCAAGCAACTGGTTAATTGCTCAGTATTTCTTTAGTGCCTTACATTTGAGGTGGAATATTATTTAGCTGACTTGACTTCATTCAAATTGTATCATTTTCTTTATAACCTGCCATATCTGCAAGCTCATTGGAAAAAAAAAATTATCCCAAACTGTCAAATAGGTTATTGGGAACCACATATCTATAAAACTAGTTGTTTTATAACTTGTCCTTGTTGCTTTTCTTGTCTTGTTGTTATTGTTTTACTTTGAACCAGTTATTGTGCTATTATGTCAATTATTGCTCTGTGTACATATCCTTCAGAAAGATGGTTAAAAGAGCTTTGGTCTGCACGTGTGTATACTCAGTCACTAAGTCATGTCTGTGTTCAACTCTTTGTGACCCCAAGTGTACATTCTCCATTTATAAAAAGAGCTATTAGCATTTTATAAATGGAGAATACGTTGGGGAAAAAAAATGGAAAAGATCTGTTTAGTATTGTTGATTGATAGAAAAAGATCAACCTAAGAGTTGTTAGTTTTATCCAGGGACTTCACTGAGAACATTAGCCTGGGAAATAGCCTCTCAGTAGCTCTGAGGGTATTATTCTAAAGAGGAAGGGGAGGAGCCAGTGTATTTATGAATTTGGGGTTTGGAAATACATGTAGTCAAGAGTGAAAGTGTAAGTGTTAGCTGCTCAATTGTGTCTGACTCTTTGTGATCCCATGGACTGTAACCCACCAGGTTCCTCTGTCCATAGGATTCTCCAGGCAAAAATACTGTAGTGGGTAGCCATTCCATTCTCTAGGGGATCTTCCTGACCTAGGTATCAAACTTGCATCTCCTGCATTGAGGGTGGATTTGTTACCGTCTGAGCCACCAGGGAAGACCCTGTAGTCAAGCATACTCTTGGTAAAGGATTACTGCTAATTGCAAAGAACTGATGTCTCAAGTTAATAACTTTTTAGTGCTTTCCTATGTGTAGGTGGATGCAAGAATCTGGACTCACTGATATTCTTCTTTATACATGTCTCTGCACTGTCTAGGGGCCCATCTCTCCAAATATTTCATCTTGTTTTTCCCATTCTGAATTCCCCAGAGGGTGCCCTCTTGGTGAGCTGCAGTGGGTTGTGACTTAACCCTTTGCATAATGAGATGATGATCAATACTGTTTGTTCTTTCTGTATATAACATCACAGGGCAAAATAATCAGGAAAAGCAAATGCTATCTAGTGTCTCTGACTTTCAGCCAAGTTCTTATGAAAAGAATTATCCTCATATATTCTCTATAATGGAAAAACTTTGTCTTAATGATTTATTTACCAGTTGCCATGTATGAAGTAAATTTTTTTTTTTTTTTTTGGCAAGTAGGACTGTTCCTTTCAGGGAAAATCCTTGTGTTCTTGGTTCTAAGAAATTGATCCAAATACTTTTGAAATCATATTTGCTTATGGATATTAATGACATTTTGGAACAAGCACTTCAATTGGCAAATAGTAAAAGTGAAAGGCAAATATTAATACAAACATCTTCTGGTCAATATGATTGCAAAGCACATAGTGGCTTGTAAGTTACCTTATAATTTGTGATTACTGTATCCACTGGGATATTTTAATGGACACATCTTAAATAGAGGTTTTTCTAAGACATTTTCCTGTAATCACACAGCCAAGCTTTTTATGTTTCATTATTCATTCTGCTGTGGAAAAATAAATTTTTCTCTACTCTTCCAGGCTCTTCTTATTGATCTAAGAATTAAACTGACATAACACAGATTAACAGGAGAAAATCAAAAGTATAATAACATGCACACACAAAAAAGATCCAGAAAACTGTGTAACAGTGTAACACACACACACACACAGTAAAAAGCAAATGAAAGCAAGAGTGGAAAAGAAAGAAAAAATGGATCCAGAAATTATCTTAGAGAAGAAACTAGGTTTAAATCCTAATTCTGTTACTCAAAAATGCTGAGAATCTGAGTGGATTTCTTATGTAATTTTTAACTTCCTTTGAGTGTGCTGTTAAACTTAACACTCTTCAGACTCCTTGCAATTACAGTTCTGGCTAGAATTTGTTTTACCTTTAAATGCACTTACATGAGGGAATCAGAACTAAGGTGATGAGAAGCAAAGCAGGAGGCTTCTATTTTGTGTTTATAAGCCTTCAACTCTAGAATTATTTCCTTCCTTATTGAGTAAGCAGGTTGAATAGTCAGTAGTTGGGTTCCATGTCGCTGAATATTGTATGTGGGGTTCATCCCTTAAAGTTTATCAATCATCTCTTTCTTCAACCCTCCTAACAAGTCTGTAACCACTTATTAGGTCATACTCAAATGGTTTCTCAACAACAGAGCCATATTAATTCAATACTTATAGAACTGTCTTTTTAACAAATGGGAAATGGCAACCCACTCCAGTGTTCTTGCCTGGAGAATCCCAGGGATGGGGGAGCCTGGTGGGCTGCCTTCTCTGGGGTTGCACAGAGTTGGGCACCACAGAAGTGACTTAGCAGCAGCAGCAGCAGCAGTAGCAGTGGCATAATTAGATATTCACATGCAAAAATAAAGGAAAGAAGGAAAGAAAATCTGGAAGTAATATGAACTAAGCTTCTAAATGAAAAAATTAGAAAAAATATATATCTGAAGAAAGTGTAAGAAAGGAAACAATGCAAATGTTAATTTATTCAAGAATAAAACTACATTAGAGAATATAAAACAAACTGTTTTTGTTGAAAAGACTAAAAATAGAGGAAAAAATTGCATAGATAAAGGAGAAGTTACAAATAAAGTATAGATAGTTTATACATGTTCATTAATATTTATGAAATATTTCACAATTTAAAAACAGAAAAAAAGAAAAGAAAATCCCCCCCTCCACCCCACATTTGGCCTCTTGGAAAAATGTGAACTCAATTAAAAGGCAATGGAAAGATTTTGTTGTTTTAAATGTTATTGCTATTTTAGTTTTAGCAGGTACACCTAAGACTATTTTGAAAATGATCCAGTCTGAGACATTGCCCTCTCAGAAGAGCTAAAGGACTCTGAAAAAATTATCCGGTCCAAGGAATCAATAATACTTAACCTACAAATTTGTGTTCTTACATTATATATTTTTCTATCAATCATAGAGATTGTATCATCAACATTTAAAAAAAAATCAATATAAGAGCCATAGCAGTATGGAAACATTTTTTTTTTTTTTAGCAGAAATTAATGAGTAGCAGGCAGGGAAAGGAAAAAAAAATGAGGAAGCAAGATACATAAAAAAGTTGTAGAATAAAAATAAGGTCAAGGATAAAGATAGTTGCATAAATATCACAGATTTAGCATTCAGAATCTTACCAATGGAATGAAAAAAAAGTCACGGAAAAGGCATCTGGCATCTGAAGATAAATCACATTACAGATGCATGTAATAAATGCAATCAAATTATTTTTTATACTTTGGTTTGGTTTGACATTGATATCTCTGACATTTCAGTGTGAGGAATGATAAGAGTAGAATAAATAAGCTACACTCAGAAGTAACAAAATCATCAGAAGAGACTGTGGTTTCTTCTAGTTATTTGGAGAAATAATTGTCATAGGTCAATCAGGTGGCTAGTCTTCAAAGATAATTCACATAAATCAAGCAGACTTCTTGCTCTCTTCCAGATAGAGATAATTTTTTGAACATAATAGAACATTAAGGTTTTTTTTTTTTTTTTTTTCAGAGATATTACTGAATTGTACTATTAAGTGAAAATGAGAGGCTTAAGTCTATCAGTGGAATTTGTGCCTTTTGTTGCTGGATTGGCGGGGTGTGTATTTCACCTGTGGTCCAACTTCCTTTTTGTTTCATGATCTGACTTCATACATTCACAACACTTACAAATGTTATGTATTTAAAAACTAATAAAATATCACATTTAGATAATAAATAATGTGTGGCTCTAAACTTCAGGTTGTATTCAGCAGAGATTATAGCCAGGGAGCAAGCATGTGTGTGTGAGAGAGAGAGAGAGAAAGATAGTATTCAGTATTTTAGAATACTAACATTGGAATGATCAATTATGATCGTAAACTGTGGATGCAGTGGATGTTCTGTTCCTCTACACTTCCTCCCAACATTGAAATGTTCATCGCTACAGCTGCAAGAGTGATGGTAGCTAATATCTGTCAGCTTAGTCTTCTCTGGTGCTTGAACTTGGCTGAACAGGGCGGTTTCACTCAAGGTTTAATTGGTAGCTGCAGGAGAAGAAAGCCTCAGTTGGTGGTTCCAGATGGTAAAGAATCTGCCTGCAATCCAGCAGACCTGGGTTCGATCCCTAGGCCTGTAAGAACCCCTGGAGAAGGAAATGGCAATCCACTCCAGGACTCTTGACTGGAAAAATCCCATGGAGAGAGGAGCCTGGCAGGCTATAGTCCATGGGGTCACAAAGAGTCAGGCATGATTGAGTGACTAACTCTGCTTCATTGTATTGCTTTTGCTTTTTTGTCAAAGATCAGCTGATTATATTTATAGAATCTGTGCCTGGGCTATCTATTCTGTTCCATTTATCTATTTTTCAGTACTAACAATTTCACTTTCACTTTTCTTTCCATGTCTCCCGGTTTTAAGATTTATTTATTTTGTGTTGAGGGATAGTAGCTTTACAGAATTTTGCTATTTTCTGTCAAACGTCAACATGAATCAGCCATCAGTTCAGTTCAGTCGCTCAGTCGTGTCCGACTCTTTGCGACCCCATGAATCGCAGCACACCAGGCCTCCCTGTCCATCACCATCTTCCGGAGTTCACTCAAACTCATGTCCATCGAGTTGCTGATGCCATCCAGCCATCTCATCCTCTGTCGTCCCCTTTTCCTCCTGCCCCCAATCCCTCCCAGAATCAGCCATAGGTATACATATATCCCCTCCCTTTTGAAACTCCCTCCCATCTCCCTCCCCACTCCACTCTCCTAGGTTGATACAGAGCCCCTGTTTGAGTTTCCTGAGTCATACAGCGAATTCCCGTTGGCTATCTATTTTACATATGGTGATGTAAGTTTCCATGTTACTCTTCCCATACATCTCACCCCCTCCTCCCCTCTCCCTATGTCCATAAGTCTATTCTCTATGTCTGTTTCGCCACTGTTGCCCTTTAAATAAATTCCAGTGAGGATTTTTGTCGGGAGCCGCGTTAGGCATTACTGACAAAATGGAGGCACGGCCCTAAACTCCCTCCCTTTGTTCCGTAGGCACAGACCCGGAATGAAGGAGTTAGGCTTTGTGATTCTGCCTTGTTTTTTCCTTTCCTCGGCTGAGTTGACTGAAGAGCGTATTAAGGTGCTTATTGTTTTTGAGAGGAGCACGAGAAGGCATAAAGCCTTCTGCAGCTGTGCTCAAAGAATAATTCATAAAGTTAATCACTGACATTTGTTCAAGGACTTTGACAAAAAAGTGTTCCGAGGTGAGCACACAGGTTGCAGCTTGAGGCCATGGGAGGGATTGCTATCTGAAGCCCATTTGAGAGAAAAGTGTTTATGGCACCGGAGTTTGCTGAATTGAGGGCTTAGGAATACTTAAAATAGTTAGAAGCTAAAGATTTAAGGATTGCTGTAATGTTAGCATATTCTACTATAGCTTATAGAAATTAGGGACTTTAGAGATATTATTAGCTAGAATCCCTTTCTAAGAAATAGTGAGCTTAGGATACTAGGGGCAAACAGGACTTAGAAAGATAAGAAATAAACTGAGGAATGTGGAATGCAGCCCAGACATTAGCATGAGTTACAGTGTATTCACAAGGACACATGAGAAAAAGTAGGTAAGAGAATCGCTGAGGAAGGAACTCCTTTTGAGGGGCAACAATGATTTTTGGAGAAAAATAAATCTGGGTCAATGGGAACTAAAAATATCAAACCTCTGACCTAATGCTTTTGTAAAAGTATAAAAGAGACTCATAAGCTTGAAATAAACAGGCAGTCCAAGAAAAATGAGAGGCTGCCTCAGTTTCTTGCCGACACCGCTCACCCCTTCAGGTTGAATCCCTGGCTGCTGGAGCTGGACTCCGGCAGATTTTGTTTCAACTTTATTACAAGCCAGCGTTCATCTCTTCACAGTTCTGCTTTCTTCACTCTCTCAAATGTGCTGATTTTTAAGAGTGCTCCCTAATAAACTTCCTGTTTACAAATCTTTAGCTAAGAGTCTGCCTCCTAGGAAGCCTCAGTCACCTCTTAGGGAACAAATGGTACCGGAAACAGTATGAACGCAGCCCTGAAGATAAGATATTGAAGTTGATCAACCACTAACACGTCAATGAGAACCCCATCTCAGGTGACAAAGGACAGGAACAAAGTGAGGACAGGTGACAAAGCAGTTGGTAGTACTGCACTTGTATCTCCACACATGGAAGTTTACTGGGATGATATACCCATGGGAAAGAACGAACTGCCACATGAAATGTATCAGATATTTGAAAACGATGAGAGAAATTATAATGACAAAGCATGTGGATCTGGAGCATTTGATATATTAGAGACCTGCAATAAAAGTCCCAGGATACTTGACAAATTAAAGGCTAAGGGTCTCCTACATAGCATATGAACAGACTTCTGCAATCAGAAGATAGCAGAAGCTTGGGATAGAGCCCCACACTTAATTATAAAAGTAGCCACACTCTTGAAGTATTTAAATCCTCAACCCTTAGCATTCTACCAGACCAAGGTATGGTCCCTGATTAAGAAAATGTGGGACCTTGACATAGAAGAGTAACACCAGCTACAGTGTGACCCTCTGGTCTTATAGAAGTTGGCTCATTCATTCTTAGTAAAGGCTTGAATTCTTCATTTGTTTGAAGACAAAGATGAGGTTTCTGTCTTGCATGACACACGTTTCCTTCAGATCTACCACACCTTCCATCCTGGTCACCAGACCAATATTTAGAGTTAAGGCCAGAAAAAGCACAAAATGATATGTCCTCTGAGATTTCCTGGGGAACATTCATTTACCAAAGCTCCAGTGAGAGAGGAATTGGCATCACTGAGCGTAGTGGTGGTTGTCCTCTGTAGGACAGGGCTGATAGAAAGTTATGTTGCTACATAAAAGGGCTCCCTGACGTTATGGGTATTACACAGTGAAGAAAAATAATGCAGGTAGAAGGTGATTTTGACTCCAACAAGCTGCTGCTGCTGCTGCTAAGTCACTTCAGTTGTGTCTGACTCTGTGCGATCCCATAGACGGCAGCCCACCAGGCTCCCCCATCCCTGGGATTCTTCAGGTAAGAACACTGAAGTGGGTTTCCATTTCCTTCTCCAATGCATGAAAGTGAAAAGTGAAAGTGAAGTCGCTCAGTTGTGTCCGACTCTTAGCGACCCCATGGACTGCAGCCTACCAGGCTCCTCCATCCATGGGATTTTCCAGGCAAGAGTACTGGAGTGGGATGCCATTGCCTTCTGTGACTGCCATTGTAGTTATTGTGATGATGAGACCAAAGAGTCAATCAAGGGTCTCACCCACAGAGAGCTGTAGAAATAGTTACAAGACTGTGGTATGTACAGAGGTAAGTTAGATGGGCAGTCAATAAGAGTGTTGCTCAACATCCAAATTCCAAACAAATCATGCACTTAATCAAGAGGCTGAATTCAGCCACCCGGATAAAAAAGACATCCTTTCTCAGTTTCCAGACATGGTTTAGTTTTCAGACCCAAAAGCCACTGAGCAGTAGAGGTAGGCTCTGTGGGAGGAATGTCTGGGCAATATCAGAGCATGTGAATAGATAAGGGTAAAACATATTTTTCTGTCTATTGTGCATTGATGAGTAATGATTTCTGTGTGTACAGTGTTAAGATAGAATAATGGTTTCCACAGCCCTCCTCAAGAGACACTCATGGCCACTTACTTGGGTACACTAGAAGAAGACTAATTCCCAAATATTTTGGGGACAGTTTGGCATTGAGTCAGAGCTGATACTGATAACCAGGGAACAGAAACACCACTGTGGTCCCACTTTTAGAGTGGAAGCATGAGCAAAGAACATCAATGGACTGCTAGACTCCCTGGGTACGCTGGGTCAGTGACCCCCCCTGGTGGTCACATCTCATCTGCACATTTATAATTAGAGTGGACGTATTTGGTAATTGACAGAAACTTCACTGTGGTGTAGGGACTATTATATCAGAGAAAGACAAGTGAAGAATCCTAAAACTTCATCCCCATCTCAGTAAGGCATTAATAAACCATATTAAATAAAACATAGCATCACATCTTGGGGTAGTAATAAAGATTAGTGCTAACCTTTAAGATCAAGCCTTGTGATGACAATCTTCCCATCACATTTCCACTTAACTCACTAGTTTACAAACTTGAGGCAGAATCTATAGATGATAACAGACTACCACAAAGTCATCCAAGTGGTAGCTACCGTTGCAGCCACAAATCCGGAAGTATTGTCTTTGCTAAAGTAAATTGACATGATTTCAGGTGATAGTCTTTGACCACCACTGAGCTGATGATGCAAGTGTTCTTTTCTATACATATCAGAGAGGAGAGTTTGCATTCTCATCAGAAGGATTTAGTTCAGTTCAGTCGCTCAGTCATGTAGGACTCTTTGCGACCCCATGGAGTGCAGCACACCAGGCTTCCTGTCCATCACCAACTCCCGGAGCTTACTCAAACTCATGTCCATTGATTCAGTGATGCCATCCAACCATTTCAGCCTCTGTCATCCCCTTCTCCTCCTGCCTTCAATCTTTCCCAGCATTAGGGTCTTTTCCAATGAGTCACCTCTTCGCATCAGGTGGCTAAGTATTGGAGTTTCAGCTTCAACATCTGTCCTTCCAATGAACAATCAGGATGGATTTCCTTTAGGATGGACTGGTTGGATCTCCTTGCAACCAGTCTTGTATTTCACAGTTTTGGTCCAAGGGACTTTCAAGAGTCTTCTCCAACACCGCAATTCAAAACCATGAATTCTTTGACGCTCAGCTTCCTTTATAGTCCAACTCTCACATCCATACATGACCACAGGAAAAACCATAGCCTTGACTAGATGGATCTTTGTTGACAAAGTAATGTCTCTGCTTTTTAATATGCTGTCTAGGTTGGTCATAACTTTTCTTACAAGGAGTAAGCGTCTTTTAATTTCATGGCTGCAATCACCATCTGCAGTGATTTTGGAACCCCCCAAAATAAAGTCTGACACTGTTTCCACTGTTTCACATCTATTTGCCATGAAGTGATGGAACTGGATGCCATGATGTTTGTTTTCTGAATGTTGAGCTTAAGCCAACTTTTTCACTCTCTTCTTTCATCAAGAGGCTCTTTAGTTCTTCTTCACTTTCTGCCATAAGGGTGGTGCCATCTGCATATCTGAGGTTACTGATATTTCTCCCCAGCAATCTTGATTCCAGCTTGTGTTTCTTCCAGCCCAGCATTTCTCATGATGTACTCTGCATATAAGTTAATAAGCAGGGTGACAATATACAGCCTTGACATACTCCTTTTCCTATTTGGAACCAGTCTGTTGTTCCATGTCCAGTTCTAACTGTTGTTTCCTGACCTGCATACAGGTTTCTCAAGAGGCAGGTCAGGTAGTCTGGTATTCCCATCTCTTGAAGAATTTTCCATAGTTTATTGTGATCCACACAGTCAAAGGCTGTAGCATAGTCAATAAAGCAGAAATAGATGTTTTTCTGGAACTCTCTTGCTTTTTCCATGATCGAGCAGATGTTGGCAATTTGACCTCTGGTTCCTCTGACTTTTTTAAAACCAGCTTGAACATCTGGAAGTTCATGTTTCACGTATTGCTGAAGCCTGGCTTGGAGAATTTTGAGTGCAATTGTGCGGTAGTTTGAGCATTCTTTGGCATTGCCTTTCTTTGGGATTGAAATGAAAACTGACCTTTTCCAGTCCTGTGGCCACTGCTGAGTTTCCCAAATTTGCTGGCACATTGAGTGCAGCACTTTCACAGCATCATCTTTTAAGATTTGAAATAGTTCAACTGGAATTCC
Source organism: Bos taurus (assembly GCF_002263795.3). Taxonomy (NCBI): domain Eukaryota; kingdom Metazoa; phylum Chordata; class Mammalia; order Artiodactyla; family Bovidae; genus Bos; species Bos taurus. The sequence goes on along the minus strand of NC_037350.1, from coordinate 21,796,505 downwards.
ATCACCTCCACTAACTTCATTTGTAGCAATGCTTCCTAAGGCTCACATATCAGGATGTCTGGCTCTAGGTGAGTGATCATGCCATCGTGATTATCTGGGTCATGAAGATGTTTTTTGTAAAGTTCTGTGTATTCTTGCCACCTCTTCTTAATATCTTCTGCTTCTACTAGGTCCATACCATTTCTGTCCTTTATTGTGCCCATCTTTGCATGAAATGTTCCCTTGGTATCTCTAATTTTCTTGAAGAGATCTCTAGTCTCTCCCATTGTCTTGTTTTCCTCTATTTCTTTGCACTGATCAAAAAAAAGAGAGAGATGGACAGCAGAGATGCCAGGGGAGAGGAGAAACCAAGCCTGGAGAGGAAGATCACAGGCAGAAGGGTGCCTCCTGGCGGCTGTTAGTGCCCTGCTCTGGGAGGGTCTGTGAGCTCAGGACACCTGCGGCCTCCCGCGACCTGATGGCCCCTCGGGAGCTCACTGAGCTCCTGGCAAGGCTTCCGACAGCCGCGTCAGCATAGACCCGGCCCGACTCTCTATGTTCAGCCAGTGCCCACCGGCAGCGCAGGGCAACACCTTTCCCGTCAGAAGGACAGGGTGGCCTGGCTGGCTGGCAATGGGGTCGGTGCCCCCAGCAGCGCCACATCCCAAGGACATGGCCTCTCACCTCGCGGGCTTCCTGGGGACGGCGAGTGGGGAGTGGGGCCTCGGGTCTGCACGTGCCCTGCTGGACTTCTTTAACAAGTGTATGGATAACAACTTAAAACTGTGTTCATTACAGAGCTATTTTGGCCATCTCTTCAAACGAGAATGGGATTTTTTCCTAGGTCTCTATCTGCTAGGCTTTGAGTGGCTGACTGAACTCTGAGCAGCAGTGACTCGGAGCTGAACGTCCTAGGGAACCACAGAACTCGGGACAAAACTGGAGGGAAATTAACGTAGGGATGACGCAGAAGTGGGGCGTGCCTGACACTCAGGGAGCGCTCCCATCTCAGACGGGCAGCACGACCCCCACGTCCTGCGCTCCTGTGTGGACTGAGCAGCAGGGCAGGGGCTCGGGTGGGAGAGCAGGGGAACAGGCCCTCCCTGTGCCCGCCCCCCAGGGACCCAAAGAGCACTTGGAGAGCGAGGCCACCCTCTGCGCCCTGCTCCGCCTCCACCTCGGGCAGCGTCTCTGCCTCCGCAGTCTCTGCTGCAGCTTCTCTACCAGCTCCAGGCGCTCCTGCACTGGCGGTTCTTATCCTCTGTCTACAAAGGGAGAGCAGAGGATCAACACAGGCCGAGAGGTGTAAGCCACTGTCGCTTTAAGTAAGCTGAGACAAAACCTAAATGCACGTGTCTAGTGGATTCATTCTGTTTCGGAAGCTCCCTCAGGGTATATTTTCTCTCAGTGTTCCTGGGCTTGGTCTCAGTGAGGCAGAACACCTCCTGCCAGAGTATTTTGCTTTTCCTAAACATTCCCAAGGACATTCTTAAAAAAAAAAAAAAAAAAGTTCTTCTATATTAAAGAAGATCTTGTAGAATCTTATTCATTCTTATTGACCAAGTTAAGGGAAGAAGGGTTCACTACAGACCCTTCTTAAAACGATCACCGAGAAATCATCATTTAGACGGAACCCTACGACCCGCAGATGGCTACGGGCGTGTAAGCCAAAATATGGCTTTCATCTCCTCTGAAATACAGACCTGATAAGAGCATGCTGGTGAAATGCAGTTAACTAGTATTCGTAAATGCACGATTATTCTTTTAACAGAGCTTCTTACTCTGAAAACTTTCATGTAGAACATTTAGACAGATTCTTTTTAAAAAAGAAAAAAATTAAACTATCTATAAGCTCAGGTTCCTGAGAGGTTAGCATTTGTTTCTAAGCAGCTTTCTTACTTTTTCTGTGTGCGTATTCCTCTATGTACGTACACAACACAATATGCTATGCTTTAAAACCCGCAGAAAATAATAAGCATATGGTACATAGTATTTCTGATCTGCCTTTTACAGCCATTATTTTGTATTCGTGATGCTTTTAATTAGCATTCCCATCATACTTTTCAATGGCTTTCTAGTATTTATTTTGTGGTGGGGACAATGATACACTTTGGCACACACCAGACTGACTCACTTTGTTTTGGAGAAGCCAGATTTGGTTTTCCTGGTTAAAGTCCTGATTATCTGAGACCCGTCGGAACAGGAGCGAGTAAGGCTTACCACACCACAGGAAGTACAAACCCTAATCAGACTGGAGCTCTAACCCTGCCTTTTGTCACAGTGACCCAGTTCCCAACAGGCAGCCAGCCTGCCGTGAAAGTTCCCCTGCTGCTCTCTACTCTTTCGGTAAAAACTCAAAAAACAAGCCAACAATTCACCTTCAAGTACAACAAAAGAGTCAAGGAATGGAATTCACAAATGGTTTAAACCAAGTCCCAGAATAATTCAAACCTGTAAGTTGCAGTCACCCGCAATTTTTTAAAAATGTATTTCCTTCCAGTACAGCTGATTTACCATGATGTACATCCACACTTTTGAACACAGTATTTTAGGGTCATAAGAAACTTTACACTGGACTGATTTCCAATTGTGGAGTCACATGAAAAGATCTTTACCTTCCTTCCTCAGTAATTCACTACTATAAAGTCAGACACAGTTCATAAAGCCGATTACCTGTCGATGCCTAGAATCCTTATTTGCAATTTCATTTTCAAGTTTATTACTGATGTCGTCCTAAGTTTCAAATCAAACATAAAGTTAACGTCCTCAGAATAAAAGTCCTAGACACGGCAGTTTTCTCGGACGTGAGCAAAAATGCGCCTATCCCAAAGGTCACGATTGGCACCCATCTGTCTTAACGTTCTGTCCAGCCACTTGGTTTACCAAGCTTCTTTTCTACCTCATAAACCCAAACAGCAAACGAAAAGTATACTAAACTACCCTGTTATTCAAGAATTCTAGGAGGGAAGGTATCTGGCATGAAGTCAGGACCTCTGTCTGCTACACCATACCAGGCGGGCTTGACCCAGAACAAGGAGGGGACCTTCAACAGATCACGGGGAGCTCTGAGGCTCGTTTCCTCGAGTGAAAGTTGGAAAAGTCTCATGCAATTTCCTCAGAATTAAAGTAGAATATTAACGAGTGGAACAGAAGTCAAATTGTACACAACTGGGAGCAGCCTTCTCAAGCCCTAGTTCTTCAAAGCAGAGTTACACCACATGGATGAAACGCTCAAACCAGGACCAGAACTTGCTGCTGGTGCAACTCCTGTCCGCCACTTCAAAATCCACTTCAGGTCCCTCCCTGGTCACTAAGTAACCAATGTGGGCAAAGTCCTAACTTTAAAAGTGAAAGGTCTTGAAAACGCGTTTTCTAGAATTCTATACGTATTAAACTCTGCCACCTAATCTCCTGTTGCCAAAGAGTAGTGTGAATAGCTTATGCAAACCTGTGCAAATATTTCTGTTTTGAGTTCTCACACAGAATATAACTCACACCAAGCTACTAAACAAGTACACCTGCTGTACCACATGTTGGAGGGGTTCTCTCTGAGACGGTCTCACGGGGAGGGTGGGCCGGGTGGGTGCTGTCTGTCTGTGCACAGAGGAGAGGCGAGGCTCACAGGAAGAGGCCTGAGTCCCCAGCACTCTCTGTTTTCACAGTGACCGCTAGGGAGTTTCTCATAAATCAGGACACCCGCAGACATGACCGCCAGAGACATCATGATTCCACATGGTTACACAGCTCGGGCCTGAGGATCTGAGGGTGAGCAAACACCACTCGACTTGTCTGACCGCCGGTATCACTGTCACACATCCCTTCAAGGAGCAGAACCTCAGAAAACTCGAGAAGATGGCCAGGCAAGCTGCCTCAGCAGAGCCCACACAGCATGCTCCCATCTCTCCGAGAGAACAGGCTCCACAGGTGTCACCAGACTCGCCTGAGTGAATCAGAAGCAAATTTCAGCATCATCAGGAACACATTTGACAGGCAGTAGTGGGGGGCGGGGGGCGGGGATGAACTGGGAGACTCGGGTTGACATATACAGCACTGATACTACACATAAAGTCAACGAGTGAGGACCTAGTGTACAGCACAGGGAAGTCTGCTCAGTGCTCTGTGGTGAAGCAAATGGGCAGGAAATCTAAAAGAGAGACAGATCCGTAAATAGATAGATAGATGACTGATTCAGTTTGCTGTACAGCAGAAATTGACACAGCAGTGTAAAGCAACTATACGCCAATAAATGAATGAATGGATGAATGAATTTTTAAAAAAGGAACACAGTGGGCCCCCTAGAACTTGTGGAAATGAGGAGTCCACACCCAGGGTGCGCACAGCGTCAGGGCTGCCTTCATGTTGGTCCACTGCCAACGGACCGCCTGGACCAGGCTCTTCTACCCAGAGACCTCGATGCAGAGGCAGGGAGGCAGCCAGTTGTGGTCTCTCCAGTGCTCTGCTCTTACTCACGCAGCCATCCCAAGGCTGAGATCCCCGGGAGAACAAGAAACCCACATTCCACCTCAGGACAACAGACACAGCTGCAGTCACTCACTTCGCGGACGTCCCGCTCAAGTTTTCTGTTCATGTCCTTGGACTTGAGGAGGTCCTTCCTGGCCGTGTCCAGGTCCTCCTCCAAATGTTTCACGTGGGCAGAGAGGGCTGCCAGGCGCTCCTCCACCTGGCTCTGCCCCCGCAACTGCCTCTCTATGATTTCCTGGAGCTCCATCTTCTTAACCATGTCTTCCTTGTGGCTTAGAGAGCCGTCGGAGGGTCTCTAAGGGGGAAAGGAAGCCTTACATCAGCCTGGTTTTGGGAGGAGGGAACACAGTACTTCCAGGCAATCTGTGAGTCAAAACTGCCTTCTGCACTCTGGGAGCTCACAGGACCCTCGTGGCAT